>NC_073351.2:34808750-35515000 GCF_027580225.2 Misgurnus anguillicaudatus | reverse complement strand
TAAATTCTGAGAAAATAAACCATTTACGCGTTTCATTTGTTTAAACTAAATTCATCTCTATTTTCACAGTTTTTACAATTTCAAACCCGATGTTTAATGTTAAGAATATTTCTGGAACATCAGAAGAGCTCGTGATGGAGCAGCTGTTCAGGAGTTCAGACAAAGGGTCAAGTGCATGACCACAGGACAAAAGCCCAATGTGTGTTTATCTGTATCTAGAAACGAAGTCTATTTACAGTACAAACTTATCTACATATTAATTAAATACACTCAAATAAAAGCTAGATGGTTTAAACTCATGGTTGGGTTTAAATTAACTCATAGAAGGTTATTTTAATTAATCCATTCCTCGGTCAAATATGGACATGTTTAGGTTCATTTAAAACCAAAAAGAGGGATTTGTCCATATTTTACTTAACCACTCAAACAACCCAGCATTTTAAGATTGTAGGAAGTAGCCATTTTGTTCATTACCCTAATAAACTTATAGCAACACAGCTAATAATGTGAAACTTACATAAAGATATTTCATGAGAACGCATCTTTGGACAAGATCATTTGATGATTTGGCCCACTCAAAGGTTTAAACCCATGAATATTAATTTTGCGAAAACGCCAGACATCAAGTATTTCTTCTTGTAAATAACGAAGTTGCACGAGACATGTTTTGGGGGTATTTGTGTAAAAATAAAAAAAATTTATTCGCCGTTAAACAGACACAGGATTTACATGAGCCTGTTGTAGAAATAAGTAAATCTGTACACGCACTGCCACCTCCTGGACGAAAGTAGAATAGCATGTTAGTGGACAATAATGTGTAGGGCCTTGTTCTTAATTTATCATAAACAACAAACTCACGAAAAATAAACCAACGAATTAAAAGACCACCCAATATTATTCCCCTATTATGCAGATACCATAATAACGTTGTTTTCTGTTCGTTGAACACAATTTAAAAGAAAACAGAGAGATAACAAATATATGGTTAAACTTTAGTGGTTTCAATAGTTAAATTTACTGGTTAAGTTAAAACCCAAGCCTCACCGGAAATTGTAGACACTGATTTATCAGAAAACCACTTTATTAAATTTATTTACTTAATTTAACTTATAGTTTTTGTGAAAACACACAGAACTATTAACTAGGCCTATAATTAAACCATATTATTATAAAACTAGATTAAAAACAATATACTGCATTACACACAAACTAATGAATAAAATAAATAAAACACCTATACTGGTTATTTTAATGCAAAATAAAATGATGTTATAATTTACTCACCATTTACTTGTCCAAAACTGTATGAATTCATGTCTTCTGTGACACTCAAAGGAGGCAGACGACGGATTCTGATCTCCAAACTCCCATAAAAAGCTCGTATTGTCCATACAGATGTGCTGCTGTATTCCATGTCAGATGAAGCCAGATGTAATGTCTATATTCAGATCTTTATTATTGAAATGCTTGCCTTATAACCTTTTAAAATTTGTTGAATTAATGTTTGATCATCTTGTTGTTTACACAAACAGACACGGTGGCCGGAAGCGCTGCTCCGCACCATATAAGGAGAAGCAGGAAACGCAGAATGAAATTGCACTTAAACATCGCGTGTGTTGTAAACGGACAGCATTTTACTGTGCCGAATAAAACTTGTATGTGAACTTCGAGGAATCATCTGCTTATTTATTTATTTTGTAAAAGTAAAGGACCTAAACAGGTCTTTAGAAACCACACCTGTCCCACAATCACTTCCACATGAGCAGTAGGCTACCTTCACGCGCCCAAAAACCTTTTAGCCAATCAGAAGCTCTTCATCGCTGTCAATCGTTTTTCAGTTGAAATGATGGAGGAAATTGCTTTATACGTCGTTTTATTATAATATTTGTAGTTTAAAAACGTGACACACACCACCACAGATGTAAACTAGTACATTACTGCACGTTGCTGCCCTAATCCATTTCATTTTTTTTTCGATTTTTCATTTATGTTAGATTTTTATCTCTGTGCACTAGTTATTTATATCAAAACCATCTTGGATATATTTCATTTATCTTTGCCTGTTGGCCTGTCACAAACCTCCACATTATCACTGCAAAATCACTTCAGTTGGGACGCCACACGGTGGCAGTAAAGGTGTCACATGCACATGGTTTGGAAAGGTGTGAATGGGGGCACAGGGGGACTAATTAAACTGTTTTATTTTTATTGAATAACGACATC
Source organism: Misgurnus anguillicaudatus (assembly GCF_027580225.2). Classification (NCBI taxonomy): domain Eukaryota; kingdom Metazoa; phylum Chordata; class Actinopteri; order Cypriniformes; family Cobitidae; genus Misgurnus; species Misgurnus anguillicaudatus. The sequence goes on along the minus strand of NC_073351.2, from coordinate 35,512,777 downwards.
AAAAACAAAATCATATTTTGTTCAATGCCACATGAACAAAAGGTATTAATCACATACAGTATGTTACTAGAGAAGAAAGAAGAAGAGTGAAAAAATACTTTTTAAAATATTACATATTTTCAGAGCTTTTTGTTTTTTCCTCTTCCAAAGGGGTACTTTGGGGGCCCATTTTGTTTTGTGTGGTACTTGCATAATACAATAAATAACTGTATAATATATTGTTCATTAGTTTCCAAATTATTTCTTTCAAAATAAAAAAATGAAATACACCAATTTTTACCACACGACCCAATTTTCGAGGGACCAAAATTTGCAAAGGCAGATCAAATTATTTTTACATGAATATGATTCCTATACTGTTTATGTGGTCTATGTTTATACGTTTTAATAATAATAAATCAATGTGATTGTGTTTTTGAAATATGGATACATAACACATTCCTTATGAATGAAAGACATTTTAAGACATTTTAACCTACATTTTAATCAACAACATGAAATGATAAGACAAACACATTACATAATTCCTTCCTTTAAATCATAATCAGAGGTTAATAAATAAAATACAAGTAACATATTTTTTCTGTTTATTGGATAAAGTAACAGTTACACTGAATATAAAATGGAAACAGTACTTATTTTATTTTTATAAACTCTTTCAGTTTCCCAGACAGGGTTAAGATGAATCCAGGACTTATATTAGTTATACTAAGAGTAGTTTTTACAAACAAACCTTACAAAAAAAAAAAACAATACTGGTGTGCATCTTGAGACAAAAAAATTGGCACTGATATATACGTCAGTGCAAGATTAAATTAAGGCAGCTCAAACATGCATTTTAGTCTAAAGATAGCATAAGCCTTGTCTGGAAAACCACCCCTTTGTGCCTTAAATGTGCTTATTGCTTTTGTTTTGTCTGTAATATTTTTTTTTAGTAGTAGTTGGATAAAATGTCAGCTTTAGCTGTATTTCTGTAATGCACAAATGGGCTAAAATTAGATTTTATTTTGCCAACTGCTGCTTTGAAATTTAAACTAAAACCTTTGAACATTATGCAGTACACTACGTATGACTGGAGTGTCTGTCCTTATTGGCCATGATGTCTTATAAAACTCTTTGTTCATGACAATGCTTTTCATATAATATTTGCATGGAGAAACACTTGTCGCTTTAGTTGTTTTTGCTCAATATCAGAAATAACTGTGTACTGAACTATGTTTTCGCATGTACATGAAACCAAATCACAGAAGAAGAAGAAAGGGTTAAGAAATCCAAGTTTTATTAAACTCATTCATAATCTGTACAGATTTAGGGAAAACAACAAAAGTTTGATTTGTCATCATAACAATATAACATGGCAGAATGAAGAAAAACTGATCAAATATTACAGGCATAAGAATTTACAATGTTAATTTGCATGAAATCTTTTTGTCGAGGTTGGAGCCACAATGAATTTGTTGGGTCATTAAAACAAAGCTGGATCATCTTTGGCTCTGCACTTATGACGGTTATAAATCATCACTGGCTGTGAAAAACATCCTGCGATGAATTTTATAAGTAATGTTAGTGGTTTTCTTATGTTTTAACAGATGATTTTCAAGCCACTTGATCGTACACACTAGTGAAGGATTTGGACGGCTAAAGTGGTAAAGAAATAAGTGACCGATGACCCAACTATACAAAATGTACCAACAATAAATAAAAACCTGCTGTCATGAAGGTAAAGCATAAAAACAGAAACAAGAAAATCAAAACATAGAACTATAAAATATATCTCGAATTAAATCAACATTTCCTTATCTACAATATATAGACAGTCAATTTTACTGTCCAAGTATGAACCAGAAAGCTTGGACATGGTCTGTAGTTTGCACATTAGCTCTTTAATTTACAGAATAACATTAATACGATCAATGCTCAGAGATCTCTTAAGCCCACATCTCTCTTTGTTCAAGTCTAGGAAAATATTAAAATGTACAAATCTCTTCCCAAATGCTGTTATTACAAGTATAGCGGGCAAACAGGTTTTATACAACTCTCTGCCAAAGAGACGATAAACAGATGTGTAGGACAGATTAGATAAGAGAAATAGTCATTCAGCTCCTGTTTAAACAAACAGTTGATATACATTGGCATGCTGAATGTCAGGTCACATCCTGGTAAGAAATGAAATTTTTCTATTTTTCAGAAAGGTGGGAAGCTCATTTACCTTCCAAAGCTCATTCCTGTAATCGATAAAATGAAGTATGGTACACAATTACACTATTACTGTACTGCTAGTTTGAACTAGTTCCAGTTAAGAATTTAGTAAAGACTAAAAAGTTAAATGATACTAAAAAAAATGACATTACAGAGCATTACAGTGATGAGAATTAAAGATATGAAAGTAAGGCCACAATGCATAATATCTTAAAAGATTGCAAAATATTGTTTTCTTCTTTTAATCATGTAGTGGCCTGTGCATGTTGTCATGAGACTCATCTGGTTACCTTTGCATCCACAGCATATAATGCTTATAAAGGCAATAAAGAAAGACTTCTTATTGAATAAAAAAGCATGCAAAAACCTTCGAGTCATTGAGAACGGATGCCTCAGCAGATGTAACTTTGCAAAAAATCAAGAACAAACAAATACACCATTTCTTTTCACACTAGAGATGAGCTTCACACTACAGACTTTTTGGGAACTTTCTTGTCACAAGGCAAAAATGTGAACATTAAATAAGTTCTTAAATATATGCATGTCTTGTCTACACATACAAATATGAAAGCAAGCTCAGCACAGTTCTGGTTGTAAACAATAATTAAGGCTTAAGCCAAAGATCAAACCAAAAGTCAAAAAGTGCAATCATCCTCTTAAAGGGATAGTTCACTTTAAAATGAAAAAATATTTTGGAAGTATTGTGATGAATGATGAAGAAAATATTTTGATAAATGATGGAAAGCACACAGTTGACGGTACCCATTAAATTCCATCATATTATTTATTCCTACTATAGAAGTCAATTTTCATTATCTGCTGTGTGTTTACCATCATTTCTCAAAATATCTTCTTTTCTGAATTACACACACACATATATATATATATACACACACATACATATATATATATATATATATATATATATATATATATATATATATATATATATATATATATACACCTCATTCCCATTATTGTAGTGTGAAAAACTAAACTATACATTTATTGTACTGCTTTTAATTTACACTGATTTTATTCAATTATAGTGAGTTTGACCTGGACATGTTTTCATAAGATTCAACCCAGTAACATCTTTGCCTTGAACTAAGATCACAATCTACATGTCAGGACCATTGGAGACATATAAAACAATCATCTGCTGAGCTTTTCATAATTTCAGAAAAAAATCATTCTGCCCAATATTTTAACACAACTACCCACAATCCCCCATAACTCAACACAACCCTGATTATAAGAATAAAACGCAAAAAATTAAAGTGACGCTCCATCAAACAGATGGTTTCTGAACTTTAAATTAAGCCACTTACTGTATATACAAATCGCACATTCTCAAAGAATGAAGAAAAACATACTAAAAATACTGCATTGACACATGACCATATGAGTACAGTCAAGTAGTAAGGCTGCCACTTTCAGCAAAAGGACAACACATAAATCAAGGCATAATGTCCAAAAACCATCTCCATCTTGTCTGTGGTGTGTACAGAAGTTCACCGTCTGGATTAAACATGGCAACAGAACGTCCACCGACAGCTCCCTAAAGTCTTAACAAGTTTAAATGAGATGTGAAACAGGCAGGACGGGATGACTCTACCTGTCCTTCAGCTCTCTGGTCACACGCTTGGTGATACGGCCACACAGAAGACCCACGAGGAAGAGGACGGACACAGACAGCGTGATTATGAACAAGATGTAATTCTTTGAGGGTGATGTCATCACTTGCACAGCCAGATCTGAGAAACCTTCAGCTGGTGCCACCTGGAAAAACACAATAACTGATGAAGTGCAAGCAGGTGAAAGCAAATGACTGTGTTTACATGAGACATTTTAGTAAAATATATACATTTTAGTAAATATACTATGTGAAAGTTTGTAACAGAAAATAGTGGTTTTCATCTTGTCACTTTCTTGGTATAGAAAACACGTTTTTACCGAAATTTATCAAAATGGATTTATTGCGTTTGGGAACCAAACTCTTCTTATATATATTTAAGCAATATCGCTCGAGTAGGAGTGTGATATAGCTCTACGGCCTCGTGCCTCTGGCCTAATCACAGCCATGATGATATAGAGCTATATCACACGACTCCGAGAGCGATATTGCTTTTATACAACAGTTCAACGGCACACGTTTGAAAAACGAAAACTAGAAAACAACAACGGAGTAATTTTAAAAGCCTCTTTGTTTGACAACTTCTTCTTCCGCCACGGATTTGAGGGCGGCCAGAATGACAGGTAAAACTTTCGGCTGCTTTGAATCTCATATTAACTCAATGGACGGAAAAGCCGTTACTTTATATTACCGTTTCTTGGTCACAAAGTGTAGTTTTAAGATTAGTTCAGTCGAGAATGTATATGTATTATATTTAAATCTACAGTCGATTAGTAAAGATAGCGCCTGTTTGAACGTTTGCTTAGTGAGATTCGGTACGTATGAGAACCAAAGCATGAGCGGACGTCAGTGTTCACTCTAGAGATGCGCGGTTGGCGGTTACAGCCGCGGACTCCGCGGATAAACCGCGGATCGGGCGGATGACGTGACGAAAAATAATATTTTAATTAAATTCGGGCGGGTGGCGGATCGACTGCTTGTTATTAGCTTTGTTCTTCAAAGCATACGACCTTAAAGGTGAGCATTATGTCTATCAAGGTGGCAGGCTAAGAAGTTCGCGAAGAGAACTGAAATGAGACGGTCTAGCCTTCAGAGGACCCATAATTTGGGTCACCTGTTGCACGCGCCCCCAGTAGCGCCCACCGCGCCTGTCAGCAAAAAACAGCGGAGACATTTCTGACTCATTAAAATAAATATGTAATCAGAAAAATATGAATTTATTTTAGAAAATATGACACATTGATGTAGATTAAACTATTCAACAACAGTATATCAAATAATCAACCTTAGAAATATACGCAACATAAACCGAATAATATTAACACAAAACATAACTTATAATACTAAAACAGTGACAAGAAAAAGTTTTCTAAATACACTTTTATTTAATAAAGGTTTTAATTGTTTGGGATAGCCTCGGCATGTTAAGAATCCATTCGTTCTATCATTAACAGCGCGGAGAAATGAGGACGCATTTTGACACAGCTCTTATCAACGCCGGCGAAGGAGGTACGTGGCAAACTCAAAAAAATGAGAATTAAAAACAAAGGAAATAAAAGGTCAGAAAAGGGTTGCCTGGAATAGGTTTTACAAAGTGGTAAATCAGTAGGATGACACTAGGGCAGACTATGTATTTGTGCGTTTAATTTAGGCTATTTATTTATTTTTGTCCCATGTCATGTGCGCCGATCGGAGACTGGTCTTTATGATTTAAAAAGAAAGCATTCAAGTGAACAGTACTAAACGAACTAAATTTCAGCAAATGCAAACTTCAATCAAACATAGTAAGAGGTGAAGTATAGCTTTAGCCTACAGAAATGCTTATTGCATTAATTTTTAAATGTGTGCGAGGTCCGTGCACGTCCTTCGCTAGCTAAACGAGCATTAAATATTAATGACGTTGAGTTTATTGTTTTTATTAATGTATATTCACAAAACTTATCAACAAAACATTGATTAAAATTAAGAGACAAATTATCTGAAACGAAATTCATTTTAAAGTAGAAAACAAAACTTAAATTAAACTCGAAAATAATGTCTGACCCATTACAATTCTCCCTTCATATTGGCCTTTACAACGCCCTATATGGCGTTTAAAATTACAGTCTATCTTTCGTAATAAGCGAACTAAAATTAAACAAAACATAAACACATTACAACAATATTCAAACCCAACAATACTCAAACATAAATATAAAATAGACATTATGATACATGTTAAAACAATCCGATATAGCATTTATAATAGCTGGTTGGTAGATGTTTACTATTTTTGTCAAAACCTCCGTTGCAAACCTAATTTTTACTTTGAAAATGATGCGCTGTCACGTTAACACCAGCTGTTTGTTTACATAAGACTCCATCTACATTTACACTCAGCGCAACGTCTGATTTCTTAAACTAAAACAGGGTCTGCAGCGTTGACGAACGAATCCGTTTATGAGGGTCGAAAACGGTGATGCAGATGAAAGGCGTAAACGTAGCGAAAGTAACGCATTTTAAAGGATAAACGCATTAATGTAAACATAGCCTGAGTTCACTGCTTATATTCTAGGGCTTTCTAGTCTCGCGGCTGTCATCAGCAGCGGCTGTCATCAGCAGCGCCTTGCATCGCCCAGTCAGCGGATGGCGGGCGGGTGCGGTTTTGAAAACTGGTCAGAAACGTTGGTGCGGATGGATGGCGGACGGATGATGAGTTTTGTGATGCGGTTGCGGATGAAATAAAAGCCCATCCGCGCATCTCTAGTTCACTCGCCCCGCTGACCACCGCCCTCTCTAGGCTACATCTCTGACAGGGATTCCCTGGCTCTCATGCTGGCCTGATTGTCAAAAATGAGATCAAATCAGCAGTATTTGGTGTCATGATAAAACTATTACTTGTTTTCTTATTCATATTTAGTGTCTTTTGTGTTGTTATTGTTTTGGCGCGAGGCAAAAGTGAATAAAACTATACTTCTATAATGTTACTATTGGTTTCCATTTCATCTTAACGCGATACGAGCACTCGGTTATTATTAGACTTCGTTCTTGTCAGTCCTATATAAAACTGTTTTTTATAAGTGTCAGAGAGATGTTTTTGCATGCTGCTTATAAATATTCCAATGGCGATATCTCATAACATGTTTTAATAGTCACGTCGCGACCGTCAATTCATTGCAATGGTGGGAGGCGATGTCGCGTCGTCCATCTTTTTTTACAGTCTATGAATTTAAATTAAGGAATTACAAAACAATTCACCCCCTTCACAGTTGTCACGAAGGGCAAAATTAACTATACAGACCAAAAACACTTTTTGTACCAAGCTGTAAACATATTGTCTACTGTAAAGTTGGGCATTTTAAAATGGGGGTCTATGGAAATTGACTCCTTTTTGGAGCCAGCCTCTAGTGGACAGTCAATGAATTGCAGTTTAAGTCACTTCTGTATTAGCTTCATCAGAGAGATCGAAAGGTTGTCCCTCGGGTGCACCAAGCATTTCACTACATGGATGTGCCCAATAAAACATGAATGTCGTTCGTAGAGTAAATGCTGTATAATCCAATGAGTCTCCAGAAGAAGATTGATCCTTTCACGAAGTCATATTTGATAACAGTCAGTATTAGTTAGGTAAATATGTTGGTGTATGCATATGTGCAAACCTTAGCCGCGTAGCTCCACATGTCTATGCGATCCTGTAATCTTTTCTTACAGTCGGGCTGTAAACGCACCTGCTTGTCCTGCAGAGCTTCAATTAAACAGGACATTTCTGGGAAAGAATCCCAAACATATGAAGTCAGAAAACAAACACACACCAAATGTGAATATTTTGTGAGAAATAATCTAGGGCAAGACTTGATAAAAGTGTTAAAGGGGACACATCATGTTATAATTGGGTCCCCAGTGCTTCTATCAACCTAAAAATGTGAAAAAGAGCAACCCAGTAACTTAGTTTTGGGTAACCCATTCTCTGCAAGCAAGTGAAAAAAATAGCTCATTGAAATATGGCTCCCCTTGTGATGTCAGAACGGGATAATACCGCCCCTTAATCTGCACTATCCAACCACGGCACTGCCATTTAGTACAGAGATCAGCTCATCTGCATTTAAAAGGGCACACCCAAAAATAGCACATTTTTACTCACACCTACAAAGTGGCAATATTAACATGTTATAATAAATGATCTATATGGTATTTTGAACTAGAACTTCATATACGTACTTTGGGAACACCAAAGATTTTTTTTACATCCTAAAAGTCTTGTGAAATGTCCCCTTTAAACTACACTCACGTCTGCCTCTTCCAGGTGTGATGGCTGCGCAGTGATGTTTTAAATCCAGCGCACAGGCAGTGTGCAGCACAGGATCCACAAATATATCTGCTTTACTTTCTTTAAGCATGTTTAACACCTCCTAAACAACAAGAAAAGACTGAAATCAACAGAGGATATATGCTGACGTTAAACATAATAAAGAGTAAAAGCATTGGAGATATTGAACAGCAGACGTGTACAGTATGTGCACAGCAGACGTCCAGCACAGTTAACACAAAAACTCAATTAAAAGCTGATTAAATCGAGACAAATCATTGCAGCACAAAAGGTCAATCCAGGAACCATACGTATGCATAAATGTAAATGTAACCAGTCAGAGCACCAATATTTATACCAATTTACAGTTCATTATCCTAACTTCAGGCCATTTATGGTTAAAAAATCTGTCACTGGGACAGTACCAATATATACCATTTAGGCAAAGATATGCATACAGTACCAATACGTACTTTTGAGTTATTGAAATATATATTTTTTGCAAGTTGGCAGATTAACCCCAACCCTAATACAGAAGTTTCATTGTGGCTCATCCACCTCTGAATGCTTTGATACAGTAAATGTGTGCATCTTTATGTTAACTAAGATTCATTTCTCTTGGGTATTTAGTTGGGAATCTCAAATAAGCCTCAAATAAAAGTAGATGGTTAAAATGGTGTTTCCATAGCAACAGATACGGATGAAAGGGCAGTGTTGTGTAGTGATGAAGAGTGTTTGAGGATGTGTGTCCTGTACCGTCTTGCACTCCTCCTGTTTAATCTTCAGCAGGTTGTTCTTCAAACATTCCTCCACCTGACCCGTCTGTTCCTGAGCCGTGGCTTCTTCTGCACACAGCCGCGTGATCTAACGGACACAAACGCACACACATACGCAGGCTGTATTGTGCTGGCAAATGTCCCATTCAAACCAACTGCTCCCAGAAATCTACACACAGCACCTTTAAATATAGAGATGCACAGATGTAACATCTGCATATCGGCTATAGTCTGATAAAGGCTCATATCTCAAAAAGCTATAAAGTTGTATGATGTCTGTTGCATAATCCAACATTTTTCTCTGGGGAAAAAACTTAAATACTAGCCAAAACAAGATGAAATCATGCATGCATGTGATTTTTCAACTTTGCTAATTTACAGCAAATATCAGCATCAGAATCGGCAAAAATTAATTTGTTAAATTGGTATTAGCCAAAAGAAATATAAGAAAGATGGCACAAAAACACTTGCCATGCATTTCACAGTAAATGTTTTGTTGTGATTTTCGACAATCTTTTGTTTTATGGACACTTTTGTTGGTCAAGTATTAGTGGAACTACATGTGATTACTTTGCTATGACATGTAGGATAAGTTAAAGCTCTAGCATCAACTTAGCAGATACTACTATTTGCTTTAATTGTCTGTTATCTAACCTATTTAACCCTCTGGGGTCCGACAATTTTGGGACACTGTCAGAGGTTGAGACATGCTCTTACATTTGGTCTTTTTTCAGTTGCTTAAAACAAAATAATGGCAAAAGTCTCATAACAATGTGTTCAGCACAAACTGGGCTACAATATTATATGAGCTACATGTATGTACATGTTTGTATTGTTGAGAGAAAATTTTTTATGCGTGGTTTTTAAAAAAGCAACATTTTTAAGTCCACAAAACCCATACTAAACATGTTTTTACAAGACTTTTCTAAACAGAATCTAGTAGTCTAGAGTTTTTTTTCCTTTAAAATGATGTGAAAAGCATTCTGCCTACTCATTCACATAAAACAACATATTGATTTAGAAATTGTAAGACACTTTTTGTTTAGAGGGGCCGAATTTGAGAAGGATTGATTGACAGCTGAGGAAACAAAAGACTTGCAAAATGAGCTGCATAATGAGCCGCATAATGAGCCTTTAAGCAGGAATGTGAGAGGGAACTACAGTAAAGAATGTGAGGACAAAAGGAATATATACATGTTTGTTTGTGGTTATTAAGAAGTTAACAATATAATCAATTTAGAAATGAAGGTCAGTGGGACATTTTTGTTTGACCAAATACTATTTTGTGTAGCGTGTCTCAGTTATTCTTGAGGAGGTATATCTGTCAGGATGCTTTAAAACGTGACTGCTTTTCGACAGTTGACAGGGATTTGGAACGGAGCCCATGTCAGTACTTACCTCGTTACCGCAGTGAGCCTGCATCTGTGGATCAAGCCGATAGTCGAGAGCAGACTCCTGAAGTATAACTCTGATCTGGTCTTCACAGTCTGAAGACAATCGCTGGGAAAGATGATCATATGCATTAGTTTTAAACCAATTACATGATCTTAGTTGACAGATTATTCCTGAACACCCCAATGTGCATGCCAATAAAAAGAATGTCCTGTATTTTGCACAGCAAGACCAGTGCATGAGTTTCTATGCAAATAGTATGTATATATGTGGTGCTTATATCCAGTGTTACACATACCTGGTCTGCATACTTGAGTTTCAGGCAGGATATGACTTGACCTTCTAGTTCGTTAGCATCACTGGCTTTGTTGAGAATGTTCTGACAGAACTTGGGGATGTCTGCCTTGCAAGCCTTCCTTAACACAGGGTTCAATCTATAGTCTGAATACAAAAAAACACAGAAAATTTGCTTTAAATTAAGCAAATAACACTCGAATGGTATAAAGCAAATAACAGAATATTTCAATGAAATAGTTTGATTTCAGATCAACAAGGCAAAAGATGATAAGACAGAGAAATTGCGTATAAAATGACAAACGTTTAAATGAACCTGTCAGGAGAAAATGAGGGGGTCCCACAGGTGTGTGTACTGGGTACCTGTGTTTTGAGTGATCTGCCTCTTAGTAATCATCTGTTTACACTTTGGATCCATCAGTTCACTGTTCTTATTCTGTTTCAGACACTGCAGCATGTTCTTGGCATCAGACTCTGTGCAAAAACGCTAACACAAAAACAAATAAGCATGAAAAGAAAACTACCACACCACTTTAGCACACCGCATGAAATACTGTAGTCCCACAACGCAAAGCACTCAACTTGACCTATCACTTTCGGCGCTTTCCATTGCATAGTACCCAACGGTTTGGTTTAGTTTAGTTTGGGACGGGTCAGCTCACCTCACTTTGGCGTGGTTAGCTTTTCCATTGAGTTTGGTATCACTTCGCAGTGGGAGGGATTATAGGCGTTTGGTATCAGCTCGGATCGCTTGGAACCCCACCTGAGGTGGTACGGAAAAAAGTATCGGCTACTACGTACTGCACCCAATGGAAAAGCTCCCAGAAGTAAGCTGACCCGACCCAAACTAAACCAAACCGTGGGGTACTATGCAATGGAAAAGCGCCATTTTATTGAGATGAATGAAGTAATATCAATATTTAACATCTCTTCCCTGACCTTCACTTAATACTTTTTTAACAACTGTAATAAATGTAACAAGAGAAACGTCGATCTGTGTCTGAACAGAAATTCACTTCATCAACTTTAAAATGCCCGATCGTCTCACCTTAATCATCTGCTTGCACACTCGCATAAGCTGATAGTCCAGTTCTGGGTCCATCATTTCTGTTTCTTGAAGCTTAAAGATCTTCTGATGACAAATCTGAGAAAGCTGCTTCTTGTTCTCCTTGAGGCACTCAATGACCTGAGATTAAAGAAGGGTCGAGGAGTAAAGAACGAGTAAAGGAAGGGTATCCACACTAGCAGACAAAGCTCAAGACAAACTACTGCTTTGCCAAACAAAATCTGTATTCAATGTCTGCATTTACATTTATGCATTTGGCACTCTCATCCAAAGTGGCGTACAGTGCATTTGATCTTTACATTGTTTTATTAGTATGCATGCTCTCTGGAGATTGAACCCATGAGCCTTGTGCTTCAATCGCAATGCACAACAATCGTGCTATAGCTATGCCATAGTGACAAAAATAAAGTCGATAGGAGTTGGCTTAGTTAGTCATTTGTTTAATGTACATTGTAGATCTATTAACTAAGAAGAATTGGGCTTTCTGTGAAGTGACCCATTTAATTCTTTCTCCGCCAGCGTTTTAAAAAAAGTTTTTTATGATTTTCACAAAAGTTTAATGGCTTCCAGAAAATATTCTACTTGAAATATATAAACATACAAAATATTAAATGAAAGAACAGACCCTCTGCTATTAAACAAACAAAAAACATTTCATCCTATCTTAATTGTAAATTTTGAGCAAAAAGCTGAGATAATTAAAGGACTTTTGCTAGAGATCAGATTTAGAGCGATAATCAAAACATACTGAGTATTTACTGCTTTAGCATCTGTGGATGAATTAGTGTTTTTAAGTTAGTTAAGAGCGCCACCCAGTGGATAATAGCGGAAATATAGATTGCCGTAAAAACTTGTCATTGGCGGGGAAAAAGTTAACAAGTTCATCCAACACCTGCAGTTTAGAAAAGGAGATTAGTTAGGTTAGCACTCTCTTTAAAGTCTTTACCTGAGCATTTCCATAGGCAACAGAGGAACAAAATTTGTTGATATCCTTCTTACAGACTTCATGCAGTTCAGGCTCCAGTCGAACGTCCTCGGACTACAGAGACACACACAGAAACATCTGATTTGACATTTAGTCTGCTTCAAACATTTCTCATCCCATCTGCAACGCTTCAGTTAAGAAATATTCTGGGTTATTTTCGACATTTACAGAAAGCACCCGCAGCAGACCGTCAAATACCAGAGAATAATTTAACTCATTCTTTAATCTATAAAAGCAAACAGGTCACACACAGTAAATGGAGATGTATTAAAAGCTTGTTTTACATCAGTATGAAACGTTGAGCTGTAAATTCACAGTTTGCATTTTAAAGAGTAAAACTGATTCTCTGTGGTATCCCTACTAAAAAGAAACCAGCTTAGCTTGTCAGGCTTGGAGAACAGCTTAAACCAGCTAAGACCAGCAAGCCAGCCTAGGTTGGTCAGCTGGTCTCCAAGGCTGACAAGCTAAAAAGTGTCTATAACCCCTCTAGGCTGGTCTTTTTAGTAGGGATTTAACAGCACGCAGCCTACAGAAATCATCCTGAGTCGTGAATATATATTTACCATCTCCAGCTCTTCCACCCTCAGCTGTTTACGACATTTCAGAGAAACACGTTGATCTTTTACGTCCTGCAACGTGTCGTTTCTCACTGTGGTACTGAGACAGATGACCACGTCTGCCCTGAGGTGAACGAACACATAAAAAAAGACATAAGGAGGGTGAAATGAGCAGATAAAGTGGAAAATGTTTTATGACAATTAAAGAGAGACATTTTTAGAGAGAGCACAAACAAATATCTGTTAAATATATGCTTAATATATTTTGTAGAAGTGAAGCTTAATTAAATATATTTTTATTAATTATATATATAGTTTTAATCTTCATATATTAACATATATTTCAAAATGTATTTCATGGGCAACAAATACATTTCTAATTTTACAACCCAAACAGCAAAAAATATATTTTTCTGGGCAAAATATAAAGTTTGTATAATACTGTATAAAGTATTTATAAAATATACATTTATAAGTATACTTTTGCTGTTAAATTATATTTAATTTTAAATGTAAAATGTAAGCCTGTAAAGATTTTCTTCCAATGCGACAAGAGTATAAATGCTTTAAAATATATTTTAAAATATACAAAAAATATATTGGTGAAAAATTAATTTTTGTAAAAATACTGAAATATATTAAAAACATTTTTTTTTGCCTTAAGCCCGAGATAAACTGCACGATTATTGGCTGTCCCAGATGAAAGATTGGCATTGTGAAACGATCGTCGCGATTTCTGTGATCGTGGCTCTTCATCGGTGGTCCCATGTCGTACAATGAGGTTCAAAGACGGACGTTTTCCCGGTCTTGTGTCCAAAGATAGCCTACGATCGTTTTCTGACAGTGTCAGAAATTCGGCATGATCACCGCACAGTGTGTTTGCTGCTACGATCTGCGTACTGGTATTTGTTTAACACGAGCGCATACTGGTGACGTTGCGCAACGTGTGACGCTGACGCTTCCGTGTCATTATCGTACAGTCTACATGCCTGTCGTACCTGAGTTTAAATGATCCATGTCGTACAGTGTGATAAGGGGGCAAAAATCCTGCAGTGTATCCAGGGCTTTATGAGACGACTTGACTGTTTGTAACTTACAGCATGTCGTAGTACAAATATCTTTCTTCAAGTAAAGTATGATTTATACTTATGGACATAAGCATGTGTCAGGTTAATTCATGCACATGCAGACTCACAGAATAGTAAAGTGTACATCAAATGCACGCTCCAAAATCTTGTCCGAAGTACAGGTAGTAGGTTATCCGGATACCTACTGTTTTTCGAATAATATGACCTAATACTCGCCTTGCCTACCATATAGTAGGAAAAGTAGGCGGTCTTGGATGAAACGATAGACTTTTGTTGCAAGTTGTTAAATATCGTTTTTCAACTTGGGCCATCTAGGTTTTTACAGTCCCAAGCCAAAATGTGTAAGCGTTTTGACCGGAAGAAGGGGTTTTAGCAGACCAATCACAGTGCTTGTCGTTGACACAGTGTTACATTTTTGGAGAGGTGCGTGTGAGGCTACGCCGTAGACTACAGCGTAGGAGTTGGCGTCTATGGGTAGGCTTTGCTGTACACTCGACACAGATGTATAAATTGGACTTAAGCCCTTAAGACTCTTCTAAAAACCCATTAGAACTTGCTGTTATTGTGTAAATGGTATTTCTCTTGTAGAAGTCAGAGCATTTGTAAACTCACTTTTTCTTAATGTTGGGACACAGTTTTACCACGTCCTCTTTACAGGCCATTTTAAACTTGTAGGAGAAGCGGAAGTCTTTCATCTGAACCTGAAGAGCAAGAGAAACGCGCTTGATATTAAACATACATACATCTCAAAACTTTGATCCAAACTCTGATGGTTTCCATTTAGACTGCCGGCTCATATGCATACAACTCCAAACAAGCAGTTTACTAAGGGTACTATATGTTTATAAAAAATAAACATTGATTTTTTTCACAGTATTTACATACATTGTACATCAAAAAAGTCCCCTTGTGATGAAAATCAGGCTTTTAATGTTGTTTATGTGTCTATGTGGTGTTTTTAATACGCTTTAAGACAAACATAAAATGATAAAATAAATGTGCGATTCTGCTTGCTATGCTCCTCAATGAATTATGGCGAAATGCTGCTACATCCAAAAGCAAGATGGCGCTCTCGTGCAGAAACTCAATATGTGCCGCCGAAAAATTCCCCTTTACACATGCAGCTTGCTTTAGGAAATGCCTATACGCATATTTATATCATTGTTCGTCAAACCTTTTCCAGTATTTTCATGATATTAAAAAATATTTAAAATGATTGTTTGACGAGTGTTGCTTTTTAAAATATTTTATTTTAAAATAATTGACTTATTTTTAAAAAAAATCTGTCAAATTATATGCAGAAAACAAGAACAGAAACAGAATTAGCAAGACAGATGAGAGGTAAATATCAGATAAATATCAGAATCGATTTCAGAAAGGTATTATTAGTATGCATCATGGACGTAGAGTTACAATAAAGTTGTTTTGAAGAAATTATTTACAGGAAAAACTTTTAAATACAACATTTTGATGAACAAAGATTAGTTTTAAGCAGCAAAAAGATCTACTACAGGGGGACTTTAAAATTTGTATAAAAAGCCATTTGTATAAAAAAACTTCCTCTAAGATGGGAATTAGTGGTGTTATTTGCTCACCAGCTGGAAATGAGTGACACCCACAGCACACTTATCATTCATTTCTCTCTGATGTTTGTTTTGCACCAAGCATTCCAGAAGATTCCCTGTATCTATCTGATTATCAGCTACATCCTAGAGGAAAATAAGACATAGACGTGAGGAATTCTGGGAATAACATTTACATTTATGCATTTGGATGCTTTTATTCAAAGTGACTTCAAGTAAGCACACATTTAAGCAGTATCGTTAAAATAAACACAATAAATGTGACGGTATCTGTGGTCAGTACTAACATGGCAGTGGCTCTGAATGACCGGTTCACACGCTCGGATCAGAAGAGCTTCAATCTGAATGTCCTGCAAACAAAGTGTGAATACAAAACAAGGAAGACATTGAAGGAAATAATGCTTATCATTTTTTTTTAAGTTAAGTTAGATAAAGCCCAACCACAGTTTATTATGCAATTTCACATCATCGTCGTCAGATTCTGAATGCTAAATATTTAAACTTTTGGGGAATTTGAAGTCAAGAGATGTTTTTCAAAGTCGAATCATTTCTAAAATAATGTCTTAGCACATCAAAGACTGAAATCTTAAATATCTCATTTGAATGCAATCCGCGCATTAAGAGACTGGAACTGAATTAATTTATGCTTGTAGATGAAGAATAAAATAAAGTGTAATAGCCAGTTTTTTATGTCCTTGTCCATTATAACCCCGTGTTTCTGTATTTGCTGTAATGTGAAATGTACCTCTGACTCCAGTTCTGTCAGGTTGCCCACTATCTCTCTACACTTGGACACCAGGTCTTCTAGATGATCCTGTAGACACTCCAGCTCCTAAAAACAAAGCAGAACAAACAAAACTGACATGTAGACAACTGCTAAAGAAAAAATCAAATTATTCATCATTCATGAAATGCAAAAACCACACAACTGAGGAGCTGATCCTTAAGTCTCTCAAACCTGTCCAGTGTCGGTCTTCTCACTGCACCATTTGCCCAAGTCAATCATACAGCGTTTCTGGAGATCAGGATCCAGCTTGACATCTAAAGCTCTCTGATGAAGAACTCTCTGAACCTCCACCTTACAGTCTCTCGTCAGCTGCACACATCAGTTTTAAAACAACGACAACACAATTTACTGTATGAAATTACTTGCATTATATGTAAACGGCCCTATGCTAATAAGATTTTGTTTCTTTTTACCTGTCTAAATGTCCTCAAACGCAAGGACATTTAGACAGACCCAGTTCCTGCTCCCGTGAAGCTCATCAGACCACAAATCAACTGGCCTCCCATTATGGTCATGCCCAGCGACCGCTTCCCTTTAATTTCTTTTTTTTATTCTTATAGTATAGTATTTTTATATATATACTTCATATGTAGTATTTTGCCCAGCGACAAACTACTGCTTCCTTTAACTTTGATTTTTTTGAAAGGGGTCATATTATGAGATTTTTTAAGATAAGTCCCCAGATAAGATATGCTTTCATGAAGTTTTAGCTTAAATATCCTTTAAATAATTTATTATAACATGTTAAAATTACCACTTTGTAGGTCCGAGCAAAAATGACCGTTTTGGGCATGTCCTTTAAAATGCAAATGAGCTGATGAAATGCAAACACTGATCGAAATGATGGCGGTTTGTTGAAATTGAAATTCAATTGTGCCGTCAATTATTGTTTATCAGCACTAAATGGCAGATTAAGGGGCAGAATTATTATAATTAAACTTGCTACCTACATCACAAAACTAAGGGAAATCTAAACTACTTATTTTTTCACATGCAAATTGCAGAGAATGGTTTACCAAAACTAAGTTACTGTGTTGATCTTTTTCACATTTTCTAGGTTGATAGAAGCACTTGGGACCCAATTATCGCACTTAAAGGAAAACACCACTGTTTTTCAATATTTTACTATGTTCTTATCTGTACTTAGACGAATTAATACATATCTATCTTTTTTCAATGCGTGCACGTAATCGTTATACAGTGCATCGTGAATGTGTTAGCATTTAGTCTAGCCCCATTCATTCCTTGTGTTCCCCATTTAAAGACTGTCACATGAGTAGTTACACAAGTAAGTATGGTGACACAAAATAAAATTTTTGTTTGGAGCCATAGGAATGAATGGGGCTAGGCTAAATGCTAACACATTCAAGAAGCGCTGTACAAAGATTAAAAGTGCTCGCAGTGAAAAAAGATAGGTATGTATTAATTTGTCTAAGTTGAGGCAAAAACAGAGTAAAATACTAAAAACTGTGGTGTTTTCCTTTAAACATAGTAAAATTTCATGCTATGCTATTCCCATAAAATTTTATAAAATAGTACTCAATATATAGTATATCTTCTAAAGGATCAGCTTGGTCTGGCTCTTTCTTAATATTTTATTTTTTCTCAAGGACTCTCCTAGCAGTGTTTTTTCAACCCCTTTGGAGTCAGCTGATATTGGCTTCACTTAACTTTCTTCTATATGTTACATTATTACTATGCTGACTAGTACGGTTTAAACTTAGCTGCTGTACTTTGCTACTTTTGTTTTCCTCTGTTTTTTGTGTTTTCATTTGTTTTATTAATGTAAAGCAGCTTTGGAACAATTAAACAATTGTGAAAAGTGCAAAATAAATAAAATTGAATTGAAGTTCATTAAAAATTAAGACCAAATATAAGCAAAGCAAGCCATCGGAGTAACCATGCCATTATTTCACTCAATGTTCCCATTGCTATCTAGAACACAAAACATGATTTGTTTCATGAATACCCAAGACAGTAAGTGCTAAAAATGATAACACTTGAACTATCACTAATCATCTCAGTCTCTTACAAAAACACATGAACAGCTTACAGTAAACAGACGATCAGATTCATATTGCACACAGAACTCATACTGTATCACCAACTCTTGACCGGCTTCTGTGCAATTTTATGCATGCAGTATTTCTTAAAATCAGTTCACAGGAAAAATAAACTGTTTACAAAGTATCATCTGAATGCTTCTGAGGAAGAAATAGTCAATACATTTAACAAAGTTTACGAGGTTCATGCCATCAAATGCCTAAAATGACTCTATGCAAGAATACAATGTGAAGTTCTTCATCATGGTAACCAGCGTGATGGTTAGAGAACCACAATTGATGTCACATCAAACTCAATATGCATTTGTATGTTTTTACCCTCCTGCCCTGCTCTTCTGTGCGGTAAGCGTGACGGTACAGACAGGAGAAAACGGCTCCAGGAGGCATCAGCTCGCTGCTTTCATTCCAGCCCGGCGTGTAACACAGTCTGGATGCGTCGCTCTGACATTTACGATATAAGATGGGATCAAGTCTACATGAGAAAAACAAACAAGCCAAAAAGTCAGTCCTTGATGTATTTTACTGTAGATTGATAGCCTGCACATATTTGTATCTTTAGCATCTTTATAACATTATTTACTACATTTTACTTGCAGTAGCCCAGTTTTTGGCTTTCATATAACGCCCAGTGGTACACAATCATTATCATTTCTATTTGTGATTATATTTACATGGCAGTTCAAAGTACTGCGTACCTTAAAACGGATTTTGTAGTTATTTATTCATAGCAGGGTTTACCGGAAGTTACACGTTTTCCACGAAAGCCGCTTTATTTTGTTACTGCTGAAACCGTCTATAATATCCTCTATATAATAATAATAGATAATGTATATAATAATATATAATGCAGAAAATATTATAATATAGGCTAAAGCTGTCAGGATCTTGCCAGATCCTTGTTTTGTATTTCGGTCTAGTTCTGGATGGCAGGGTCCTGACAGTACAATGTTCTGTGTGGGTACACGTGGCTTTAAATTGTTTGTATCTTACCACGTGTTTCCAGTGTCCCGTCACTTTTACCCCGCTCCCTTGTGTTTTCTTGCCCTTATTGTTTAATGATGATCACCTGTTCCCATCTTGATTTGCTCCCTTATTTAATGCCCTTGTATTTGCTGTCTTGTGCTCGATTGTTTGTTCATATGGTGTGTTTGTTCCCTGTGAGTTTGTAAGCCAGTTAAGTCAAGTCATATTCTGTCTAGTGCGTTTATTCTATTTTGTGTTACCCTTCTGTCAGTTTATTGCCCTGTTTACCCCCTCGTGGGTTTCTGTTTCTGTTTTATTTTTAATAAACCTTCTCTTTGCGTTTATCTGCTGTCTGGGTTTTGTCTCATTACAAACGTGACAAAAGCCAGGACTAGGCCTTAGTTTAAGCATTTACATGCGTTTGAAAAGTATGTTAAAGGTGTGTATCTCGTAGTGATGGGCAGTCCGGCTCTTTCCATAGATTCGGCTTTTTCGGCTCAAGCTTCGGCTCTACATTTTAGTGATGGCAGTCCGGCTCTTTTCATAGATTCGGCTCTTCTGGCTCGGCTCCCTTAGAAGAGCCGGCTCTTAAGGGGATCGCACACCGGCCGCACAGCTCAGCGCCGCGCTGTACTAAAAAAAAATCGAACACATTGTTCTCTATGAGTATACGCACACCGGTGGCGCCTGTCCGCGCCGCCCAGCTGTGACTCAGGAAGTTGTTCAAATCCCTGTCGCGCCACTCACATAGTTTTACATTAAATAACATCATATTTGTCCCACATCATTAACGATTAACATTGGCTGCTAACATATACTTTGCATTTTGAAGTAGACGCTATCTGACGAAGCTCGCGCTATTTAATGTGCACTTCCGGTTTACAATACCTCCAAGTTGTCCTAGACGCGACTTATCGCGACGCTTAGCTGCGCGGCCGGCGTGCGATCCCCTTTACGGTCCCACCCCTGCCTGCGTCTGAAGATTCGGCTCTGCTCGTTCGCTACAAAGAATCAGCTCTTAGAGACGGCTCGTTCGCGAACGACCCATCACGAGTATCTCGAGACAACTCGATGGCACTGGCATATTTAAAGATCTGTCAATGCAAGTTATTTTCTGTTAAGACAGCTCAAACATGGGTTTTAGTCTAGGACTAGCCTAAGCCTTGTCTGTGAAACCAGGGGATAATAATGTAAATGTTACATATCAACATTATTATATTGTGTACCATGTGGATTTTGTGTTCTTAAATTTTTTCGTACATTTAGAAGAAATTTTGATAAGAACGTTTTTGGTAAATCATAATTTGTTCGTGAAAACATCTATACGCACATCTCACACACAGATTTGTGCGTATGCATGCGTAGTAAATGAGACCCAATGACTGTAACGGTTTTATACGCTTTTTGTCGCATTGACTGTTTCTAGATGAAGGCAGACTGCTGAGAGCGAGTCGTGCTGATAGAGTCCATGGAAAACTTTCTAATGTCAAGTTTAAAATGAATTCACATTCAAAGGCAAACTGACAAAAACAAAAGGCACACTTCAGTAAGTACGGTATAGATGCGATTGAAGTGTTTACATGGCGATTAAAAAAAGGCAAAAAATGACAAAGGTTAAACTGATTACTTCCAATCTCTGGATATGAAGTACTGCAGCTCCAGAAGTCGATGCTCACAGTCCTGCACCATCTTCTCTGTGTAGAGATGCTCCATCAGGCAAGACAGAATCCTAAAACACACACACACACACGAAAATCTTCAAATGTATTATTCACAGAATGTAGTAAAAAATATCATCTACAGTAAATCAATCTACATAAATGTTGAGTTGAATATGCTCTTCTGTTATGTGAATTTTACAGCTGGATTGGTACAGGATTGCATTTATCAGCACAAAGTTTGATTTCAAGGGAACATACACACACAAGTCGCTTTGGATAAATATAAATTAAATTGGATCTGCCAAATGCATAAATGTATGACATGACAAAGTGAAGATAAAACACTTATCCTAAATATTTTCTGTGGTAAATACATTTCTGCTGAAACACAAAGTGTATTTGGACACTTAAGTCACAATTATCTTACATCAAATATCCAAGCATGTGGCGTTTTTGCTAACTTGTTTGAACTTGGATTCACTACAGACTGAATGCCCATATTACCTCTTTTAATATTGGGATGGGACTCGGGCAGTGGTGGCCGGTGACTTCTTTTTTCAAAGGGTGCTCGATGCGAAGTTCGTCACAACATGTATGTAGCTCGTCATGTGTGTGGTTCTTCATTTTTAAAATACTGTATGTGTTCTGTGCATCGAGAGATCGTGTGTGTATCTCGTGTCTTGTCAAAATAAGTGGCTGCTGCAGATGCGTCTAAAGGGTTTATGATAAAAGAGACACTTGCGTTTGCCAGATACTTGCTTAATCTCATGCGAAATCAGAGTTTAGGGAGTGTATTGCGTGTATTTTGTGAATGTGAGCGTCTCTTTTATTAGAAACGGTTTTGACACGTGTGCAGCAGGCAATTATTTTGACAAAACACGTGATGCACATGGTTTACATGATGCAACAAACACATATTTTGAAAAGGCAAGCGACACATATGATACTCCGAACACTTATTTTGAATTAGCGCCCCTCGGATAAGCAGTCACGAGCCGCCACTGGACTTGGGGTGCCCAAACTCGGTCCTGCAGTTGAGCTCCAACCCTAATCAAACACACCTGAGGTCTTACTAAGGCTGCGTCCAAAAACTAAGGCAGTTGTCTCGCTGCCTTGTGAGGAAATGACTTTGACGGCATGAAGGCCGCTCTGGGAAACGCATTTAGACAGCCT
This sequence comes from Misgurnus anguillicaudatus, assembly GCF_027580225.2. NCBI lineage: Eukaryota > Metazoa > Chordata > Actinopteri > Cypriniformes > Cobitidae > Misgurnus > Misgurnus anguillicaudatus. The sequence goes on along the minus strand of NC_073351.2, from coordinate 35,490,269 downwards.
CTATAGGCAGCGTAACATGAATTCTGTTTGAAATATAAACAGAGAGCACCTTTGTGATAACTAATATAGGGATGTGCACGAATGGTCAAATATTCGATTTGCAATAATTATTAAATGGAAAAAATGTTATTCGAATGTTTATTTTTAATGCACCACCGCAGGGTTAAGTCTACTGTTTATTTACTGCTTTTTAACTTCACCTTTGCAGTCTTTTACAAACTTTGATGTAAAATATACATGAAAATTAATTTTGTTTTGGCAAGTCATATTGGAAAACGAAGTATCGGGTGGCGGGGCAGTAGTTTACTCATTTATTTATTTGTAAATTTTTTAATCATTTATGACAAGTCATTTGATTGGTTGACAAAAATGAAGCAAGGGCAACACTGTCATGACCGCAACCTTCATAAAACTGATGCCATTAATTTGAGAGTTTTGGCCCGCAATGTGAGCCTCCGCTGATCGCACATCTCAACAAACTCACTCACGCAAAGTGAAGCCCACAAAACCTCTCATGCAAGAAAAAGCATGCAATGTGCATGTTAATGTGAAACTATGATGATGATAATAATAATAACCATCGCCAACATCGTCATGAAAGCCTGCTATTGGCAGTATGTCTGGTGATCATTGATTCACGATACTGAGATGAGTCTATCGGCACAACCCTACTGCGCGGACAGTACGCGTACGACAGGGCATGCGCAAAAAATTATTGAGACAGGACTACAAACAATTACACAAAGGCAATAGACAGCGTCTTTTATGCTTTTTTTCACTTCTTCTAATGCTGCGTTCACACCAGCTGGGGTAGAGGCGTCAAGCGCGAGTGATTTTAATGTTAAGTCAATGTGAAGACGCATTGACGCACATCTGGAGGTCTCGCGGCGCAAATGAGGCGTTTAGTGCACGAATGGCGCGAATTGAGCATTGCCGCAGCAAACACGCGAGTTTAAAAATGTGAACTTTAGCGAAAAAACTCGTCGCGTTAACCAATCAGGAGCTTGCTTTCACGTGCGAATGAAGCGAGTAAACTCAAACTGTTCAAGCCGCAAAATAGGCACGTAGACGCGAATTTTAAGCCTCAAACACAGCTATTTTGAACCCACGGTAAGAACAGAAAGCTGTGGAGCATTTTCATGCCGTAATGTTTGATTCCTGTTCTTTGTTTTCTTGTTGTTTGTTCTAAACTTTGTTTGCAATGGTGGATTTGCTTCTTTTCTTTATCTATCCTAAATGTTTTAATGTACTGTAAATGACACAGTTCTGCCCTGACGGCCTGGTAGAGCAGTAATTTGAATGAGAAATAATTTGTATTGCGTACGTGTCGAACACGGCCATCCGCACGTGGCCACGGTTGAGTATAGTTTGAAAGCTGCGTGGACGTGTACGCGCGCGAGACAGACACGGAAAAAGTACACCAAGCCCTTCAGGGTATAATTTCTGTAAGACCGAACAATACTGAATTAACGACCATCTTGAAATACCAAGAATTTAGACTTAGTCTTTACTGTATGTGAGGTTTTAACGCCTTTTTTCTCGAGGCAATTTTTTCAAGAATAATTTAAAAATATATTTTTTTCAATGTTGTCACCTTAAAAATGCATAGAAATACAGAATATAAGCTTGTTGTGGATTTTCCTTATTATTAGCCATCTGTTAAATTGTAACAAAATGAAAAATACATAAAATTTCAAAAACGTATGTCTCAATTAATATAATTTAAATATATGAGCTTAAAAATTTGAATATTATGAGTGAATAAGCAATACCATTTTTTTTTTACGAAAAATGCAATTAAAGGTGTAAAAAGTAAAAATATAACCTTATTTACACTAAATTTGTGCTCCAGACACTTTCTTGGCCGCCATTTTATTTTTTCGAACTTCAAACCAGGCTCGACCATCACATTCCCTGTGCACAATCACGAATAGAATTGTGGGACAAGAGACAGGAAGTAAACCCAGTGGATTCGGGCATGCCTTGATGCATCCGAAGGAAGCATTTAAGAGATTTCGGACGCAGCCTCAGTATTCTATAAACGTCCAGGCAGGTGTGCCGGGGCGAGCTGGAGCTAAACTCTACAGGACACCGGCCAACTAGGTATCCCAAAATTAGATGATTTGATTTTCTCGGTTCTTAAAACCCACTCCAGTTTATAATAGTACTAAAAATATCAATCTTGTAAAATAGAATTACTATTTGAACACTGACAATAGAGTAAATAAATAAAATCACACACACGTGACTCACATCGGGTCTCCGCTGCGGATGTGTTTACAGGCTGTCTGGATCACAGATTCACAGGCTTCGTTTAAAGCTCGATCAATACGGTAATCAGCACCGGGGTCTGCTGACTGGATCAGAGTCTGGAGCTACAGGAGATAGACAACACAAGTCATTCACCCAAAACTATTATGGTGTATTAGGTTCCTCATGCACAATATGGCATGTAAAATTGAAAACAAATAAACACCGTAGTGCAGTTTAGGTTTAGACAAAGGCATCATTTAAATTTGTATTAAGCTTATTTATTACACAGCTTTCTAAAATGCTTGATTGTGATTGGCCAGTGGCGACATTCAAAGGTTTGTTCTTTTCAGAGAAGCTAATAACAAACGGTAACCCGGATTTGGCAGATGCTTTAATCCAAAGTGACTTAAAGTGCATTTAAGGTAAACATTTAATCAGTATGTGTGTTCCCACGCCCTTTTGCACTGATAACTTTTTAATGAACTGTTTTTGTGGCTTATTTCAATATGTTTTATGAGCTCCGTCACATAATGTAATTCATCTTCACAAAGATAAAGAACAAAGTCAATCATATTGAACATGACAGCAAAGCACCTTGCGAGATTTACCACAGTAAGGAGATATTGCAAAGGCTTGGATATCTCAGTCTTAAAATCATTTACAAACACAATAACAATGCACAAAAACAGTGTATTTGCTTTTCAAGCTGAACATTTGCTCCAGTGATGTAAGGTTTAGGACTCGAGTGACTCTTACCGCTGTCTGGCAGAGATTATCCACCGTGCCCTTATCCCCGCGGGCCACTCTCATGAGGCAGTGAAGGGTCCGACCCTTACGGTGCAGTCCGGAGCAATGGGCTTCAATCTCTCCCCTACAGTGGAGCACAATCTCAGGGCTCAGAGAAAAATCCTCCATCAGCATGCGTCTGTAGTCCAACATCTCACCCTGACAGTCTCCAGTCACCGTACGACCTGAGCCAACATCCATAAACACACGAGAATAAGGAGGGAATATAACAATGAACAAGGTCTCAATGGAAAGCGAGATTACAGAGGTTTAGAAGACATGAAGGTTACACAATTTGGGAGTGAAGATCAAACTCAAACATCTGCTAACATGCTTCACAAAACGATTATAGGATGCATGTATGAAAAATAGTTTTTTGTATGTTAAGAATGGAACTTATGCCCCATATTTGCAAACCTCTGTGAACTGCAGATTCTAGACACAGGAGGAGGTAAGATAGCCTGGCTTCTCTCGCCCGGGGCATGCTGCTGTCCGGGTTACAGCGGTATTTGCGCAGGTCAGCCTTACAGGCTTTGGCGAGGGAGTAACTGACCTTATAATCCTGAGCAATGAGCTTCTGTCGAGTGGTCAGGGCGTTTCTGCACTGTGGACAGAAAAATGCTAATTGAGGTCACAGACGATCATGACATCTCACAAACTCATAAATAACTTTTCTGTGGGATCTTTCAACTTTGCTCCTGGTGCTATCAACCATTCCTAAGGATTCAAACTACTTTACGTGAACTTCAGGATAAACTTGAAATTTGTTCGATTATATTCATTTGGTGATCATATTAAGGGATTTTTCTAGTAAAATAAGGTTTGACGGCGACAGACAAACTACTTAAAATTGATCTTTGGACCAAGACATTTCATTCGTAGGTTCTTGTGGATGTGCTGAAACATTTTACTTCTGTGTGCAAATGTGTCTTATTTTAGTGGCTTAAACCTTTTTAAAGTTCTTTTAGTGGTGATATTACTGTTATAGCCAGGTTAAAGGGGTCATATGACATTTGAACCTTAATCACAAAGCACTTTGGTCCCAGAAAATATTTGTAAAATTGGCAGAGAGGCTTCTGTGTGAACACGAACACTTCCCGTAAATGTTCTGGGATCGCTTCCGTAAAGTGTATCTAGTAACATTGCAGCAACATTCACGGAAAGCATTTTGTGTGAACAAAAGGCAGAAACGATGACGTAAGGGGCAGAAGTTATGGTTCAGCTCTTCAAAACAGGGATTTAAATGCAGATCGACATTCGCGACGAGAAATGTCAGCAAACTGGACTGAAGCAGAGATCGGGGAGCTCGTCACTATCGGTGCTGAAGCGGAGATCATTCACAAACTTGACAGAATAGCGCATTATGCACTTCTTATGATCTTGTCATAAGCAAACATGCACACATGTGGTTTCTCGAGAAAAAATCATGAATAATTAACAAACTTAAGAACGCTGTGAAAAACCTACCAAGTGCAGGACTTTAAAATACGTGACGTGTCTTTACGGGATCTTTATGGTATTTGCAAGAACACACGCACAGATTCCAGAAAATCATTGGCAGTGTATATGAGCCAAAAACCAAATGATCCGGGACAAATCCCGGACACATTTTCCGTGTATTTTCCGTAATCTCTGTGTGAAAAGGGCTTTGGTGTAATGCAATGTATTTACCTGGTTTAGGGTTAAAAAACTAATTATTTTCGACACACTGTACATTATTGTTTCTCTTCTATGCCCCGCCTTTCTGAAACATCAATTTTTAAAAGCTCATCATTCTGAAAAGCGCAGTGTGCTCTGATTCACCAGCTATCCAGTGCATTGTGATTGGCTGGATTCCTTAAGCATGCTACGAAAATGTACGCCCCTTACCATATTTGGAATCTAACAATACAACAGCAGGAATAAAAGTAAAAAAAAATTCTTTGCATATACATTTGGGCGATGTTATGCAAATCTTCCCACACATTGACGTAGATATGTGGATGGGTGTTTGGGAAGGCGTGGAAGAGCCGTCACTTTTAGAAAGAATATCGATTTTGTTTGAGACTTCAATCTTTACGGATCTTTTACATCCACAAATTGTGTTGGGGAAAGTTACTTTTAAAAGTAATGCATTACAATATTAAAGTTACTTCCCAAAAAAGTTACTAATTGCATAACTTAGTAACTTTACATGAAAAGTAATACTTACGTTACTTTTAAGTTACTTTTGCATTACTTTTCTTACTTGGCTGAGGCTTGATCTCTTTCAGGCCTTGCAGGTGTTTTTATGACTGAGAAGTTCTGCATTTAGAAATAGCATATTTCCATCGCAAAAATGTCAAGCTTTGGCCTGCCATCTCCGTTTCTGACTCCAACTGTTTCCATGTAATTCTACGTAACTATGTTCAGTCTAATTTAGTAATTTTTTTATTGAATTAATTAAACTTAAAGTGACTCGCATTACCTTTTATAAAAAAAGTAACTAAAATATTGTTGTGTACATTTATAAAGTAATACGTTACTTTACTCGTTACTTCCAAAAAGTACTATTATTACGTAATGCAGGGGTTTTCAAACTTTTTGTGTGTGTGGACCACTATTTGAGGACCACCTCATAATACTCATAATAAAATATGTCTGCACAAAGTCCTGAATTTATCTGCACCTCTAAATAGACTTACTAGCACTAAAACTATAACTGGTCATCACATCAGTACAACAGATTCTTAAAACATATTCTTAAAAAAAGATATTTTTCTTAAAAAATATATTATTTAATATTTTATTTTGCCTTTACACGGACCACCTGCAGTACCCTCACGGACCACTAGTGGTTTAACGTTGGTTATGCTATCAATGTATAATACAGTAATCTATAATGTGTGATTTGAAAGTGTATAGTATTAATGTACATGTGCTAGTCATAAACCATTTCCCTTTTTTAAACCCACAACATTTCTTTAAAAAGAGTGTATTAAGATGCTGTTAATGAATATGTGACGCACCTTTTCAGACATCGCCTCTTCAAATTTATGATTGAACAGACATTTGTAGACTCTGCCCTCTCCCACTTGAGTCTGCAAAAAACAACCATTAAAATGTAAAGGATCGAGTCATTAAATCAGGACAAGAGGGAAATATTTAACACTTCATTCTCACACATCAGCCTACGACATCCATCAACACTTTGTTTCTAATCCTGTCTATCTAATCTTCAGAGCATCTTAGAGGCAGCTGCCAGTCAACTCATGCCAGCAAACACCCATATGTAAGATACTAGAAGGGCTGCATCTCTGTTTGCATACTATCTTAGTTATATAGTATTGTAAGATTAGGATAAGTGCACACAAAATTTGAAGAGTGCACGCAAAAGTGGGTATATTATTTCTGCTGGTTTTATAGATGTTGAAGTATGAACCAAAAACAGAAGAGAATATAACTGCAGCCTGGAGATCTCCAAATGAGGGTGTGGCCACCTGACAATGACAGACAGACAGGACGTGCCTATCTCTGCCTTAACCCTACCCGCCCCATTTTGGAGTAGGCAGTCACAAAGAAGGAGAAACAAGGTGAAAATTTGTTTCTGACTATAAAAGTGATAATTAAAGAGAATCTGTGTGTCCTGGTTAGGACGTACGTTTTCACAGAAGCGTTCCCGGTCATCTCGGCACGAGAAGTAAAGGTAACGGTCAAGGTGGAAGTCATCGGCCGACAGTTCGGCCACTCGCATGATGGCCTTCTTACATTCGTTCGTGATTGGATGAGCCTGTTCCTGCTGCTCCGCCTCCCTGACGAGAGCTCTCTCCAGACAACCAATCACCTCGCCCTGAGAGTGCAGGTCCTGATACAAACACACAAACAGTGTCCGTATGAATGCAAAAGCTAAGACGCGAAAAACGAAGCAAGGCAAGGGGACAAAACAAAATTAGCTAAAAGAATGGAATGCACGTCTGTAATTTTAGATTTTAATATCATGCTATAATTGTAAAGTTTAAGATGTCTGTGCGGTTTTGTGGTTTGAAAACACGAAAATAAAGTCTAAAGATAAACCTGCAGAATTTAAACCACTGAATGTCTCATGGTGTATTCAGTTCAGAGGTATTTTTATGCAATTCAAGGACCTCACAGGTATGCCAATTTTACATTTATTAATTTAATGATCAAAAAAATAATCGCAAAATATAATCCCAAAAAAAACCCACCCACTGATTAACATACAAAGTTGAAATTTAAAACAATTAAATATGAGAGAACATAAATTAAAATTGAACTTTACATTTTAATTTGATTGTTTTACTATTATGCATGATCATTAATAAAATGCCTTTTTTCCCCCTTTTAATTTTAACTAATTTCCCACAAGCCTTTTTTTAAAAAAAGTTGCCTGATATTTTACAAAAGTTTTACAAAATGCTTTCCAGGAAATTTCTCTTCTATAAATATATAAACATATAAATATATCAAATGAAAGAACAGATCATCTGCTTTCAAACAAACAAACAAAACGGGGAAAAAAACTTTTCATCCTATCTTCAATTGTTTTCTTTTTATAACCGTTTATAACTTTTGAGCAAAAAGCTGAAATAATTGAATTTTGGAAAATAATTTTGTTAGGGATCAGATTCAGAACGATTATCAAAACATACACAGAATTTAAAGAGAGATAACTCGTCAATGCGGGAAAATAGTTAATATTGGTTAATATTGTCTTGCCTCCAGATTGTATTGAAAATGAATTTCAATCAGACAAATTTCAGACAATCAGCCCACCGAATAAATTGCACTTTAATAATTGTATAATTTAATAATTTTATGGACAGTGTTAAGATTTTAGATATATTTATATTACGTTGCATATATATATATATATATATGCAACGTAATATAATATATATATTTATATTTTTTTATAAGTGAACATTGGTTGTTTTAGTCTGTTTTCATTGTCTTTTGTTCTAATGTATGTTTTTATTTTTCTTCTTGTTGTTGGGTGAGGGCGCACCCTAAATTTCGTTGTACCTCTGTGCAATGACAATAAAGACTATTCTATTCTATTCTATTCTATTCTATTCTATTCATTATTTTTCAATTTGGCAGGGATGATTCATTATCACCTTGAAAATGGATATAATTTAATTTAATGTTTACATTTATTTTAGCATTTAATTTTCAATTTTGGGACATATTTTGCTGTTTTATTTTTTTATTTTAGCATTTAATTTATTTATTTAAAATTGGCAGAAAAACCTTTCATGCACAGGACCTCTGTTGTCACAAAATAACTTCTCGGAGAAATCTTTATAGAGTTGGCATCTAAGGCATCTAACTAAAAACAAAATCCTTGTTTAACCACAGTTGTAAAATGCAACAAATGTTTAAAGTAATTAAAGACTACATATAACTATATATACCCAGAGATCACACACTCGGACATGTATCATAGCAACTATTTTGGCATGAACATATTGACAATTTGAATGTCTCTAGCATGCTCAAGTCTCACAATATGGCCAATGGTTGGCACAGTCACTAACCGTCTGTACAAAATGTTCTGGACCATAACTTCAAAACAAGTTTTTGACCTGTAATATATTTCTCAGTTCTCTGTATGTTTAATCACAGAAAATCATAAGTAGCAAAAATCTGATAAATATTGCTAATAGGACACTTTCAAGAAATGTTTTAATATGTAAATTCTTCCCAGTGGCCTACAGCACTTACCAGGCCTGCATGATGTTCAAGAAAATTCAATATGCAATAAGTTGCTAAACAATGCAATATGTGATATGATAAAGATTTTAGTTCATAAAATCAATTTTAATTATAAAATACATTTTAAAAATGAAAACTGCATTAACTTAAAAACTTAAAACTTCATCCTCATCTAACTTCAATCTTTAAGAACAAAAAAAGTCATGTCACCTTTATAGAGCTATTTTAAGTCAACATACTGTAATATCAATTGAGCAAATAATTTACGTGCTCACCCGTGGGGAATTTAAGAAGTGTGGTGACCGGGTACCCATGTTTCAACACGCCTGGAGGAACGTGAACATTTTAAGAATGACTGAGTCACAAGAACACACAGCCATCTGGTACCAAGCCAGCATTTTTTGGTTTCCCAAAGGGATATTCTAGATCTGTGTGAAGGCTTGTGGCTTGTGGGCCGGGAAACTAAAACATTCAACACTATTTTTGGTATGCAAACGTACTTTTTCTCCAACAGCGATGCTACCACACTGCAGCGTGTTGATGTCTTCTCTGCATTTGTCCATAAATCCGCAAATAAGCCGATAGTCGCTGAAGATTATGCTGGTCATCTTGGTGATGTATTGATGGCACTGGCGTTCAGTGATGTTGCCACGGTGATCGACCAGGCAGGACATCAGATAGCCCTTTCCTCTTTCCTCATCCGCACACTCCTTCAGCTGAGAAACAGATTAAATGTCTTTTTATTAACCGTGAGACACGACGCTAAATGTATTCCCATTCTCAACTCCATTTCTATCATTGTAATTAAATGATCTGTTCAACCGCAAATGTACACCCACTCTTAAAAAGGCCAGTGAGAGACAATGCAATGCAATGCATAGTCTATTGGGATGTTAATGATATTATTGCAGCTCTGAGTGCAGCAAACATAAAACCACACTGCATTACAAATGCAGACTTTGTTTATTTTGCTGGTATGGCATTTCTGCTACATTTAGATAAACGCATACAGTTGTATAAGTGGGTCAGTGACAAAAACGTTTGGCAAGTTGAGAAATTCAAAAAACTTGTTTGAAAAGCATGCATGAGGTTTATTTCAATGCACATAGTGTATTTACATAGATTTTATGCAATAAAAAATGACATTTGCACCATTTTTATAAAAGTTAAAGAAACAGTATGTAGGATTGTGGCCAAAACTTGTACTGCAATCACACAACTGGTGGCCAATACACAAAATGACAACATAAACATCAGTTGAGGGCTGCAACTCCACTTTTTAAATGACAATATCCTGGCCAGACCACTGTTGTCACTGATATAAGTATTTGAAATGAAAATGATTTCTTAATGTCTAGTGACATATCATGGTCATTTTATGATTAATTGATATACATTTCTTACATACTGTTCCTTTAACTGAACCATATGACCATATTCATTTGATGGGTAATTGAAGAACTAAACAAGGAAAAGTTAAACATGTCGGCGTATCCACAACTGACCTCTAACATGGTGCTCGTACACACTTCAAGGGCCACCGACTCGAACTTTGGATCTGTAGTGAGATTCAGCTTATAGTTCCACAAGAGCTGCCAAATAAAGATCATATTGATAAAACATCAACACTGTAAATGTTTGAAGATCATAAGGTGCACGAGAACATCTTAGTTAAAATAAATGCCCTTATTTCTGGTCCATTCTACGAAGCTCAACACATCCTGGACCTCATTGAAAAAACTGCAAATGAATAGTGACATTTATAACATGTCAGAATGAGGTCTTTATCATGATTATAGCTCAATTACAAACCCCACATAATGAGATGGGTCTGAATAATATTCCTAAATCTTTTTCATTTCAGATTTGTGGAGCACTGCAGTCTAATGAGAACATCAAAGCTTTGAATATGAGGGAAGAAGCTGAGAATCAGATACCCCTCTCGGGACATCATCAAATTAATTGCGGGATGCAGCCATTAGACAGTGATTAGACCATTACTCTTCTGAAATTACTCGCTGATGTTCCTGGTCTCCAAGTCCTACTGACGCATGCGCTTGTAAAGCTACAAAGAGTCGACCTGGGAGTATAAAGATCGTGTTGAGGGTCTTGTAAACGTGCGTCAAACTGAAAGCTGTGCAGACCGTTGAGTCAGATCGGGTCGAGCGCTGATGTTATGATTGAAGACAGATCTGTTATAACACTTACATGGTTGCAATCCACAGAGATTTCCGTCTCCTGTAAAACAATGAGAGAAAGAGAGAGAAATTAGTCTTTATGTTTCTCTTTATTATATTTCTTTCTATATTGTCTATTTCTGTACTGTGTAAGCTTTGGTAGTATCATAATTGTCAACAATGATGCTCATACAGACTGAGAATTTTATACAATGACCAGACAATGTATTTTATCTAGAGGTCGATCGATAGTGGATTTTACAGATAACTAAGTTGGTCCCTGCTTGCCAATAACCAATCAATAGACAGATAGTTTTTAAAATGGATATTGGAATAAAAATAAACATAAAACTCCAAGATTCTTTATTGGGTTTACGTTGGAGGTTGTTCCCCAAAATCTCGCAATACATGGCCACGGTCATCCTCTCCTTAATACGGTGCAGTCGCCCTGTCCCCTATGCAGAAAAACACCCCCAAAGCATGATGCTACCACCCCCATGCTTCACAGTAGGGATGGTGTTCTTGGGATGGAACTCATCATTCTTCTTCCTCCAAACACGTTTAGTGGAATTATGACCAAAAAGTTATTTGATCACATGACTTTCTCCCGTGATTCCTCTGGATCATCCAAATGGTCATTGGCAAACTTAAGACGGGCCTGGACATGTGCTGGTTTAAGCAGGGGAACCTTCCGTGCCATGCATGATTTCAAACCATGACATCTTAGTGTATTACCAACAGTTACCTTGGAAACGGTGGTCCCAGCTCTTTTCAGGTCATTGACCAGCTCCTCCCGTGTAGTTCACGGCTGATTTCTCACCTTTCTCAGGATCATTGAGACCCCACGTGGTGAGATCTTGCATGGAGCCCCAGTCCGAGGGAGATTGACAGTCATGTTTAGCTTCTTCCATTTTCTAATGATTGCACCAACAGTGGACCTTTTTTCACCAAGCTGCTTGGCAATGTCCCCGTAGCCCTTTCCAGTCTTGTGGAGGTGTACAATTTTGTCTTTAGTGTCTTTGGACAGCTCTTTGGTCTTGGCCATGTTAGTAGTTGGATTCTTACTGATTGTATGGGGTGGACAGGTGTCTTTGCTAACGACCTCAAACAGGTGCATCTAATTTATGATAATAAATGGAGTGGAGGTGGACATTTTAAAGGCAGACTAACAGGTCTTTGAGGGTCAGAATTCTAGCTTCTAGACAGGTGCTCAAATACTTATTTGCAGCTGTATCATACAAATAAATAGATAAAAAACCATACATTGTGATTTCTGGATTTGTTTTTTAGATTATGTCTCTCACAGTGGACATGAACCTATGATGACAATTTCAGACCCCTCCATGATTTCTAAGTGGGAGAACTTGCAAAATAGCAGGGTGTTCAAATACTTATTTTCCTCACTGTATGTGTAGTCTTGTACTTTATTTGCTTCTGTTTAAACATTTAATGATTATCTAATCAAAATAACAAAAGAAGTATTGCAGTGATAAAAAGAATTGAATTCAGTTTGATTAGTTGGATATGTTTACGTAACAGTTACATATAGTTCACTTTTGGTCGTTATTAAATTAAAAATATGGATGAAAGTAACCATAAATGAATGCAAATCGATTGTAATAACATTCGTGACATTAAACATTTGGGTTGGATTTATCTGCTTGTATTAACTGTTTGAGGTACTACTAATATTAGCATCCTGTCATCCTTGACGACAAACTTAGGTTCCTGGTGTTTCTCTGCTAATTCAGCTTCTATTCAGCAAATTAATTACTTTATAATGATATGAAGCAACGGACGCACTCGGAAAAAACTATAGGCATGGATTTTTTGCCAATAGCCGATTGTTCCACCAATGAATTGTATTATAATGCAAGCTAATGCAAGTACAAATAAGGTGTTTTGCCATACGCCACTACACTTAAACTTTCACTTTTCCTCCCTCGATATTCACCGTCTCAGCACTCGTGTCTGTTTTTTCTCAGTCTGGCTGGTTTACATCACACTGTGCAAATTGTCAACAACAACAACACAGTCCTTAACCAAACACAATGCACAAAAGCCGCGTGACTCACAGACCAGGAAAATGCAATTAGCCATTGTCTAAAATGCAAAACCCAATGCACATACAACTTTATAAGTTTAACACAACTAAACAGAGAAGCTTCATCAGCAATGTTTCTTCAAGAGGAACAGAAGAGGATATCCGAGCTGAACTACATACTGTAACATTGCACGCTCCCTAAATAGGAACAGACTGATATGTGAGCGCGGTGACCACACCCGGATCAATCGTCCAGCTCCTTGACCACAGCCAGAACTGAATGTTTCTATTCGTATGTCAGGGCGGACTGAGCATATGTGCTTTTACAGTGATGCATAGAAGAACCATTCAGTCAAAGGGTCTCAAAAAATCCTGTAGTGTAACATATCCTGGGGATGTTAATGTTTTTTTAACAATTCAGCCAGCCGAAGGCCATTTTAAGAAGCTTTAAGAGCACTGACCTTCAAAACAGCACAGCAGAAAGAGTTTGGAGTAGCTAGCTGTACAAAACAATCTGACACAAAGGGCTTTTCACACTGCGCTTAACCCCAGGTTAAGGATCATTTCACACTTGTAATGTAGAAGCAGGGTTATCCCTGAAATTAACCCAGGGTTATGAAACCCTGCTCTGAAGCAGGGTTAGCACGGCTTTTGTGAGGTTAACCCCGCAATGCGGTGCCAAACGCATGCAGTGTGAAACGAAACGGGTTATAATGTTATGACTTAATGCTTGGCAACGGACAGCCAATCAGTAACTGAAGAGCATGTATCTCAGATAACCATCTGTGTACTGAAAACACCTAAACTTGAGTAAAAATAAAATCTCAGAAGACATAAAAGAGAGATTAATGTTTCAGAAGACATAAAAGAGAGATTAATGTTGCAACTTGTTCTGTCACTGATGCGGCAGTGCGAGACAAGCACGCAATTTAAACAAAAAACAGAATAATGTCTAAAAGCTACTGTGTGACAATGTGTACAGTTAACAAGCCAAAAGACCCAGAAATACGTTTTTATAAGTTGTCGAGCTGTAAAACCCAGCCTTTAAGGAGAAAAAAGTGGATCACCGACTACTTTTCCCACTAGTGGGCGCAGTTCCACTAAAAGTAGTACTATGAAAAGTTGCATGTTTTCCACTTTTGTGTCTTTAAACGCTCGTTTTTTGGGGTCGACAGCTTATAAAAATTTATTTCTGGGTTTTTTTGGCTTGTTAGCTGTAAAATCTGTCACACAGCAGCTTTTATGCACTATTCTGTTTTTGTTATAAGCCAGAAATGGCATTGCGCCTCCTGCAGCCATGGTACGGCAGCAATGTCCTTGATTATTACGCCAGAATGAGCGTAGAAAATTTTTCTGCGAAGAAAATCGCAACTTTTAATTTTCCGTCTAAGTACACAATGCAACTACAGAAGAGTCACGTTTTAAATAGGAAAAATATCAAGACTCTTTGGTTGTTTTTGAGCGTGATGCTAATGGTCCAAATAGATTCAATGGATTATGCTAAGCTATGCTAAAAGTGGTACCGCCAGACACGGAGATCGGCTGAATGGAAACGGTAAGAATCAAATGTTTAACTCTAGGAGCTTTTTTTTCAAAAAAGTGGAGTGTCCCTTTAAACTTGTCTTAATCTTGGTATTTAAAATAAATACTTAAAGGGGTAGTTCACCCAAAAATGAAAAAGTGGATTTTGTATAATAGGTGCCCTTTAATGAATTTAAAACCACTGAAAAACCTGATATGACCGTCACATCTTTACCCTGCCGTTAACAAAAATCCTCTGCACTTACTTTGCTCAAATACCATTGACAACTTTTAATGGGACTTTGAATGTGCTTTTTGATTAATAAAATTTTCACTGTTAGCAATCTGAATTTGAAAGCTACACTGTAAAAATGCACTGTAAAATCAAAGTCCCTTCAGGGAAGAGACACCACAAGGCATGCATACTGTATCTATCTACTAAAAACTAAAAAAAAAAATTATGCTAAAATCATAATTAAACAACAGATTTCTGACAAACAATTAAACCTGGCATCAACTGTACCATGACTTTTGTTTCTTAAGCTCAAATTGCAATAAAAAACCTTTCTTCAAAGTCAATGTACTGCATGCACACAAGTTGTCAAGCGCATCATGTGACGCTGTACAGATTAGCTCCTCCCCCAGACAATCATCAGTCGATTGATGATTGGTTCTTTTAACTTTAAGGCAGAACTCTTTATATTGAATGATGCATTTTCCCCTATATATACACACATAGTAATACCAGTGCTTTTACTTGTTATATTCAATATTTTTGGTAAAACTCAACAGTTTAAATTAATCTATAAACTGTCCATGATTAACCCAACTATAGGTTGCAACAACCCATCATAGGTTAAAGTGGACATTTCATAAGATTTTTAATAAGATATAAAATAAATCTTTTGTGTCCCCAGAGTATGTATGTGAAGTTTTAGCTCAAAATATCATATTTTATAATTTATTAAAGCCACTTTGTAGGTTTGAGCATAAATGTGCCATTTTGGGGTGTGTCCTTTAAAATGAAAATGAGCTGATGAAATGCAAACACTGATCACAATGATGGTGGTATGTTAAATTGAAACTAGTTTGTGCCGTCAATATTTTTTTCTCTCCGTCTCTCTCTGCACCAAATGTCAGTGCCGGTGATTGGAAAGTGCAGATTAAGGGGTGGTATTATTTTAATAAGATCCCCTTCTGACATCACAAGGGGAGCCAAATTTCAATGACCTATTTTTCACATGCTTGCAGAGAATGGTTTACCAAAGCTAAGTTACTGGGTTGTTTTTTTTCAACATAATGGTTGATTTAAATGGTTGCTAGGGTGTCGCTAGGGTGCTCTGGGTGGCTGAAATATGTCCAAAATCCCTTTCCTGCCATTTTATTATCCATCAAATGAAAATCATAAATCAGTTTGCAGAGGAAAGTAATAACATGTCTCACCTCAAAGCGGTTTGATTTATGCTGTAGCAGGATTATATGCAGTTATGTGCTGAAGTCCACTAGTTAGGGTTCAAATTAATGCTTGCCTTTAAACTTGGGTATTGTTTTGCAAATTTAAACAGATTGTGGGCAGTGTCACATTAGAAGCAGAAAATATGGGAATATGCTAATGCTATTTGTTTAACCATGTTTGGTTTAGCTTAACGGCTTAACAACCTGCCAACAGCAATAATCACAGATCAAGAAGGCAGCGAAAAGTAAAACCCAGATGAACCGGGCACGAGCAGACGCATTCATCTTTAGGTATGAGAGTAAATGCTGTGAGCGAGAGATAACAGAGCGAGGGTGAGCCATTCAACAGGACGCTTATCTTTATTCTGAAGGAGAAACAACAGCTACTGAAGCTTTATTAATATTATGTGGCGAAGAAAAATGTTCCCGCTGTTGTTCAGTATAAACTGAATGGATAATAAACTACAAATTGAATGTCACTCTGATAAACAACCCTTTACCATTCGCCTCAGCAACACATAGATAATAAAACACATACAGCCTCAAAAAATAAACACTACAAAACTAATCAACTCTGATAGAAGTTTGTGTATAAACAACCACCACAATAAAAGCTTTATTTTTATACGTTTTATTATGTCTATTAAAATATGTGTGTCTGCTTTAGTTATTTAATAATAAAACAATAGCATGCACATGACCAGCGAACAAAAATGGGTGCTTAACCAAGTAAACTATTAGAGCAGAAATATATAAAGTCGGCACACCAAAGATAAATAATGGACCATCATACAGATAATGCTTCGACTCTTTATGAAAGCGTTGTGTGTTGACTTTATAACCTTTTCTGCTTTATTTACTCAGCAAAGCCAAATTTACACATTAATTACAGATGAAACTACCACAGTACCACAGTCTGTGTTTGCATAATTCTGACCCTGTCTGAATAACCAAACTTGAAAAAAGTTAAAAAGTAAATCATTTCATGCATTAAGGTTTACACCTGTTCCTGAACTGAAGCAGTACGCATGAACAAACGTTCACTGCCGTTGTACTGAATCTTTTTTACGACTGAGCTAACAAGACGAAACAAGTTTCTCTGTAGTAAACGTTGTAACATTAATAAAAAACACAAAAAATAACTGTCTGGACATCATGATCTTTAGTTTATGAGACCTGGGGATTTTGCCTATTTGTCTGCTATCATAAAAACAAAACACCACCAAAAGTTGAACAAACAATAGTTGCATCAAAGTTTGATTTTAATCTTTGACATGATCTTACTCCGTCAATATTAAAGATATCAAGATTATATTTTCACAAAATGTTCTTTATATGTAGGATGATTTTATGTAAAAAACAGTAAATCACAAAAAATTACAAAATCACATTTGATACTGACATTCAAATCACAACACTGATATCTGATTTTCTTCTGGGAAATTGACAACAGCTGTCAGCAGCGCACCAGTCTTCAACCCATTACTGGATTTCTGCACCATTAGTCGAAATGAATGCAATTATTTTAATGCCAACCCTCAAATGCCAACAACCACATGATGTACTGTATCATACGAAACCATGCCCAGCTCATATTTCAACCAAGTTCAAAAGAACAAGCCTATTATCATCATGACAATCATGAACATATTCCAGCCCTTCTGTGACATTATTGTAAAGCAAACAAATCTTTAGACTAGTTTGCTTAAGAAAGTTCGTTATATAAATGTGTGATTTGTACGCAATAATTCTTGACAAATGTATGAAAGAGAATGGTGAACACTGATAACCAAGTACCAACAACCTATAGGCCCAGTTTCACAGACTAGCGTAGATTAAGCCGGAAGTAAGTCTTGATTAAATTAGGACAGGGCTAGTCAACTGGCGGCCCTCCAATCATCTTTATCTGGCCCACTGGTCATCTTTGTCTGATTTAAAATCAGCGTGGTTACTTTTACGTTTCTACTATACATGATAAATGATGGCCAATAAACCGAAAAGAGAATCAGAAAGGGGCTGTGTGGGATGCAAAAAATAATCGGATCCAATTTGAGCTGTGGATGCTTAAAAAATAAACAAACTTGTGCGACTACACCGCATATGACACGCCGCCCAGAAGTGATGTATTTCAGTTTGTTCCATTTAAAACACTGTGCAAGGTGAAAATTATTAATCCTTTTTTGTTTAACTTTATCAGTAACACTTGAATCCTTTAAAAACGATTGATTACTGATTAATATGATTACTGAGTAAATTAATAAGTACAAATACATTCGTAAATTAACGGCTCTTGCGCTAGAATGAGCTTCTTCCACGTTGACACGGATTAAACAGAAATTTCATTACGACCACCACAACACCGACCGTTGTGTCCGAATATAGCGTACAATGGAAAGGCGGTTTAGTCTATATATCTTTAAAATATAAAAAAACATGTAGTGCAATTTTAGTTATTAGGAGAAGATGTTGTGAATACTTGAAATTTAACAATTTATGAAAGTCCACTGGATATTTTTTTGTGCAATTTGCATAGTCGAACTATTAAAATTTGGCTCTTGCAATGTTAACCTGCAATTGTTTTTAAAATATATAAATATAAATAACTAAATAAATAAATATATATGACTAAATAAATAAATAAATAAATATAACTAACTAACTAACTAAATAAATAAATATAAATAACTAAATAAATAAATATAAATAACTAAATAAATAAATATAAATAACTAAATAAATAATTATAAATAACTAATAAATATAAATATAAATAACTAAATAAATATAAATAACTAAATAAATATAAATATAAATATCTAAATAAATATAAATATAAATATAAATAACTAAATAAATATAAATATAAATAACTAAATAAATATAAATAACTAAATAAATATAAATATAAATAACTAAATAAATATAAATAACTATATAAATATAAATATAAAATATATAAATATATAAATAGGTAAAAGAAAAATAATATATAAAAGGTAGAAATAGGGGTAAAAGTTTGTCCCATATCATATTTATATCTCGGTAATTTTGGGATGACTGTCTGGCAGTTTAAGATATATCCCAGTATTATACAAAGTGGCATAAATGTTTTCGTAAGTCGAAGACAATATGTAAGACAATACATTTATTGAAACAGCGTATGAAGAAAAAAAATTAAAGACAAGGCTTTCCTCACTGTTTAAAAATATACAGCTGAACAACAGGCAAGCTGGTTGGAAAGCTTACGTCTGACCTCAGTGTGCTTTTTTGGCAGAGCATCTGTTGCAAAACAGGAGAGTCATACTGATATAGATGATATTATCTCATCTCATACATGTCAGTGATATCAGTGCAAGTTATTTTCAGTAAAGCCAACTCTGTGCTTAAGCCTTGTCTGTGAAACCGGGCCATAGTGTCTTAAACAGCAACATAACACAATCTAAGATTTTAGCTTTATTAGTGCGGCACATCCACAATTCTACACTAAATACTTTACAGCCAAAGCTGATAATAACACAGTCATGCATCCAAAACAAAAAATAAACAGTGCAAATTATCCATCACTAAACTGTCAGATTAAGATGCTCACCTAAACAAAATCAGTAAAACAGCAGAGACAGAAAAGCCATTCGATGCACATCAAACAAATGTTTGATTAAAAGCGACGCTCCTTATCCCGGCCTCTTCTCAAACCCCTGGATCTCACAGGAGGGTCTCACATCAGTCACGCTAGGTGCTTTGTTTACAACAAACCTGCCACTGTGTCACACCAATAGAGCAACCTGCTAAAAATGCAAATGAAAGCGAAACAGACGCGACCCAGCGTTTGCAAGGGTTCACTGAAAAAGACGACCCAGAGGGGTCTGACCTCCCGAGGAAGAGATTTATGGACATCATTTACCTCTTTAGAGGGGCACAGCTGTTACAGACTCTCCGCAAACCAATTATCCCAATAATTAGAGACTAGGTGAAGACTGCCGATGCAGCCGTTCATGAGCGAATAAACTTGGCGTGAGGTACGAGAGGAAGCGGTTACGAGAGGAGCTCACAGCTTGGCTTGATGTTTGATTCATGTAGGCGTAATTAGTATCTTCTTTATACTGCGTATGCCAAAACCAGAGGACCATTGTTGGCTTGGGTGCTTGCGCTGTGTCTGTGCTTTTACTGAGATCTGACAATGGATGGCAAACAACAGATTTTCACCAAACAGCAGTTTAAACTAAAGTAAATGACGTTGCCATCTTTTAAAGGGGTCATATGATGAGATTTTTTTTAAGATGTAAAATAAATATTTGGTGTCCCCAGAGTGCGTACGTGAAGTTTTAGCTCAAAATACTCCACAGATTATTTATTATAGCATGTTAAAATTGCCATATTAAAGTCCTGAGCAAAAGTGTGCCATTTTTGGGTTTGTCATTTAAAATGCAAATGAGCTGTTGAAATGCAAACACTGATCATAATGATTGTGGTTTCTTGAAATTAAAACTCAATTGTGCTGTCAATTTTCTTTTCTCTCTCTTTCTCTTTGCACTAAATGGCAGTGCCGTGGTTGGATAATCCAGATTAAGGGGCGGTATTATTGCAATTTGCCTTGCTACCTACATCACAAAACAGGCGAAATCTGAATGACCTAATTTTTCACATGCTTGCAGAAAATGGCTTACCCAAACTAAGTTACTGGGTTGTTCTTTTTCACGTTTTCCTTTTCACGTTTTCTAGGTTTTCTAGGAAGAACTGGGGACCCAGTTATAGCACTTAAACAAGGAAAAAGTCTGATTTTTATACTATGACCCCTTTAACATTTTGCTCGCTTTATTGACTATCGGGTCAATTTTTCCGATTAGTACTTAAATGAATCCTATGGTATATCCAAAAAATACATTATAAACATGTTAGCCAATAAGACACATTATTTCTTTATAAACAATTCTAGATATTCCCTAGTACTAACATAAAAAGATTTTGTTGGCTTTAAACATAATTAACCTACCATCCAGATATTTTAATTACTTCAGAGACAGGAATGCCCAGTAAGCTGGACATCCAATTGGATTTCAAAGCTAACGAAACACCCCAAACGGGTCACACTAATAGCCGGGTTTCAGACAGACTACTATCTAAAAGGTCCCTCAGGTGCTCAAATTAGTTATCACGTAGTGAAGAGCATAACCTCGCTTCAACACTAATGAGACGCCCGATCCTTAGAATTACTAAAGAGAGAGATGGAGAACAACACAAACCCATTAAAGTTGTAACTTTAATGAGTAAGACTTTGGCTCTGTCATTTACAAAGAGGCTTAAGATGAAGTTAAGAAAAACTGAGATGTCAAGCTATAAATTAACTTTTACTCCAACGATAACCAAATGAAAAGTGGTGCACAAGCAAATGAGTAGACTGAAGGTAAACGGGGGAAACAAATATCTGAGTATCATCTCCCCTCTTCCTACATCTTCAAGATGTGCTGTCAAGATCAAGACTAGACATTAGCATTCACTTAAACCAGGGGTTCCCTTTTCATTTCCCGACACACATAAATAGGTATAATATATCCCTGGACCCATAATCTCTTTTATAACTGAGTAGATTCTATTTCCATGTCATTGTATTAATTAAATGTAAGTTTATTGCAAAATCAAAATACCTTATGGTAGATATCATATAAAAATATTAAAATAACAAGTATTTTGTTATAATTAGTGATAGACCGATATATCGGCCGGCCGATATATCGGGCCGATATTTGCGAGTTTTATGTGTATGGCTGCCGTGTTTGCCGATTTTTCCGGCATAATTTACAGACAGAGTGCTGGAACCCGCAAGCGATTGCAGGTCATGTGACTAAAAACAACCAACCTTTTCACGACAACATTGAAAGCTCGGCTTAACAGCTGATCATAGCTGAACAAAGTGGGGTTTTTTTCATCTCTATGGGGCGGTTTCCTGGACAGGGATTAGACTAGTCCTAGACTACAATAAATGTAAGAACTGTGCAAACTAATAACATCTCTTTTTAACAACATGCCATTTTTTACATAATTTTTATGATGTAAATTGAGTGAGCAAAACCAGTATCGGCTCCAAATATCGGCTCAAGAAAATCGGCAGCCTGTATCGGTCATCGGCTAAGGCTGATGAAACAAAAATCGGTATCGGCATCGGCACTGAAAAATCCATATCGGTCGATCCCTAGTTATAATATGCAAATGTTTTTTTCTGAAATCGTTTTTTCTATGTACTTTGGTAGGCAAATAAGTTCTGAATTGATATACATCATGTAGTATGTAGTCCTAAATCATTCTCTTTTCATTATCATGTCATTTTGTTTTCATGTGTCTATTTGGAGTTTCAAGGTTCACTTTTTCTAAAAGGACGCCTGGACTTTTTTAAAATAAAAGCTCACAGAAACTACATTTTTTAGAGTATCATTCTTAAATCTGAATTACAACATGGTCACCGGAAGTCATTTAATGTATATTTTACCTTGTTTTACCCTGTTTCTTTACTATTCTGAGTTGTTATGACTATTGGGCAACAATATATCAAGTGTCTAGTTTCAAACAAGACCAGCATTATGAATATAGACCATAGGGTTTAAGAGCTGCAGACGTTTTAGTTTGGGTTTGTCGTTTTTCAGAAAATGTTCAAAAATAGAAGTGCCGGCTAACACTAGACGATTTCAAGATCCAAATAAAAAGGTCATACAACAGGTTTGTGGGAGTAAAAAACAAACAAACTCAAGATGTTTATCACTAAATATGCCAAAAAATATTGTTTCTCAAGTGCTTGAAAACATAAGAATAAAAATGTCAAAGTTTAATGGAGACAGCTGGGCTAACAACAAAACAGCTCGTTTCTCATCAAAACAATGCCAAAAACATTGCTCTTCCATCACAGCCAGACACGACACAAGTTTGATTATTGTACAGTAGAACAGATGATCACTGTAAAAAATTGCTGTAGTTATGCAGCTATTTGCCAGTAACTTGCTGTATATTTAAATTTGTTATTTATTGCAACAATTTGGTCAAAGTTTAAACATTGAACATTAATAAGACTTTATCTTTACAGAATAAAACTATAAAATAACAGCCTTATGCAAAGCATTCTGGGAACCAGAAATCCTCATCCTCACCTTTCTGTTTATTTTCTTCAGATTTTGGTTCCCAGAATGCTTTGCATGAGGGTGTTATTTAAGTTTTATTATGTAAAGATAAAGACATTAATGTTCACTAGTCATTTAACTTTGAACAAACTATTGCCAGTAAATAACATCAATTTAAATCTACAGTAATTTACTGGCAAACTGCTTCCAGTACAACTGTAATTTCTACAAAAAATGTTTTTCAGTGTACGATTAAATCACCATTATGAGAGAATAATCCAATTCTCTAAAGAAAATAAAACACTTTTTGTTGAATTAATTTCCTCATCCACACAACTAGGTCACCGTGTCAAACAACAACGACAAATCTAGTTACTGATTTTAAGTCCGGTTTTAAATCAATCCAATCCACACTACAGGTTTAAGCCAACAATGCAGAATTAAAGTCATTGTTTACCCAAACCTGAATATTCGGTCACAATTTTCTCACCACAATGTCACAAGAAAATCATAAGAATTTCTAAAGTGGAAAACAAAATGGGATTTTACATACAATAAAACATATAAATATAACATATAAAACATATGAGGTGTATCATCAACTTGCATATTTTAAAACTGCTGCTTTTACCATGAAAGAAATCACATAGGTTTGAAACAACATGAGGGTATATAAATGCTGAAAAACTGGTCATTTCTGCGTAAAATAGCTGCTCAAGATATTAATCCCATTTAGACTATTAGTATTTGCCCACTGTGAAAGTAACACGTGAATGAATAAACAGGAACTAAACAACATATTAAAGTACCAAAAAGACATGTATCAGTGTATTAAATAGGTAAAACAACAAAGGTGATGTATAAATCAATGTATTAAATTGTTGCAATCAATATAGTACACAGACACCTATTAAGTCATCTTATAAGTGCATAATTCAAGATGCCAACATATCATAAAAGTATTGATGCTTCTCACAGTGCATTAGATAAAAAGCAGCATCCTGGCTCACCTCCTTCCGGTCCTGCAGGCATTCCAACACAGACAGGTTATTGGTCCAGGTGTGTTTGGGACAGAGCCGGGTCACGTCGTCCCGGCAGGCCTGTTCATCTGCCAGCTTCCACCCGCTGGATCTTCTGGACTGAGACCCGGAGGACGCGGCGGCGGGATTCGGCACCGCCGCTCTTAGCTGCTGATGCATGGCGACGGCAGGAGGATGCGCGTTCCCGAAGCCTGGAGGAGGTTTCAGTGTGTGTACGGAGAGGAGAGAGAGCGACATGAGGAGCAGAAGGAGCTGAACACGTCCACGCGCCGCCATCTTCGGCCACAACAACTGAACTGACTGAAACAGGCTGCGCTCACTCCCACGGCGCTGACCGGCTGGAGAATTTGTCAATAGTACTACGGCGAAGGCGTCGCTCATTAATATTAAAAGAATTATGTGACGTACGTCCAAGTGATTGGCTGAATGTTGGACGCTAAGTAAATAAACCCCGGATAGATTTCCAATTAGCAAATACGTGGAACATAAAAATCGTCTCTAGAAGGATTTGGAAATGGAAATGTGTTTATTTTCCTCTATTTCTCATTATGTATCATATATGTATATTAATTTAGTAAGATCTGTTATTAGTCTCACTGTTATATTACCTTTTGTTATGAAATATGCTTTCAAAATACAATTAAATTGGATGAGGCACTCCAAAAAGGTTACCAAGCAACGTCTACAAGACTGCACTAATATTCATTAGCGAAGCCTTCGCCATAGTGGAATAGGTAATTTCTCGAATGTCTGAAAGAGGACTGCGGATAATTTAGGACTTATACCTTATAAAACTTTAGCATAATCTCTGGCATATTAACAACCATGACTTTCTGTGATTGTAATGTTATGTTAAGTATCTTGTCCTCGGAAACATAATCAAAAGTCAATTTAGGATCAAATATGACTTTATAAATGGGTTTTTATTTGTTAATAACACATTTGTTCAATTTATATTATGTTGAATTAGGCCATCATTCATTTCAAGAAAAACTCTTTCATGTTTGTCCATATAACAAGTGTCCTTCCTATGTAGCAAAGAATAATGTCAGTAATCCAGCTTTGACTTTGATTACCAAACCTACCTGAAAATATTTTGGTTTGGTTGCCATTTCAAAATGTGTCAATGTGGCCAAATAAACATTTCTTATTGTACCTAATAATAAAACTAAACTTTTGAATTTCTAAAAAAATGTTTTACATTTTAAACATATAACCACAATTTTGACTTCTTAGACAAAATTGTGAATTTTTACATCATTTGTAAGTCACTTTTTAGATGACAGCATCTATTAAATGAATAATGAACAGGGTTGCAAGGTGGTCAGCTAGATCAGTTGTTTTCAAACTGGGGTCCGGGGCCCCCAGGGGGGCCGCGAGATGGTGCCAGGGGGGCCCTAGTTTTATGACATTTTATGAAATACCTTAATTTATCATGAATTCTGTGTAATTAAACCTAAAAAAAAATAAGGCTACTAACAAAATCACTACTTTTTGTTTAATTTAATGTTTTTTTATTAAAATGTTGAGTTTTAGAACAGTTTTTTGTCACAAATTTTCTTTGGGGGGCCGCGAAGGAATGCACCATACACAAGGGGGGCCGCACGCTGAAAAAGTTTGGGAATCACTGAGCTAGATCACTATCCATAACTAACCTTAATCTACTTAATCTACAAACAAATATAATTATAATTTTGAATATATTTCAAAATATACAAAATTGCCAAAAAATACTGAAATATATTTTGAAATATCTTTACAAAAAATGCATCAACATATTTTTGTATATTTTAAATATATTTAAAGTACTTATCATTTAATATTGTATTATACATTTTATACAAACTTGGCCAGGAAAATTTATTTTTTGCCATATAAGTTGTAAAATAATAATAAAAAACATTTGTTGCACCGAAGTACATTTTGAAATATATGGTAAAATATGAAGGTTAAAACGAAATATAATTTAAAATTCAAAAATAAATTTAATTAAGCTTCACTTTCTACAAAATGTATTTAGCATATATTTAAAATACATTTCTGGCCAAAAAAATATAATTTTTTTGCTGTATGGGAAACATTCAGAATGTGAAATCATGAATGTTAAACATTAAAGGCCCACTGAAGTGCTAATTGAGAACTATCCAGAAGACCCTTCCCCTTTATTAAAATAACCAATAGCATTTCATTTATGGCAAAGTCATACTGTAACAAAAGTGTAGGATGATTTCATAAAATTAGAGACTTTGGCACGTGCCAAACTATAGATTTTATATCTTCTTTATGCAAATTTTTTTTTCTTAAGCCTAACGTATTTATACTAAAAGGAAAAAAGTTTAATTTTAATTTCATGTGGGCTTTAAACAGTATTATAAAATGCATGTCAAAAATTAAGCAAGTCATATTTTTATTAATATAAGTGTTTGTGTGTTGAATGCTTTCTTGTGAGGAAAAGACCTTCGCACTGTAAGATGTCAAAAATATAGCCTACCAGAAAACTAAAGGAAAAGTATATGAAAAATGTAAGGCACACAAGGAGGTAAAGCATCTGTGTATAGTGCATGTATTATTAGTGATAATATGGTTTTATATTTTCCACTCCCTAATTATGATCATTCAAAAATGGTTATTATTTCATAGATTTTCTATTGATTTCTTCAGAAATGTGATTTGGAAAATCTGCAGGTATAGCAAGTAGCTGTCATGTGATATTAAAACGAACAATCAAACAGAAAATAAAAGTAAACAAGTCTATTACATTCTTATTAGCTTTATTTGCTATTAAGTTAAAAAAAAAACAATATAAATTTTGCCTGTTGATTTACGAGGTAGTAATGAAAAAAGTTTATTTGCATTGTTATGAAGACATTCAATACGATTGCAGAAAGATTTCTTGCAGCATTACTACAAATCAATTGGCATACTGATAACTGTCCTCTCAAACCTTTTTACATTCTTATGGCACACATACTGTAAATACTGGTTTATCCATAAGACATCTCAAAAACAATCTTTTAAATGATCTTTTCAACTTGAAAAGAGCAACAAAAACATCAGAAAAAAATCATGGTTTAACAAAAAAAAATCAACAACTAGGTATAAATTTCTTTCCCTTTTAAATGCTTTACAGATGAATTTGTTGGCAACCTGCAGAGCAAATACATAATATACTCGATTCAAAAGGTAGAAATGTGCACAATTTCACAATTTAACCTTCACTAACTAGGCTTTGAGTCTCCTTCACAGAACATAATTTAACCAATAAACAGTCAGTTGTTGTTAGTCTGTTTCTCTCAACGTCTTCACAGAGTAGTTCTTACAGTACCAAGAATTATGAGGCATATCCTGATAAAATCAAACTTTGCTCTCTTAAAGTAACAGCTAACAAAAAATAAAATTCTGTCAGTACTTACAATAAATGGGAAGTGAAGCTTAAAAAAACAAAGAAACACAAAAGCACCATAAAAATGGTACATATTGACCCATGCATTATATTCCGAATTTCATTAAGCCATATCAAAGCTTTATACTACTTTTAATATACTTTTACTTAATCCCCATAGGGACTAATTACTACCAATACAATCTATCAAACGCTCTCGTACTGTTTCACAGAAGAGAGAAGGTCATACAGAAATGTTAAAAATGTCACTGAGTAAATGTTGACAGAATTTTCATTTTGTTGTGTAAACTGATGATTTAAGTCTTCAGGGTTTTTAACGTTCAGAAAGTGCTTTGCAAAAGGCAATGGCAGCCGCAACCGGTGGGGCAGACGTCCTGAGATCGGAACCAGTCCATCATGTGACTGGTGTGTCCTCCGTGGCCACAGCTCAGGCAGAAGTTTGAGGAACCGCGTACGGCCACGTGACAGATCGCACACTGGAAAGTGAAGCGCTTGCAGACGGCACACTGGGTGCCACGGGCCTGACTGCGACAGTGACAGCAGTAAACGCCAAACTCTACACATCAAAGAAAAGAAATGAAAGAAAAAAGAAAGAAATATGTCAATAAATACACAATATAGGGCCCTATCATACACACAGCGCAATGCGCAACACAAGTGTATTTTGCTAGTTTAACCTGGCGCAGTTATCATTTTGACATTTAGCGTCACTTTGTTTAAATATCAAATGCATTTGCGCGCAATTTTGCGACCATGAGCTTTCAGGTCTGAAAACGAGGTGTGTTCAGCCGCATTGTTGGCGCGTTGCTATTTGGAGGCAAATAAATAATAGACTACGTCATTGACCAACAAAAACCTTGTCTAAGGTAAATAACGCAATATTGTTTTTGTTATTTAAAGAGCGAGTTAGTAATATGCGCCTATAAACGTGACGACAACACGCGTTTGCTGCTTATGACCTAGCAGCACCTAAACGGTTTTAGGATTTAATGTTAAAGATTATTATTGAGTCTCTTGGACATACATGAGTACTGATTATGAGACATTACAAGGTGTACACTGCAAAAAATAATTTTAAGAAAAAAAATCTTAGTATTTTTGTCTTGTTTTCGGTAAAAATATGTAAAAATTCTTAAATTAAGATGCTTTTTCTTGATAAGCAAAACGACCCAAGACAACAAGTCTAGTTTTTAGGCCAAAAATATCAAATTTAAGTGATTTTGTGCATAAAACAAGCAAATAAATCTGCCAATGGGATAAGCAAAAAAATCTTGACAATTTTTCTTGAACACTAATTTCAAGGAAAATTTACCCCATTGGCAGATTTTTTTGCTTGTTTTATGCACAAAATCACTTTAATTTCATATTTTTGGTCTAAAACTAGACTTATTTTTTTGGGTCGTTTTGCTTATCAAGAAAAAGCATCTTAATTTAAAAATATTTGAAGAGTTTCGTTGCAAAACGAGATAAATCCATTTTTTAACATTTTTGACAAAACATGTTTATTATTATGTTATCATGTTATTATTTTGTTTCCTGGTGCTACGTAGCTGTATTTTTTAAGTTATGAAGCTTTAAATCAAAACAAACCACCAAATGCAGTTGAATTGATATTAATTGGAATGCACAACCAAAAAAACGAGATTTCTGAACAATTAAAAAAACGGTAGTTATCTCGTAGTTATCTCGTTTTGCAACGAAACTCTTCATTTAGATATTTTTTACTGAAAACAAGACAAAAATACTAAGAAAATGTTTTCTTGAAAATCATTTTTTGCAGAGAAAAAGCAGCTTCACTTGTAGCCTGGTAAGTAATTGAATGTTTTGCTTTAAAAAAATGCAAATATTGTATTTTTTATGTTTTTTAATGCTACCCCACAGATTTATTTTATATGATGACTTTGTACATGTGGATTTGGTGAGATGAAAACCTTTCTTTAGTAATGCTTTTCAAAGCACTCAAGGCGCTGTCGGAGTGCTGAAACGTTTCGGCTCTCCACACGTTTGTAAAAACAATTTATCTTGTGTTTGTTACAAATAAAGTATTTTTAGAGTACAAACCTTTTCTTGCATATTTGTAAATTATTCTTTGAGATTACACTAACCATGTAGGCTATCCAAACATTCACATCAATTAAAAGCCTGCTAATTTTACTTCCATGACTGAAAGAAAATGTTTAATCCAAAAAAGAAATAACAGTTTAAATACAAATAAAAACAACACAGTTTTTTAACATCAATCTTAAACTGGTGGTCTTCTTCCTCTGCTTAGTTTTTCAGTTTACAAATTCCGCTTTCTAAATAGGGAATTGGCATGGTGCCAGCGCAACTGGCTTTTAAAGGGGATGAGAGCTGAGATTCTCAATGGTTTATTGCATGTTACGCCTAAAACACACCTATTACTCATTAGGAGAATAGGAACCTCCCTTTTAAGCTGTGTTTACACCAACCGCGTTTGAGGTGTCAAAATCGTGTCTACCGTGCCTAGTTTGCCGCTAGAACAGTTTGAATGCATTTGCGCGTCTAGGGCGAAGTAGACACGCAGAAAAAGCAAGCATTTGACGCACGTCAGAGGCAAAATCCGTTTCTTCTGGAAGGGGCAAGTGCTATGCGATGTTGATTGTGCATTTATCGAGAGAGTTACCGGTTTGTATTTGGTAACCTTACTATAGGGGGAAAATAAAAGGCGCGGGTCCATAAAACTTCACGTGACTCAAAAGTGAAATGTGTATTTACAACTTACCTGGTTGCCCAATGTCCTCACTGACACTCTTCCATTTTATTCCTGTCTCTATAGAAATAATAACTTGCGTCTTATAGCTCCGGAAGACTGCTTACGGACAATATCAAGCGTTCCTTCATGTTGAATGAGTGACTCCGGGCGGGGCTGCCGCCAAAGCAGCAAACAGGCACCTGATTGGTTAGCGCGGCGCGAAAATCCGCCAAAGTTCAAATTTTTCAACTCGGGCGTCAGCCACAAATTCGCGTCAAATGCAAAATGCACAAAAGCACCATTTGCGCGTACCACACCAGCTGCTCAATTAGTGCCATTTGCGCGAACTAGACACGCGAATGAGGCTAAATTGCATCTACCGCGCCGCGCCAAACGCCTCATCCACGTCGCGAGACCTCCAGACACGCGTCAACGCGTCTTCACATTGACTTAACATTGAAATCACTCGCGATTGACGCCTCTACCGTGGCTGGTGTAAACACAGCATTAGACTGTGCGCTTGGCACACAAACCATTTTCCCCGTTAAATTAGCAAAAGTGGATTCGGACACGCCCATTTAGACAGTGCTCTTTAGACAGTGCGCTTGGATCATTAAAATAGAGCCCATAGTGTTTGACTAAATTCTTGCTAAACTTGTCTTTGCAACATGATATTTAATATTGTGACTCTCTAATATTTGTTCCCATAGCTCGAAGAGCATTGCATTAGCAGCGTTTTCGATACACGCATACATAATAATGCATACTTAAATGCAATGCAAGTCACTTTTTTGTAAAATCTGTACATTTCGTAAAGTTTGCATGATAGATAAAAGGATACAAAATTTACTTTTTCATACTGAATGTTAACTCATTGAAGAATTAATTAGTTGCACATTTATACTACTTTAAAAAAATGTCATTAGGGTTATTGCAAAGCTCAGGAATTTCAGGAGTTGTAAACTTAAGGAATCAATAGATTTTTTTTGTAAATTTTGAGTAATATATACACACTGTATTACATACAAACATTAGCTTCCTCCACATCTGACTCTTTTTCATCCATGTGCCACAATTCCCATTATTCCCATCATGTAATTTTCATGGAAAGTTTCCAAAATTCCTGAAATTTTCAACCCCATGGAGCAGTTTTCCAGACAGCGTTTGGATTAATCTAGGACTAGTCCTTAGTTATATAAGGACATTTAAGTAGTTTTTACAATCATAGCTTAAGATGTCAGTGCAAGACGTTTTTAAATTTAGGCAGCTCAAACATGCATTTTAGTCTGAGACTAGTAGAAGCCCTGTCCAGGAAACCACCCCTAAATGTCACAGATCCTACAGAAGCTTATGTGGTATTTAGGTACATTGCATTAGCGTACCTATGCCTTTGTGGGGTTCTGGAGGACAAGAAACAAATTTGAGAACCTCTGCCCTCTTTTCCCTCAAGCCCCAGCGGTGCAGGATTTCGCCGTAACATTTCTTAAAATCATCAAACTGCAAAGAATTGGAAGGATCCAATAACCTGTGGATGAGAAGGACTCAGTCACATCCTGAATTAATCATGTGGAGACAAGCTGTGGGCTTGGTTGAGTGGTGATGTTTACCTTTTGTTCATGTCATGCTGCTCTTTTTCTCGCTCTCGTGGGTCAGCGTAAATCTGATTTGCCAATCGATAATCATCTGGGGAAGATTCTACCCATGGCGGTGCATGTTCTGATTCACGACCACCAGAAACTTGACAGATCAACCATTCACAACCACCAGTAAACATGTATATATATTTAACCTAGTACATTTTATTATGTGAATACTTTATGAACACATCAAAAAGTCCTTTGGGTGTTGCATTTGTCAGCTGCACACTTCATTTAGGTTTATTATTTCAGGATTTATTTCATAAAAGCAACCATTTCAAAGTAGGAATGAAACTACGGTGACTATATCTCACAATAAATATTATTTATTAATAGTTAATTTTTATAAAGTAATTAATGCATTCTTACGTTTTAACACAGTTAATGCTAAACAAATGCAGCATGTCAAAAAAGCAGTTGAGCGCGTGAGTGTTTCTGGGCAAAACTCATGCCTACTCTTTATTACAAGTTTCGAAAGTTTTTTTCAAACATGGGTACCCGTTACGTATCATTGACCCCATATTCCTTTTATGGGCACTTTCCCCAGAAAAGCACGCCCCCACACATCAATCAGAGTTAGAACAGCGAGGATGCTCATTAGCATTTTTTTTTTTTAGTAAAAGTCACAGACATCACTGCACACTACAGCTCTGTTTTATACCAAGAATAAACAATGGCACGAAAGAGGAAGTGTGTTTTTTGGATGTAATGAGAAGAAAGCCTTATTTAGCTTTCCAAGTAAGGGAAAATATGTTGTGTTTGTCGCTTGCTCGTGACTCGCTCCTCCCGCTGGACGCATTAAGGGGGTCGTGTTTTTCTGGAAACAATCGCCAAAGCAAAACTGAATTTTTTATGTAATTATTTTTGTTTATTTTTAATCATAAATGTTGCAGCTTTAATTTAACACAATATAATATCGATAAAGCTGTGAAATCTCACCCATTGTCCAAGCAGTTGGTACAGAATCTGAGGTACTTGAACACGACCCAGATGTTACAGAACCTGAGGTAAAGCTGGGCTAAATGACACAAGCAAACAAATTTATTTTAAAAAAAAGTCTATAAAAGTTTATGCTCAAATAGAAACTGATCCTGTGTTCAAATGTCTGAAGACTCAGAGAAAGATCGGCTAAGAGGGCGAAAGTACATTTTCAGATTTTGATTAAAGTTCATGAGGGGATATTAATTAAAAAATAAATAACGATACAGATAAATAAGTTTAATGAACACTGCAAAATTCTATAAAAAAAATGTCAGTTTTAATTTCATAGGGACTTTAAAGGCAGCACATTGCAAAAAAATACTTTTTTACTTAGTATTTTTGTCTTGTTTTCAGTACCGTAATGCAAACGACTTAAGTCGTCTAGTTTTTAGACAAAAACTATCAAATTTAAGTAAATTTGTGCTTAAAACAAGCAAAAATCTGCCAATAGGGCAGGAAAATTTGTCTTGAATTTTTCCTGAATTAAGTGTTTAAGAAAAAAGTTTTTTACCCCATTGGCAGATTTCTTTTGCTTGGTTTAAGCACAAACTCACTTAAATGTGATTTTTTTTGGTCTAAAAACTAAACTTATTTTCTTCATTTTGCTCATCAAGAAAAATACATCTTGATTCAAGAATCTTTAGATATGTGTATAAAAACAAGTAAGTACTACACTGCAGAAAATGATTTTCAAGAAAAAACAAAAAATTTTGTCTTGTTTTCAGTAAAAATATCTAAGAATTCTTAAATTAGATTCTTTTTTTTGAAGAGCAAAAGGACCCAAGAAAATAAGTCTAGTTTTCAGACCAAAAATTTCAAATTTAAGTGATTTTGTGCATAAAACAAGCAAAAAAAGTCTGCCAATGAGGTAAGCAAATTTTTCTTGTTTTTTTCTCTCTTGAATTTAGTGTTTAGGAAAATGTTCAAGTTTTTGCTTGTTTTATGCACAAAATCCCTTAACTTTGATATTTCTGGGTCGTTTTGCTCATCAAGAAAAAGCATCTTAATTTAAGAATTTTTAGATATTTTTACTGAAAACAAGACAAAAAAATAAGATTTTTTTTCTTGAAAATCATTTTTGCAGTGTAAGTAAGAAAGTCATTTTTGCAGTGCAATAGTCAAACCAAATGAAACTGCAAAAAGTAAACTTCATACACATTTCCTAAAACTCCACCAAATGATGTTGTTCAGCCAAATAATCTTACTTATAGTGGACTCTCCACATTAAGCTAAAATAGAAAAAGCATTTTAACATAAAATAAAACAAAACGCAGAGATGTACGTACATAACGTGAATGGTGAGATGTGAAGATGGCTGGCCGTGGCTGCTGATGTCCGTATAAACTGAAGTATTCCTGAGGACTACTGTGACCTCTGAAGACGCTACACAACATGGCCAGACTCTGAACATCACTCATTTGACTGTAGTGCTCAAGCCTGTAGGAAACAAGATTATGCACAATGATAGTTTCATCACTTACTGTCCTTGTGCAATGTTTACATGCCGGTGCCACTTTACAAACCGCCACTCAAGCAAGGTCTCTAACAGTTGTCGCCCAAAAGGATGTTTGGCCCACGGTGTCCCAGCATCAGGATCAGGATCTGGATTAAGGTCAAAGTTCGTGGCAGCTGAGGAAAGTGCCCAAACCTTACAGAGGACATAAAACAGATGAATATAGACAGCCATTTACTGTATAATAAAGGGCACATATTATGCCCATTTTTACAAGATGCTATATAAGTCTCAGGTGTACCTAGAATTTGTCTTTAAAGTTTCAGCTAAAAATACCCCACAGATCATTTGTTATAGCGTGTCAAATATGCTCCTATGTGGGTGTAAGCGAAAAAGCGCTGTTTTCATGCATGTCCCTTTAAATGCAAATGAGCTACCACCCCTTACAAACAGACAGCAAGCGCTTTAAGTTAAAGATAGATCTGATTTCAGTGAATACAGTCTCTTTAGCTGCATTAATGCTACAACATGCTAACAAACACACTTAGAAAAGCTTTTCGGTAAAATTAACCAGTCAGTCAGTGGCTGTGGCTTTATCAGTGTGACATCACATTAACAAGAGAATCAAAACAGCATGTCTAATGAGGCTGATTTGTTTTAATGGGAATTATTGTACAAAAGAAGCAGAGGGTGTATTTTTTTTCATTGTAGGGTGGTTGTGTTCACATACTGCCAACACACATTTATGTCCAAAGTCCAAACATCTTGTTAAAGTATATTTTGCATAATATGGGCCCTTTAAAGATGCAGAATGTCTTTGACTAACACACTGGAAATACATATCCAGTGCATCATAAAATGAAAAAACAAATAATAAACCTGATCATTCAAATAGCTACAACTTAAACATAGCTTTGTTGGCTCCTTAGACAAAATTGTTGCATGCTCTCTCATTTGTACATTATGTCGCTTTGGATTAAAGCGTCTGCTAAATGAATAATGTAAAATGTAATACTTCCCCCCTGGCTCACAGATCAATGTAATCCGCTGATATTTACTGGTTTTGACAGACCATAAACCCCAGCCTAATACAGTCTGCACCAGGCAGGCATTGAGATACATTACACTGAGCACTGCCTGCATTATTATGGTCAGTTTGGATGAACTCCAAAGACTGTAAATAAACATAAAACTGCTTACTATGAGCTTTTTCAACCCGGTAACCAAGAGAGAGTTTCAATGACCACCACATGCATTCTTGTACTCAATTCTGGATGAAGGTAACTCTTACATTACCTGACTAAGATATTAAAAAATGCTTTGTTTTATTTATCCCATGATTTGTATTACACATACTACAGCATGTTACTGGATAATATTTGTACGTGCATTGATATTGCAGTGAAGGATGGATTGGTTTCTTTTAAGGTTTTTACTTAAACTTATCCCGTGGAAATCCTAAATATATAAAGCGTCACCTTTGCTAAATCCCTACGGCCCACTGCTAGTGCCGCTGCTCCATTCTTCTGACAAGTGTCCTGTATGTCATTAACATTGAGCCTGAGAAAGAAATGAAACAGACACAGGTGTGAACAAAAAGATAAAATCGAAGTAAAATAACGTTACATTGACAGTCAGCGCAGTGTATGATGGGATATAATGTTAGAGAAATAAGATATAATCTGAAAGAGTAAAGTATTTCTGTCTTGTGCCGTGTATGAAAACAAAACCTACACGTATGTTTCCCCGAGCGCTTTGTGCACTGGAAGCAGACAGGAGATTTCCTGAATAATGACTTTGCCAGCCAGTTTAATGGGTCTGTTGCTGAAGTCCGATCCTTCTCGCTTGCCTTTCCACCGTCGTGATTTCTGAATCCCACCACATGACAAACAACACAATTAATCACATTCTCATCTGAATATTTGAAAATTAATATCAGGTGAAACCCCATTTATATTAATGGAATAATTCAGCCCAAAATAAAAATGCTGTCATCATTTACTTATCCTCATGTTGTTTTAAGCCAGTATGAGTTTCTTTTCTCCGCTGATCAAAACAATCTGTTAATAAATGTTAATAAGCACCAGCATCTGACGGTTACCAACATTTATCATAAAATAACATAAAATAAACTCTGTTTGCAACAGAGTAAAGAACCTCAACATGAGGGCAAGTAAATGATGACAGAATTTTCATTTTTGGGTGAATTATTTCTTTAAATATTATGCATCATAATTTTTTATCAAAATTATAATTGTTATATTTTGTAGATTAAAATTTGTTATCATTTGTAGATTATTAAGGGGCAGTTTCGTGGACAAGGCTTATCCTACACTGAAAAAACATGATTCGGACACTAATTAAATTCAACAAAATTGAAATTTGCTCATTTAAAACAATATCGTTTTTGGTTTTAATGAAAAATATTAAGTGATTTCTAGGTGTATCATATGTGTTTTAAAATCAACCTATGTGAACATGACTCATTTCAGTTGGGACTGCATGAATAATTTGTGTTGTAGTAAAGCAATATTGCTAAAACTGGGTGAGGATTTCCAGTTCCCAGCATGCTTTGCATGCGACTGAATAATAAGAGTAAATATTAAAGGTGACATATCATGAAAATCTGTCTTTTTTCATGTTTTAGTGCTATAATTGGGTCCCCAAAGCTTCTAAAAACCCAGAAAATGTAAAAAGGATCAACCCAGTAACTTAGTTTTGTTAAACCATTCTCTTTGAGCATGTGAAAAAATAGCTAATTGAAATTTGGCTCCCCTTATGATGTCAGAAGGGGATCTTGTTATAATAATACCTCCCCTTAATCTGCACTATCCAACCATGGCACTGCCATTATTTAATGCAGAGATCAGCTCATTTGCATTTTAAAAGGCACCCAAAAAAGGACAATTTTTGCTCAATTGTGCTAAGAAAAACAAATTGAGTAAGTTCAACTAAATGATATATCTAAATTTAGATAATTTAATTGCATTCAACCACTTGCCTTAAAAAATTGAGCAAATTCAATGAATCTTTTTTTTTATTTCAGCAGTCCCAGACATAAATGCATGTTTGAACACACACAAAAAAAACTTGTACTGACATATCTTAAGTTGCCATATATCAGGGCCATTGTTTTGTCTCAAGATGCACGGCAATGTTGTTTTTTGCAAGGTTTGTTGGTAAAAACTACTTAAATATCCTAATATAACCAAGGCATAGTACTGGATTTATCTAAACCCTGTCCGGGAAACTGCTCCTTAATGATTTAAAAATATGACCTTTTCATTTTTTGATCTTTTGTTAAATGCGCTGTAAGAGAAAGTGTGAATTATTATGAATTTTCAAAAACCGTGTAAAAGCGTTTGCCACAATTAACTTTTCACAAAACCTGTCATTGGTAAACAACCAACACCTTTACTTTGTAGATTATAGATTATTTATACTAGGGCTGCACAATATATTGCTTTTGCATCGACATCGCAATTGTGTGCTTTTGCAATAGCCACAATGCAAACCGTTTTCTTTTTTGTCTTTTTCAGAGAACGTTTCAAGCGACAGAGAAATCACATATTCAATAACATTTCACTCTGCAAAAGACATGGTGGTAACCAGAGTTGGGGTTAACGCATTACAAGTAACGCGCATTACGTACAGTAATAATATTACTTTTCTGAAGTAACGAGTAAAGTAACACATTATTTATAAATGTACACATTAATATTTGAGTTATTTAAAAAAAAAGTTTTTAGTTTAATTAATTCAATTTAAAAATATAAATATTGTACTGAATTAAACTGAACATATTAACATAAAATTACGCACTCTGTGCGCCTGAGCGGGAACAGTTTGAGACAGAAACGGAGATGGCAGAAAAAGTAACTTAAAAGGAACGTAATCTTTACTTTCCATGAAAGGTAACTAAGTAACGCAATTAGTTACTTTTTGGGGAGTTACTTAATATTGTAATGCATTCCTTTTAAAAGTAACTTTCCCCAACACTGGTGGTAACAAATAATATGGTTTCAAAGGTTTTAATAACATGATCTGGGGTGCTTTTCGCGAAAGAAACTGTGGTCGCATGTTCTGTCGTTACCAATAGAGTTCAAGGGAAACAACAATGCTTTTGGGAAAGACAGCCCTAGTCGCTTGACAAGTGGCAAATGTACACTGCAAAAAAATGACTTTCAAGAAAAAAGTTCTTAGTATTTTTGTCTTGTTTTCAGTCAAAATATCAAAAAAATTCCCAAACCAAGATGCTTTTTCCCGATGAGCAAAACGGCACAAGAAAACAAGTCTAGTTCCCAGACCAAAAATATCAAATTTAAGTGATTTTGTGCACAAAACAAGCAAAAAATCTGCCAATGGGGCAACCCCATTTTTCTTGAATTTAGTGTTCAAGAAAAATGTTTAAGATTTTTTTGCTTACGCCATTGGCACATTTTTTTGCCCGTTTTATGCACAAAATCACTTAAATTTGATATTTTTGGTCTAAAACCTAGACTTATTTTGCATTTTGCTCATTTTGCATCCTTGGTATTATCATCAGTTCACTGGACAATATGAGAATTGATTTAATTTATATAAAATGTTATGATGAGATACTTGAACACCTGCTAAATAAGCAAAAAAAAGGTTGCACAATATGATGAGCTGTGATTTGTTAAGCGTGAGCCACAAACATAGTAAAGCAAGAAAAAGAGGAAGTAGATGAGAGAGAATAATAGACGGGGATGGGCGGAGGTCAATACCGGACAGTCATGAATAGTCTGCACAGACCAGCGACGGGAGGCGAACAGAGGGGGCTTCTGATTGGATAAAACAGATGACAGTATCAAAAGTGAGGGGAACATGTAACCAAAACCAGCTTCAGAAAAGAATACAGAACAACAGTAATAAAGAATGAAACAAGAAAAAAGTGCATTTATACACAGGTGGAAGAAGATGATGATGGGATGTGACACACAAAAATAACCCAAAATGTATGTTGAAGTATAATGGTTTTCAAAAAATCTTCAAAGTGTAACATTTTCTTAGTGATAATGGTTAAAGCTTCTCATCAGTTTCCAATTAAATTGAACGCAACTGGCTATTTCAAATGTGGGAGGAGCAACTCAGCATGTCTCGCCCTTATTTCCTGTTTCGATTGAAATTATGACAATGCATCGCTTTTAACACAAAGCTTTGCATTTCAAGGCTCTCCAGTGGGTTTTTAAATTATAAAAACATTACAAAGTGATTTTATTATGTGCTGCTTTATCAGATGAGTGCTTCTTGTATTTTTCTATTCTTCTATAATGAAAACAATTCTTATGATGTTGGTGTTAGTGTTGAGCTCTTTGGCCTGGCAAAGCTTCATGCTCCGATCTCATGCTGTGCTTAGGTATGAAGGTTGGTCTTACTCGCTCTTTGTAGTAAAAGGATGAGATGGAGACTTGATCTTTATCCGTGCGTGTTGGACTCCCGCTGTACAGTCTTAGCGTGGACTGAGACTCTGTTCTCATTTTCATGGGTGTCATCACCCCGCTGTGATACGCAGAGAGAGCCGACAGCGACCTGCAAACAAACACGCGTGTTTATTGCATTAGCATTATAATATACATATTTCGTATTCAGGAGAAATTAAATAATCCTTCATATTTTGCTTAATGTGAAATTATAGTGTAATTTCAAGACCTACAAACTTTCTTTAGTACAAAAAGAGCATTTACAAGCAAAATACAACAACCGTTCACATACGTACAGCAGTGACGTCTATTGCGTGATCGATTTTTATAGTAAGTGGACCTTGAGGAACAAAATGAACATTTTAACTAATTTGACCCCTTTAACTCTTTCCCCGACAGCGTTCTTTTTTTAAGTTGCCAGCGCCAGCATTTTTCATGATTTCCACAAAAGTTTAATGCCGTCCAGAACATGTTCTTCTTAAAATATATAAACATACAAAATATCAAATAAAAGAACAGACCCTCTGCTTTCAAAAAAAAAAAAGTTTAATGCTACCTTCTTTAGTTCTCTTTTTATCACCTCTTCAATATGGGTCGTTTTTTTTTTAAACACCCAATTTTGAGCAAAAAGCTGAGATAATTCCATTTTTGTGAAGGACTTTGTTAAAGATCAGATTCAGAGCGATCCTCAAAACTTACATGGACATACAGATGTTTGCTCTAGAGCGATACTTTCAGGTTTTATAAGTTGAAGAGGAGCGCCACCTGGTGGATAATAGCGGTATTCGGAAAGCCGGAAATACTCTTCATTGGCAGGGAAGTGTTTTCTCTTAATTAACGAGTTAACTTGTCAATGGCTGGGAAAGAGTTGAAGAGCAGATGGATAGTTTACCTGGGAGTGGGTTCAGTTGTAGGGACCGTCCGATGCATGCTCATGGGCCGAGTGAAATAAACCAAGGAACCTAAATGAGCAGAAATGTTAAATAACAACGAACCATGGATCTATTAACATTAAAACATGTGCATTAAAAATAATAATATCATAAGGTTGTGAGGTATTATCCCAGTCAACCTGTCCCACAGAAGCGCGCCCCTGAGGTTCGGGGAAATGGGATGTTGGCATCCTGGTACGAGCCGTAAGTGTTGGTCACTCGAGGAAAAGCAGGAAGAGCAGGTGTCACCGGGATGGTAGACACGTAGGGGTTTGTACCGTCCTCCTAGACATTTAAATGAAGAAAGAGAACAAACAGAGGCTAGAAGATTCTTCTTGGTGATAATGGTGACTCCAACGTGATTGCAAGAGTGTATTGTGCTAAGTGTTGGACTTTTTCCAACAAATTATAACTCGCCAGGCAACAATCATGCTAATACTCAGAGTTCAGGGTTGTTTCAAATTGGAGAACAGTAATAATGATGCAAACCACCAGAAATAATAAAATGATAACGTTGAAGATCACTTACCATGTCCGAGTCTAAACAAGACACCAGTTGTCTAACACACGGCTCCAAGCAGTTCTGGTTCCTTTTCACCTTTTGAAGCGACGTATCAGTCAAGATCTACCAAAGAGATAAAATACTCTTTGAAAATTGTATTTTTCACAATG
Organism: Misgurnus anguillicaudatus; assembly: GCF_027580225.2. Taxonomy (NCBI): domain Eukaryota; kingdom Metazoa; phylum Chordata; class Actinopteri; order Cypriniformes; family Cobitidae; genus Misgurnus; species Misgurnus anguillicaudatus. The sequence continues at coordinate 35,448,961 of NC_073351.2, read as the reverse complement.
CTGCTTAAATTGTAAAGCCAAACTTTTCGTACCTTTTGTATCTTGGTCTTCATGGAAGACGAGATGTTTGTTGGAGGAACAAACTGGAAAGACGGAGCTGCATTGTTGGGATACTGGGCAGGGAATTTTACGACGAGGCGGACACGACTGGCTCCGTAATCAGCTGACACGAAGCAAGTGCGGTTAACTGCATCCATCTGTAGGAACAAAGACAATTCCTTCTGGTTATAGGTAATGACTTTCTTCAAATACAAATATCTAAAAAAATGTTTTTAAAAAATTCTTAAATTAAGATGCATTTTCTTGATGACCTAAGAAAATAAGCCTAGTTTCTAGACAAAAAATATCAAATGTAAGTGAATTTGTGCGAAAACAAGCCAAAAAAATCTGCCAATGGGGTAAGCTAATGTTTTCTAAATTTTTTTTAATTAAGTGTATAAGATATTTAAACGTCTAAAAACTAGACTTATTTTCTATGGTCATCAAGAAAATAACAGACATATTGATTTAAAATTTAAATTTTTAGAAATTTGTACTTAAAACAAGAAAAAATACTAAGAAAGTCATTTTTTGCAGTGTACTTAAAACTTTCTATGAAGTTACTGACCTCCACGTTGACATTACGAATCTGCAGATTGACCAAAGAAAACTCCTGCTGCAGCGTTTGGGGCAAACCTGGAAGATCATTTTTACCACCTGAAGTCAGGCCTTCAAACTGATCTGTAAATGCGCAACATCAAAATAAATCAAACGAAAAGTAAGACTTTACGAAGCGTGCATCTTCTAATATTTACACTCCAACTGTGCAATGTAATGACAGAGACATCAAGTTTTTACCATGCGAGTTCTCCGCTGTTGGTCCAGGACTGAGCGGAGGTTCAGAGTCTTGGGATCGCAGCGTCTTTTCTGTATCTGTGAGGGTCAAGCCCTCCATCATCTCATCCATTTCGTTCGCACAACATAGCTGAGAAACACAGGACTCGATCAATCTCACACAAACGGTGACCAGCCTTTATTAAGGGGGGGGGGTCTAATGGTATTTCATGCATTCTGACACAGTTAAAGAGTTGGATTCACATGCTAAACATGAGCAAAGTTTCTTTGCATTTGTGCATATAACAGTCTTGGTTCATACCAGCTTCGGAAAGATTTTTTTGACTGATTTTGTTGTGCAATGAGTGCTGAAAGTACAGCGGAAGTCCTTTTATGGGCATTCCTCCCGAAATAGCGAACACGAACCAAGAGCTGACATGAAATCAAGAAGTGTTGTTGTTTGTGAGGGAAATTTAAGCTTGTTCAGCTTCCCAAATAACTCATTATTATGGGAACAATGGATATAGTTTCTTTATCCGGGGTAGCAGCGGAGTGGTACAAGTGTTTAAGGCTGGATTTTGTTGAAATGGGGCGGTCCCAAAAGGGTCATGAGTCGGTAAGTAAAACTGCATCAAATGTCTGTGTTTTGTTGAGTGGATATAATGTAAATGACATCAACATTAGAAGAAGGGAATCATAAGTTATCCAGAGATACTTGGATAATGTTTTGTCTGTGTTTTGTGCTCGTGACTCGCCCCACCCGCGGTACATCTCCAGGAGCTCGGAAAGTAGCGGTACAGAATGACTTTCAAGAAAAATTTTACTTAGTAGTAGTGACTAAGTAAAAAGTCATTTTATGCAGTGATATATCTAATAAAACTACAAACTCTTCTGAGATATAAAGGATGTAATACTCCTCTATAGGCACTCAAGATTAACATGAGATTAGCAGAAACAGCATGCGTTATGTGAGCTTTAAGATTTACATGTACAATTCATTCAGTCCTGTAAAATTTAAATCGTGATCATTACCTTTTGGAGTTGAGGGTCTACTCTCCATATCCTCAGGGTCTGATCTCTGGACCATGTGACCAGCTGGCAGTCTTTAGAACCTAAAATGCAAACGGAAAGACATTTGACACATATTGTCATGAGGTATTTCTGATCAGGAAACAGAAAGGTAAATGATTATTTGAACATTATTATTTTTTGGAATAGCATCCACTGATCAATCAAGCACAATAATATTTACATTTATATTTAAGCATTTATCAGATGCTTTTATCCAAAGCAACTTACAAAAACCAGAAAAACAATTAAGTGATTAATTGATCACAAACAGTTATTAAGCAAGACTATGAGGTGAGTTTCAAACCTCTATTGACTTTATTAAATAAAAAAAGTATTTCTCCCAAAATCAGTGTGGTAGTGGAGTCCAACTTGAGTCCGAGACCAGATCAAGACCCAAGATTAAATGTAGAGACCAAGTTCACATTAAGTTTTATCTGGACGTGTCTTGACTCAGACTCGACAGTCAATCTATGGTGTTTGTGTTGACTCGGACCCGAGTTGTACTCGACTACAACAATGCCCAGACTTCTCTTTGTTGCTTCTCTGAGACATGGACGAATTCTCACCTTCTTTCTGTGGCCTCCACTGAAACTCAAGCACGACATCATCATGTCCCACAAAAGCATGAACGGGGCTGTTGAGCTCCAGCGTGCTCCACAGGAGAAGACTGTTCTCTCGCCGGAGCTGAGGAACCATTACTGTAACCAGTCCATTAGAGAACGGCTGATCGGACGAGAGGATGCGATATGTACTTTACAAGAATCACATTTTTCTTTAAGCTTTAATAGAAAGAAAGTCATTGTGGTATTTAACATGGGAAATGATTTAAAGGCACAATATGTGATTTTTGCATGAAAACAACTAAAAAATAGCACAGTGTTATATATTTTGTGTACTCACATTATCCAAAATGTTTTCAACGATTGAATCCAGATTTTACTAATTTAAAAAGCATCCCATTGTGTTAATTAGGCATGCACCGAATATTTGGCCACCGAAGACTACAGAGGACTACAACTCCCATCATTCCACCTATGGACAGTGAAGGTTAGGACTACAACTCCCATCATTCCACCAACACAGTGAAGGCGGAATGAAGGGAATTGTAGTCATTTGGTACTGATGGGGGTTGTAGGACTAGAACTCCCATTATTCCACCTATGGACAGTGAAAGTTAGTACTACAACTCCCATCATTCCACCTTTGGACAGTGAAAGGCGGAATAAAGGGAATTGTAGTCCTTCTGGAATGATGGACTAGAACTCCCATCTAGACTAGAACTCCCATCTAGAACTAGAACTCCCATCATTCCACCTATGGACAGTGAAGGTTAGGGTTACAACTCCCATCATTCCACCTACGGACAGTGAAGTTGAGGACTACAACTCCCATCATTCCACCTATGGACAGTGAAGTTGAGGACTACAACTCCCCTCATTCCACCTATGGACAGTGAAGTTGAGGACTACAACTCCCCTCATTCCACCTATGGACAGTGAAGGTTAGGACTACAACTCCCATCATTCCACGCTCTTTTATAGCATCATTAAGCTACACCGTCATTGTTGTTTAGCAACCTCTAGCGATGAAAATTACATATTGTGCCGTTAAAATAAGAAAGAAATGTACCGTGTATCTGGCCTTCCAAACAGGCACCTGGCACGATAAGATATCAAGATACTTCCGAGGTTGTCTGTAATCCCAGAACTTTTGGAGTAAAAAACAGAAACAGTATCAGGTATTAGTTCAAATGCTGCAGACACAATGGAATGTGAGAAATATGATTAATGATCAAATTTATAATCACCCGAACTGAGTTGTCTTGACTAGAAGTTGCCAGGATGTATTCATTATCAGGGTGCCAATCCAAACCATGAATTTTTGAAAGGTGGGCCGCTACATATTCAACTGCAGTGTTGGGTTTCTGAAATACCACAACCAATCAAACATCAACATTCTCTTTATTGACAAAAAAGACAGTTTCTCCAGACCACAGTGCAATTTTGTTAAATACAAAAGATTTAATTTAACAAACTTCTTAATTTCTCATCTTGATTCTTATTCAGAAAATTCCATATTGTGCAAATGGCCACCACCAGCTTTGTTGTGTTAATGATCATCCATATTTCTTTCTTTATTGAAGGGGGACGGGGTCTAACGGTATGTCATTCATTCTGACTTATTAACACAGTTAAAGAGATAGATTCCTCATGCTAAACATGTGCAAATGTTAACATAAAAACATTTGGATGTATTACAGGAGTATTTTTGTGCCGAATGCACTTTGTCTGGGTTCGTACAAGTTTCTAAAAGTTTTTTAAGACTACTAAATCTGTTGCGTAAGCAGTGCAAAGTATGGTGGAAGTCCTTATATGGGCACTTCAACCAGAAAAGCACACACACCAACCAAGAGCCGAAATCAATGTCACTAGAAAAGTGTGTTGTTGTTTATCAGGAAAATTTAAGCTTGTTCAGCTTCCCATTGAACCCAGCATTATGGGAACAATTGATATAATTTGTTTATCTAAGGCAGCAGCAGAGTTGTGCGTGTGTGTTTGTTTAACGCTGGATTTCGTTGAAATGGGGCAGCCCCAACTAGGTCATGAGCCACAGACGGTAAGTAAAACTGCATCAAATGTCTGTGTTTTGTTGGCAATCAGCGCGTAAGTCCATATAATGTAAACGACACAAAAATGTAGTGAATCATAAGTTAGCCCAGTCCAGAGAAAGTGGGATAATGTTTTGTGTGTGTTGCTTGCTCGCGACTCGCTCCGCCTGCGGTACGCCTCCAGGAGCTCGACTTTATCCGGAAAGTAGCGGTACAGCTGATCTGTCTTTTATAAATCTGACAAAACTAAAGACTCTTTGAAGATATGAAGGATGTAACACTACTCGATAGGTACTCAAGATTAAAATTAGATTAGTAGAAATAGCGTGTGTTATGTGAGCTTTTAGACACAAACAGAAAATAAAGGAAAAATAAAAACAATTTTCAGAACAAAATTGCTTCTTTAGGCAAAAGTCAGTATTTAGCTAATTTTTTCTGTTTTTTTTTTAACCCAGCATACATATTTCCTGCATTTTCATGTTGTATTCTAATACAGAGATGAAAAATAATTACAGTCATTAAATCACTGCTAAAACAACAAATCTAATGTTGGAATGTTGGCCTAAGACTTTTGCACAGTATTATATACAGTATATTATCAGACCATGTGATAATATTGTGTAAAAGTTAGTAATAAAGATATAATCACCCTCTTATCCCAGATTCTGACATCTCCATCATGACTGGAGGCCAAACAGTAGTGATTCCGTTTGTTCCATTTAACCTGAGAGGCTCCGGCTAATACATGAAAAACAAAATAAAAATAAAACAAACGCACAGGATATTTACTGTAATCTAGTCAAGTCAGAAATCATGGCAACTTTACACTCACCCACGGCAGACAACGCCACTGTCGGTTTCCTTGTGTCCCTGGAAACAAACAGAAAAGGGTGTAAGATATGGGGTGATCCACAAACTGTCCTTTCAACTCTTTATACCTTGTGTTACCTTGTATCCCATATGTAAATGTATGTGTCCACAGAACTCGTGACAAGCAATTCTGGATCATACCAGGACCAGTCCAAATCACTAAAACACCAGGATAACTTCATAAAAACCACAGCAGCAGTACGACTTGAACGGTTTAACACTTTGTTTGCAATAAAAACAACATTTCTTGCATTATATATTAACATAATGTTTAAGTCGGTATGGTTAGATAGCTTCAGGAGAATTATAAGGTCACGGATTACCTTATAACACGCGTGTGGCCTTGCAAAGATGTGTGCGGACCGCCCGATCCATCACGCCAGACGTACAGGTCGACACGCTGGTTACTCTACAAAAAAAAGCAAGTCAAACTGAGCTGTAACTTGTCATTTTATGCTGCAATAAATCAATTAAAATGTGTTATATTTTCATACAGATGCAGCAAATAAATGGGCCTCGGTTCTGTGTGGATTCCACTGGACCGTCCCAACATCCCATTTGCTCTGACGGCTGATTTTGCGTGGAGCTTCAGATGGCGCTTCCAGATTTACAACATATAAGAATCGTCTCCTGTTATAAATGTACACAAAAGAGTAAATAAAGTGTGGTACTGAAAAAAGACAGTTCACTGTTTCTTTGTGACAGGCACTACAAAAAATATTTGAACTACATTATATGAAACTAAGCAATAACTTCTGCATTTGATTATAAGGGTGTGCTCATAATAACGCAGATGTTAAGGAATGTTGACATGCTTATGTGACTTCAGTTGAAGCTGTACACACCCAGAAAGAACAGCGTGTAGACCGAGACAGTCCACTGACATAGCAGTAGCCTGAAAACACAAACAGATCTGCTATGAAACTACACACACATCATCTAAAAACAATAAACAAAACTGCATACAGATTTGCTGTTTTTCTCATTTCCCCCACATTTATTGTATTATAATATACTTGTACATATAAGGGCCCCATAAAGTATTAGGAGACTTCAGCTACACTTAAAAATGTAAATGAATGTCATTGCATAGATGCATAAGAGAGACACTATTAAAAATGTGTGTATTTGGAAACCAATAATGCTCCTCTATCTCCTTACACACGTCACACACATCATATTTATCAGCCAATTGAAGTAAATGTTTGAAATTGGTTTATCATTTAAACATTGGTTTTTCTCAGGTTCACATGTATAATTAGGGTTGGAAAATTCTGGGAATTTTTTTAAAGGCTTTCCATGAGAATTAATGGGAATAAACGGGAATGAACAGGAATTAATGGGAATAAAAAAATGCAGAGTTGCCTAATACAGGGAACTTGAATGTATGTAAAAAATCTTGCAGCATAATTTTGTTTAAAACAACAAGATTTAATGCAATTTCAGTTGAATTTCTATCCTGCACATTCTTCAGTCACATGCAAACATCAGCACACTGCTTACTGAAGGTATACTTATACTTGCATTCTTCTATAACATGCAGAGATAATTTCTTAAATCCTGCACACAAAATAATGTCAAAATGTCCATCTTTGCATGTATTCACGTAAATTACATTGTAAATTATTGTGCTGTGTGTAAGATAGTGGTGTGCGACAACATTATATCATTGTAAAGATAAATACACTGCTTGAGAAAATACTTATGTGAGATCATTAAAAAAGTACCCCAAAACCACCACCCAAAAAGTTTGGACACATTACTATTTTTAATGTTTCTTATTCTCATCAAGGCTGCATTTATTCGATCAGAAATCCTTCAGAATTCATTCATATTAGAATCTAAAGGATTTTTAATAAAATAAATCCAGGCTTGATGAGCGTAAATATCAGGATTCTTTCAAAATTTCTATTACCTTGCATGCATGTCTGCTTATGACTGAACAAAATTTTATTTTTGTTTGTATATGATATGGTTTATATAAATTTCTAAATAATTTCCATTAAGTTTCCATTAAGTTCCCCAGTTTAAGTTTGCATGAAAAGTTTCCGTAAATTTACCGGAAGCATTCCACCCCTTTGCAACCCCTGGTATAATCGTAAAATTAACTAGGGACCCATGTTGCTACAGTTGTCCACTATAAAGTGTCTAAACATTTTTTATCTTCATTTTTAACAGATTATCTGACTTTTATCATTTCACCATTATAAACGTTTTTGTCACATGTTTTGAATGTGCTTGTGATATTACTATATACACTTATGTACAAGTATGTTGTTATCTAAAGTAATGACATTCATACCTTGAAGAGTTTAAATACTTTCTGTATAAATATCCTTACTTGGTTAAAGAACGGGTACTGCTCATCTAGATCAGATTATCAGACTTTGGTAAAATCTTGTCAGGTATATTTGAAAGCAGAACTAAAACTAAATGCAGAACACAAGAGCCAAACTACAGGCTGTATGTAAAATAAGTTTTCAACGAGATCTCTAGCATACAGTATAAGCTTTCTAAATAGTTTTGACACTTGGTTTGAATTTTTCATGACGACTAACACACAGTAACCACAGCTGTACTGCAATAAGAACTGCAGTGACTGTGACTCCTAGAGTAAGTTTTTGTACAGACACCACACAATACTAAACAAAGTAAGTCACTCTATTCCAAATGTCACTATTAACAAGACAATTGTAAATGTGAATTGCTCTAAAGTTTTTTGGATGCATGTAATGCACGTACGTAAGTGCAGTAAGAGCATACCTGTGCATCTCTAAACTCCACCACCACATTCTCACTGCTCCAGCGCGCCGCCATCTTTCCACACTACCAGAACGTCAACAAATGTCGTCATCTTCCCGCGGCTCAAGCGGGTGTTCTCGCGAGATCTGATCACGATGAAGATGGCGGCCGCCAAGGTAGAGCATGTTGTGGCAGATGCTGGCGCTTTTCTCAAACGCGCTCCTTTGCAAGTGAGTTATTGTTGATGTCATTGTTGTGTTTTTAACAAGTCATAGATTGCTACCCAAATATATGTTGTTTAATGAAAATTATCTATGTTAAATAACGATTCGGTCACATGTTAGTTCATGATACAGTAAATCGCTGGTAATATGATGTATAAGTGTGATAATATAAATATGACATGAGACATGGGGCGTTATGTATAAAGAGTGCGTAAAAATCCACGTCAACGTTCATATTTATGAAAACGGTCTTTGGTGTTGAAAGTGCGTAGCGCTGCGTCAGGGTCTGAGCAGACATACGCACTTTTGATTGTCCGAGTGCTGCAGGTTTTTGGGGAAAAGCCATTCTTGCTGCTTGAAAAGGATTTAAACATTGACAGTTGCTATTTTATATGTCAATGATATTAATTAGGCATCGTTAAAAGGCGAGATAAACTCTTCAACTGCGCATTTCAAGTTCATTTGCGATTTATAGATTTCACATCTGAAAGTGAGACGTAAAAGTTACCCGCAGTTCTTGGCGTACATTCGTTCTTTGAATTACGCGTACGCACTTTTGAGAAATGATAGATCAGATATATTATTTATATAAAAAATTTAATACTAAATATATTTTTTCTTAACATTATATATTTGTGTGCGTGTGCGTGTGTGTTAAAAATTATTATACACAGTCAGTACACACACATATGATGTAAACAAAAACTTTTATTCTGCAAACAATTACTTGCAATTCACCTATTATATTTTTATTTTTTATACTTTTCAATGCAGATGTTATGTAAAAGATGTTAAGTAACTTAAAAAAACCCACTGGTAGTACCATTTATTTGCCAATATTTAAGTTTTTGCATTGCACACTTGATCCAACGAAGGAAAATGTATCTGTTTTTACGTGAATGTTTGTTCTGTCTTGTTTTAGGAAATTGGAACAAATATCTACACGTTAAAAGATGTCGTTGAAGAAATTCGGGACAAACAGACTAAAAAAAGCTTGGCCTTCCTGCCATACAAACTAAATTTTAAAGAACCTTACCCCGAGTACATACGATTGGGTAAAACAACTACTACTGTTAATAATAAATCTTACTTTCAGAATTCAACTAAAGGCATGTATGTTATCGGTGGATTGTTTTGTATGTTAACTTTGATCTACTTAAATCACAGTTACAGAATTTGCTAAAAAGACCGGAGATTACCCGAGTCTGTCAGCCACAGACATTAAAGTCTTAGCACTGACTTATCAACTGGAAAGTGATCATGTGGGAACTGAACATTTAAAGAAAGAGCCTGAGAAAAAGGTATTGATGATTGAATTATTAAGACAATTCATAAATCTTAAACAGACTTCTGTTGTCTATATTTATTTAGACACTTTTTAATTGAATTTCAGATTGAAATATGCACCACAAAAAGACATCCAGAGGCTCCTGATGGTATTGCCGGTTTCCATTTTCCATCAAAAGTAAGACGGCAACCTTCCAACTACTATATAAGAAAACATTCAGGACTAAAAATAAGTTAAGCTCTTATGTAAGATCTGTAACATGTGTCGAATATCACATTTATGAAACTCAGAAAAGTAGATCTCCAATTGATAGTTTGTAATGAATCTTCAGATCTGTAAATGGTGGATATTTCAGCCCACAGATAAACAAGGCTCCGTTGTTGAAAATTCAACGACAACAAAAGATCCACGAGACACAGATACTTCAGAGTTCAACAGTTTTCAGTTCTGGAGGAACCCATTGCCAAGCATTGAGACTGATCTGCTTGAACTACTGGTAATAAAACAAATCAACTATAAACGGTTGTCAAAATAAAGGTGATTTTGTCTCTTAACTGTTCTTCCTTTTGTTCATTCTGTTTAGGCAGCAGACACGGTCACGATAAAAGATCATTTTGGAAAAGTCACAGAGAAACTGCACTCTGTTGACTTGTCAGCCGACAGTCACGTGACTGAATCTGAAGACCATGAGGACGGTAATGAAGATGAACACGAGGAAGAACAAAATGATGAGGAAGAGGATGATGATGATGGTGGGGGTTGGATTACTCCCAGTAACATTAAACAAGTACAGATGGAGGCTGGTAACTGGGGATCCTCAGCAAATGTCACAGTGGGCTGTGTGACCACTGATTTTGCCATGCAGGTACTTGTGATCATTGAAATCCCTTAACAATAAACCGTATATACAGCTGTGAAAAAATAAAAAGTCCTTTATTTAGAGATTCTAAATGTGCTATTTATAGGTATGTGTTTAAGTAAAATTATAATTTTGTTTCATTCGGTCAACATGTTTTCATTTGCATTTATTTACTGAATATTGAAATGGGGGAAAATGGTCAAAATAACAAAAAAAGATGCGATGTTTTCAGATCTTGAATACAGCAAAGAAAACAAGTTCAAATATATTTTAACAAACAATGCTAATGTTTTTACATGTATTTTAGGAATAGTTTAACTTCAGAAGTAATGGTTTGCTGAAATAACATTGATTTTTAGTCACACCTTTATGTGTCTTGGTGTGCTCTCAGTTTTTTTACATAGCTGTTGGATGACTTTGTCAATCATGAGGTTTGCTTTTGTTTAAATTAATTTGATATATTTTAGCTTTGCTTACATCAGCAGAAAAAGTCTTTTGACAGATGACAAGATTATTACATATTGTTGAAGATTGTGAATTTGAATTTGAAAAATGTACTCAGTAAAGCCATTAACATTATTATCAAGTATGTAATGTCAATTTGACCCTTTTAAAGGTCCACTGTGTAGATTTTTAGCGGCATCTAGAGGTGAGATTGTGAATTGCAACCAATGGCTAAATCCACATCTCACCCCTCCTTTAAGAAACGCATAAAGAAGCTATGGTAGCCGCCACAGGACAAACACATCTTACCCCTTCTTCAAGAAACGCATAGAGAAGCTACGGTAGCCGCCACAGGACAAACGCCGCATCGTCTGAGTAGTTTGTCCGTTTAGGGCTAATGTAGAAACACTTGTGGCGAGAAATAGCAACTTTCATGTAAGAGGACCCGCTGTGTATGTAGATAAAAGCGGCTCATTCTAAGGGAATAAAAGTCCATTATGTAAAGTGTTTATACACCACTTATGAAATAGTTGTGTATTTTATATAGCTTTTTTGTCAAGAGTTCCTTCTAAAAGTCCCACAATGCACTTTTAGCATTTCACTTTTGTTGTTGTCATAGTTTGGTGGCAGCCATTTTTTATGGTGCATTCACACACCAGCCGCAGTTGAGGAGGCAAAAACGAGCTATTCGCGCATAGTTTGACGCTTAAACATTTGAGTTTACACACTTTATTCGCGCATGAAATTCTAGTCATTCGAGACTTTCACGCGAAAATTTGCGCCATGGGAGGGGCTTCTACAACTCCGCTGAGACTCCGCTCACTTCCTGTAATCACATCACTACTACAGCAAAGTCCTGTTTGGTTAACGTGGTGCGGAAATCCACCGAAGTTCAGATTTTTCAACTCACGCGTTTTGCGTGGAACGCGCTGCAGGATGCGTCGTATCGCGTCTTTACATTGACTTAACATGTAATGCTAAGTACACACCAAACGCAGGGCATCGCGTTACTTGCTCTAGATTACTCGCGGGATTTAACTTTGTGTCATGTGAATTTTTTTGCTCGAGTTGAATATTTTCAACTTAGCCGAAGACGCGTTTAAGGTGTATAGTGCGTGTTTTCACGGCAAATGCGCCACCCATATCGCGTCATTCGCATTGCCCTACGCGAGGACGCGTCTGATCGCTTCTTTGCATTGACTTCGTATGTAATCTACTCACGCAAATCGTTAAACTCGCGTCTGGTGTGAACCCACAGTAAATCACTCGCGCTTGCCGCCTCTACCGCGTCTGGTGTGAACCCTGCATTACAAGTCTATAATTTGTAAGAAGCTAAAATGTTAATCTGTTTATGATTTTCTGTCAGAATGTTTTGATTCAGATTGGACTTCATGTGCTGTCAGTGAATGGGATGCTCATTAAACACACCAGGAGCTACATTTTACGCTGTCACGCCTGCTTTAAGTGAGTACTGAATTAACCCAGCAAAATAATCACTGATCATCGTACTAAATGTACTTGTATATTTAATATATAATGTGTTTGTGTGTGTGTTTTTATAAATTATAAAAGTTGCAAGTAGTTAATAAATAATGTTCATAATCATCATATTATTATAATGATTATTTTTATTATTAATATTATCAATAATATAATTCTATATAAATATTATAAATGGTAACACTTTACAATAAAGTTCATTAGTTAACATACGTGAACTACATTAGTTCATATCAACTAATAATGGATTGCACTTATACAGCATTTATTAATCTTTGTTAATGTTAATTACAATAATTACTAATATTTTATTAAAATCTTGTTAATTTTAGTTAATGCGCTGTGAATTGACATGAACAAACAATTAAAAGCTTTATTTCTATTAACTAACATTAGGGCTGTCACGATTATGAAATTTGGCTGACGGTTAATTGCCTAATAAATTGTGGCGATTATGACGATTAATTGTCTGTTTTATTGCTTTGTCATTTAATTCTCATACATTTTTTGTTTATGAAATAATTTTCACACATTTTGATTATTTATATAAAATATTTTGCAAGGTTTACCTGGCAGTAAATATTAATACACAAAACACATATTTAAAAGTTATCTGATACATTCTCGTTTATACAGGCGCTGCAGCTCCCCCTTGTGTTTTTTAGAGAGATGTGCAATCATTGCGGTGATCTGAAATTATCGCGATGAAGTCAAACAATCACGATGAGGCGATTATTTAAGCATTGTTACAGCCCTAACTAACATTAACAAAGATGAATAAATACTGTAACAAATGTATTGCTCATGGTTTGTTCATGCTAGTTAATACATTAACTAATGTTAACTAATATACCTTATTGTAAAGTGTTACCTTATAAATGTATAAGAGTGTGTCATAACATTGATATTTAAAATTAATTTTTCTTTTTGACGGTAATGTTCTTCCCATTATTTCAGGACAACAACAAACATGAGCAAAACTTTCTGTCCACACTGTGGAAACAACACTTTGAAGAAGGTTGCCGTCACCATTAATGAAGACGGTTCCATGCAGATGCATTTTTCAAGAAACCCTAAAGTCTTAAATTCAAAAGGGAAGAGGGTGAGTAACCGAGACATCTCGCTCATCATGGTAGCTCTGTTCCAAAAGTAGGGGAACCTAACAGCCATAAAATATCAGAAGTGACAATCAGAAGTCTCTTTTTTTTTGGACCATGCTTTGCACCAATGAAGCGTATCTTAACTCTTTCTACTAAGCTATTTTGAAACAAAGCCATTGTGACACAAAATCAAATGTTCTCTTAATCAAACCATGTTTTGTATGTTGCATATCACACGTTTATATAATACCATGATGTTGTGTCATCGTGGTTTCTTCTTCCGCAGTATTCTCTACCTTTGCCACAAGGAGGAAAACATGCATCTAACCCTCTTCTAGTGGAAGACCAGCGTTTCCCACAGCAGAGGGTCTCTAAGAAAGCTCGGCAGAAAACTAACGTGTTTGATCCAGACTACCTGGCCGGCAGCTCTCCTTTCTCTGAGCACGATATCTACAGCAGATCCGCCGGCTTACATCTGCGAGACGGACAGGCGGGAGGAGGCAAAAAACGGGCCAATCCTAACGCAGCACGCAAAAAATTTGTTAAAAAATAAGTGCGTTCTTGCACTACCTGTAGAATTGCTGTGCAAAATTCACCTGGACTCTTGAAGCTTTAGACATCATTTGGTGTAGTAAATTACGTTTTATGCTTTGCCAATGTGATTGGCTTTGACGTTGATATTTTTCTCTATGCGAGACAAGTTTTCTGTATTCTACCCACATACCAGCTGAATTGTGATGCAAACCTTATAATATAGATTTGGTAAAACCATGCTGCATGTTGTAAAGTTGTCAAATCTTTGCTTCATGCTAATACATATCGATGAAGTAAAAGATAATCAATACAATTTAAACATGCCTTTATTTTGTCAAACACCCTGCCAGGACTGGAATAAGAAAATGCAGACATAAATTGCAATGCAAACAAGAGTCAGATTTAAGTACAATAGCCCAAGTATCTGAAAATCATCACAATCAGAAGTGTATACATGACATTGCGTTAGATAACTGATTTTATTTTTTATGCTGGTTTTGCATGTACTGTTAACAATCTGTCCAGTTTTATGACTATTCTGACTGATCATAACCGTTTTAATTATGTAACATTTAAAAGGTAGATTAGTCCAATTTAAATTCTCAAAGGCACAGTTTCTCGGACGGGGCTTATCCTAATCGCAGACTAAAATACATGTTTGAGCTGCCTTCATTTAAAAACACATTGTACTGACATATCTTAACATATATCAGTGCCATTGTTTTGTCTCTGGATGCACACCTGTATTTTTTTTGTAGGGTATGTTTGTAAGAATTGTTTAAATGTCCTAATATAGCTAAGGCCTAGTCCTGGGTTAATCTAAACCCTGTCCAGGAAACCGCCCCTTAAAGTCTTAACTTCACAGCTATGTTTATGCAACTGGCCACAGGTCTCAAGTTGGTTTTTAATGCTTTAATGTCAAAGCAGATGTGGTTTGAAACTTGTTTTGCTTAGAAAGTGACTGCCATCTTTAAAACATGCCAATATTTCTCATTATTATTATTATACATTAATTAAACGCTTAGGAAGTGATTATTGGCTAAGGGGTCGGTCACCCACAAAAAACATGTATGCACCTCATTATTCAATTAGTTTTTTTCCCCACAATTTAAATATTGACTTTATTTAATGAGATATATTACATTTTTACCTTCACCTTATAAAGATTCTTCACCTAAACTCGTCTTGGGATAGTCTAGATTTGTTTTATAAAACCTGCATATTTTTATTCAGCCAACATTTCTTCAACATTTATGTCTGCGGATAAATCCTCTGTAAAGTCCTGAGCGTCTGATGTTGTTTCAGACTCATTTATAGTCACAGCTTGTTCTAAAATGTCCTCGTTTTGAGAAAGAAGATCATCATGTGTTGATGTGGACTCTTCTGCGGGCTTCTGTTGTTCAGGGGCGGTCTCTTCTGTAAGCCTGTCTTCAGCAGGAACAGGTGAAGGATCAGATTCAGCTGTACTCAGACTCTTTAGTTCAGTGCTGAGATCCAGAACGGACGTCACAAGCTCCTTTTTAGGCAGAACAAACTCCAGTGGTTCCAGAACCAAGCTGACATTGATGCAGCCAATACTGCCATCCTTAGACACCTGGGTTGGAGGGACACCTGGAATACAAATACAAGATTTCAAATATTTTTAGACACTGCGTAGATTCATACACTCAACAAAATAATAAACGCAACAATTTTCAGGGTTTCCCACAGAAAATTTGTTAAGGTGGTAGGGTTGGGTTGGGCAGGGCCGGCGGGGGTGTTCAGCATGATGAAAATTTAATTTTTTATTTAAAACTTAATTTTGAAGAAAATGAACACATACTAGATTATTAATGAATTAAACGTTCTTAACAGATACCTCTAACGAAAATAGCTGCATGATGAAGTGAAACTAAAGGGTTAATAAACACAAACTAAAGCAGATGTTGTAGAACGTATGGGGAATGATGATAGATAGCGCAAAAATAGTAAAAAACGATTTTTTTCCCCACTATTAAACATTATCTTAAAGGAGTGTAACTACTGTAGGATGTAAATAATGCCCATAAATAACATGCGCAAGAGCGCTCAACAATTATATTGACTCACCAGCTAACTTACTTTAAAATGGCAAGAACTATAGACTAATACAATAACAGGCTTAAATAACCCCAAAACATAAGTCCACTTACAGTTCTCACAGACACACGTTTTATCAACTGGCTATCCTCCAGACATTACGGACCACGTCTTTATCTCATTTCATTTTATCTTCACGGTGTGAAGAGCGTCCGCGCTATTCTCCGAAATGCATTTGAAGGCCTTTTTTTGCAGCAATTTATTATTTATTTTTTGAATGACCTAGTTGCTACCCTGCTTTTGTGTTTGCCCCCACTTTTCACAAGCTTAACTCAAAGATCTAAGGCTTTATCTATGTTCACGAAAGGCTTATTTCTCTCAAATATTGTTCACAAACGTGTCTAAATCTGTGTTTCCATGAGGCAAATGGTTTTCGGAGCCCCCCGGACCCCTCACTACAGTAAGACTGCACATTTTAGAGTGGCCTTTTATTGTGGACAGCCTAAGGCACACCTTTGCAATAATCATGCTGTATAATCTGCCAAACCTGTGAGGTGGATGGATTATGTTGGCAAAGGAGAAGTGCTCACTAACACAATTTAGACAGACTTGTGAAGGGTATTCGAGAGAAATGGTCCTTTTGTGTACAGGGAAAAAGTCTTGGAACTCATGAAAATGGGGGCAAAAACAAAAGTGTTGGGTTTATAATTTTGTTCAATGTAAGTAATTGACCAAAATGTAATGTGTCTCTGCTTCTTGAAAATGTAATACAGTCTTGTAAGATGTTTACCTAGTATGAGAGCGAGTTGAGCTGGAGGAAAGAGAACCTGTAAACATCGGTTCAGGAAAGGCACCATGTCTTCGGCAAAGGTACTGCAGAACTGTACAAATAACTCCCGCTCACGGCTATTAAAGGCCGATTCCTCGGCTCTGTGGAAGACGAGGATCAGCTTGGTCACCTGTAGATGGGAACAAAGTCAAAACAAAATTTAAGACTTAAAAGTCGAGCTGCTATTCGCTATAGTCTGAACAGTTAGATTTAAGGCACAATATGTAATTTTCGCCACTAAACATACAACAATGGCCGCAACTTGAGGATGCTGTTAAAGAGCGTGGAACGATAGGAGTTGTAATCTTTACTGTCAATACGAATCGATCAGACAGGACTCATGTTAAATGGATGACGTATTGAAATAAAGTTGTATAACCGGTACATTATAATGGACCTGACCGACATATGACATCCAACTATTGTGAGAGTACCGCTTTCAAGTTGCTCTAGGTGATACTTTAAAGTCATTGGCCAACCGGTTTGCACAATGCCACATGAAGTCAAACACACTTATGGTTTATATGGCAGCAAAAGTGAAAACCGAGGATAGCCCGGATATGATGAGATAAATTCGCTGGATTCAAACATTTTGGATAATTCAAGTATACATGTCAACAAAATGCATCAAACAAACTACTACAAAAAGCATGTGTACCTTGATAAGAGCTTCCTCAACACATCTGCTAACTTCCTGGGCGAGTCCAATAGGGCAGCACAGTCTTAAGTCATTAAAGGCTGTGAGGACATTGTTGAGAAAGCAGGCTAGAGGTGGGAAATCCAGCAGGGCCATGGGGGGTTGAAGCGTACCCGGCTGGGTGCTCGGAGCCACTGCAGGAATAGTGCTTCCAAGTGTTGACATGAAAGAAATCAGATTGTACAAGTTCATATCCTCTTGGAACTTTTCCACAGCTTCCTGAATGGCCTTGCGGAACGTGTCCATGGCAACCCGCTGAAATATCGGAGCGAGCTGGCCGCGGAAATCCGCCCCGACCCGACTGAAGGAAAGGCCGAAATACATACACTGGCCGAGGAGAGAGTCCAGTCGACTTCCCACCCCGCGCTGGAGATCTCGGTCTAAAGTCTCCAAGAACTGTGCCGCCTGTTGCACGACCCAGCCGTGGAAGATGGCGCTCTCGTTCAGCATCTGACCTCCGGGTGGCATCAACGGATCCTCATCGGAGAAGATGGCACGATACTGGGTGATGATGTCGAAGAAATGCACTCGGCAGGTTTCGATGGTCTTAGTGATGTGGAAATAAGGGTCGTCGTCTGGGATCGCGGCGAGGATGGATCGCAGCCAGCTCCCGCGGGCTTGGAGGAACTTGACACGCAGTTCGGCTTCGGTGAAGACGTCCATCCGGCGCAGATAGCCGATCACACGCAGGCACACGGGGAGCTGCGTATTGCTGCGCAGTTGCTGAAGAAGTTGGTTCAGCATGAGCTGAGCAGACAGTCGAACTTCATGCACAATTCCCTAAAAGAAACACAAACAAGCAGTTTAGTAAAACTTTGGTAAATTCGGGAACAACGCGTCTCGCTCAAGGTTAAAGTGAGGGTAGTTTACAAACTGTGCTTTTTGTGAATAATTTTGTGGTGTCATCCAATGTACCTGTATAACAGGCAACGATGAATGTTTTTTCTCCAGTCGCTTCACGTAAGCTGCCAGCTCCAGTGCCTCTTCATAATATCCATTGCGAACACAGGTGTCCATCAGCTGAGGGATTTCCAAGATCTCCAGGATCTCAGTGTGTCGATTCAGCGTCAGACTGTTCATGCGTCTGCTAATGCTGATCTCCTCAGCGGCTTTAATGAAACCTCTAAAAACAAATGGTTAAAAAATAAATGGTTACAATGGGAATTGTATTGCTTTAATGGGAACTTATATTGTCTCTACTGGTTATATGTTGGGTTTTACAGGATGGGCATTGGGACACAATTAAATCCTACTGGAATAAAAAACAAAACACACTACATAAAGGAGTTATGTAATGGTGTAACCACTAAAATTGTATTGTTTTCCATGCATCACTTCATAAATGTATCTATATCAATCCATTCATAGATAGATCAAACCATGCATCCATGATTATTCAATCAATCCATCCATCCATCCATTTTCCCTTCCCATTATTCCATATATCCAGCTAACATCTATCAAAATGACAACAAATCACCCCGTGTGAGATGCAGACCTGCATTTTTCTCCAAAGCCCGGTAGTTTCTGCAGTAGTTTAGAGACGCTGTTCTCCACCTTGCTAAAGTCTGTGTAGATCTGCTGTGTACAGTCGGCGGTCCTGATGAAGATTTTGTAGTTACTGAAGGCCAACTCCCGGGTCTGCTGGAGGATCTGAGCCCTCTCCTCCGACAGACGCTCCGGCTCGCGGCCCAATTTCTCCACACCGAACGAGCTCAACTCCAGCAAATACGCCGCGAAGTCGGGATTGTCCCTCCAGTTTTCTGGAAAGCTGTCTCTGAAGATCGACGCCAGGATACTTTCATCTTCCACGTCTACGGTAGCCATGATTGACAGTGTTTTCTTCTTCTTTGGTTTTATTGGCGGTTGCAAAACAGCTTAAAGGTGCATACCGCCATCTACTGGACTGAAGTGTGAGCAGCAGACGATAACGCGTTAACTATAGTCTATTAAAATCTATCAACCCAGTAGTTTTTAGGTAAAAAAATATATAATTAACACTTTTATAAGAAGTTTTTCCAAATAAATGTTTTATTATTGTCATATTTTGTTGTTTTCAAGTGTTTTGTAGACAAAGACTGAAAATTAACAAGACGCCGCAGTACTATTATTTCGAATGCGTAAAAGTGCAACGGACTAAAGTCATCGATTTCTAGGTATCTATATTATTTATATTATTATTTATATTTATAGATATATCCCGTAAATATTAAGGAAGGGAATCTGTCTCTGTCAGCTTTGCCCAAGCACAGTAGCTAGTGCAACCTGATCGTTTTTTTTTACCTCAATGTGAGCTTAAAAAGTCAAATGTCTGGTACAGTAGATGTTTGATTAAGTTGTTAGTTAAAAATATTTTGTTTTATTGTGACCCTAGTGAGCGATTTTTTCGATATTCCCCTATGAGACGTAGTCTTGTATGACTTGAGAGGAGTTTTAAACATGGCTAGAGTGCGGAGACTTTCCTTAAAGGGACTTTGGTTGTTAATTCGAAACTCGACAATAAACTTTATTTAAACCGTGACGTGATAGATACGCGACGAGCTGAGCGGTTACCACGTGGATTACAAAGCGCGAGTACAGTGGGATTTTCATAGCTCTTACGATATAAAAGTATTTTAAGATAAGCGTAATCATGCGTCCTTTAACGGACGAAGAAACGAAAACGATGTTTGTGAAGCTCTCCAAATAGTAAGTACCATGTTTAGATCAATGATGTGTTAAATTTGCCAGACTATGTTGTCAAGTTAACTGTAAATGAGCCGTGCTATTTTCATAATAAGTTAAACCAATCTATTGTATTTATGATGCGTTGTGAAGATATGTAATTGGAGAAATTGGTAACTTATATTTTGGAAACCTCACCTATTTCCTTTAAAACTAAGTATTTTGTATATTCTCCATTATTTCATGTTCTGTATTGCATTTGCTAAATTCTTAGTCTTGTATATGCAGTGTTACTTTTGTGGTGTTAAGTTTAGTGATTATGTATTGCTTTTTTGAGACAGATTGACATTTTGACACATTTTGAATGAATGTATGTTTTTGTTTCTAGCATTGGGGAGAATATCAAACTTCTTGTTGATCGCCCTGATGGGACATACTGTTTCAGACTTCATAATGATCGAGTATATTATATGAGGTAATATAATATGCACATTATTGTACTATACTTACTAGATCATCGAATAAAGTCAACTATTAAAAGAAATTGTGTAAACATGTTGTTAAAGGTATAGACGTACTTCTGCTTGTGCTGCTACTATTAATATGTATGGGTATAGTTTTGTGATGTGACTGGATTAGTAATTGTATTTTTGTTATTATTTTATTTGTTTGAATGATTTTTTTGTATTGTGCAACTCTGTGGACCCCAGGAAGATTAGCAACCACTTCGTGGAAGCTAATGGGGATCCAAATTAACAATAAACAACAATTAGAAGTGATAATCTAATAGTATTTAATGTGTTAATGCCATGTAAATATTATGTCCTCAAACAGTATGCATAATAATGATCATATTCTTCATCCTAGTGAGAAAATCCTGAAGTTGGCCACAAACATCTCCCGAGATAAACTGGTATCAGTTGGTACATGTTTTGGAAAATTCACAAAGACGCAGAAGTTTCGTCTGCACATCACAGCTCTTGATTTTCTCGCACCATATGCCAAGGTATACAGTCTGATGTCAAGTTTTTGCATTTAGATTTTATTTGTTCTGTGTGTATTTATTATAATTAGAAAGCAAATTAACGTATGCATTGATTATTATTTGAAATACGAAACACCTCATCTGTGTATTTGCAGTTTAAGGTTTGGGTGAAGCCAGGGATGGAACAGTCGTTCCTGTATGGTAACCACATCATGAAGTCCGGCCTGGGGAGAATAACCGAAAACACATCACAGTATCAGGGAGTGGTCGTGTATTCCATGGCAGATGTACCGCTGGTAAGAGGACATTGTTTAAGAATACTCAGGGTAAAAATATTGTAGTCATCTGATGTGAAAAGAGGTTTCATAATAAAAATTGCAGAGTTGCCTATAACAGGGAACTTAAATGTAGTTAAAAAAATCTTGCAGCATCATTTTGTTTAAAACAACAAAATTTATTTCATTGAATTTCTACCCTGCACATTTCTCAGTCACATCCACACTGGAGGGCCACACCCCCCGTATGTACTTGCATTCTTCCATAACATGCACAGATGCACACAAAATAATATAAAAAAAATCAATCTTTGCATGTATTGACATAAATTACGTTCATTTGTTTAAAACGTCCTTGTGCTGTGTAAGCTAGTGTGCAACAACATTATACCATTGCAACCCCCAAAAATTACCCAAAAGTTTAAACGCATTACTATTTTTAATGTTTTTTAATGTTCCCTTATGCTCATCAAGCATGGATTTATTTGATCCAAAAAGAAATTAATCCACGGCATGATGAGCGTAAGTATCAGGATTCTTGATAATTTCTATTACTTTGCATGCATGTCTGCTTTTGACCAAACAAAATGTTTATTTATGTTTGTATATGATATAATTTATATAAATTTCCCTTAATTTCCAAATAATTCCCAATTTGGAATATTTCCAAAATTCCCCAGATTAAGCTACCATGGACATTTACCAGAAACTTTCTGCCCCTTTGTAATCCTACACATTACTTTGGTGCCCTAAACAGTTTTATTTTATTTCAGGGATTTGGAGTTGCAGCAAAGACCACACAGGAGTGTCGTAAAGTTGATCCCATGGCCATTGTGGTGTTTCATCAGGCTGATATTGGGGAATACATCAGAAGTGAGGACACTCTTACATAAGAGGATATCAACTCCAAACTTCATAATGGACAATTCAATACATTCAGGCTATTGGACGGTTTTTTAACACATTTAAAAGAAGCGACCGATGTAACGTTCAAAAAAGAAATGTTGTTATACCACATGTTTCATTGACATCTTTTTGACAATTATTAATGTTTAAATGTATTATCTTGTTATATGAAAACAATAGGAAACAAATAAATACATTTTGTTTGTTTTTCTGAACGCAAGTTGTGTGATCAAACTTTATACATGATTAAAAAAAAAACTTTTGTTACTTCTGTACTTGCACAAACTTTTTAGAAATGAATGCTTGTTCAATTCAGGTTTCCTGCAATGTCATAAAAAACAAGAAAATATCAGGAAATGTTAATATACACTGCAAAAAAAATAAATTTCAAGAAAAAAAATTCTTAGTATTTTTGTCATGTTTTCAGTAAAAATATTTAAAAATTCTTAAATTAAGATGCTTTTTCTTAATGAGCAAAATGACCCAAGAAAATAAGTCTAGTTTTTAGACCAACAATATCAAATGTAAGTGATTTTTGTGCATAAAACAAGCAAAAAAAATCTTGAACATTTTTCTTGTGTTTTTTTTCTTGAACATTTTTTTTGTTTGATGCACAAAAGTACTTTAGTTTTTAGACCAAAAATATCAAATTATAGTGATTTTGTGCATAAAACAAGCAAAAAATCTGCCAATGGGGTAAGCAAATGTTTCTTGAATTTAGTGTTTGAATTAAGATTTTTTTTTTTTTGCTTTTTTTACTAGACTTATTTTCTTGGGTCATTTTGCTCATCAAGAAAAAGCATCTTGATTTAAGAATTTTTTTTTTGCAGTGTAGAGACTGGATAAAGTACACATTGAATTTGATTTAGTCTAAGCTCTGAAATTAGTAAATTATTTCAAGGCAGTGAAAAAAACGGTTTAAAAGTTAAAGGTGCAGCGTGTACATTTTAGCGGCATCTAGTGGTGAGGTTGCGAATTGCAACCAACGGCTCAGTCCACTGCTCACCCCTCGCTTTTGAAACGCATAGAGAAGCTACGGTAGCCGTCACCAGAAAAACATCATCGACAGAGACAACTTAGTAAAAAAGTTTGTCCGTTAAGGGTTTCTGTAGAAACAAAGCGGCACAAAATGGCGACTTTCATGTAAGTTGTACGTAGATAAAAACGTCTCATTCTAAGGTAATAAAAACATAACGGTTCAATAAAAAAAAGTAAGTCTTTATACATCCCTGATAATACAGTTTTGTATATTTTTTTGCATTTCTGTCAAGAGATCATTTAAAAAATTACACACTGCACCGTTAAGAACATAATTGGTCAAAATGTTTCAATAGCTTTTAAATCTAATGACTTTATTATGTAAAAGATTTTTACATCAGTACATCATAACTTAATGACACTTGATGTAAGTATCAGAAGAATATTTGCTTACACATTTATTACAGACATAACTTTATAACATTTGCTTTCTGGTTGTAAACCCTGTAAGTTCAGGTGTCCGGTATGGTTGAAGATTTTCACATTGTTGACAACATTATGGCCACGGGTACCACGCTGATCATGTGATTAAACGTGTTTGAAAATCTAAGAAATCTGATGGCATATATGCATGAATTAAAAGGGAAGAGTCAAAAACCCTCTGCTTGTACAATCAGTTTTATGGTCAAGTAATGTCTAAAATCACGAGTCTAAGCCTATTTTATCAATAGAAGTGAAAATACTGTCTTGGTACAATAGCACATAATGCAAATCAGATGTCTTATGCAAAAAACACAAACGTCCCTCTGACACTACAAAAACAAGGTATAAAAAGAATGAGATACATTCTTGGGTTTTCCTCTCAAACCAAATGACAATCTACAGGGATTGCATATAGTTCATATTATTACCTTATAGGAGATAAATAACTCAGATTTACAAATTACACCAAGCAAGTCTAATCTGAGGGACATCATATAACATTTCTGCATTGCTTTTATAGTCTACGTTACCAGTCATACATCATCTAGTGTCACAATGAGATCTCTTTAGGGAATATGATTATTTTTAATGAACATTGGCACATAAAAATAATTGTAATATAAATAAAATGTCAGAAATTAAAGTTCATGGAAGATTAATGCTAATCAAAAATTGTGTTTTTTTTAACTATAATGATCTGGCATCATAAATAGTAACAATTCAGAACTTCAGGTCACTTTAAGGTTTTAAACTCATCCTCTATGGAAAACAATGGACATTTCTGAATGGCTGGGCCACAAAGACAAAAACATCACCAAATATTCAAATGAATGCTTGAAAACACATGACAGTATTGTAAACATAACATCCACAAGGGTTAATACACATTTGCTTTGATTGTTAAAATGATGTGCTAGCACAAATCCTCTTATAAACCCATCTCCATCGCTCTGTTATAGTTCTCATGCATTATTCTTCTTCTCTCATATTGCAATTTATCCCTAACAAACTACTACTATTTCAATCATACAGTACGTTTAAATCTCACAAAACCGCCTCATATTTCACACCAGAAGCAAAAGGAGAAAACTAAATGTTAAAACAAAGCCTACTGTTATGAAACTAATCCCGGTTTGCAATTCAAAATGACCTGCTAAATACTGCTCAGGAGACTAACCTTTCTTGTTCCGACTCTTACCAAACACACCTGAAGCATTTAAGAAAGTTTCTGTGAAAGTTTCACATTATGATACAGAGTAAAAGTATGATTGCATCGCAGTAAAGATAAGTAAAAGTTTGAGCTTCATCTTCATCTCGCAAAATTACATTTTGTGCTTTTGTTTTTGGGGTGAAATATGACCGATTCGACGTGTTTGTGTCAGCAGGTTTTGTGAGAGTAAGAGGCTGAAACCCTGCCAAACTAGTTTCAGCTTTATTACATAAAAACATCTTAGTGGTCACCATGAGATGAATCTCTAAGCTAAGATAAAAGCAGACTATGGATAAAATTGATGTCAACAAAACTTTGATAGTCAGTCTGGATGAATTGTGCAGCATGTTTCTAATATGATGAGCTCAAATAGTTAAACATCTCACGTGTCCGTCGACATTTTTAATGGACACATTCCTGGTTCAGTATTCCAGGATTGATGTGGACATATTGTCAGTACACGATAATGCGATTTGTCTTTATTTCTTTCACAGTGCAGCTTATGGTTAGTAAATATACTGTAGTTTCATCTAACCAAGCATTTGTGGTACTGGCATTCATTTGAAGACGACAAAATGAGGTTCTCCTACAATACATGAAGATAAGATGATTTTAAAATGACTTCACTTTAATAATGTGCTAATGCTTCAATGATTATACTAGCTTTGATGCTAGCTGCGAGCTCTTAATACCTAACAGGGTGAATCTCAAGAATGTCCGAGGTTTATTTTTATTCCCAAATTAAGGAGAAATTGAAAAGAAGTGTTGCACCAATGAACCCAAACCCACTTTTAATGATCATTAAGAGTTTTTTTGGCATTTTAACATTACTGTCATGACAATGAAGTACTTTTGTGCTGCCAAATTCTCATTCATGTACTTAGAAAAAAATAAAATAAAATTCTATAAAATCTTCATCAAAACATTCAAATTTAAATATATCAACTTCGCTGCAAAAAAAAAAAGACTTGCTTAGTATTTTTGTCTCTTTTTATTACAAATATATAAAAATTCCCAAATAAATCAAGATGCATTTTCTTGATAAGCAAAAAGACCCAAGAATATGAGTCTAGTTTTACCACAAAAAATATCAAATTTAAGTGAATTTGTGCTTAAAACAAGCAAAGAAATTTGCCAAAGGGGTAAGAAAAAAATAGAAACAAGTTTACTTTTTCTTAAACATTTAATTAAAGGAAAATTCAAGAAAAATTTTCTTACCCCATTCCTTGTTTTAATACGGAGCCCCTAAAGGGACATGGAGCAAAAATTAAATAAAGTTAAGTTTTGCGTGCACCTGTGAAACTATCGCGTTTAGTTTCGTGTGCACCCGTGACACTATCACGTGCGCACGTGCGCACACGATAGTTTCACTAAACTTTAGATTTTACATTTTAAGTACTCCAATGTCACCTTAGGGCCTCTGTATTTTAAGCACTAATTCACTTAAATTTGATTTTTTCCTAAAAACTAGACTTTTTATTTTAGGTAATTTGCTCATCAAGAAAATACATCTTTATTTAAGAATTGTTAAATATTTGTACTGAAAACCAGAAAAAAATACTAAAAAAGAAATTCATTTTTGCGGTGTTTTTGCATTGCAGTCGACTACTGACAACTAGAATAATTTTGCAATGTCAACAATGTAAAAGGCATCCTAATGGTCTTAAAAAGAGCTTCTCTTGACTTATTCTCTCTTGATTTTGGGGTAAAATATGACCCTTAACATTTAAACGTTACTATGAGATTCACCCAACAAACGTTAATTTTGGCAAACACATTCCCTTGCAAATTTCTGTTTGGTTTAAGATCTACCATCGCTTGTTAGCATCTCAAATAGTGTCTCTGTTTGTAGATTACTTGTTAAACAGAGCTACTATGTTTCTACATTTCAGCAAGACATAATAACATGATTTATGATTTCTTTAGATATTGACATCCGTCTTTTGTTTCATATTTCCAAGTTTAGCTCATCAACCAAAAGCTTGTCCACTTAAAAATATTAAATCCATGAGTGATGCACGTTCATGAAGACAATGTGAGCACGATCCGTCTTACGAGGTATTAACGTGTGGACACAGACGGGCCGTGTCTGAATTGTATCCTCAAACTGTTCCAGGGGCAACGTCACTTATATTTTACAGGTTTTGGTTGAAGTACCATCAATCCTGCAACAGCATTAAGGGTAGACTCCTGTCAGCGAGTTTAAAAGCGTACAAGCGCCCCTTTTATAGACAGCATTCCTCCCTCAGACAGAAAACTCCGCCCCGCTCTTTCGAGCGCGGACCATGAGCAGGCGTCGGAGGCGGAGTCCAGTGAAAGGATTAAACCACAGCAAAGAAGGCGGGCCGCCGAAAACGATCTTCATTCCCTCCCATCGCACGCGCCTCTCCCACGTGGGCTTTTCATTCTTCAACCTCTCGATTTCCTGTGCGGGTCAAGCAGAAAACGCAAAGTTACTGTTAACATGGTCTGCAGGTCCAAACAGAATATCTGGAATCTAAATAAAAAATATATTTACATGTGTATATACATTTTTATATTTATATATAATTAATATTTAGGGCTGTCAATAGATAAAATATTTAATCGCGATTAATCGCATGATTTCATGAATTAACTTGCGATTAATCGCACATTTTTATCTGTTCTAAATTTACCTAAATGTAACACTTTTCAAGTTTTTAATGCTCTAATCAGCATGGATTTGGATCATATATATGCTATATGCAAATGTATGTCTACAACAGCCTGTTTACATTTTCAACAGAGCCATAGTTTTATAAATGTTTTTGCCTTTAGAAGACCTTGTTCTTTCTCCATTTCTGTTTGCTGCTGCATCATTTGTGACCTGTGCTGGCAAATTGAGTTGGGATGAGCAAATTTTCAAAAATTTGTCATTTATATTTTAACATTCTCTATTAAAAAACTTTAAAACAATTGGAACAATTGTTGGAATCTGACAAAGCATGACAGAACTATACCTGTTAATGCAGAGCAAAAACAATATCAATATACATGTTTTTCTTTTATTGTTTAATTTTGACACTGAGACAGACCACTTTATTAACGCGTTTATTTTGACAGCCCTATTAATATTATATATAAATATAAATACCTAACATAAATATATAGTTTTCTTAAAGTTATACATAAATGTGTGTGTATTTTTATATACATAATTATTATACACAATAAACACACACATATATAATATAAACAAAAACTGTTATTCTGCAAACGATTAGTCACGACTAATCATTATGCAGCCCTAGGTTAGATATCTTCCAATCAAATTATATTTTATGTCCATCTCAATATTAAGCCGTAGGGCTGCCACATCGAATCTATAAATAAATTAGGCTGCAACTAACGATTAATCATTCGATTATTTTTCCGATTAATCGGATAAAAACAAAACATTTTTTCACGTATTAATGGAAAACTCCACAATTTTAGCATAGCTTAGCATAATCCATTGAATCTGATTAGACCATTAGCATCGCGCTCAAAAACATAACCAAAGAGTTTTGAAATTTTCCCTATTTTTTTAACTCTAGGGGAGTTCATTCAGTAATAATAATAGTAACAGGGTGAGAGAAGGACACTCACCGTCTCATCATTACAGATGGAGTGAATCTGAGTACCAAACATCACAGCGGTGAAGGTGAGAAACAGCAGTGCTTCCAAACACAAGAAAATCATCAGCATCACAGCTACAGGTGGAGAAAAATCACTGCACTCTACAACACAAAGAGACGAGAAGAGACATTAACAAATAGTTGTTGTTATCTTAAGCCAAAACTGGTCACCGACACATATGAGATGACATCATCTCTTTAGCCATGAAATATAAATGTCAGACATCTGTTACTCACCATTCCACTGGACTTTAACACAGGTGAAGAAGTGGAAACCACTGAGACAGAGCGCATGCAAAGAAATGGAGGCAATGTACATCTGAGAGCAAAAAAAGCCAAATATTACTTTCAATTTAAATCATATCAATTCAAAACCCATCATAATTGTGAGCTGTCTACTCTGAATTAGGGCTACACACAATTAATAGATTTAATAGACTTACGATTAATAGATTTTACATTGAAGTTTTAAAATGTTTTAGAACTTTCTGTGAAGCAGCTATATGGTAAATTCTAAATAATATAATGATTTTAAAACGAAATAATATGATGTAAATAACAAATAATTATGAGAGTTGTGTTGTTAGTAAAAATCGTAATTTTTTTAAAAATCTGATTCACCAGGGTTTCCCGCATCACTTTGTAGTTCAGGCGGCCCGCCTAAGCTGGGAAACCCTACCGCCTTAACTAGGTCGTCCAAAAAAAAGAAAAAATTTCGCTGCACAAAACGCCGCTAAGTGCATCTCGGAGAATAGCGTGTCCTTTAAGTGGACTTATGTTTGGGTTTATTTAAAGGTGCAGTGTGTAATTTTTAGAAGGATCTCTTGACAGAAATGCAAAATAATATACAAAACTACATTATCAGGTGTGTATAAAGACCTTTCATAAAGAACCGTTATGTGTTTATTAACCTAGAACGAGACCTTTTTATCTACATACACCGAGGGTCCCCTTACATGAAAGTCGCCTTTAAGCCTGTTATTGTATTAGTTTATAGTTCTTGCAAATTTAAATTAAGTTGCAATGCAAAAAAAAATTCTCAAGAAATTTTTTTTTTATTATTTTTGTCTTGTTTTCGGTAAAAATATCAAAAGATTCTTAAATTGAGATGTTTTTCTTGATGAGCAAAACGGCCCAAGAAAATAAGTCTAGTTTTTAGACCAAAAATATCACATTTAAGTGAATTTATGTATAAAAAAGCAAAAAAATCTGCAAATGGGGTAAGCTAAATTTTATTGAATTTTTCTTGAAATTAGTTTTTAAGAAAAATGTTCAAGATTTTTTTGCTTATGCCATTGTTTAAGATGAACCAGGCTGAATATGATGGGTATTAGAAGTGCCCAAAAGTATCCAAAACGCATACAATTACAATACTTGTCTCAATAAAACAGGCTTTAATCAATCAAAATAATACAAAGAAACCCACAAACCCCCAGCTATTATCTGACAGATCGAGATAAGAGCTACGGGCAGAAACCCGAAACATAAATGAGTGTTTTCTAACCAATGAGAGGACACTTTAATTCCAACAAATGTTCAGTCCTTTATAAAACTGTGCCATGTTAAATCGAACCAAAAAGAAAATGCAACATTTTTAATCTTTGTTTTAAAATAAAGCAAATGGTACAGGTCTGAGAACACCCTAGTAGCACATTAACAGCAGTATGTGGTTACTGAAACACTTACAGTAAAGAGGACGAAGAATCGCTGGTTGTTCTCACCCACACAGTTGTTGACCCACGGACAGTGATGATCCATCTTCCTGATGCATCTTTTACAGATACTACAACAACAACAAACAAACATTCAGTCCACATCCATCAGAAGATGATATAATAATCATCTATGGAGTCACTGAGGAATGCAAATGATTACAATATTATAAAACAAGACTTTGTTGGTTCATCTTTGTTATTTAATGATACACCTGATATTAAGTGCCACAGGGACGATGTATTTTTGTAGGCAAAACCCGGTTAGCATTTTAGCACTTCTGGTTTCATTTAAGAACTTCCTGAAGCAGGGTTCCCACACCTTAGTTAACTTCAAATTCAAGGACCTTTCAAGGACTTTCCAGGTCCAATACCCTCAAATTCAAGGACTAAATGTGGGGATACATTTCAAGTGAGAGCAAGGTTACATCGTGTTAACTTTTAAGATACATTGTTACAGGTTCAGCGGTGACTCTTTGGGGACGCCTCCAGAGGTAAGTGCGTCTGAATGTGTATATCAAATTCAACCAATGGTGAGGCTTAACGACAAAGACAGGGTGACGCGGGAGCCAGGAAGTATCTCGCTATCTGAAATATTGCCAAAGACGGCGTTACAGGGACGCAGGAAGTATGGCAAGGGAGATGCAGCGTCTCGTTCCCTTCTCAGGGAACAACAGTTACATACGTAACCCGAGACGTTTTCATGTGTCAAACACAACTATGCAAAAAAGCATTTTGGTATGAATCAACATTCACATACAGAAGACACAAGCATTTAAAGTGAACAGTTTAGCACGTGTGCTTAAAAAGTCTAGAATTTTTATGATATTATCCTACACTACACAGGGAATAATATGGATTTTTTTTCCAGAAAACGTTTTGCATAAAAAAGATTCAAGCACTTTCAATGACTTGTATCTATGTATGTATATTTTCAAAAACTTCCCAGGTCCTTGAATTTTTTCCCCAGATTCCCAAACTTTCAAGAATTTCAAGGACCCGTGGGAACCCTGACGAAGGCAATGGGGTTTTGGTTAAATGTCTTATATAAGCCCAAAATATTTTCACGATTTATTTACCAACATAAAACACACCAGTAAATATCCTCACTCGTGACTTTTCAAAGCTTTAACATGTCTTTAAAAGGGCGGTTGCTAACAAGTTTCTGCATGGAACTACAGACTTTAAACGTCATCACACACGAAGACCTCAAAAACAACGCAACAAATCCCAACAAAGATTCATCCTCAGAGTTTTTGCTTTATCAGGAAACATGTTTTTAAATGCGTTTAATAAAGTTCAAAGAGCTGTCGGAAGCTTGGTGGTGATGACGTTGATGTTGAGAGACCATGGTGTAGTTTGCTTGTAGCCTATGGTAAACTTTTCATTTCTAGTAAATGCATTTGGGTGATTCTCACAAAACCATTTAAACACCACGGCACTAATGATTTTAGCTTTAAAATGTGTAATATAGTAACATTAAAAAGCATCAGAATTAACACAATACTGTGTTCTACCTTGCACAATGTGTGATTTCAACATAAGAATTTATAATTGTACATTTTATCTCATTTTCTGCTGAAATTCTCATTACCGCAATGTGTCCGGCTGTGTTTGAACATGCGTTATGTTGTAACTTAATCAAATTAACACAAAAATATTAAGAAAAATAAATAAATGGATGTTTTGCTAGACTACTTTAGATGACAGAAAAAATATTTACTGAATATTCATGTATAATAATAATAATGAAGAAAAATTAGGAAAATGATGTGTCCATGCCTGATGTTCTCATCCTCCGCAACACTTTTTGAGAACATTTTAAGCACACATACAACATTTTAATAAAGTTTGATTTTGAGTGACCAAGCACATGGACCAGTTACTTCAAGATGGCTACCAGGTATGATCATTTTTTACAGTTAAATTGAAATATTGTCTTGTCAGAATGCTTACACGACATTTTGATTATCATTACCGCAACAGATGCTTATTAAATGTTAATTTAATTAATAGAAGCATAATACTTTGATTTTAAAAGCATGTGCAGAATCTCCAAATTATGTTCTTTCCGGTTTGTCATGTCATTTTGAAAATATGTCAGTGTTGATGTTTTCTGACTGTTGCGGTAATGAGATTTTTTAGGACTAATTTTTAAAATTATGTTACAAAAAGTGTTAAATGATAAGTAAAAGTTTTTAAATTAATGTTCCCATTTACTCCAGACTTTGTTTTTCAATGTCTGGTTCGGAAAAAAAGTAAATTTAAGCAATTTTTACATTTTCATGCTTGACATTTTTAAAACCAAGTTTTCGTGAGAATCACCCATTTACACTTCAAAATGTGTTTATCTGTGAAGATCATCTTGTTGGACAAAACTTTAAGCATCATAAACACAGAGCAGCTTATTTTTGTGATAATCCTAAAGGAAAAATGATTTGATCGGCTTTTGGCAAAATAACCAGTGTCCTGCTAACTTCTGGGTTGGCCTACAAAAATATATCATCATTGGGCTGACCTTAAAGGGAGAAAATGCTATAAATGTGTTTAGTATGGTTCCAAAGGAAGATGCAGCATTCAAATTATTGATCAGAAAAGGAAACAGCATCTCCGTATTATTTGATTCTCTCTCAGCTTGTTTGTTATTACCTGCAGTGATGAGCTCGCTCTGGTTTAATGCTGCAGCATTTGGGACATTTATAGATGACCTCACCCGGCTTCAGCTGCAAACTCTCCATGTATTCTTTAGTGGCGTTACCCTTAGGAACAGCTCCCTAAAAATAAGATAAATCCATATAAGGAATGAATTTTAATCAAACTTTCTGACCTTTCCAATACTTAAAAATAAAGAGCCTAAAAAGAAAGCTGACGCACCGGATCTGTTAGCATGGTGCGCAGGTGTGACGTCAGTGCCAGCACGGCTAGGAAGTTGAAGGCCACGCCGTTGATGAGAGAGTACCAGAAGCTTTTGGAGGGGAGCAGCATGACAAAATTCACCACAAACTCGGCGTACATCACCAGGGACCAAGTCATGAAGGCGCACACCATCCCGCAGCTGTCCTGAATGAACCAGACGCGGTCGGACGCCACCTCCTCTTCTCCTCCGCTGATAAGAGGCTGATGCTGCTCCACATCCCTCAACCGATGTCCTGAAGACTGCATTCTGACCTAAAGAGACAAAGAAAGAAATTAAGTTTAGTAAGCAAATGCCACCAGATGAAAATCTTTAGGAAAAACAACAGCACTATATATAAAAGTTATGCTTGTCTTAATAAACACCAGTAAAGGTTCACCCCATTCGGCAAAAAAATTAATTTCGCTGGCCAAAAATACACTGCAAAAAAACGACTTTTTTACTTAGTATTTTTGTCTTGTTTTCAGAACAAATATCTAAACATTCTTAAATTAAGATATATTTTCTTGATAAGCAAAATGACCTAAGATAATAAGTCTAGTTTTTAGAGAAAAAATATACAATTTAAGTGAATTTGTGCTTAAAACGAGCACAAATATCTGCCAATGGGGTGACATTTTTTTGCTTGAATTAAGTGTTTATGAAAAAAGTAAACTTATTTCAAGATTTTTTTTCTCATCCCATTGGCAGATATTTTTTCTTGTTTTAAGCACAAATTCACTTAAATTGTATATATTTTGTCTAAAAACTAGACTTATTTTCTTAGGTCATTTTGCTTATCAAGAAAAAGCGTCTTTATTTAAGAATTTTTTATGTTTTTACTAAAAACAAGACAAAAATACTTCGTAAGAAAGTCATTTTTTGCAGTGTATGTTTTAAATATATTTTAAATACATTTTGTAGAAGTAAAGCTTAAATAAATCTATTTTTTAATTTGAAAATATATTTAGTTTCATATTTTAAATGCTTCTAAATATATTTATTTTAAAAATATATTTCAAAATATACAAAAATGGACAAAAATAAATTTTTGTGAACATATTCCAAAATATATTCCAGCGAATGTATTTTTGGCAATATTTCAAAATATATTTAAAATATATATTTTGCCATATGGGACTGTCCAAAACCATATAAACCCACAGTGGGTGTTAAGTTAACCATTATCTCTAGTGGTCTTCCTGTTTTTGAAACTGGGCAAAAGTTTCTACTTTGGGTTTGTGCTGAAACTCATTTGCATAGAGACGCATTGAGATGCAAATCATTCAGAAAACAAAAACCAAACAGCTCTCTAAAGACACACGTGTGCTAAAAACTGACATTGTGGTCTCACACGGTGATAAGCAGACAATGCAAAACTGATATTCTTCACAGACAATATTTCAACTGTTATCTTCTGCTATAACTTTCTATTTTTTTTATAATGAAGAACCGTGCTGTGGTTTCCTATGCAAAAGCTGATGCTATGGTGTTGTTATATGTGGTTGCTAGAAACTTCTAGGTGATCACCAGGATATAGGTTACTGGATCAAGCCAAAAGAGCACATGCATTATATTTTGGTGCATAGATTAGACTCATTATCAATCTATTTTTTATCAGTAGACAGCTGAAGTAACAGCTCAGATCTCATTTAAGGTATCAGTCGAGTTGGCAGCACAAACGTGCTCATAGTTTTTAATACTTAGGATGAGGGATTGTTTAAATATGAATAAACTCACCGTGTAAAGTGACCCTCACAGTGACATCATCTTAAACCCTGTAGGGTCTGAAGTTAAAGGCGTCCACAGTCTGGTGCCTGCAGGAAACTACACAAAGAAGATTCATGCTAAAAAACAAAGCATAGCAAAGGCTTATCAGCTGTTCATGCTTGGTCATGTTTCCGGTCTTGTTATAAATAAAAATAACCATTAAAATGCAATATTTCCTTTTTTACTAAATCTAATCTGAGCCTTACAAAGAGACACATGAATGATCTGATAAGCGGGGACCTTGTCATGAATATAAATAATAAAGGAAAAGCATTTGACTATGTCCAAGATAAATATAACCAAACTGAACTTTGCATTATTGATAAAAACTGATTTGCATTTCACACTGTTCAACCTTGGTCTTCAAGTGATAACACTGACTTGATATTACTATAATGTGTCAAATATAAAAGATTAACCATGAGTTAAACAAACATAGTTATACATAAAATACATCTATTATAGTATGTACAGTACATGTGTTTGTAATTATGAGCTTACAATTGGGCATAAAAGAGTTAAATGAAGAAAAACTAGCAATGTAGAAGTTATAGATCAGAAACTATTAGTTTGTTATTGTGTTGATATCAGTCAGCTGTAAATAAATAAATGATGCATAAAAATAAGAAAAATTTGCACTAAATTTCTAAAAATTGCATGCTTTAACTTTTTACACCGGTATGAATGAACAAAACACAAACTCTTCCTAATTCAAAAATTAACATCTGAAGTCTCACTGACTGTCCTGCTATGAAGAAACCAGTTTTGATTTCACAGACTTAAAAATATTTAACTTATAATACTGATATTGATAACAAGTTACACATAACTACGTCTAGTCTTGATTTAGAGAATCCACATAAGAACACATTGATTTGTGTGTTTATCTCCCGTCACGACCTTTATCTAAAACAAAAACTGCTCATTAAATACATGACTAGCTTCTATTATAACTCTTATTTTAATACTAAAGCAGGTGGCTATATAGATCGTTTCAGTGATTCAATGAAACACATTAAATCCGTTTGATAAATCGCAGCCATGCAAACGTGAAGATGATTTACTTTCTATCGAGATCCAAAGCTTCTTCGTCTACTTACCGCCTCCAGAATCTAATTTTATCCACAGGCTGTGATTTCCAGATCGACGATAAACATATAAGAAATAATTTCATGTAAATGATTGTATGGGTGTAAAATAATAATGAGGGTTACAGACACTTCCGGGGTCCAGCGCGATCATCTCTACTGCTTCTGCTGTGTGACGAGTGACGGGCCCGGACATACGCCGCCTCACCTCTGACCCCTACAGGCGGCTCACGGAACTGCAGCGCTCGGGGAGACGCCTGATTGAATAAAGGTCTCCAGAGAGCTCGCAAATGTCTTTTACTCTGAGGAAAACACTTTGGCTGCTCTTATTTTACTTGAAAAAATATAGTTGTCTCATAGAATATAGAAATAATTGATTATTATAACAAAGGGTTTGGGAGCAGCACAATCTAATGCAGGCTACAGATCTACAGGCACCTGTTGAAATTATAACATATATTTTTCCTTTTGATTTCCGTATGTTTGGCAAAATATATTCAATCAATCCAGAAGATAGCAAGCAAGCTAAAATATTTGGAATTTGTGCACTTACATGCAACTAGATAGAGTATTTGATGCATTTTGTAATAGGCCTACCCCTGTAAAAAATCTTTAAAGGGATAGTTCACCCAAAAATGATGCACAGCAAAAAGTCCAATGTTAAAGAGCACCTAAAAACAACGTTATTTAGTGTATTTGGTATACAATGTGTTTGAGTGGTTTATGGTTAAAAACACATTATTGTGGATTATATGGATTTGAAAAGCGCCGTGTCCCTGATCGGCCAGCTAATCTGTACGTGGTGATTGGCCTGAATACCTCTGACATCAGCTCCTTACCATGTTTGAAAGATTCGGTCACAATGCAATGGTAACAGGAGTTAACTTACAAGCTGTGAGTCCAAAGCGGGAGGAATTATGATAATGTCGGTCTTGTCTACATCAGCAATCCCAGGAAGTAAACTGTTGCCTACAATCCGTGTGTTTGTTGTAGTCCAAGAAAAGAGATTTACATTGGAGATGATAACTCTTGTCATCGTTTACTTTGGGGTTTGTATCTTTTGCATATCATTAACATGAACTAATACACATTTACACACCAAAGGAAATGTAAAAACGGACAATAGGTGCTCTTTAAATTAACTCTCACAGAGTTGATTTCAACATTTTAAGATAGTTACATTTTGTGAAGTTTTAGCTCCAAATACCTCACAGATAATTTATTATAGCATCTTAAGATTGACACTTTGTAGCAGGCTTGTGCACAATTCAGAATTAAATTGAGAATGACTCCTGAATTCCAATTCAATTCTTGAATTTGAATTAATGTCAAAAACAGGATCTAGAATTACAATTCAAATTTGAATTAAGAATTGCAATTCAATAGAAATTCTAAGAAATTAATATACATATTAAACAGTAAGTAAAGTGTTAAAAATGAAGCTTTCAGTATATGTCAGATATGATTGCATTACATATTCTAAAAATTATATTAGTTTGAATTACTTGTACAGATTACATTAACAGGAAATGTTTCCCCAGCAATTAGTTAAAAACTCTAGTCGCATAACAAATAATTAAGTTTGATTTTTTGTAATTGTAATTTTGTGGAACACAATGGAACATGACTACATTTCCCAGAATGCTTTACTCCAAAGTAACTTTCCAAACACTGAATGAATGTGTGTGTGACTGGAATTTCTATTAATTGCCATGAATTTAATTCCACTTTCCGTCATTCCAATTCAAATTCAACTTCCTGTAGGGCGGAGTCAATTCAATTCAAATTCCAATTCATGAATTGAATGGAGGCCAATTCTGAAATTCTGAATTGTGCACAAGCCAGTTTTGTAGGTGCGAGCCAAAATGTGCAGTTTTTAGGTGTGTCCTTTATAATGCAAATGAGCTGATGAAATACAAACACTGATTGTAATGATAATGAAAAAGCCAACAAACTTTACAAGATGTAAAATGCAATTTTAGGTTTCAAGCAGAGATGGTGATAGAGAGGATAAAGTTACAGATTGCATTACAGGAGCATTAAAAAATTTATGTAAATTTAGTTTTACTTAACGTTCAATCTGCAGGACACGTGGAAACAGAAGACTTAAATGTGTGGGAGGAGTCTAATTACATCTCTAAGGAGTTGGGTTAACACTGGCATGATTAGTTGAATTCAACTTAACACTGAAGTTTTAACCTTCCAATTTTTGATTTTAACCATTCACTTTCATAGGAAAAACAAATACAATTGAATTCAATGGGCACCATCAACTGTGTGCTTACCATAATTTATTAAAATACTGGCATAATATTCCATATTTGTTAAATTTGTTTTCCTACTATGGGAGTCTTTATTTTGAAAGAATTTTCATTTTTGGGTGATCTATCCCTTTAACACACATGTGAGCCTTTTTAAACAATATGCACCACTGGGTGGCGCTATAAATCTCCATCATCCAATCTTTTAATAAAATCATATCTTCAGCTATTTGATCATATAAAAAGTCAGTGTAAAAAGCTTCTACAATCACTGAAAATATTTCTGATTTTTATTATTTTAATGCTTTCATGGCTTCATGTGTTTTCTCTAACATCATATTTTTCTAATGATTTTTACAATACTAAACAAGGCTGATCATCTACACTGCTCAATAATGATTTGCCTTCAAACCCTTCTTGTTCCCCCCTAAAATCTTTTCCTGAACAGTTTATCCATTGTGTTTATCCAGCAATTCCGGCAGTCTGCTCAAAATAAATAAATAAAACCAGCCACACACCAGCAATACTCTAAAGCAGATTAAAGGCTGAACCGTGCATGCAGGAGCTCTTTCTGTTTCCCAGACTGCCAGAAACATTTGGCCTATGTTTGACCAGACAGTACGAGGCTTAAGACAACATGATCCACCCAGTGCATTTCCAATAAAGCAAAGCTCATTCAGCTTATAGATATGCATGAAAACAGACATTCATTTGTTTAAAACAGACCGTGATATATTAGCTACAAGCTTGTATAATAAAACAGCACAGGTTTAGCTTTCAAGGCCAGCAGTTTCATTTAGCATCTCGAGATGTTTTTCATTTTTGCTATGAATAATTTGAGTGCTCTTGTGTAATGTAACACACATCATGTTTTCCTTTAATCCTTGTACATTGTTCAAATTCACTACTCTTTCATTCAGGATGAAAACATCCACTGAATAAAAATGCACGCATGCACACACGCACACACGCAAACACACACAAAATAATATGCTGTTACTCCATATATCTCCAAGCCAGAAATAAGCTTGTTTTTGCACAGGCCTTTTTAAAGGGTTAATGGTCCCACCTGGTGATCAACAGTAAAATTACAAATAGCACCTCTTCCCAACAGAGAAAATCACAAACAATCAAGAATGCATGATTATATGATGTCATGGCTTTGCAATCAAAATGTTGTTATAATGGAAGTCAATGGGGCAAAAACAGCCACGAACAGTAAATCAAGGGAAAAAATCTGATGCTGCACAAAAACTAATAATGCACCAAAGCCAATGTTGTTACTTATCTTTGACACACTCAAGGCTGTGATAAAAGGTAAAAAAATTCAATCCACAATCACTTTATATATTGAAAATCAGTCATTTTGTGTGTTTTCCCCAAATCAGTGACATATAACAAATAATTTCCCCAAAATATGTGTCAATATAAGTTTTGTCACCAAAAATCATTCAATTTGCTGAAACACAGAGAAAGTTGTGACCAAATTAAGACTCATACACCATTTAACTTATCTTTTACTTAAAAATGACTCATTGCATGTTAATGATGCTAACATACATAATTCTGGAGTTATGCTTTTCAATATGCAACACAGACCGTTTTTATTTAGTTTTTTTTTATGAATTACAGATTGAAAGAATAATCCACCACTTAAAATTTATACACTTTAACAAATTTTTTAAATGTTGCATTGTCTCAAAGTATCTTAACACAAACAAAGAAAACAAAGAAAACCAGAAAAACATTAAATATGTACAATACATGTACATAATCACGATGACTTTAATAAACTTTAAGATGGTTTTATTTATTGCAAACAATACAAACCTTAAATTTATCTGCATGTTTTTCACAAAAGTTATACTCTAGATAGAAGCAATTGTTTTCAAGGATCTCTTTTCAAGGGAGGGCTAGAAATCCTGAGCTTTTCACTTTCACCTCAAGTTCTCAGCTATCAGCAGGTGAAGATGTGATCGGATTAGTGTTAAAACTGACAGTGACAGATGCCCTGCATGCCTCCCGTTCGAATAATCCCATTTCATTTGAAGCCATGATCCATCCGAGGTGAATTATGAAGTGCAGGTGTCAGAGGATCTCAATATGAAGAAAAACCTTATAGTCCTAAAAGAACGCACGTGGAGACAGGCAGACAAGGTTATTAAAAACAGCAAACAGACTCAGGGTTTATTATAACAGTAAGTCAGGAGAATTGATGTGAATTACTGGTTATATCAGGTCAGGTATTGCGTGTGTTACGGGAGCTACACAGTCTCTGAATTTCTGGAGTGGGGCATCAATAATTTAATAAAACAAGGCGAGCTTTCTTTTTCTCATTTTTTTTGTTTGGCTGGTCTGCAGTTTTAGCTTTTCTTCATAGCCTACTGATAAAACCCTCATCTCTTTTTAATGCCTACTCAACTCAAAAACTAAACAAGGCTCATGTTCACTCCATCTCTACAAATTTTATACTGAAACAAAATTCTTAAAATTATTTTAAATCAATTTATTTTAAAGTTCATATCATCTACATTTGTTAAAATGTGCATTTGGCAATGAAAACACTCACCTAAAGGATTATTAGGAACACCTGTTCAATTTCTCATTAATGCAATTATCTTATCAACCAATCACATGGCAGTTGCTTCAATGCATTTAGGGGTGTGGTCCTGGTCAAGACAATTTCCTGAACTCCAAACTTAATGTCAGAATGGGAAAGAAAAGTGATTTAAGCAATTTTGAGTGTGGCATGGTTGTTGGTGCCAGACGGGGCGGTCTGAGTATTTCACAATCTGCTCAGTTACTGGGATTTTCACGCACAACCATTTCTAAGGTTTAGAAAGAATGGTGTGAAAAGGGAAAAACATCCAGTATGTGGCAGTCCTGTGGGCGAAAATGCCTTGTTGATGCTAGAGGTCAGAGGAGAATGAGCCGACTGATTCAAGCTGATAGAAGAGCAATTTTGACTTAAATAACCACTCGTTATAACCGAGGTATGCAGCAAAGCATTTGTGAAGCCACAACACGCACAACCTTGAGGTGGATGGGCTACAACAGCAGAAGACCCCACTGGGAACCACTCATCTTTACTACAAACAGGAAAAGAGGCTACAATTTGCACAAGCTCACCAAAATTGGACAGTTGAAGACTGGAAAAATGTTGCCTGGTCTGATGAGTCTCGATTTCTGTTGAGACATTCAGATAGAGTCAGAATTTGGCGTAAAAAGAATGAGAACATGGATCCATCATGCCTTGTTACCACTGTGCAGGCTGGTGGTGGTGGTGTAATGGTGTGGGGGATGTTTTCATGGCACAATTTAGGCCCCTTAGTGCCAATTGGGCATCGTTTAAATGCCACGGCCTACCTGAGCATTGTTTCTGACCATGTCCATCCCTTTATGACCACCATGTACCCATCCTCTGATGGCTACTTCCAGCAGGACAATGCACCATGTCACAAAGCACGACAATGAGTTCACTGTACTAAAATGGCCCCCACAGTAACCAGATCTCAACCCAATAAAGCATCTTTGTGATGTGGTGGAACGGGAGCTTCATGCCCTGAATGTGCATCCCACAAATCTTCATCAACTGCAAGATGCTATCCTATCAATATGGGCCAACATATCTAAAGAATGCTTTCAGCACCTTGTTGAATCAATGCCACGTAGAATTAAAGCAGTTCTGAAGGCGAAAGGGGGTCAAACACAGTATTAGTATGGTGTTCCTAATAATCCTTTAGGTGAGTGTATTCCACAATGCAATGCAGAAGGGTTGATCTTTCATTTGTGTGTAGTTATTAGTAAATGTTAGTAAATTATTAATGAAAAAAAAAAAAAGATTTCACATCCATTACTGGCCTTAACAGGCCTTCATCAGGATGCCAGGGTGCCATTTATCCTTATTTTCAAAACCGTGTGCCGAATAATCTGCATCCATGTCATGCGCTCCACTAGTCCAAAAGAAGACTGGGAAAAGAAAAGAGCTACTTCCATTAAAAGGGGCATTAGGAAGCATTATAGTGTTAATCCAGAGGCCCTTAGTACCCTGGTAATCTGGATTACAGCATGTGCAGATCATCATGTGGTTTGGGGGGTGATCCATCCACCAAAGACCAACCTTACACTGCATTAGCATCCCCACTTGCTCCACTCCCAGATTTCCATGCCATATACATTTATATCTAATGTACATTTAAAGACAACAAGAACAAATGCTCACATCAGTGTCCTTCTCATTATTAGCTGTAATTTGTAAATGTTTAAGTGATCCAAAATGGCAGTAAATACACAGCAAAGCGTTGTCCTAGTATTTTTATTACGTTATTTATTATTAGGAGACATAATAGCTTATATTACATAAAAATTTGATCCATTTTTATTGTAAAATACAAAAATGAAATAAAAATGAGTCAAATAAGACAACTCTTATGCATAATAACATAATTGTGGGTAGCATAGTGCAGATAATTTGTCACCCTGAGGCACAAATATCATAAGTTACACAAGTATACTTGCAGCCAAAAATACATTTAAATTTATTGATTTTTATTCCAAACAAATCATTAGGATATTAAGTAAAGAATATGTTTCATAAATATATTTTGTCAATTTCCTACCGTAAATATATCAGAAATGTAGTTATTATTGGTAATATGTGCCAAGGACTTAATTCGGAAAACTTTTAAAGATGATTTTCTCAATATTTTGATTTTTATTTCTCAATATCAGATTCCAAATTTTTTAAATAGTTGTATCTTGACCAATAACAAACTATACATTATTTAATATGCATAAATCTCAATTATGACTGGTTTTGTTGTCCAGGGTCACATGTGGTTTTGGAAAAATGTGATGAGAAATGTTTTAGCTCATATTGAAATATTCACTGCAAATATTGTATCAAAACCTCAGCATGATGTGAAACATTGTTGAGATCATTGAGATAAACTTGAATTCAGTCAGTTCTTTGTCCATTGAGAAATCTCATAAATCATAAATTTTGCTTTTAATGATGCATTTTTGTTGCATTAGACATTTATAAAATAAATCCATGCAGGATATAAATCCATACATTATCATATACACAGGAAAAGTAAAGCATTACAGTACCTCCAATACAGATATCATGACTGGAAATCTGCTGGGCATTCGTGGACCCATTTACCCTTTACGGCTGAGAGCTTGTGTGCTGTGAATGTGTTTCAGATTACCACTCCATCTACAGGAAAAGAGCCATTAAACATCAAGCAACCATAAAAGATTTTTGATTGTATATCAGTTTCATGCATAATTTCCTCAATAGCTCAGGCTGTTGAAATGTGTTCACAGCAGGAATTGAATTTGAAACGTCATTTAAAAACAACACATATCAAATCAATAGATTACTGTCAACATTGA
The DNA here is from genome assembly GCF_027580225.2 of Misgurnus anguillicaudatus. NCBI lineage: Eukaryota > Metazoa > Chordata > Actinopteri > Cypriniformes > Cobitidae > Misgurnus > Misgurnus anguillicaudatus. The sequence goes on along the minus strand of NC_073351.2, from coordinate 35,405,061 downwards.
AAAAACAAACAAATATATTCATGTATATTTCTCATGGTATATTTATTTGTATTTCTGCAACATATTATTAAGCAGTGTAATAAATGTAATAAAGCTGCTGGCAGATTTTGTGTTAGCTTGAGAATCTGCTTTTTTTCCATAATCATTTGTACCAGATGAGCGAGTTTTAATTGCATTTGTGCTGTAAGGTTCCAAAAACAGTTAATCTCTATGTTATGCTCTTTTCTAAAACCCTGGAAACAAAAAAAAACATATTTTTTGCAAGCATGTGAAAAAATAGGTAATTGAAATTTGGCTCCCCTTATGATGTCAAAATGGGGTTGAGTAATTGACACCATTATGCCGATCAATGTATGCATTTCATCAGCTCATTTGCATATTAAAGGAGACACCCAAAAACAGCACATATTTGCTTAAATGTATAAAGTGCCCATTTTAATATGTTATAAAAAATTTCTGTGGTGTATTTTAAAGCTCACGTAACACATGCTGTTTCTGCATTTCTGATACTAATCTGGAGTACCTATAGAGTAACATTACATCCTTTATATCTCCGAAAAAGTCTTTAGTTTAATCCGATTTATAAAAGAAAGATTAGCTTTACCGATTCTTTCCAATAACGTACGAAAAAATGAAGAAGGAGGAGTTACTACCGTGGGAGGAGCGAGTACGAGTCATGCAACACTATACAACACTTATAACTTATAATTCACTACATGTTCGTGTCATTTATATAATATGCACGGGACTATTTCCAACATAACACAGAAGTCTTACTTACCGCATGCTACTCATGACCCGGTTGGGACTTTTCAATGAAATGCAGCGCATCAAACACACATGCAAAACTCCGCTGCCACCCCAGATAATAAACTATATCCATTGTTTCCATAAGGTTAACTTTCTTCTCAGTACATCCAAAAACACACTTCTTCTTTCATGCCATTGTTGAGTTTTGAAATTAAACAAAGCAGTAGCTGTTGCGTAATATGATGTTTGCAAGTTCTAGCGTCTCACGCTTATTGATGGGTGGGCGGGGTTTTCTGGGGGAAGTGCCCATATAAAGAAGTGATACGTATAGAAAACCCTGAAATGTCAGCTGGACCCGTTATCGAAAAAAAAGTTCCGAAACTTGAACCCTGGCGAAGTGCATTCGGCACAGAAATACTCTGTAACACGACCAATTGCTTTTTTGACACTTTGCCTACGTTTAGCATGAGGAAACAACTTTATAACTGTGTTGATAAGTCAGAATGCTTGAAATACCATTAAACCAACCCTTTAAGATAAACCTTCACATACATAGTCTGGGAACACCAAAGATGTATTTTACATCTTAAAAAAGTCATAACATGTCCCCTTTAGGTCTCCTTTAATACTGTATGAACAAGCAAAGTTTAAACGACAGACTTTCATAATTAATTTAACAAGGAATTTACATGAAATGCATAAAAGAATACCATGAGTGTTTAACTGTGGTAAATATCGTATTGTTTTGTTAGTGTTCTTCTGTTGCTTATTGGGTCTTTGTTTAAAAAACATTGATAATTAAATCTAAATGAAGTCCCTGGCGTTGGCCTACACTATTAGATACAGCTGGCTCAGGCAACGGTCTGCAGGGACCTGCTGTTTTTTACCCTATGGGGTAATGGTTTAAATGGTATATCCTATTCTGCATGCACACAGCAGGTTAATGTGAAGCTCTTTTACCCTATGTGGAGCAAACTCTATGGGGTCTCTCAGCAGGTGCAGTCTCAGACATATCATGGATCTTATTGTACAGTAAAACAATACGCAACATCAACAGCATATGCTGTACCTGTATTCAAGATAATATTTTTACAAAGTTTAGATGCATATCAAACACGAATATTGGCAGATATGTTAATTGTTAATTCTTACTTCGTAGCAGCTTTTTATTCATTTTGAGCTAATTGCAGTCAAAGTCCTCGGGGAGCATCTTGTTTAAAGTTAAGTTATGCTCCTGACTGGGATCCTGTTTGCAACCTTCCTAGATTGCTAACCATTACACAGCCATGACTTTGCATGTGCACTTTAGGGGGTTATCTGAAAATCAATATTTACTCCTTATTAATGCATGACTAATCTTTTGTTCAAATATATTTGGCATTCTCAACTCCACATGGTCTCTCTAGCAAAACACACCTTATGGTCTGTATTAAATATTGTGTAGTGCACTGTGCACTTTAAGTCACTTTAAATAAAAGCATCTGCCAAATGTGTCAATGTTGCTGAAAAATTTAGCACATGTACCCTAAATGTGCCGCATGTAGTTTTGGATTAATGCATCAGCCAAATTCATAAACATACAATGCCAAAGTCATTGGTTTGATTCAAAGGAACTGTATACATAATTACATGTATATCTTGAAAGCACTGTAAATTACTTATATATGTATCCATCTGCTAATAGGGAAATGTGACTGAAGTGGAAGAAATCAATAAAATCAATATCATATGTCAATGCACACGTAGTGATAAATAAGACATGCATGCAGAGCAAGACATCTCCATCTGTCTCTGGTTTCAAGTGTCTGTCTGTTGATGAGGCTCAATCTGGTATAAGATGTTTTGAAATGAGATGCTTTTGCCAATAACACATGGTTGAGTGGTTGCTAGTGGTGATTAAGTGAATGTGACCCATATGAAAAACAAAGCTTAGTTGTTTAACAGAAAAACACTGCTGGAGATATTACATATAGCCCAATATACAAAAATATCAAATGAATCATTCAGAAAGATTTTGTATCTTTATTTCAACAAATTACTCTTAATATGTCATCATAAATTAAATCACATGATCATTAATGATTGATGAATGATGATTTTCAAGAAAAAATATCTTAGTATTTTTGTCTTGTTTTCAGTAAAAATATCTACAAAATCTTAAATTAAGATGCTTTTTCTTGATGAGCAAAATGACCCAAGAAAATAAGTCTAGTTTTTAAACAAAAAATATAAAATTTAAGTGATTTAAGTGTGCATAAAACAAGCAAAAGAATCTGCCAATGGGGTAAACAAATTTTTCTAGATTTTTTTCTTGAATTTAGTGTTTAAGAAAAAGTTCAATGCTTACCCCATTGGCAGATTTTTTTTGCTTGTTTTATGCACAAAATCACTTAAATTTGACATTTTTTGTCTAAAGACTTATTTTCTTGGGTCGTTTTGCTCATCAAGAAAAAGCATCTTAATTTAAGAATTTGTAGATATTTTACTGAAAACAAGACAAAAATACTAAGACATTTTCTGGAAAATCATTTTTGCAGTGAAGACCACAAACTCTTAGATGTTAGACAAAAAATATACAATTTAAGTGAATTTGTGCTTAAAACAAGCAAAAATATCTGCCAATGGGGTGAGAAAAATTTTCTTGAATAAAATGTTTAAGAAAAAATTTACTTAAATTTAATATTTTTTTCTCTAAAACTAGATTTCTTTTCCTAGGTCATTTTGCTCATCAAGAAAATGCATCTTAATTTAAGAATAAGTAAAATAAAATATAAAACTTTTGTTTAAATGTAGCTTAAATAAATTGATTGCAACCACTTACCTTAAAAAACTGATTAAATTCAATGAATCATTTTTTTCAGTGAAGACAAAAATACTAAGTAAGAAAGTCTTTTTTTTGCAATGTAGGGCTGCTCTATTATGGGCAAAATCATAATCACAATTATTTTTGTAAACATCATAATCACGATTATTTAACATGATTACTCTGTGACTTCGATGCATTTATTAATTTTTTTATTAAGTAAGTGTTGCAATAGACTTCACGTCTATTACACATTTTAATTGCACAATTTTTGTTTTACCTCGATTATCTTGTTTTTGTCATTTTTTAAATCAAAAATGGAAATTGAAAATAAAAACTATTAATTGCACAGCCATATCGCACAGTATATCTGATTTTAAACTATACCTGACTTGCCTGCTTAAAATGACAAAGTGCCAGTGTTTAAACTGCTCTAAAAATGACATTGCACCTAAACATCTAGTGATGGGATTTAGAGGAGGTGTGTAACAGAACTCAAAACCTCCTTCTTTAGAAATGCAACAAATGGCCATCCACATTTAAAATCCAATGGAGTCGAAATAAAATGATGGAATGACTCAAATGATCTGTTCAAAAGCTTTTTTCAGATCAACTGTTGTGCATGCACATCAATCTAAACATCTAAACAAATAGCATTGTAAATGTAGCAGGGGGTCAGTTTTTAAATGCATCTCTGATATACAGTCATACGTTGCCTGTTTGATGCAAGCCACATATTAAAGCCCAAAACTTTGGTTTAATTTTGGCACGTCTAAATGAAGAACGACTTGCTCTATTAATGTCCAAATGTAAGCCTCTCTTTGCTGGTTAACAGAATAAACCCTGTAAGCCAATCAGCATCAACACTTCTAATCATGGCTAAAGTAGTAAGGTGTTCCCAACTCACTTCAGCTAAATAATAAGTAAAGGAAGAGCTATAGTTTGTTACAGACTTCAAGCACTGCCATGCCATCAGTGTAATGCTTTCATGATTATCAGCTGATTAAATTGACTGTATCTTCTCTTGAGACGCTTGAATGTCGCTCTGCCATCTGTTCAATATTATAAAAATAAGATTTACTGTGGAGAGACCTCAGGGCCGGAGTGGGACTCATTTTCAGCCCTGGAGTTTCATGCCTTAGACCAGCCCACTTTAGTTCACGACTGACTATTAAAATAATATCTTTAAACCCTCAGTAGTATAAGTCTGCAGTAGTGCACTGTTCTCTGCAGCCTTGCAATTCACTGTATTTTTCAAATATATAATTTCATATTCCGTGCAAATGCAGTAAACAATTATAATTTTTGCCATAATCATGCAGCCCTACCATAAGAAAATAATATTACTAAAGTAAACTTATTCAAAAACTAAAGGAAACAAATGTGTTTGTGTTTTCCTCTATATTTCTATTTCTAAAAAATGGAGTCTTGAGATTAACTGTTGGGTTGATAACGTTTGGAAACCCCTGATATACAATACACAAGCAAGATTTATCAAGTATGCATTGGCAACAAATGGAAAAAATCTGTATCTTTTTTTTAGAACTTAGATCATGTCTATTGCTAAATCACGTAGGCCTACAGTGTGTTAAAAAAAAGAAAACATCATGGATATACTTTTGAAACTACTTTTTTAAAATAAACTAATGAGTTTTGCATCAAATAGATTTTTGTTCCTCTTGCAATAAACGATGAATAATGACTAGTCATAGAGAATTCATCTATGACTTGGATAAAAAATACGTTTTGTAAATTCTTTTCCTTTTAGAGGCCAGCCCGTTTGTATTAAGACGCGCTCAAGTTTATTTAAAATATAATAGACGCGCGGCCGGACGCGCTCAAGTTTATTAAAAATATAGACGCGCGGCCGGCAAGCGCACTCAAAAGACGCGCTCAAGTTTATTTAGAATATAATTGACGCGCGGCCGGCAAGCGCACTCAAAAGACGCGCTCAAGTTTATTTTAAATATAGACGCGCGGCCGGCAAGTGCACTCACAAGACGCGCTCAAGTTTATTTTAAATATAATAGACGTGCGGCCGGCAAGCGCACTCAAAAGACGCGCTCAAGTTTATTTTAAATATAGACGCGCGGCCGGCAAGCGCACTCAATATAGACGCGTCTGAAACAAAACTCGTGTTCAAGTAAGCGCTTTGAAAACCAGAAGACAGCGGCACGTCCTGCGTTTCCCATGCGTTTTAGATGTCAATGAACCCTAATGCAAGAATTCTTCCAATAAGTGGTCGGGACTCGGGACACAATCAACTTGTGCATAAAATGTAATGTTTGCATACATAGTTAAATAAATATTATACATATAATATGATTCATACTGTAAAAATAATTGACTTACCATTAAGAACAATACAGATACATTACAGAAATGCACACATATACATCTCAGTAGCCATTAAAACTTTAAATATATAAATAATAAAACCTATAACGTGATAAAAACGCCATAAAAACACTACTCTGAAGGGAAAAATAGGGGGAACATAGGGGGAACAGACTTCGACACAACAGCGGCGAGGACATCTCTCACCCGCAAATACGCGTCATCCCGGTGGCATGACAACACCGGCCCTCGTGGCCAAAAAAAACAGACCGGCCCACCGGGAATCCTCCCGGTTTTCCCTATGGCCAATCCGGGCCTGAGAGACCTTATGCAAAGTGCAAAAGTGTAAGAAACTAATGTTTTTATTTTTACATGCGTCACACTGTTGAATGCATCCTTTTGAAGTCACGACAAATTTTACGACTATGAATCCTATACTCTGAAATGCATTCCTTGTGAAGCCCAGTTCAAATTAAGGGGGGCTAAGGGTGGTCCCGGACCTCCTATAAGCATTGACGGACCCCCTATAAAGCACATAACTATAAATTAAGTTTTTAATTTTAAAACTATTAAAATATTCATTCACACTAATTTGAGGGGTAAAATGTTTAGGGTTTGAGTTAAGGGTAGTTTCGGGCTTCTTTGATTAAAACGTTGATCCAGGATCACAAATACTTTGTGAAATCACAGACCCTATTCACCTTATTTTTCACGACAACAAGGGCGGCGCCATTGCGCTCAGTTTGTCAACGTACTTCCGGCCGCATAGAAGAAGAGCAGCTGAGGCAGTGACTGAAGGCGACGCGTTAAGCTTAAAAAGTTCATTCAAGCGCCTTTATGTTTGTTTCTTACCAATTTTAACGGACGGGAAGCCGACTGAGGAACACCCTTATCCCAAGCAATGGTTCGAGTACGATGGTCCGGTAACTTTAAACCACGCCGGGTGTTGAAAAGGTGTCCAGTTTCAGGTAAGCTATCTTAGCTAACTATGTGCTCGTTCGTCTAAAGTTAGATTTGTGAAGTCCGTTCTACAAATACAATTAAGATCAGTAACGTTAGTTTATTAATGCAACTATTTGAATGGTTTTAATTGTCCCCCAATAATTATATATTTACGATAGTACAACGAGATATTATAGTACATTACATTATTACAGTAGCCCACGTGATTCCTACAAGTTACTGAGATTTCAGATGCTAGAATGTCAGTTCATTTCTCATTCAGATATTGATAATGACCTATTAAACAATATTATTTAACACTGAATTTAGAGGCTGTGTGTATAATGTTACTGTCTCTTTTTAATGCATCTCTCTCTTACACACTGTTCTGTTTAAGTATGGGTGCCATTTATATATTAATTCTCATGATGCAACTTTACTTTAAATACTAACATGAAAATGTTTATGGTTTTATTGTTTTCACAGATGCATTGATGTGTAGTGATGCAGTGGACAACTGTGAGGATGATACAATCAACATGTTCCTAAACTGTGATGCAGAAACACAATGAGAGGATCCATCCGTCTCTGACCACAACTACACTTTAAAATCACAACTCAACCTGAAGCAACCTACATCTGATATGGGAAAACAATGGTGCGGTTTCTCAGACAGGGCTTATGCTGGTACCAGGCTAAAATGCATATTTGAGCTACAAAAATGTAAAAACACCTTGTACTGACATACCTCAACATATATGAGTGCCATTGTTTTGTCACAAGATGCGCACCAGTCTTGTTTTTTTGTAAGGTTTGTTTGTAAAAACTAAAATGTCCTAATATAATTAAGGCCTAGTCCTGTAAACCCTGTCCGAGAAACTGCTTCAATGTGTTGAGCTGGCACAAATGTACATATCTCTGCTGAGAAACAACCATCTTTGTCAGCTTTACACAGGGTTGATATTGCATCCATTACACAGTTGCCAAGCACTTTACCAGTACATACACCAACAGCTTCCAGATATACGCTTGGGATCAGCTCCTGATGACTCTGATAAAGCTGTGTCTTAATTTATTGCAGGGTGGTCTTGCTGAAAAGTTAGCTGTTTCTTAGTCTAGTTATCTTTATAAACCTTTACAGTGTGACCTGATTTTACCTGTTGTAAAGTTACATTAAACCTTCATATGTGATCAGATGTCATGCAGTGATATTAAACATTTACAATGTGAGCTGTTGTGCATTTATATTAAACCTTTACAATGTGATCAGATGTTACCTGCCATGCAGTTATATTAAACCTTTACAATGTGATATGATGTAGTGCATTTATATTAAACCTTTACAATGTGATCAGATGTTACCTGTCATACAGTTATATAAACCTTTGCAATGTGATCAGATAGTATCTGTAAGGAATTTCTTAAACCGTATGTGAGCTTTGTAGATTCCACTTAAAAGGATTTAAGTCTCCTGATTTGAAGGAATAAGTGTTGACAAGTTTGCAAATGAATTCTATCATACATTACCACATAAAAACGAAATAGTTATTGGACTGGCTAAGGTGCACATTTGCTTTAAAAAAGACGAAATCACTGTGTAAATATAAATACTTTTAATAATTTTCAATGCTGCTCCATCAACTCCTGACAGGACGAGGTAATTAAATATGCCAGGTTACTTGCCGCGGCCGCTTCATATCGTCTAACCACGAGACGATTGATGGGACAATATAAGACTATCCGAGCGTCGTATAAAGTTTTAACCGTGCTCCTAATTTAAAACATTTACAGCAGTAGCGATATTTGTCATTTCGCTAAAGTTATAGTGAACTACAAACAATCTTCTAACCACCAAACTAACCACCGAATGCACTGTGCCATATTAGCAGCGGAAGGCGGTTGACAAAATGCGGAAGAGCGAAGAATTAAAAAGGGGCGTGGCGGAATAAGGTGAATAGACGCAGATGTGTTGTCGTGGTTACGAGTCTGGATGGAACTTAACTTCCGGTCTCTCTTTGTTTAATGATCTGACTTGTGGCTAAACTAAACTCTGGAATAAATATCTTATCGAAAATAACACTAAATAGTCTACATGTTGTTTATTTAGCTTGCTATCAGAAATAAACAACTCTATTGATTCTTTGCGAAGTTTACCGGAAGTTACGTTTGTTCCACGAAAGCCGTTTGTTTACGTTGTTACTGCTGAAACCGTCCATAATGATGGGGGCTTAGCTAAGGGACCCACCATAATCTTTAACATAATTTAAACACGTAGCCTATATGAAATTATGCATTTATGAGGAAAATAATTTTAAATCTACAATATAATAATAATAATAATAATAATAATAATACTATTAAATGGTATCGGCCAACCAATCGTGTCAGGTTTGTCTGATCCTCCAGCAGGTTAGGTTAACATTCAGCACTCACTGGTTATTCTACTAGCAAGCTGTCATAGCATCTCCAAACACAGCCTATAGCGGACCGTTTGCTTCGGGACAATCCCATCATCATCATCATCATCATCAGCGTGGACAAACAGACAATAGGAGAATTGGAGCGCTTTGACGTTTGTTTACGTTTCATCCTCGGAAGATCGCCGCGTTTACGTTCGTCCCTCGGAATGCCTTCGTGACGTCATAAGAGCCAGACGTTCAATTCGGAGTTTTGAAACAAACACCTGTTATCTCTCATACAGACATCTCGCGCGCGCGTTAACATTCAAGAGAGAAAAGGTTTCCAAATCGCGCTCCACACGCCCACTGCGGGCGCACTGAAGCCGTCTAATCTCCGGCAGCCAAACTAAAGCCGTTTAGGGATCCATTTAGTGATAAGCCCGACCAGATAACATGGATGGTGAAGAATTTGCAATGCCGAGAGCAACCATGGCTGGGTTTGTATGGCGTGGAGACTAAAATCCGCCGGCATCGAGCGCGTTATTATTAATAAATCAGGCTTTGCGCATCAGTCTGGGACTTTGCTTTCTGGATTTCCAGTAAGAAACGTATCCATAGCTACGCGATTATGGGCAAAGACGAATGCAAAACCATGTTGGATGCGCTGAATAAAGTCACGGCTTGTTACAGGCATCTTGTCATCGCTTTGGGCAGCACGTCGGATTCACAAAATCTACGAGAGGAGCTGAAAAAGACCCGGAAAAAAGCGCAGGAGCTGGCTGTGGCCAACCGGACTAAACTGACGGCTCTGTTGAAAGACAAGAGCATCAGTAAAGATGACCGCGCCGAATACGAGCGACTCTGGGTGCTCTTCACCAGCAGCGTGGAGCTACTGGAGGTGGACATGAAACGATCGCTGGAGATCGGCCAGGATTTCCCGCTGAAAGTGCCCACGAGACATCTCATCCAGACCGGGATGACCGGAAGCACCACGACCGTGGCCGCGCGAGCCATGAGCGTCCAAAACATGAAGTACGAAGGCGACGCGAACATCGACACCGCCGATCTCAAAGACCTGGAGACTGAGATCGCTCAGGTGGACCAGATGATGGAGGAGATGGAGATGAAGGTCCAGGTGGCCCCGTGGGCCGTGGAGGCGAAACAGGAAGCGGGCGCAGAGTTAAAATCAACAGTCAGTGTTGGAAACTCGTCTGTCGGTGTGATTTCAATTTGCGAGGAGGAACCCAAAGAAACGGTGGATGGAGAAACTGATTTGATGAAAGTATTCGCAGGCATCATTTTCACGGCTGTTTTACTGATTGCCGGGATTCTGGGATATCTTGTGATCAATCTTTGAATCAAGATGCTCTCCATATTGGCCGGAGATTGTGATATGTGTATAATTTCACCTTTCAGGATGACAGTGGCTCAGGGCTTTAGATTTTGTGTGTGAATGTACACGAAGACAACGATAGATACATGTAGGGATGTATGTGTGAAGGCGTATGATGTCTTAATGCGCTTGATGTGGAGATCACATCACCTTGCCAACATTTGGATAGGAAGTATTAAGAAAATACATCAGTGTTTGAATGGAATACCTAAAAGGTTATTTGTCAGTAGGGTTGCAAAATTCTGGGAATATTCAAGGCTGGAAACTTTCCTTTGGAATTAATGGGAATCTATGGGAATAATGGGAATTCAATGCAGTATTAAACAACAAAATTTCTACCCTGTTGCACATTATTCAGTCACATGCACACATCATGTGTATGTACTTGCATTCTTCTATAACATGCACAGATCATTTCTTGAATCCTGCACACAAAATAATGTCAAAATGTCTATCTTTGCATGTATTCACGTAAATTACATACATTTGTTTAAAACGTCCTTGTGCTTTGTGTAAGCTAGTGTGCAACTACTTTATACCGTTGTAAAGACTGACTGAGAAAACATGTCTCTTATGCTCATCAAGCCTGGATTTATTTCATAAAAAAAAGATAAATTAAGATAAAATATTAGTTTTTTTTATTTGTATTACCTTGCATGCATGTCTGCTTATGACCAAACAAGTTGTTTATTTATGTTTGCATATGATATACTTTATATACATTTCCCAAAATCTCCAAATAATTCCCATAAATTCCGGTTAAGTTTCCAATATTTCCAAAATTCCCCAGATTCCCATGGAAAGTTTCCAGATATTTGCCTGAAACTTTCCGCCCTTTTGTCAGTGTGTATGGTTCCTTTAACATACAGAGAACATTTATGTTGCACAATATGGTTTGTAGTAAAGAAAAAAAATGTTCTTCAGACAGTTCTTTATGGGATCAAATAAAAACCCCTTTATTTTTAAAAGTGTTTAACGGGTTTAGCAACAGGTTATAATGAGGTGTGAGATATTTTGTTAAGCACTAAAAATTCACTACTTCACTTATAGCACAAAGTACGTCTTGAAAATGTAGATTTATTTATGCTAGAAGATACGCTCTGAATTAGTTGTTGGGGGTATCAGTAAATAATTGGGGTTTCATCACTGGATGTAGAACTACAAGATGAAGTTTACAACGTTTGTTTCACTCGGACTGATCAGCAAATGCTTCTTGTTCAGCAGGCATTTGTTCCTCGGTTTATAGATAGCTGACATATCATATTTTTGAGGATTTTGGTATCCTCCTGAAGATCAGATGAACAAGAGTTTCTTGTTGGTTCCTCAGTAAACTATAGGTGTATGTCTCTCAGTTCCATCACTGTTTGTTTATTGAAGAAAGAGACCGTAGGTGTTGTATCTCTGCATACGCACTGTAAAAAACTGTAAAACAACTTGGTTTTGTCAATTTAACCTACTATTTTAAGTTTTGACCTGTGATAAGTTTACATAACTTATAAAAACAAGTTGAAATGTTTGTACTTAATTTAAAAAATATATGTTGATTTGACAAAAATGCTGCATTTTTTTAATTGGCAACAATGGCAGCATTTTAGTATAAAAGTTGAATTGTACATTGTGTTAAATAAGTGTACATACTATATATTTATTATAATAAATGAAGTAAATCAAACTTGTGTTTTCATTGAATGTTTTGGCTGTTCTGTAAAGATCCCTGCACTGTAAAAATGTATTTGCTGCCCTAATTTTTTGTTTAAAGGGCACCTATTATGGACTTTTTACAAGATTGTAATATTAGTCTCAGGTTTGCCCAGAATGTGTGAAGTCTCTGCTCAAAATACCCCATAGATCATTTATTGTAGCATGTCTGCCAAAGGCCCGAATGATTTGTTATTATAAAACTAGGCAGCAAATTCTTTTTTACAGTGTGTGTTGAATACTGTATCTGTATAGCCCAGAGCATTGCGTTAGCAGTGCAAAAGGTCATTGGTTCAAACCAGGAACACACAAAAATGTATACTGTGTAATACACTGCAAACTTTGGAGAAAAACATCTGCAAAATATATAAATGTAAAGAATTGTTTTGCTTATATGCACACTTTCAAGTTAGGCTATTTAATAATTGTTATTTTAAATTCAAGTTATTTATTTTTGAATTCAGATCATTTTAGAGTTTAGTTATTCAGGATTTCGATTGAATTAGGTATTTTTGGCAAAGTATTAGTTCTTGCTCAGCAAATTAAAAAGATATTTATTAAAGGATTCAGAATCCTTCAGTCCAATAGTGAAGCTCTGGTACAGATCAGAGGTTGTATTTTTGACCTTTAATGTGATTAGCTGCTAGTCCTCTTTCAACCCAAGTAGGATTTGTGCTACTTTATATACTGCTTTTCTTTCATCTGTGACTTTGTATAAAGTAAAAAGACATATTTTTAATGTATAAAATGATTCTTTCCTATTCTGCATACAGTTATCATTAAATCTTAAAGGTGCAGTGGTTAATTTTTTAAAAGAATCTCTTGACAGAAATGCAAAGTAATATACAAAACTATATTATTAGGGGTGTATAAAGACCTTTCATAATGAACCGTTGTGTTTTTATTACCTTAGAATGAGACCTTTTTATCTACATACACAGAGGGTCCCCTTACATGGAAGTCGCCATTTTGTGCCGCCATTTTTCTACAGAAGCCCTTAATGGACAATTTTTTTTTAGTTATCTCCGACGATGACATGTTTGTCCGGTGGCGGCTACCGTAGCTTTTATATGTGTTTCAAAAGCGAGGGGTGAGCAGTGGATTAAGACGTTGGTTGCAATTCGCAACCTCACCAGTAGATGCCGCTAACATTTACACACTGCACCTTTAATATTATAATTTCCCGGCCTGGTAGTTAAGCAGAAATCTTTGTCTATTGAGTGCATGAAAATCATGGATTATCAGTCCTCATGTAAACATTTTGCTAATGATGAAAGTGAAAACACAGTCTAGGTAATTTCATCATTCCATCTCTTCTGTACTTTATATGATTAAGTTTGATCGATTAATGAAGCCCCCTGTCGCGCCCTGTGACTCAGGAGCCCATAATGATCGGGACAACTGCTTGTTAAGGGGCGCCCTAGACTGGAGCATCAGGTAAGAAAATCGATGCCATTTAAAGGCCAAGTTACATATCCACCAGCAGGTATCTAATATTTATTAGCAAAGACTGAGAGTAACTAAACTGTAGTGTAATAAACACTAACTCTTTTTGTTTATAGGTTGAAGAGTGAAATTAATTACACTAGTATTATTTCATGTATGATTGTGTGTTTCGTCAACACTTTTTCTTAAATTAAAATCTATGCATAGCTTAATTGTTTGATATTTATCATAGTGATGCATATTAAGTCTTTAGATGTCACTACATGTGACACCAAACATATAACTTTGTTAAGTAAATGCTAATAAAAAAGTGCTGTAAAAAGTATACAATATCTGTGATTTACTGATTTTTAATTAGCATTTTATGGAAACAATATACGTAGATGACTTTCAGTTCTTCTTTTAAAGACCATTCACTTTTCCTTTAGGTTGTAGGAACATCAGATAGGCTTTATTTCTGCACAGGTTTATTGGTGAAATCTAAAATTGGGATTTCCAGCCCACCCCCCAAAATAATTAAGATAAGTATAATCGTTACACTTCTATAATGAACATACATTTTAAAATGTAAGCAAAGTCTATTACAGTTTTTCTCAGACACTTTGGATCATTTCTCGAACAATTTGCAAAATAATGCATGCATTTCTCAATTTGTACAAACTGCATCATGGATGTTCTGCAAAAGCCTTCAACTTCTGTAAATAAAAAGCGTCAGTGAACATGTCAATGCCATCAAAATTACAAGTTCTTGTGTCATTGTTCATGTCAAAATGCCATGTTGTCAATAAAAGTGTACACAATTATGTCAGTATTTTCTGATGTATACTGTGGACAATTTTACATTTTTTATAACACATTTTTGTAACAAATTATACACATTGTGATTTTTTTTATAAAAAATTACAAAATTAGAAAAGTAAGAAATGTCACAAGTCAAATGTTCACATTTACCAAAGACAAAAGGCATGCTTACAGTAACTAATTATGACACAAAGGTCAATACTTTTGCATGACATGCATTGTACGATAAACTCATTCCTAAATGTTTTGAGGTGTAAGACTATTCAACACAAACCAGTATAATGTATTTTGATGAAAATGACACAAGCAACTGAAAATGTAGGAAACAGCAGACAATTGTACATAATCAACTGCATGATTGTATCAAAGCATTTGCAGTTTGTCTAAAACAATGAGAATTTGCTGACTTGATGAACAAAGTGTTTTGAAAAATAATTTTTTGATCTGAGAAATGCCCCAAAGCAACTGAGAAAAACTGTAAACAAAAAATAGGCCTAATTCACATTGCTTAAGCTAAATAAACTTGAATCCCTTCATATAAATTTACACACATAAGCATTACAATGCTGGCATGCCATCTGGTGGACACACACTTGTATTACACATTCCAGGTAAATAAGTTTTTTTTATAATTTACAGATTTTTATATACAAAGCCGAAAGGTCAGTTATATGCCTCATGCAATAAATCACAGGGTTTACATGTAAAAGCAGACTCTGTCCTTCGTATCTTATTTCAAACAATTCATATGTTGGCATTATCTGCATTAGTGAGTTGTAATAAAAGGAACATGAGAAAGTTTTCCTGGTTTCTTTGCTCGTTTGCTTTTTTCCCATGGACGACAGCCCCTCGCCATGACAAAGGCCTGACAAAAGATATAAATCCATTTAGACAATACTTGCGTCTTAAACAGTGGTTTTAAAGTAGCCTACATTTAAAAAGACTGAAATAAAGAAAAAAGGCATTAAAGTTACAGCATGAAAATTAGTTTGAATTAATTAGTTATGCATTAGATGTACAGTTTAACATATATATAAAAGTAACGTTCAGTGTCAAAACTGGTAAAGCCACACTGTGACAAAACAATGTACAAATAACAAACTAAATGAAGTGTTTATTGAATGTCAGTTGATTGACATCACTATTTAAGTCTGTTTGTGTTGGCACCCTTTAAATACATAAACAGATGATACTAATGCAATACATTCTTCTCATGCTTTAGGGCTTAAAGTGATATGACAGAAGATATTTGCTTTCTTTCTCCTATGTAATGATCACTTTTATCGTGGTGGTTTAAATATTCAGGCAAAACAAAGGGTTATTTTTATTGAAATAAGCCAGCATAAATGTATAGCCTATTGTTCATTGATTGATGGACTGGATGTATGGATCATGAAACATTTTCAAATTCAGCGTGGACACAGAAGGAAAAAATACATGCATTTTATTACAAAACGAAAACCAGATTTTTAGTGTTTTTGGGATGTTTAATGTTTAACTTCCTAAGACCTGAGCTGTGTTTTTTAGATTTCTCCCAGCTATTTTGGGTTTAGGAAGAACCAATAAATATAACCAAATATTTTTCTATAAACATGAAGCAGTGTAATTGTCCACGTTTGTACAACAGGCTCCAGTTACACAAAATTAAGTGTTATGGTGCAAAAAACAAAAATGTAATGTGATATAAATTATACGTTTAAAACACACAATTTTAGGTCATGAACTGAAGGACATGTCATATAGTGTGTCTTTTTTTACCTGACAAAATCCAAAGCCGACAGACAGAACTGAACATTTCCCATAATTTCTGTGTACACAAAGCAAAACATAACACTGAAAAAAATGCATTCAATTTACTCATTAAGGTAAGTGTTGCAATCAATTTAAGCTACATTTAAACAAGTTTTTTATTCGTTTCTTTTTTGTTTAATGTTAACCCTATAACTGTCACTGCCCCTTTTGAGTGGGGGGGTGAAAAGGTGATCTGCATGTTAAAATGACTATAACTCTGGCATTCTTTGGTTTAGAAGCAAAATCTTGGTCACTTTTTTAAGAAGACAATTTATAGTTTTACACTGAGGTGTTTGAAGTTGTAAATATTAAATGACAAAAAAGTTATACCCGTTTAAATTTATTTTCAATAATAAAAATAATGCAATAAAGTATATCCTCTCTAATCAAATGTATATAAAAATTAAAATGTTTTACTCTCAAAACACCACACCAATAAAGACACAAGTCTCAACTAGTTCTGAACCAAATTTTAGGTGAAAATAACAAAAAATGAAGTTTCTGTCACACTTTTAGTGGTTTTACCAACCAAGGCCACTAGGTGTCAACGGTTAGTTGCAATATCTTGTCAAAAGTTGATAAATTACTGTCTCTGCATTGTGTTTAATGCAAAAAGGTTTTGAAATATGAAAACTACATTCTTAGAGCTTTCCAACGATATATAGTTTGTCAAGATTTTTGAAGATTCATATATTCATTTTGAAGAATATTAGAATTATGAATATATACGAATTCATATGGACTCCTACAGGGTCAGTGACAAATAACAAAATGACTGTCCCTACTAAATTTCCATCATCAAATGGCCTTGAAATATGAAAACGACATTCCTAGAGCTTTCCAACAATATATAGTTTGTCAAGATTATTTCAAGTTTATAGGGTATTAGTGTTATAAATATATAATCATTTATATGTATTCCTATGGGGTGAGTGACATTTAACAAAATAACTGTCCCTATACAAATTCTATCATCAAATGGCCTTAAAATATGAAAACTACATTCCCTGAGCTTTCCAACAATATATAGTTTGTCGAGGTTATTTTAGGTTAATGGGATATTTACAAAAATATGTAATAACATTTTGGGCCCAACTGTTGGTCTGCGACATTTTAGAAAATGACTCTTACTACATACTTTTTTTTTCAAAATGGTGTTGATATATTAAAATTACATTCTTAGAGCTTTCCAACGGTATATAGTTTGTCAAGATTGGTGTAGGTTTAGACTATGTAATTATTGTTTTAAATATGTAATGCCAAACGTCCCACCTGTGGGACAGTGACAGTTTAATAAATTGATGTGACATTGGGAATTTCTGAGTAAATACTTCAATCAGCCGTTGTAAGGAAACACTACAGGGACCTTTCTTATCCCTCATAAACTAGGAACAAAAGACCTTTAGCCCACCATAATTGGCCACCACTGTTAACACGGTCCCATCAGCCTTATCCAGCATGAACTACAGTCCATTATTTGAACTAGGAGGCCCATCGAAAGAAAACCTCTCCAATGTATTAGCAGAAAAACAACAAAAGCAAACCTCTTATACAGTACATATAACTTACATTCTGTGAGAGGACTTCGTCTAACCGGACACAATTAAAGATTACAACTAAAATTAAATGTGTAGGTACCACCCAAGAACTATTGTGCACGTGTGTCAGTTCAGAGTTTGACACAAGATGAATTTACCTTCTAAAAAAAAGCTCTCTATTCTTTGTTGACCATTAGAAACAAAAGCACAACCATGGATACCCTTACGAAAATTAACCATGGTTTTACTATAGTTAGAAACACATGGTTACTGCAGTAAAACCATAGTAACTACAAAATTACCATGTTTTAAAAAAAAAGTTAAACCATGGTTCATGTAGTAAAACCTTTTACCACAATAAAACCCATGGTTAGTTTTCATAAGGGTGGTTTGGCTGAAAAACACTTCTAGCAAAAATGTCAACAACTGGTTTACCATCATAAAACTTTACACCATCATTTGACTAAGTAAAAAAATTGGCCTCATCCAAGTCACAAAAAGACAAACACCATAAGAACTCAAAAAGGTTTTGCATGCTATTCTGTTTATTAATGAACAAGTGCATTTCACAATCTCCAAGCTTTAATATTCGTCCTCATCCTCACCACCATCTTCAGCAGAATCAGCGCCCACTTCCTCATAATCTTTCTCCAATGCAGCCATGTCTTCCCGTGCCTCTGAGAACTCACCCTCCTCCATACCCTCTCCGACGTACCAGTGCACGAAGGCTCTCTTGGCGTACATCAGATCGAACTTGTGGTCCAGACGAGCCCAGGCCTCGGCAATGGCGGTGGTGTTGCTCAACATGCACACAGCACGCTGCACCTTGGCCAGATCACCTCCCGGCACAACAGTTGGCGGCTGGTAGTTGATGCCGACCTTGAATCCAGTTGGACACCAGTCGACGAACTGGATCGTGCGCTTGGTCTTGATCGTTGCAATGGCAGCGTTGACATCCTTCGGCACGACATCACCACGGTACAGCATGCAGCAGGCCATGTACTTGCCGTGGCGTGGGTCGCACTTCACCATCTGGTTGGCCGGCTCAAAGCAGGCGTTGGTGATCTCGGCAACGGTCAGCTGCTCGTGGTAAGCCTTCTCAGCCGAGATGACTGGAGCGTACGTGGCCAGAGGGAAGTGGATACGTGGGTATGGCACCAAGTTGGTCTGGAACTCCGTGAGGTCCACGTTCAGAGCCCCATCAAAACGCAAGGATGCTGTAATGGAGGACACAATCTGCGCGATGAGCCGGTTCAAGTTTGTGTAGGAGGGACGGTCGATATCGAGGTTTCGCTTGCAGAGGTCAAAGATGGCCTCATTATCGACCATGAAGGAGCAGTCGGAGTGCTCGAGAGTGGTATGCGTTGTGAGGATGGAATTGTAGGGCTCCACCACGGCGGTGCTGACCTGCGGGGCAGGATATACGGAGAACTCCAGCTTGGACTTCTTGCCGTAGTCAACGCTGAGACGCTCCATGAGCAGGGAAGTGAAGCCAGAGCCCGTGCCACCGCCAAAGCTGTGGAAGATCAGGAAGCCCTGCAGACCTGTGCACTGGTCTGCCTAAAAACAAAAGTGTCATTGTAAATATGGTTAGGAACTTTGCAAAATATTTGAAACGTTATACGCACCATTTTTCGCATGCGGTCAAGCACAGGGTCGATGATCTCTTTGCCGATGGTGTAGTGACCACGGGCGTAGTTGTTGGCAGCATCCTCCTTGCCGGTGATCAGCTGCTCGGGGTGGTAAAGTTGTCGATAAGCTCCATTACGGATCTCATCTAAAAAATTAAAAAAATTTATTGACTTGAGTGCTTTATAAACAACCTCCCCCAATAACATCACAGAGGAGAACAGCAGATATGAAACATCTTAAAGAGCCACTAAGGTGCCAATTTTAAGCGTCCTATCACCGTTTACAAGTCCCGGACAACAGGTTTAAAGCCCGGAATACACTGCACGATAATTGGCTGTCCCAGACGAAAGATTGCCATCGTGAAACTATCGTCGCGATTTCTGTGATCGTGGCTCTTCATCGGTGGTCCTATGTTGTACAGTGAGAGAGGTTCAAAGACGGCCGTTTTCCCGGTCTTGCGTCCAAAGATAGCCTACGATAGTTTTCTGGCAGTGTCAGAAATTCGGCATGATCACCGCAAAGTGTGTTTGCTGCTACGACCTGCGCGCCGGTATTTGTTTACCACGAGCGCATGCTGGTGACGTTGCGCAACGTGTGACGCAGCCGCCGAAGCTTCCGTGTCATCATCGTACAGTCTACACGCCTCTCGTACCCGAGTTTAAACAATACATGTCGCACAGTGTGATAAGGTAATGATCTTATAAGAGGACAAAAATCGTCCACTGTATTCCGGGCTTAAATGCATGCAAGGTCAAAAAAAAAAACACTGAAATTTTCTGAATATAAATGTAAAACTACCCCACTTCTCAGAGATCCCCAAACGATTTGTGTGAAGCCGTTCAACGACTCAGTCTGCCTAAACCCCACCTTATAGTAGCCTACTCTGATTGGTCAGCTGACAGAGTCTCTGCACAGACCACAGATCAGTGGCACAGACTAACAATAGTGCAACATGTATTGACCTAGTGTAACCTAGAAGATAGAAACAATTTACACTCATTTAAGCAAGTGTAGCTATAATCATACTTACAGGTTGTGGTTAGGAGATGCATGTTGTTCCAAATAAAGTGGGTACTGAACCAGCTTTCATTGCCAAACGTCTAGTAAATTCCTCCTTTAAAAAATTATTTTAGCCACATATTCTTCATACATCTTTTGGTAGTGAAAACAAACTGAAAACACGGCATGATGTGATGTTTACAAACCAACTAGCTGTGAGCGGGTCATAGTTTTAGTTTCTCCCACGGGCAAGGCTGTAGGCAGAGATGATGCAAAATGTTGGTGTGACCTGGATAAAGTCAGGCAGGAGATTCAATCCATATAACGACTCGTTTCAGCGATTCGGAGTCGACTCCGTACTTTAGAAGCCAATAACTTTATTAATATCGTGCACTTTTTGGTTCAACTATGCACATTGTTTACATTGATGGACAGCTACATGACACTGCAATACAGGTCAATTCAATTTTGGATCTGTGTGGCTCTTTAAACATGACAAAAGTAAACCTAGGCAGTGTCAAAAAGATCTTACCAACAACTGTGGGCTCAAGATCAATGAACACAGCTCGAGGAACGTACTTCCCAGCACCAGTTTCACTAAAGAAAGTGCCAAAAGAAGAATCCGCTACCGTGTTGGCGACATTAGTGATTGTTCCATCCGGCTCAATGCCGTGCTCCAAGCAGTACAACTCCCAACAGGAGTTACCAATCTGAACACCAGCTTGCCCAATGTGAACAGAGATACACTCCCTCTGGTTTGAATCAAAAAATAAAAAGCAATTACAGGAACAGAAACACTACTACAAATGACATAAAAAAACACCACTCACCATTGTACTGCAGCATCCAAGTAAACAAGTTTACACTTGAGCCCCTCAAACCCTGAAATTACAACCAAAATGCCACTTACTCATCAAAAACACATCAAACATGGCTTGCTCTAAAGGAACCATTCTTACCTTGAGCATGAACCTGCAGTGATCACCTGACCTTCATTTATATCCATCAGCAGGGCGTGGCTTCAATTAATGATAATGAGACTCTGAAACTTCTTTATTGTCATATGTACTAGGTGCAATGCAATTCTTACTTTGTTTGCTCCTTAATTGCAAGACAATAAAAATATGAACAATATAGAATTAAGAACTATAAAAAATAGTATGCAATTAACCAAACAATTAAAAATAAGATAGATTTATATTTTGTAAGATTAAACATGTTTTTGCCCACTTAACAAGCATCACAAACAGGCTCACCATGGGTGATTTTGAGGTGATGTGATTATATTTAAGCATTTAGCAACCATTCAACCACTGGTTAAGGGGTGGCAGTGGTTCAGTGGTTCATGTAGGTTGTCTACACATCGGAAGGTGGTTCAATCTCCGGTTCCACCTGACCAAGTGTCGAGGTGTCCTTGAGCAAGACATCTAACCCCAGCTGCTCCTGACAAGCTGGATGGCGCCTTGCATGGCTGATACCGTGTCTGTGAATGAGTGAGTAAATGGGTGAATATAAAGCGCTTTGGATGGCAGTCCTTTACCAAGATGTTAACATTTTTCTTTAGGTTTTTGGTAAAGATTATTTTGTGAAAGATTCATTTTCACAAGCAAAAATATTTGATGTGTTTTTTAATATGAGGTTATAAAAATAGCTCACAGTTGTTTAATAAAAGTTTTAAATGATCACAATGCTATTACTTTTTAAAAGAATAACTAACTGTATTGTAAACTTCAGTACATAAATGTGACATTTGGTCACAAATGGGCAGTTTCCCGGACAGGGTATACAACCCCAAAACAGAAAAAGTTGGGACACTGTAGAAATTATGAGTAAAAAAGGAATGGAATAATTTACAAATCTCATAAACTTATATTTTATTCACAGTAGAATATAGATAACAAATCAAATGTTGAAAGTAAGATATTTTGAAATGTCATGCCAAATATTGGCTCATTTTGGATTTCATGAGAGCTACACATTCCAAAAAAAGTTGGGACAGGTAGCAATAAGAGGCCAGAAAATTTAAATGTACATATAAGGAACAGTTGAAAGACCAATTTGCAACTTATTAGGACAATTGGCAACATGATTGGGTATAAAAAGAGCCTCTCAGAGTGGAAGAGTCTCTCAGAGGTCAAGATGGGCAGAGAATCACCAATTCCCCAAATGCTGCAACGAAAAATAGTTTTCTGAGTTTCTCAGAGAAAAATTCCAATGAGTTATCATCATCTACAGTGCATAATATCATCCAAAGATTCAGAGAATCTGGAACAATCTCTGTGCATAAGGGTCAAGACCGGAAAACCATACCGGATGCCCGTGATCTTCGGGGCCTAAGACAGCACTGCATAACATACAGGAATGCTACTGTAATGGAAATCACAACAGGGGCTCAGGAATACTTCTAGAAAACATTGTCAGTGAACACAATCCACCGTGTCATTCGCTGTTGCCAGCTAAAACTCTATAGGTCAAAAAAGAAGCCATATCTAAACATGATCCAGAAGCACAGGCATTTTCCCTGGGCGAGGCTCATTTAAAATGGACTTTGGCAAAGTGGAAAACTGTTCTGTGGTCCAACGAATCAAAATTTGAAGTTCTTTTTGAAAAACTGGGATGCCATTTCATCTGGACTAAAGAGGACAATGACAACCCAAGTTGTTATTAGCGCTCTTTTCAGAAGCCTGCATCTCTGATGGTTTGGGGTTGCATGAGTACGTGTGGCATGGGCAGCTTACACATCTGGAAAGGCACCATCAATGCTGAAAGGTTTATCTAAGTTCTAGATACATATGATCCTATTCAGACGTCGTCTCTTTCAGGGAAGACC
Organism: Misgurnus anguillicaudatus; assembly: GCF_027580225.2. Lineage (NCBI taxonomy): Eukaryota > Metazoa > Chordata > Actinopteri > Cypriniformes > Cobitidae > Misgurnus > Misgurnus anguillicaudatus. The sequence continues at coordinate 35,381,702 of NC_073351.2, read as the reverse complement.
TTGCATTTTCCAACATGACAATGCCAGACCACATACTGCATCAATTACAACATCAATACTGCGCACCAGAGGGTATGCACGTGACTTCAGCGAAAGTGAACGCTGTTACAATTACAATTAATCCATCACACTCCAAATAAAAAACACATAAATTTATCCATTTTTGCTTTAGAAACAGATTTTGTTAAGATGCCTGCCACCATATCAACTGTAGGACAATAATGAAGAGTTATTTTGCCATCACTCAATACAGATCGAACAAAATGATACCTTATGTCGATATGCTTACACCTTTGTCGACAGACCGGATTCTTTGAAAGTGCAATGGCACCCTGATTGTCCTCAAAAATAGTCACTGGTGCATATTCAAGTACATTGTCCATTTCATTGATTAAATTGGTCAGATACAGTGCAGTTGCTGATAAAGCCATATATTCAGCTTCACATGTGGATAAAGCAACAGTTTGTTGTTTCTTAGACTTCCAAGAAATAACATTCCCATTTCTAGACAAACTGAAACAGTAGCCAGTAATACTATGCCTGTCATTCAAGTCTGCTGCCATTCTGCATCGCTATATGCCACAAGTTTAGGATTTACATCACTTTTCTTATAGCATAGTTCCAAGTCTGCTGTGCCTTTCAAATACCTCAGCACATGTTTAGCAGCAACCCAATGTTGTTCTTTTGGTGCCCTCAGATATTGTGACAATTTACTAAAAACGAAGCTAAAATCTGAGCGAGTACTTGTCATATCATTGACATATCATTTACATAAATCAACAGGCCTTTTTCTAGACTGCAAAAAAACACTCAAAGGAGAAGTAAATCAGTAGCAGTAGCCATATCTCAGGTATGTAACATTTTGGGATAAAAAATCCTATAAAAATAGACCAATGAATACTCTTATTCTGTGTAATTGCAAAGTTTTGTCAGTGAGTCTTCATTAAAAAACATCCATCATGATGAGCCTTGTGTTCTATAGACAAACTTGTCAGGAAAAGCAATGTCTGGCCATATACCAATGTCCAAAGACTACTGGTTGTTTGGCAAGTTATTGGGTCACTGTTACGGCCAACTAAATTCAATTTAAGCTGATAATAATCAGTTTTACTGATGTTTTCGCAGCAGCCGCTATGAAAACCAGCCATTTTGATGAATGTTTCGCCACTCAACAGGGCGAGCTCCGGCGTGGTCATGTGGAAAAGTGACGTTGTTGCATACCCTCTATAGACCCTTTTACAGTGCACGTGATCAAGTAGCCTGCGCGCATTAATGAGTATGAGGTATGTGAGTGCTTTGTTCTAGTCAAACTAACTATTGCGGGATAAGTACATTTACTGGACATTTTATGTGAATGCTTTGTTAAAGAAGAATGTCTTAAGTTTAGTTTTAAATTGATCGACTGTGTCTGATACTCGAACATTATTTGGTAAATCATTCCAGATCTTAGGGGCCAAGTAGGAAAAGGATCTACCACCTTTAGACACTTTTGATATTCTAGGGATAAATAAGTGACCAGACTTTTGTGATCGGATTGTATTCTGACAGTAATTCTTTAATATATGAGGGTGCTAGGCCATTAAAGGCTTTTTAGGTGATTAATACTATTTTAAATTGTATGCGATATGTAACTGGCAGCCAGTGTAGAGATGCCAGATTTAAACTTATGTGGTCATACTTTTTTGATCGAGTAAGCACTCTTGCGGCGGCGTTTTAAGCCAGCTGTAACTTGTTTACCTGATTTGCGTGACATCCCCCGAGTAACGAATTACAATAGTCTATTCTAGAGGTCATAAAAGCGTGGATAAGCTTTTCTGCATCTGATGCAGACAGCATATGGCGCATTTTCGAGATATTTCTAAGATGGAAGAATGCTGTGCAGCAGACATTGGACATATGAATATCGAAAGATAGATTGCTGTCGAACATCACGCCTAAGTTCTTAACAGTGGAAGATGGCACCACAGTGCAGCCATCTATGGGCAACTTGTAGTCTGACATATTATGTTTGGAGCGATTTGGTTCAATAATAAGTATCTCTGTCTTATTGGAGTTTAGCATAAGAAAGTTATGTGCCATCCAGTCCCTAATATCACTAATGCAGTCTGTTAGCTTAGAAAACTGGTGGGTTTCACTAGGATGTGACGAGATGTAAAGCTGGGTATCATCCGCATAGCAGTGAAAACTTATGTTATGTTTCCTGATAATGTCTCCTAGAGGTAGCATATATAACGAGAACAGGATAGGGCCTAAAACTGATCCCTGTGGTACGCCGTATTTAACCGGGAAGTGATATGACTGTTCCTCATTTACATAAACAAAGTGATAGCGATTGGTTAGATACATTTTTATAGCTTTATATAATCAACTATATAAAGCTATAAAAAATGTATATCATAATAGGCTAACATTAAATTTAAACTCACCTGACAGATGGTCAGTATGACATATCTTAAAATACATCAGTGCCCTTTGTTTTGCCGCATAATGTACACAAGTAATGTTTTTAGTAAGACATGTTTGTCAAAACTAGTTATATGTCCTAATTAAACTAAGGTCTAGTCCTGTCTTTAACTAATCTCTGTTTTAGAAACCACCCCTGGAGGTTCATATTTACTCTCTGTCTCTCTCTCTCTCACGTACTAACAACATTAGACAACATTAAAATACATGAGCCTATAATGTTATTATTAAAACAATCCATCTTAATTTGTGGAAGTAAGCCACTATTGATGATGCACACCCAATAATACAATAATGCATTTATTTATTTTATTTTTTTAATTTGTAATCAGCAATAGAAAATATGTATATAACATTGTATATGCAGTGTGTAGCTGAAATGATGAAACTAAGCGAACTATATTATACATTCAGGGACAATAATCAGTTTAATCCTTCAAAAATCTGTCAGAGCCAAGATCCGCCTTGAGAAAGTAAAAACAAAGGACAGCATTTCTTGAGTCTGACAGGATCGATTAAATTTCAGCTGATTGAAGAGGTTGATATTTGATCTGTTGTCTTCTGCTTCTGTAGATCAGGACAGCACAAACCATGCCAACCACTGCCAGGAGACATCCAGCAATAAAGACCAGATTCAGATTCAAAGCAGTGGAGGATACTTGAAGAAAGAAGCTATTCGTTAATACTTAAGTTATTGTTTTCATGTAATATGAACTGTCACAGTAAAATCGGCATAGTAATTATTGCACTTCAACTTTTTCTAGTTAATCATTCAGTTAAAATAAAATTGTTACCTTGACGCTCCACACTTCTCTTTAGGCGCAGGGGTCCCTGAGAGATGGAGTGACTGGATGTCTGGATTGGTGCCTCTCTTTTGTGATGATGGTGGGATGGTGGAGGTACTGTTGTGTTTGTGCAGCCCTGAGAACAGCGGGTATGGGGGTTGTTGACCTCACATAAGATAACTGAACAGCTGATGAACACCTAAAAAGAAAAATTATAAAGTTACAATATAGTTTGCCTGCAAAGGTCATGCATTCAGCCATAACTTTATTTGACCTGATCATGGAGTCCAATGAATTTGAAGGCTTCCATGCCAAAGCGGACCATTGACTCATGGCTTGTGTAAAACTGTACTGTTTCATCCAAGATGCACCTGAAGTAAATAAAACAAATCAACTGAGAACCAATCACGAAGAGGCAATACAGAACATTTAAATTGTTAGACTGTGAATTCATTTGACTGTGTTTAACCCATTTTGGATGATTGTGTAGGGCATTTGGTAGTTAGGGTCATTGTATGGCGTCGCAACACACGACTCGACGAAAAGCTCGGTGTTGTTAATTGAAGACTGGGATTCAATCTCCATGTACATCATTTCCCCAAGTTCATATTCCACCGGATACGAGTTCATCATCCTGGTGTAACTTTCTGTTTCGAAGAGACCGAAACTATACGTGAGGGTACCGAAACCTCTCTCCGTGATGGTGGTTATGCGTCTCTGTGCAGTGAACTCCAGTGAAATGTTGCTGCTCTTCTCATAACGACAGGAGAACTCAATCGCCACCTCGTGTTTTCTGGTAATGATGCCGCTTGTGTCATCAGATGAGATGATTTCATTTTTGAAAATGATGTACTGGTCATCTTCCTGTAAGAGAAATCACAGCGTAAACTTAGAGAAATCATCATTTTGTGTTATTAGAATAAAGGCAAATCCGTTGAAGAAAAGATTCACCTCGATCAAATTACCACAAGCGTTGAGAGAAATGTTTGCTAGCACATGAGTGCCGTTTGAGTCCAGGGTACAGGCAGGATCATTGAGTCGGAGAAAGTCCTTGTGTAGCCCGACAGAGTTCTGCTGCTCAATTTCAACCACCATGTTGCTTTCGGTGCAAATCACGTTCGCTTTAACTGTGAATACAAGCAATCGAGAATTCATCGATCAAATTTATGCTTGATTCAAAAGCACGCATGAGCTAAGATGCCAACATTTACTTTGTTCTACTAAATGTGATATGTAAGGAATAATTGACGACGGGCCATTGAATTATAAGAAAATAATGCACACCAAGGTGGCAATGCGGCACGACGCGAAGCAGGTGTGCATTATTTTCAAATAATTCAAAGGACCGGAGTCAATTATTCCGCTTATACCACGTTTACCACAAACATTGCTCTGGTGCTTATTTTTAAGACATTTAAAAGTTAGGTGTGCGGTTTACAGAAAAATAATCAACACCCATAGAACATTTCTCAGCCAATCAGAATGCAGCATTCAACAAACCCGTGGTATAATGAAAATTAAAATGAGAATTACAAACCGTCTTGACGTCCAATTGTGACGACAACACATCTCATTTCAGACTGATAAATGTTCATTCTGAAAATACAGGAAAAGATATTAGTTAAAAAAAAAATAGTTCACTTTTAAGGTTGTTAGAAGTCCTGTAATTGAGAATAAATATGCTCTCACCCATCTGAGCTTTCAGCAATGAAACATATGGGAAAACTTTCTCCAAGATCGTCCCTCATTGGTGTCCATCTGATGGTGTACTCTCCAGAGCTCATAGGGTGCTTAGTTATGTTAAGAGGGCCACTAATGATGACATCATTAACCCTGGAGATAAAAACACCGAGCACATATTAAATACACATTTGGACTAAATTTTAAAGTATTTTACCTTTTCAATTGCATTTTTTGTATACATCAAATACATCAATGCAAAAAAGTACTTTATTTTTAACTCAATGTCAAACTTAAAAAAGCTTATTTTATGCAATAAAACACAACAGTGCGGTCTACAGCTGTGGAAAAAACTAAGAGACCACCCCAGTTTTGACTTTAATCATTATTTCTAGATGTATTATCACCATTTAAGTACAGTGTCTGTTGAATTTCAACCAAAGCAAACCATGCAACCACCCAACAGCAATGTAAAAGACTGAGAGCATGACAAGACCCATGAAAGATGTGACCAAAAATCTGTTAAAAAACGTTTTTGAATTTTTCCTAAAATCTATTCAAGATTGGGAAACACTGCATCTGTTTTTGTTGTTTTAACAATGTTTTCCCCATTTCAATTTTCATTAAAGGAACAGTATGTAGGATTGTGGCCAAAACTGGTACTGCAATCACAAGACTTGTGGCTAAAACTGGTACAGGAAAATGATTTCTCATATAAATAGTAAATCTGGAAAAACTATAAGTCTCTTATTTTTCCACGGCTGCAATAATATTTTCAACCACATTGTAAATTTTAAGGACATTTTGACCAAATTTCTGCCCCTGGACTGCACTTAGACATACTTATTTGTATACAATCTTTAAAGTGTCTTCTTACGTTGTATAAGCTGCTGTGGCCTTAACCCGAATCTCTAGCTCACGGAGTGGTGCACCATGTAGTCGTTCTCCATCGTGTGGAGTTGGTGACAAAAAGTGAGGTATGTAGAGTCCCTCAGTGCAGGACGGAGCAGGTGGGTCAACTAAAGTTATATTCAAACAAGAAAGTTATATTGAAAGTCCCTTTGATGATCTTTTAATCATGGAATTGACAGATCTTACCGAGAACGCTGAACTGCAGCGGGATCTTGCTAAATGGTTCGTAAGAACGCTGATGTGACGTTGTCGGCACAGTCTGATGCCTCCACCATCCTGGGGTAGATGTTTGAACTGTAGTTGTTTGTTGATGATACCACTGCCACCACGGAACAGTCGTAGGTACAGTGGTTTTCGTTGTTGCTTGGTATACTGTCGTTGAACTCCCTAGAGGGCACCTATAAGACCGGGAGCCATCAGTGTAGGCGAGATTTGTGTGTTTATTAGGGAAGTCCTCTAAAACCAACTCAATCCATAGACTCCGGTGTTGTAAGTACTGTTGTACTCTAAAGTGCAGACATGCTGAAAAGAAAATGAATGTGTGTTTATCAAAACAAGTCCCTTATAACCGTTTATCTCTTTCTGAGAAAGTTTTGTGATTAAGTCGCAAAATATTTACACCACTTCTTACCTGATTTAGGTTGAAACCACTTGGCTGGTCACACGTGTCACATTCACTATTTTGCTGAAGTCCATATCTGCATCTGACCTGATCGCCATCTGGGTCAAAGGCCATCAAGTGGTACGTACGAGGGCAGTTTTGAGGAACACTTAATGATTTAAACATACAAAAAAACTCATTAATTACAACAAAGACATTTGTTATATTATATTTTAATGTGATCATAATCTGAAAATTTACTGTTGTATGTGTTTTGTCTACTGAAGAAAACAAAGAAAAATGATTTTAAACAGGCCCAGTATTAAGCTTGCTGGACTGGGGGGAGTCCAAATTTTGGGTGGGCAGCCATTTCCCGACTAAAATTATTTATACACTAAAATTATAGATGTTTCAGTTCAATTTTATTTTGCATCTGTATTATAATAAAGGGCCATTTATATGGCTTTTTGCACAAATATATGCATGGTAGGTAGGTTGGTTGGTATTGTTATAATTATTACACTTAAAGGCGGAGTCCACAATGTTTGAAAGCCAATGTTGATATTTGAAATCACCTAAACAAACATGCCCCTACCCCAATAGAATCTGGACCTTTGGTTGATAGACCCGCCCCACACATACGCAACCCGGCAAGGATGTCGGTTAGTAGACACGCTCCTTACTGCTGATTGGCTATAAGTGTGTTTTGGTAGTCGGCTCGTCTCCTTTTCCAAAGCGTTTTTCAAACATCGTGGACTCCGCCTTTAATGTAGTTTTACACATAAAAAGTTAATGAAATCAGATAAGCAGGTGATATGAATGCAAAGCTGTGCATACAATGCATTTATTCTATTAATTTTACTTGTAGATAGATAATAAAAGCCCTTCTTATACCAACCCCACCCTACTCAATATATGCCTTTATTCTATAGAAACTTGTTAGGCACTTTTTTCACTTCTCAAAAATGTTCTTCATTTAAAAATAAATGCCTTTTCAATGTTAAATGTGATAGCTATATTTTCATTCACTCCTAACCCTATTTAAAACATCATGATAGCAATTTGACATGCATATTTTTTTTTTCAAAATTTTAGCCTATTTGCCGAGAGAAACAGCACCAGACAAAAGCACAAGCCCTAAAACACTAGTTACTGTAATGTAATTACCTTTTTCTTAAAGTAAATTGTTGCTGATAATAGTTGAAATAGCATGACAATAAAAACTGTATGATTGTGTGTTTGTGTGTTGCACACAGTGAAAGCTTAAAAAACATAAATAAATAAAAAAAATTTGACAGTGCGTAATTGTATGCATATGTACAGTATGTATGTCTGTTTGTTAAAAGTGTGCCCTTTGGTTCTTGATACATTGATTTTCGTTTGGGGTTCAAAGTCTCAGTAACATATATACATTTTAATTAAGGACATTTTCTTGTCAAAATTGCAGTTTGTTAAAGAGTGTGACTTTACCGTATAAGTGGTAAAATAGTGGTGATAGGGGAGTGGTTGGGTTTATTTGTGTCAGCTCTTATGCCAAGATCTACGTGTGTCAAGAGTCTCCAAGAACCAACATAGTTAACTGTGGGCACCCAGCAGCAGGAATAATCCCTATAAAAAAAACAAAACAACATTTGCATTATTCAGTTAATGTTATTTCTTTTAAGACAACAACATCTATTTTTAAAAGCAGACTTACTGCATATCAAATGGTGCATTTCCATGGATATTTCTTGTGACGACAGCTTCATTTTGGCACCAAGTGTTAGTGTAACCACTTCTGCCATTAGAGCTGCGGTCAACCTTACCATAGACCAGATTGCTCTCATAGCCACAATTCCCAGAGATGCAGTTATATGGTTGATAATAGCACGAGTTCTCATCATAGTTTTGCTTGATGCGAAATTCAACCTTTTGGTGAAAATGAAGCAAGAATTTAACAATGCAGATGAGTTACACTAAAGCATTTCAACAGATACAGTTCTGTGCTTCTGCGTTTCTTTTTAATGTTTGAAAAGCAATCTGATATTATGGATCATTTTTTGTTGTTCTACCACAGCAGTTTCTATGTATCAGCTTTTACATTAACGGTTTCAGTGCACTCATGCAGGTATTGTAGGTTTTAACAGATTATAAAGATTTGATGTGTAATAATTATAATTTATAATCATAGGGAATTAATGTAATGCATTTAAACAAAACAAGATTTATTTTTATAAATAAAGACTTTTTTTAATATACGTTCATATTTTGGCTTACTTGTCACGCTAAATTGATTGAATATGTTAACAAATCAACATGCAGCAGTTTTTACTTCAGTATGTTCCTGTTTTGTTTAATAATAATAGCATTTCGTTAAAGTGCAGTAACAAATTTGTGAACATTTGTGTGTTAAATAAATAAATAATGTAATTAGTTTTTGATTACTTCAAAATCATTTTGCAGTTTAATATTTACATGAATAGTCACTGTACCCTAATGCTCCCATCTGGATTCGTTCCTTTAGTTGTGAAGGTCAGTGAGCCTCCATAATAATGTCCTGCTGAAGCGATTGACACTAAAAGCAGAAGATTCAATACCACTGCTGAAGACATCATGCAATGTGAGTCTTGATCTGAGTCTACCTGTAAAGTGCACCTGCTTATATACTGTACATCTCAGGTGAGAAACAATTAGGGGTTGGTTTTCAAGTTGATGTCCTTTGTGCTTTTGAACAATTTTTGAAAAATAAGAGGACATTTCCTTGCCCTTTCTGAGAAATCACATGAAATTATTAAACCACACATTGATTTGACACTGTACGCAAACAGGTCAGTGAATTGAAAAAATTTTTTATATTTCTTCCTGCTTAGTTTTCAGTTTCTTTTAGCTCAATTCCTAAAGCATGGAGCTAACCAATCCCAAAGTAATTCCAACCTTAAATCTCTTTTTGAACTACAACAAACACATAGATTGTAGGCAACAGTTTACATTCTCTTCCTGTTGACGTGGACACTACGGTCGTTATCATAATTCAGCCCACTTCTGACTCACAGCCTGCAAGTAGTAGATGTTTTCATATTTAAAGTATTTACTACTGTACTGACTAAACCATAATTCAAACGCAAGTTTTGAGCGCTTGTTGTTTGTCGTTTCTACGATCACAAATGCAGACATTGTTTTATGTTTTAGTATCCTTACCTTACCAATCTGTTACGTTCTGCTCAAGCCGTGCTGGTAAAGTTGATCGATCAGCTTGTTCATCTACATTTTCTGGATCAGATTTGGCTCATATTGATAAGGTTGTTAAGACGTTATTAACTCCTCTCAGTTTTGCATTAGAAGATAATCTTTAAGGAGCGTCACATTTCTGGCTAACATCAGAGGTATTTAAGCCAATCACAAAATACGCAGCGCTTTTTCAGATTAATGAGCTCTGTAACACATTTTTATCAACGAAATAAAACGGTAAAATAATCTTAAATGTTCACCATGATATTGTCTGATACTTATTTGCAGTGGTCGGCGTTTCATGTAAACTTATGTGCATCGCGCGTCATTTCAAAATAATGAATTTTATAAGTGACAATCTAAGTTGTAAATGGTTTAAATGTAGCATTTGCCTTTAAAAATCACACTAGAATAAGTTCCAGACAGTAAATATAAGCTAACTTAAGACACCAATCTAAATTGTTCTGTAATCAATTTAGTAACAATACTATGTTTGGTGCATGAGGAGTGAGGAGGACCACATGATCTTGGTGGATATTGGCCTGAATAATGTCGTTGTGTTAAACTGACTATGATGTTTTTTATGCAGTGTTTATATGTCCCCTTCATTTCTAATATAATATAATGCCATACATGCAGGGACCCTGAAATAACTCACAGACATCAGCCTCCGAGTGCCATGCAGGAAACGCATAACTAGTTGATCTTTCCCTAATAAGTAACCATTCACTAAGGTGTGGAAAGCAAATATAGCTGCCACATAACCTTTAATGGTAGAAGGGAAAGCCTTGCTGCGAACCGTTCCTGCAAAAAATCCAGAACTGGACCTACTGGGCAGTTATCTGGGTCATATAAGTGCCTTTGGCATTATGTAGCAAATAATTTCCATTTAAATTCCTAATTTCCTGGTGGAGGGAGCTCTGGAATTTAAAATGGTCTACACAACTGCGATTAATGCTCCCATCTGGGTTGGTTCCTTTAGGTGTGAAGGTTAGTGAGCCTCCATAATAATGTCTTGCTGAAGCGATGGACACCAGAAGCGAAAGATTCAATACCACTGCTGAAGACATCATGCAGTCTGAGTCTTGATCTGAATGATTAACTTGATCTTGATCAAGTTGATGCCCTTTGTGCTTTTGAATTAAAAAAAAAGAGAGGACATTTCCTTGCCTCTTCTGATAAATCACATGGTTAAATTGTGAAACCACACATCGATTTGATTAATGATTCTTATCAAAGCAAATACCATATCTGGATTTAAACTATATGAAACTGAACGCAAACAGGTACGGTGAATTAGAGATTTATCTACTTTCTATCATTTCCTGCTCAGTTTTAGGTTTCTTATAGCTCAATTCCTAGAGTATGAAGCTAAAATGCACAAACTTTTTTTTATTTAAGAATGCTATATCAACGAAACGGGAACTCCGCTGCTTTCATGCTAATCCCTCAGCGTCGGATATAGACGAAAGGGAATCCCGGAAGGTGATGCCCTCACGTTATGCGACGATCGGCAGGATCATGCCGCTTCTGCTTGGTAACTACTCAATTTTTGTTCAAAATTTTTTACCATTGTCGCTTGGGGTTAACTGTGCCAGTGCTGCCTGAAAAGGCCTTCATTCCCCTAACCCCAAGCAACAATGGCTAAAAAATCAGAAGACAAAAAGTATAAGCAAACTGACATCCAAACCCCAAGTCTAACCCCAACCCCAAGCGACAATGTTTTAAAAATTGGAAAAAATTGAGTAGTTAGGCATGATCCTGCCGATTGTTGCATAACGTGACGGCATCACCTTCCGGGATTCCCTTTCGTCTATATCCAACGCTGAGGGATTAGAATGAAAGCAACAGAGTTTCCATTTCGTCGATATAGTGACGCATAGGGGCACCCTTTGCGTCTTCATACTGACGCTGAAGGTGTTTGAACATGCTTCAGATTTTGACGCCTTGGGGAGTGGGAATACAGGCACATTGACAGAAACAATGCCACAAAAGTTTCTCTGTAAAATAGTGCCAATAGCCTTAGTGGTCATTCTAATCATACAGTGCCTTAATTCAATTCAATTTCAATTCAATTTTATTTATATAGCCCATTTCATAATTGTTTAATTGTTTCAAGCAGCTTTACATTAATAGATGCAAGAAAAAACACAGAAAATCTTAAAAACATAAAAAGCAGAATACAGCGGTTAAGATTAACCATACTAGCAAGCGTAGTAAAAATTTAACTTATGTAAGAGGGGGCTAAGTTAAGCCAATATCAGAAGACTCCCCAGGGGTTGAAAAAACCCCTAGAAGAAAAACCCTGTGGGAGAAAAGTCCTAGAAGGGGGAAAAAACCCTTGGGAGAGAGACAGACATAGCTGATTCTATATAGAGGATATATTATATAATAGGTAATGAGGATTAAGACATTAAGACATAATATATATGTATAAATACACGGATAAGTAGATTAGATGGGGAAGATGGTGGTCGTTGGTCTGACATCAACTGGGTATCATGTTGAAGGAAAGCTCTGTTTTCGACACAATCTAAGACTCGGGTCTCTGCCGCACTCACCTGCCTCGGCGGTGGGGCAGCTAAGGACTATGTCAAGGTACCCTAGGGGGAGTGTGCTATCGCAGTGCATTTATGCCCACAGACGGCTGCTATCAGGCGGGACCGACCAAGGCTACCTTCCAAAGTGTCTAAGTTTTCTTCGGCACTCGTTTCGAGAGCTTGCGCTGCTGCGGGTCAAGCTGCCTTAGGAGGGTCTCCAGCCCAGGGAGTACACCACGACCATTGGGCATGGCCGTTGGGCCATTACATTGTCCCCGGGCATGCACAAGATGGACCCCTTCCCATCTTGCCCTCTGCCATGCCCCCATGGGGGCCTGGTGCCCACTTGGTCACTAAAAGGGTTCTCAATGGGCAACATGTCTCTTCTTTTTCAGTCACTGGATGACTCTCAGGAGCCTGACAGTCGACGAGTATGCCTGTCTCCTCCAACAATGTCTTCTCAGTGTAGCAGAGTAAGAAATGTTATCTGCTTATTAGGTCACATGATGTGTAAATAATTATATAAAGGCATGTATACCTGGTTATGCTTCATCCTTGTCACCGCCCTCTTGTGGGACCTCATTCATGTTTTCTCCAGGTATGTGCGTTAGCAGCGTGTTAACCTTCCGGCCAACTTTGTATGTGTGTTTGTTCATGTTACTTTGTTTAACACTACAGGATAATTTGACTACTGTTATTGGCGTGGGCTGTCTGCTATCCCAGGTATGTGCGCTCTATTTGTTGGGCTATGTGAACTGGTGTACTAAAACTTATGTGCTGCACCATTTCAGCGTGGTTTGGCGTCTGGTTCGTGAACCGTGAACAACGTTCATTCTAGCGAAGGCGCTTTCGTTTAGTTAGTTACGACCGCTAATCTTCGGTATGTATAATTTTTGTTTCTATTTGCGCCGGTTTGTTAATCACTCATTTTTTAAAAAGAATAATATCCTAGTATATGTTCGGCAGGTTGATTTGGTCTTCCGACCACTTTCTGGGGAATGAGAGGGTTATGTTCGAGGGTTTGACTGCGCTGCTGTTTTGCCTTTAAAACTGTTCGGGTCATTTTTGAACCCGATTTTAGGCAACAGGGCTTCAGGATTCCACCTGACCGCTCTGCTAAATCAGGTAAGACAAGCGATGGTGGGGAACACTTGCCTTCCTCCCATGCTCCACCATATAACTATGAACTCCCCGGCACTATGAAGGAGATCGTTCCCCTCATACCTATCGCACAGTATCTGGCAGCATGGCTATTGCTACCAAGCCCATCACGTTGGTTGGTACACACGATCTGCCTCGGTTATACATTACAAATTGCCAGTCGCCCCCACAAGGTTCGCGACATTCTGTTCACCTTAGTCAGAGGCGAGAGCGCTGCGGTGCTTCGGGCGGAGGTGGCCACCCATCTGGCCAAACATGCTATAGAGCCTGTCTCCTCAGACGAGATGTTTTCAGGGTTTTACAGCCTCTATTTTATAGTTCTGAAGAAGGGAGGGGGACTGCAACCCATCTTGGACCTGAGTGTGCTGAACAGATATATTCATCGCATGCCATTCAAGACGCTAACACAGAGACGCATGCTGGCGGAGGTTCAGCACCAGGATTGGTTAGTAGTGATCGAACTGAAGGCCTTGTACTTTCATGTCTCTATTCTTCCTCGACACAGACTGTTTCTTCAGTTTGCTTTCGAGGGGAGGGCATATCAGTAGAGGGTCCTCCTGTGCGGTCTGTCCCCCCCATTGACCCTGGTCTGCGCGTATCAAACTCCATTGTAAGGTTGCTCCTTTTCTGGTACTTGCAAAGGAATTCAATTTCTAGTTCATGCTTCCTGGTTATAATGTCACTGGGGTCATCGTATGTAATGATTTTATTCTTAAAGATCAGGTATTCATTGGTCTCCTTTACACAAGCAGATGTTTTCACATAGTTAGGCTGATCTGAGGTCTTATGACATAACCATTAGGCTTTAGTAGTTTTTTCTTTGTTAAAAATAAAGACGGGTCTCTTCGTCCGTGCATTGACTATAGAGGGCTTAATGACATTACTGTTAAGAATAAATACCCCTTACCACTAATGTCTTCGGCTTTCGAGTTATTACAGGGAGCATGCCTGTTTGCCAAATTTGATCTGCGCAACGCTTATCATTTGGTACGTATCAAAGAGGGCGATGAGTGGAAGACAGCATTTAATACACCATCCGGGCACTGGGAATACTGCATTCTGCCGTTCGGCATAGGTTTGGAAACAGAAATAAGACCCTTTATGTTGGTGTGTTGAATTTAATCAATCATTTACTCAATCAGTTAATTTTTTATTTGTCATCAGCAATAGAAAAGAAGTATATAACATTGCATATGCAGATACATTCATGGACAATAATCAGTTTAATCCTTCAAAAATCTTTCAAAGCCAAGATCCGCCTTGAGAAAGTAAGGACAAAGGACAGCATTTCTTGAGTCTGACAGGATCGATTAAATTTCAGCTGATTGAAGAGGTTGATATTTGATCTGTTGTCTTCTGCTTCTGTAGATCAGGACAGCACAAACCATGCCAACCACTGCCAGGAGACATCCAGCAATAAAGACCAGATTCAGATTCAAAGCAGTGGAGGATACTAAAAGAAAGAAGGCATTCATTAATACATATTGTTTTATATAATATGAACTATTCATCATGAGAACTGCAGTGGAGTTTGTCACAGTAAAATCAGCATAGTAATTATTGCACTGTAAGGCTCATGTCAGTTCGTGACTAAATGTATCCTTTCAGTGCCCAGTAGGTGCCTGGGGGAACAATGACATATCCACACCACAAAAACTCAGAATCAGAACTTTCTATAGATTACAGATAACTTCCCACAGAGCCACAAACATCACACATTCATGCAGATTGCAGACTCACAGCCATATGTCATATGTCTCTCTCCTCCTCCTTTTTTCATGTAAACTCCAAAAACTCATCCATAAACCATAAAATGCTACATTCTACATGCACAAAGGATCTGAATCTGGTCTTGTTTGATATCATTTGAAATGTCTCAGTAGAAGTGGTACAATGGTCTTAGCAAACTTCACTCAATGTTGAAACGCACCTCTTACCTTAGACATGTAAACCAATTCCTCAGTCCTTGGATTCACAAGACCCAATTACTACCAAGTTCCCATCATTATTACAATGCTTTGTTATCTCTGGATATTTACCAAAAGTTTGCAAAAGGTTCAAGGGGATTTTCTATATTTAGAAATGAACCCCATGATGCTGCGTATATGGGCACAGCTCAGTGTATTTTTTATTTATTTGAGGGATATGTAGCCAGATCTCCTACACTATTACAATGTATCGTTCTTTTGCCAAGTATGCAATATTTTCATTTAATTACAACAATTGATTTATGCTTCTCTGCCATGCCGATTGGTTAATGTCATTTTGCCAATGAGTGGTTTTCCTTACAGCACTTTAACTTTATCTGCACTAGTTAATCATTCAGTTAAAATAAAATAGTTACCTTGACGCTCCACACTTCTCTTTAGGCGCAGGGGTCCCTGAGAGATGGAGTGACTGGATGTCTGGATTGGTGCCTCTCTTTTGTGATGATGGTGGGATGGTGGAGGTACTGTGGTGTTTGTACATCCCTGAGAACAGCGGGTATGGGGGTTGTTGACCTCACATAAGATAACTGAACAGCTGATGAACACCTAAAAAGAAAAATTATAAAGTTACAATATAGTTTGCCTGCAAAGGTCATGCATTCAGCCATAACTTTATTTGACCTGATCATGCAGTCCAATGAATTTGAAGGCTTCCATGCCAAAGCGAACCATTGACTGATGGCTTGTGTAAAACTGTACTGTTTCATCCAAGATGCACCTGAAGTAAATAAAACAAATCAACTGAGCACCAATCACGAAGAGGCAATACAGAACATTTAAATTGTTAGACTGTGAGTTATTTTGACTGGGTCTTACCCATTTTGGATGATTGTGTAGGGCATTTGGTAGTTAGGGTCATTGTATGGCGTCGCAACACATGACTCGACGAAAAGCTCAGTGTTGTTAATTGAAGACTGGGATTCAATCTCCATGTACATCATTTCCCCAAGTTCATATTCCACCGGATATGAGTTCATCATCCTGGTGTAACTTTCTGTTTCGAAGAGATCGAAACTATACGTGAGGGTACCGAAGCCTCTCTCCGTGATGGTGGTTATGCGTCTCTGTGCAGTGAACTCCAGTGAAATGTTGCTGCTCTTTTCATAACGACAGGAGAACTCAATCGCCACCTCGTGTTTTCTGGTAATGATGCCGCTTGTGTCATCAGATGAGATGATTTCATTTCTGAAAATGATGTACTGGTCATCCTCCTGTAAGAGAAATCACAGCGTAAACTTAGAGAAATCATAATTTTGTGTTATTAGAATAAAGGCAAATCCGTTGAAGAAAAGATTCACCTCAATCAAATTACCACAAGCGTTGAGAGAAATGTTTGCTAGCACATGAGTGCCGTTTGAGTCCAGGGTACAGGCAGGATCATTGAGTCGCAGAAAGTCCTTGTGTAGCCCGACAGAATTCTGCTGCTCAATTTCAACCACCATGTTGCTTTCGGTGCAAATCACGTTCGCTTTAACTGTGAATACAAGCAATCGAGAATTCATCAATCAAAATTATACATCATCTGTGCTTATTCAAAATCATGCAGTAGCTAAGATGCCAACATTTACTTTGTTCTACTAAATGTGATATTGAAAATTAAAGCAAAAAGGTAAAACATGAGAATTACAAACCGTCTTGACGTCCAATTGTGACAATAACACATCTCATTTCAGACTGATAAATGTTAAATCTGGAAATACAGGAAAAGATACAAAAATTTAGTTCACTTCTAAGGTTGTTAGAATTCCTGTAATTGAGAATGAATGCTACGCTCTCACCCATCTGAGCTTTCAGCAATGAAACATATGGGGAAACTTTCTCCAAGATCGTCCCTCATTGGTGTCCATCTGATGGCGTACTCTCCAGAACTCATAGGGTGCTTAGTTATGTTAAGAGGGCCACTAATGATGACATCATTAACCCTGGAGATAAAAACACCGAGCACATATTAACATATTAAATACACATCTGCTCCAGTGTCAGAAATTATTTTTTTTAATTAAGGGGTTAATATTTGCCCGCCGGCCTAGATTTTCAGAGTATTTTCAATTGCCTTTTTGTTTGTGTACATCAAATACATCAATGCAAAATTAATTAATTATTAATAAATGTTATTTTTAATTCAGCTTATAAATAAATGCTTATTTTCTTCAATAAAATACAACAGTATGTATATCCAGTCTGATCTCGTATTTTACCAGTTGGCTAATTTGTATGAATTAGTACAAAGTTAATCATACAAAAACATACGATTATCACAAAAAACAATGAAACCCCATCACTAACCCCAACCTCACAGTGGTCATAGCAATTCGTTAAAAAACGTACAAATGTGGTAGTATAAATTAAAGCAACACTAAAGAGTTTTTGCTCTTTGTTCCCCCTACAGGTTAGAAGCGGAATTGTCCATTACCACTGTCATAAATAATTTAGTCTACTGCAGCATTGCTGGCTCTGATTGGATTGTAGGTCTGCCGTAAAGCAAGTTTTTGTAGTTTTCACTCGAACTTCAGGACCGCGACCCGACGGTTGGAAACTTCTTTAGTGCGGGTTTGGCCAATAGAGGACTGCAAAGTGAATGTGAAAGTGCCGTTCACCCTGTTTCGAGTGTATGAACGACTGAAACTTTTTTGGGAACGTTATTTTAAGGTTAAAAAACGAATTGCCATGATTATATTTCCCCCAAATAGTCAATTTGAAGGACTTTTTTGACCCAAAATTTCAAAATTTGAGCCAAATTTCTGGCCCTGGACTGCACTTACACATACTTATTTGTATACAATCTTTGAAGTGACTTCTTACGTTGTATAAGCTGCTGTGGCCTTAACCCGAATTTCTAGCTCACGGAGTGGTGCACCGTGTAGTCGTTCTCCATCGTGTGGAGTTGGTGACAAAAAGTGAGGTATGTAGAGTCCCTCAGTGCAGGACGGAGCAGGTGGGTCAACTAAAGTTATATTCAAACAAGAAAGGTTTGTAAACTACACACATTCAAAATCTATTTCATGATCTTTTAATCCTGACAATGACATATAGGACCTTACCAAGAAAACTGAACTGCAGCGGGATCTTGCTAAATGGTTCGTAAGAACGCTGATGCGATTTTGTTGTTGTGGTCTGAGGCCCCCACCACCATGGAGTACTTGTAGGCCCAGTTGTAGTTGTAGGTGGAACTGTGGTAGTTTGTTGGTGATACCACCACCATGGATTAGCTGTAGGCACAGTGGTAGTTGTAGGTGGAACTGTGGTAGTTTGTTGGTGATACCACCACCACCATGGATTAGCTGTAGGCACAGTGGTAGTTGTAGGTGGAACTGTGGTAGTTTGTTGGTGATACCACAACCACCATGGAGTAGTTGGAGGCACAGTGGTAGTTGTAGGTGGAACTGTGGTAGTTTGTTGGTGATACCACAACCACCATGGAGTAGTTGGAGGCACAGTGGTAGTCATTGTGTTTTGTCTTGCACTCCCTAGAGGGCACCTATAAGACCGGGAGCCATCAGTGTAGGCGAGATTTGTGTGTTTCTTAGGGAAGTCCTCTAGAACCAACTCAAATCCATAGACTCCTGTGTTGTAAGTACTGCTGTACTCTAAAGTGCAGGCATGCTGAAAAGAAAATGAATGTGTGTTTATCAAAATAAGTGCCTTGACACGTTTTATTATTTTATGTCAAAGTTTTGTGAAATGTTTTTTTACCTGATTTAGGTTGAAACCACTTGGCTGGTCACACGTGTCACATTCACTATTTTGCTGAAGTCCATATCTGCATCTGACCTGATCGCCATCTGGGTCAAAGGCCATCAAGTGGTACGTACGAGGGCAGTTTTGAGGAACACTTGATGATTTAAACATACAAAAAAAGTCAATTAGAAAGCAATTTTTTATACTTTAATTTGATCATAATCTGATTAATCGGAAAACAAAAAAATGCATGACAATAAGAACGTAAAGATTGTGTGTTTGATTTCTAGGGGGTGCACATGTATAAATAATGTAAATTTCAATTTCAATGAAGGAAAATTTAAATAGCAGAATGTGACTTTACCGTATAAGTGGTAAAATAGTGGTGATAGGGGAGTGGTTGGGTTTATTTGTGTCAGCTCTTATGCCAAGATCTACGTGTGTCAAGAGTCTCCAAGAACCAACATAGTTAACTGTGGGCACCCAGCAGCAGGAATAATCCCTATAATAAAAAACACAAAATTTGCATTATTCAGTTAATGTTATTTCTTTTAAGACGACAACATCTAGTTTTCAAAAGAAGACTTACTGCATATCAAATGGTGCATTTCCGTGAATATTTCTTGTGACCACAGCTTCATTTTGGCACCAAGTGTTAGTGTAACCACTCCTGCCATTAGAGCTGCGGTCAACCTTACCATAGACCAGATTGCTCTCATAGCCACAATTCCCAGAGATGCAGTTATATGGTTGATAATAGCACGAGATCTCATCATAGTTTTGCTTGATGCGAAATTCAACCTTTTGGTGAAAATGAAGAGTTGCTGATGAGTTATATAGCATTGCAACAGGTATACAGCTTTGTGCTTCTGCGTTTCTGTTCAAGAAGGTTAAAATTGTTTTTGAAAAGTAATCTGTTATTACATGGATCATTTTCTTTGCTGTGCCACAGTAGTTTCTATGCATTAATTTTTACAAAAATAGTTTCAAAGCACTCATGTTGGTATTATTGGTTTAAACAGATTATAAAGATTTGGTGTGTAATAATTATAATTCATAATCAGGGGAAATTAATGTAATAGATTAAAACAAAACAAGATCTATTTTTATAAATTAATATTTTTTAATAAAATATATTTTTTTGTCTTATATATCATGCTGAAATATAATTACAATTAATATTGATTATGTTAATAAATCAACATGCAGCAGTTGTCTAAAATGTTTGTATACACTTAGTATTCAGTATGTTCCTTTTTGGTTTAATGATAGCATGGTTTATGTTATCACTGAATTATTTGAAGTGCATTCTATGTGTTTCACATTGGTGAACATTTGTAAATAAATAAATGAAGAAACAAACAAATAATATAATTCTGTTATAGCATTTATAGTATTTAATCACATTTTTACATATACGAATTTAGAAACACTTAAAGTTATAATAACCTTACCCTAATGCTCCCATCTGGATTTGTTCCTTTAGGTGTGAAGGTCAATGAGCCTCCATAATAATGTCCTGCAGAAGCGATGGACACTAGAAGCAGAAGATTCAATACCACTGCTGAAGACATCATGCTATTTGAGTCTTGATCTCAGTCTACCTGTAAAGTGCACCTGTGCACCTGCTTATATACATCTTAGGTAAGAAACAATTAGGGTTTGGTTTTCAAGCTGCCCTTTGTGCTTTTGAATTAGAAAAATGAGAGGATGTTTCCTTGCCTCTTCTGAGAAATCACATGGTTAAAGTGTGAAACCATGCATTGATTTGATCCAAGCTTATGATTCTTGTCAAAGCAAATACAATCTAAATCTTAAATGCACTATAAGTGGCTTTGGATAAAAGCATCAGTTAAACAAATAATGTGAAATTTCAGTAAGAAATACGGCATCGTAGTGCTACATGAAAAAAATCTTGGGAAAATTTTTCATTAACACTTAATTCAAGATGCTCTTACCTCATTGGCCATTTTTTTGGCTTGTTTTAAGCACAAATTCACTTATTATATAAAAATGTATATATAAATTATATAAATATTTAATATTTTGTTGTCTAAAAACTAGACTTATTTTATTAGGTCACCAAGAAAATGAATCTTGATTTAAGACTTTTTAGATATTGGTTCTAAAAACAAGACACATTTTTTTGCACCTTTTTGCCTTCTTAGATATAAGTTTTCTTAGAGACAAAATTCTCAAAGTAGAAGTATATTAATCTAATATGACATTTTAAAAATACTACATAAAACAAAATTTATGCTTTTGTTTTGTTCGGTGTTGCACGTGGCACATTGACAGACACAATGCCACACTGATGAATCATTTTACTGAACGCTTTCAGATGCAGAAAACAATGTTAATCAAATCAGGTAAAACCTGTCTGAGAATTCTTTTACTATCGATTACACTTAAATGATTGTGTTTTAACACAAATGAAACCTACCTAAAGTAACTTCAGAGAAATAGTTTAATTTAATTGAGATTAAAACAATAAGGTTTTTCTTAATTTACACATACGATTTAATGTAAAGCAGTTCATGATAACATTTAGCCAAAATCCTCTTTATGAAGAGACTTTGCGGCATCGGATTCAACTTCATTTCAACAATGAGTTGCTGTTACCAACAGCATAAAATAAACTTAATATTGCTTCAACTTTATTTTACAGTTACATCAACTCATCACTAGTCAAGATGTTAAGTTGTTCATTCAAAAAATATTAAGTTGAAATGACTTGAATACTTAAAAATGTAAGGTAGCCAGTTATTTTACAGTAACATATATTATTGCTGTCATTGTTTCTTAAGAGTTCTAGTGGGTACACTGTAAAAATACTTTGCTGCCTTAAATTTTTTGTTCAATCAACTTGGATTTACAAGTCATGTCAACAGAGATGAGTTGTCACAACTTATAAAATATAGTTGCGAAAAGTTAACTTAATTTTATAAGGTTATAACAACTCACCTGTAGTTATAACAACTCATCTCTAGTCAAGATAAATAATAGTAAGTTGAAATGACTTGTAAATCTGAGTTGATTCAACAAAAAAATGTAAAGGCAGCAAAGTATTTTTTACAGTGCAAGATAAATAAAAAAGGCAGCGAGCGAAGCTTTGTTTCATGCATGTGTACACAAAAATACAAATCATGTTTATATCCAAATACCAGTGCATTAAAGTCGGGCTTATGGCGCAGTTGTTCTTCAGTAGAACTCAAATTGAAACTTAATCTGTCAAATCTGTTTTGCTCTAATGAATAAACAAAAGCACACAGTTCCTCCCTCAGGCCATAGAAATATCATGACAACACAATGCATTTCACAGGTTTGTTGTTAGTTCCCAGCCAAGTCTCAGATTTCCTTTCAACAATGGAGTTTTGAAAATCGCTCTACAACAGCAACTTTTTTAGCTTTTCATTCCTTAAAAATTAGCAAAATAAAATATTTCAAATCATTATTTAATGTTCCTAACCTTACTTATGAGATAAATAGCTGTGTAAAAGCAGGATAATAAGCAGGTTGTTATGTGCACACTTTCGGGGCTTATTTTTTGCAATAACAACCTGTTGCACATTATCCCTTATTGAGCGGTACTGTAGCTCAGTTAGTGATTTACTTAAGATGTTTGCTGTGCCACTATCCTTTTTATTCAGAAAGCTTGCCCAAAACTAAAAATTACAATAAGATAGTAATAAACAAACTAATAAAAGTTTAAAAAGTTCAAGCTCTCTTCATAGATATTGACAGTTTAACCTATTAAAGGTGCAATTTGTAAGATATTTGCAGTAAAATATCCAAAAACCACTAGGCCAGTGTTATATATTTGGTCCAACTGATTACTATCAATATCAACATATAATGTTTTCAACTACTTGTAAATCGTGAGAAAATTGCCATTCAAAAAATTTACAAAGGGCAGTGCAGTCTCCTGTCAATGACGTTAATATCCACGTGACCCTTTGTTACCGCCTTTACTGACGTAAAAAACACATGACAACAGTGTCGTGTACAAATGCGGAAGTATGCATTAGCGCCTGTCGGGCTACGCGCTTGTTTATGGACTAAGATTACTCTTTACCGTCTGTCGCTGGTTGTGTCAGCAAAGACAGCTCCCGTAAGCGTACGGGCCAACCAAACCACCCAAGAAGAGTTTGGAACAAGACGAGAGAAAGAATGAGGATCAATATCGGTGTTGCGTTATCTGGATGGAGAGAGCTTCACAACAACATTTAACTAGACAGAGATACTGACCTTGCTTGTGTTTTCATGACGGGTGAGTTGTTTTGATTCTTAACTCTTCAAAAATCGTATGCTATTATATTGATCACAACATTAGTGTATAGATTGTAGTGCGTCTTCCCGCGGACGATATAATGCACATCAAGAGGTATTGTACAGCAATTAGACACTTACTAATAGAGTTTGGTCTATCACCTGCTCCTCACAAAAAGATTTGTACTGTCAATACATTGTGAAAAATCATTTTAGATTGTAAGTTTGAACACTTAACTCTGTGCTGGGTTAACACACCATCGAATTTGGACTCATACTGTAACATCTATGTCTAACAATTTTGTTTTGCTTGCTTAATCAAAAGCAACATTTATAAGACTTGATTACCTTATCAATCAACGTGATTTCTCGTTCGCGTCTGATTAATGGCCATCAGCGGTTGAGTTAAAGACTACAAATCCCATAATTCCATGCTGCTTCAGAGCGTCATTAACTCTTTTACCACCATTGACGAGATATCTCGTCAATCAAGAGAAAACGCTTCCCTGCCAATGACGAGTATTTCCGGCTTTCCACAATACCGCTATTATCCAACAGGTGGCGCCCTTCCACAACTTTTTAAACCCGGAAGTATTGCCCCATGGCAAGCGGCTGCATGTCCGTGTCTGTTTTAAAGATCGCTCTGAATGGGATCTCTATGAAAAGTCCGTCACAAAAATGGAATTATCTCTGCTTTTTGCTCAAAATGTGCTGTTTTTGCAGAAACCTACCCGTATTCAAAAGCTGATTACAAAAGAACTACTGAAGGTAGGATGAAACGGGTTTTTTGTTTGAAAGCAGAGGGTCTGTTCTTTCATTTGGTATATTGTATGTTTATATATTTAAAGAAGAAAATTTTCTGGAACGTATTAAACTTTTGTGAAAATCATAAAAATGCTGGCTGGCAACTTAAAAAAAAAACGCTGGTGGCGAAAGAGTTAATCTACGTCATATGTTGTTATTGCCGTTTTGGTGCCATCTAGTGTCAAATTCTACGTATTCCATCTTTAATTAGATTATTTACTTGAGTCTTGAGAAATTAGTCAGTTAAGCTTTTTAACCCAAGCCCTGTATTAAAGATGTTAGGGGGGCGTGTACACCAAAGCTTTTAAACGACAGGTCTTGCCAGTTTCTTTTCAGTTTTGATTGCTATGATACTATGATTAGTCATTGAACGATGCACAGGTTTGTTGTTGGAATATTTGTCCCGTCCCTCCTCCACTGTGATTGGACGGCAGGGTAAGAAGTGACATTGATGAGCTGAACTCCCGGTGCTTGGCATTTTTTAAAAGCACCGCGATTTCATTGGAAACAATTAAAAACATATGCCGCGTAAATGCTTTGGTGTGCACGCTACCTTAAACGGCACCTGATCTGTTTATAATTTGCTTTGCTCCTTTTGCAATAAATGATTACCAAAAATATACTTTTCAGAATATTTTTATTTTTAAACCCATAAACCAGAAATTACATTCATTTTTGACTGATACAGAAAGAGAGTTTAGAATCACATAAAACAAGAGTTTAACTTTAACTACCATGAATATATGGCAATGATAACTTTGATTAAAATGACACAAGTTGAGTAATGTGGTTTAAAATTCCATACAAAGAATAAAAGTCTTGCAGAAACGTTTGCAACAATACAATAGATGTCTAGCAAATTGCTTTAAATAACTTATTATAATAGTTGAGTCTCAATGATATCAAAGCATAGAACCCAATTTTAAACCATTTGTAAGTGAAAGAAACTTCACAACTGAATATATTGGTTGTAGGAAGTTCTACATCTTCTTTAGTAGTATTAGACGCTCATATCTCTTGTGATGGGAGAGGTTGGAGCCCTGACGTCCTTGATCTATAGACAAGCACTCCACACACCATGGCAGCTGCTGCTAGGAAACAGCCAGCGATGACTAGTAGGTTCAGATTCGGGCCTTGGCTTACAGTGGCCTCTGAAATAAAGTAAAGGCACGGAGATGTTAGTTGATCATATGAGCATCTACTACACAAGCAGCATGAACAACAGAAGCAAAACGACGTCTTACGTGATGCACGTCTCAGTCGCAGGGGTCCCTGGGAGATGAAGTGACTGGCGGTCTGGATTGGTGCCTCTCTCTTTTGAAGATGGCGGGTGAGTGGAGATACTGTGGTGTTTGTGCAGCCTTGAGAACAGCGAGTGAAAGGGTTGTTGGCCTCACATATGATGATTGAGCAGCTGATGAATGCCTGTGAAGGAAAAACAGAAAAGAAAAGCATTATGGTTTACTACTTTATTTGTTTTTATTTTATCATTGCAGAATATTTGCCACCCTTACCTTATCATGGAACCCAATGAATTTGAAGGCCTCTAGACCGAACTGGATGTATGGTTGGTGATTTGAGAAAATCTGAACAGTTTCATCCACAATGCATCTGATATTAGAAAACACACTTGAATTAGTAATGGGTGGGGGACTGAGATTTCAGAGGCTAGAGATGGGAACTGACCCTTTTACCATTACTAATGTGATTATTGTCATGAGAGCAGTCATAAAAGAAACCATAAGCAACAATAGGATTGAATTGAATGGTTTAATGTAGCAGAATCGTACCCGTTTGTGATGATGGGGTAAGAGATTGGGTAGTTGGGATTATCGTAGGGTGTAGCCACACAGGACTCGAGGAAGATCTCAGTGTTTGGGACTGGAGTGATGGGCTCAATCTGCATGTAGATCATCTCACCCAAATCATACTCCAGTGGGTAAGAGTTTGGATCAATTACGTTGGAGAAGTTTGCAGAATCATAATATTCAAACTCATAGCTGAATGAGCCAAAGCCAATCTCAGTGAAGTTGATCCCATGTCTGCGTGTATCAAACTCAGTTGTAAGGTTGCTTCTTTTCCGGTACTTGCACAGGAAATCAATTTCTAGTTCGTAGGTCCTGGTTATAATGTCACTGGGGTTATCGTACGAAATGATTTTATTCTTGAAGATAAGGTATTCATTGGTCTCCTTTAAGAACAAACAGATGTTTTCACATAATTAGGCTACTATCAGGTCCTATGATATAATCAGTAAGCTTTAGTAGTTTTATTCTTAAAATCTATTTGTCTTGGTACAGTTTAAACTTTAAAACAAAATGAGTGTAGTGCTGAATGAACATCTGGGGCATCTTACCTCAATTTCAGTGCCACAACCATTCAAAGGTATGCTGATATACACATAGGTCGCATTAATGTCAGGCTGGCAAGACGGATCTATCAGCCTCAAGTGTTTGTTAGTGATGTTTGGGAGTGTAGACCTCTCAATTAACACTGACATTGAGTTTTGTAAGCAGATTACATGTGGCTTGGGTCCTAGAAATCAAAATAATAATCATGCATCAAAGCAGTATCTTGGTGATGTATAAAATTCTATCAAATTACAAATGCTTTTAATACAAACTGTAGAAGGAAACATGATATGGATGTTAACAGCTTAAAGGTGAAATGTGAGTTTTAAGTGGCGTCAAGCAGTGAGATTTGCGAATTGCAACCAACCTTAATTTCAAAACGCAATGAGAAGCTACGGTAGCTGCCACAAAACAAACATGTTATCTTTATACACCTGCACAGTTAGGGCCAGATTTACTAACCAGGACAAGTTAGCGTGCAAGCCCATTTTCAAAAAATTGCAGATGGGAGTGATAATATCTGCCAATGCAATCTACTAAGAACAGCGCAAATTAGTTCAGCGTCACAAATAAACAGAGCTGAAAAAATAACATGGCTTGGCAAACAATATTTTTGAATAACACATTCCTTTGGCATTCCAAATAAAAATTCCAAATTCCAGCTGCCTAAATTCACCACCACACACTTTTCAGCTCACAATCTACTTGTCTTTTAACATGAAATAACAACTAGAAGAAATTCCAAATTTGCAAGTCGCTTATTCGCGAGTGCTTGTAAAAATGCTTGCGCTGCCTTAAAAACTATACACAAAATGCAACACATTTGGATAATCCGGCCTTGGTGTAAGCAGATCATTAAGCATAATTTTTATATGGTTCAAAACTTTGTAATACCTTGTGTAGTAGGGGTTGCAGTGTTTGGAGTTGATTCTGTTGTAGTCGATGCTGTTGTGGTGGTTGTCGGCGGCACTGTTGTGGTGGCTGTCGGCGGCACTGTTGTGGTTGTTGTGGTTATAGTCGGCGGCACTGTTGTGGTGCCTGTCGGCGGCACTGTTGTGGTTGTTGTGGTTGTAGTCGGCGGCACTGTTGTGGTGCCTGTCGGCGGCACTGTTGTGGTTGTTGTGGTTGTAGTCGGCGGCACTGTTGTGGTGCCTGTCGGCGGCACTGTTGTGGTTGTAGTCGGCGGCACTGTTGTGGTGCCTGTCGGCGGCACTGTTGTGGTGCCTGTCGGCGGCACTGTTGTGGTTGTTGTGGTTGTAGTCGGCGGAACTGTTGTGGTGCCTGTCGGCGGCACTGTTGTGGTTGTAGTCGGCGGCACTGTTGTGGTGCCTGTCGGTGGCACTGTTGTGGTGGTTGTCGGTGGCACTGTTGTGGTGGTTGTCGGCGGCACTGTTGTGGTGGTTGTCGGCGGCACTGTTGTGGTGCCTGTCGGCGGCACTGTTGTGGTGGTTGTCGGCGGCACTGTTGTGGTGCCTGTCGGCGGCACTGTTGTGGTGGTTGTAGTCGGTGCTGTTGTGGTGCCTGTCGGCGGCACTGTTGTGGTGGTTGTTGGCGGCACTGTTCTGGTGGTTGTCGGCGGCACTGTTGTGGTGCCTGTCGGCGGCACTGTTGTGGTTGTAGTTGGTGCTGTTGTGGAAATTGTTGTCGGTGCTGTTGTGGTGGTTGTTGGTGCTGTTGTGGTTGTAGTCGGTGCTGTTGTGGTGGTTGTTGGTGCTGTTGTGGTTGTAGTCGGTGCTGTTGTGGTTGTAGTCGGTGCTGTTGTGGTTGTAGTCGGTGGCACTGTTGTGGTTGTAGTTGGTGCTGTTGTGGTTGTCGTTGCTTTTGTGGTTAAAAATTCCATTTAATTTTATTATCTTGTCATTTTTAAATATCTTTCTAATAAATAACATCATAATTGCAAAGTTAAATTCTTGACCTACCTTCATCTTCCACCTTTACAATGACACACCTCAATTCAGACTGGTAAATCCTTGACCTTCTAAATGGACAGATTTCAATTTAGAGTTGCTATAATGCGATATGAAGCCAGGAATAAGATTTTACTTAAACATACCTATGTCTTCCTTCTGCAATGAAGCAAAATGGAAAGTACTGGCCAGAGTTCTCTGGAGTTGGTGTCCAGTGAATCACATACTCCCCAGTGGTTATTTTCTGTTTTGTGCTATGCAGAGGTCCACTTATGATGACATCAATGATGCTGTATGACCAAAAACAAACACCATTAGTAAAGCAACTCATACCAACATTATTTTTTTGACATTATTTTCCATAGTTTGAACTGCTGCAAAAGCTAGCTTGAATCTACTCAAACATCATTCATTTCAATTATCAAGGTGTGTGAGAACCAGAAAGGCGTAAGTGACATTTTGGGTAAAATTCAGATGAGCTCTTTCTTCTGCCAAAAGACACGAGTGAATTCTTAATCATTTTGGAGTTATAAAAGATTGAACATAAGCAAACAATGTCAGATTAAACCATGGTACTTTTTTGTTCTTGTAAAGTTGGTGAGATGTCGCTTATGCCCCCCTCTGGTTCTCACCCTTCGTTATGTTAAATGTAAATATCAAGAAATTGAAATTACTGTCTATTACTTTTCTAACCAAATTCAGTATTTACTGTAGCAATTTACTGTAGTTACATAACTCGTGTCTGCACTCTCTGTACAATGTTATTCTGTCATCCTGAATCAGATTGTAATGTTTCTCGTACTGAATCTTCTAAATCTCTATTTGGGTTATTTTCCCAGTTAAATACAGAATTTAACCTGAAATAAAACAGCAATGTTTTCTTGAATACCGTGACTTATGCGCGGAAGCATTTATTCTGATTTCAAGCTCCTCATTCACACGGGCCTGCAGGAACTCTCCATGTTGAGGTGTTGGTTGGAGGAACTTTGGTATATAAGCACCCTCAGTGCAAGATGGAGCGTGACCGTCAACTGAAACAGCAACATATGTGTAAGCAGAAGATGCCGTTTAAAAATAATTTTATAGCATTCAAAACTGTAATACCTTGAAGAGAAAATTGAAGAGGAATTTGGCTCAGTGGTACAGCTGGAACTGGGGTTGCATTGTTGAATGGATCTCTAGTCACTGGAGGTTGGCTGGTGTAGGACAGAGTGATCGTCTGCAAAGGGAAATCCTCCAGTACCAATTCAAATGTATAAACTCCTGGGATCCATGTGTAGATATACGACAACGAGCATTCATTCTAGAACATAAGAAACTCTGTAAAACTCTGTATCTTACAAACAGCAACATAAACATTTTAAACAAAACAGCTTATGCTTCAGTCAGAGAATTTTACTCTCACCTGATCCAAAGTAAAACCAGCAGGTTGGTTGCAAATTCCACACTCATTATTTTGTTCAAGTCCATATCTACATCTGACGTGGTCACCATCAGGATCAAAGGCTAAAAGATTGTATGTCCTTGGACAGTTCTGAGGAACTCTAGAAAGAACCCCCCCCCAAAAATGTCATGTTATTAATTTTATAATAATTAGACATGGCATCTCATAATTACACAGTGAAGGTAATACATAATAAAAAGAAAAGAATAAAGATTTTACCTAAGAAATGGTAATGTGGTAGTGATAGGGGATATGTTGGGTTCTGAGGTGTCTGATCTCAATCCAAGGTCAATATGTGTGAAAAGACTCCAGGGTCCAGTTATTGTCACTGTGTTAAAAATCCAGCAGCAATTCTGGTTTCTGTTGACCCATGCAGAACATCATTTTACATTTGCTGTCTCTTTTATAATGTTTCAGAAACTATATATTTGCACTTATTATTACTGTAATCATACTTACACCAGCTCAAATGGGTCATTGGTGGCAACGGTTCTTGTTATGATTCCCTCAGACTGACACCAGTTTCCACCATTGACACTTGAATCTATTTGACCCATCTCAAAACTGTCCTCAGTGCCACAGTCTCCAGACCAGCATGCCCAGTTTTCAAATAAGGAACATTGATGGTAGGCCGTCTTGAAGCGAAGTTCCACCTGTAATAATATGTGGATTAGTAAGTCTGTCTACTACTATAATTCACTTAAATAAAAACAATGATGTGCTTACCTTGTACGATCCATCAATGTTACTTTTTGAGTTAAAAGTCATTAATCCTCCATAAAAGTGTGAAGCTGTGGTGCTCAGCACCTGCAGTGTCAGGAGTAAAAAAGTCAGATACATGATGATGAGAAGAGCTCAGATTATCTGTAACTATCAGCACAAATGCTCCTCTTTTATAGCCCTATAAAGGAGGAAATAAATATTTATTTGTGAGTAATGCCAATGTTCCAGTACAGGTAAAGAAAAATGTATATTGCAATAGGCACTAAAATTAGAAATGACTGGCCTTAAATTATTGATGAAAAATTAGCCCATGCCACAACTATCTTAGGCATCTGTCTTGCATAGGAACTTTCACAAATAAATTATTTCTTTGTTCTGTACGATGTCTTCACTAGAATATGTACGTGATAAAAACCTCACATCCAGTCAGCCTTGTTTAGATGGACTCTTTTATATTAAAAATGTCCACTTGAAAAATATTCATTTGAGAATAGCTACACAATGCCTAGAATAGAAAATTAACTTTAACTAGACAAGCAAATAAACTAAAGCAGGACTAGATTTGTATTTGGACTATGGCTTTAATACTGATGCAATGTAATGAATTGTTTCACACAATTATAAGCAGGGCTGGAAATGGGGGAATGTGTGGGGACAGGGTCCGGGAGAGAATTTCAAGGGGGGGACCGACTTCCAATTTTTGAAATGGTGAAATTGTAAACAAATTATATTTAAACAACTAAATAGCATTTAAAAATGACTCCGTTTTACTTGTTGTATTGCAACTATTATTTTATTCAAAATAGGGATATGAAACGGGTCTGCTCGGTTCCAGACAGGCTAACTATTGCGGCATAAGTATATTACCCAGATGAGTTATGTGAATGCTTTGTTCTAGACAAACTAACTATTGCGGGATAGGTACATTTACTGGACATTTTATACTAATGCTTTGTTAAAGAAGAATGTCTTAAGTTTAGATTTAACATGATCGATTTTATAATGCATCAAGCTTGTCACATGACAATTCAGTTACAGTGCCGCTGTATGACTGATGTATCGGTTTCATTTCAGAATTTTCTTCTTATTTAAAATATCCAATAACTAAATATCCCAATTTTCACGTTCTACAATTATTTTTCAATTTATTGTTAAAGGTTTGTGTGACTTAAAATACTCAAGGAAAGATACGTTTTAATAAATAGTAAATTGTAATGTTATGTTATTTTAAACCCACATTTAATACATCATGAAGTTAAACTTGGCTTTGCAAGTCAATTCAATCTACTATTTTAAGTTTTGGCTTGTGAAAAGTTTACATAAATTATAAAATCAAGTTAAAGTAACATAAAAATATATGTTGATTTGACAAAAATGCTGCTTATTTTTTACAGTGATGTAAATTGCAAGTTAGTTGTGCATAAGGTCTACGCCGTACGTAGGATGTGCATAGCCTGACGCGCACTTTACCAAAATTTTAACAACGTGTCCGTTCTACGCGGGCAACACACTGAAAAAATGACTTTCAAGAAAAAAATGTCTTAGTATTTTTGTCTTGTTTTCTGTAAAAACATCTAACAATTCTTAAATTAAGATGCTTTTTCTTGATGAGCAAAGCAACCCAAGAAAATAAGTCACTTAAATTTGATATTTTTGGTCTAAAAACAGGAGTTGCCTGATGAAGATCAGTTGATCGAAACGTTGCTACGCAACTGTCATTAAATATATTTTTTCAGCAAGCAGATAGTGTGCGGGAATTGTTCTTTGTAATTGTGGTCTAAAAACTAGACTTATTTTCTTGGGTCATTTTGCTCATCAAGAAAAAGAATCTAAATTTAAGAATTTCTTATATTTTTACTGAAAACAAGACAAAAATACTAAGATTTTTTTCTTGAAAATCAATTTTTGCAGTCTATATTTTTGTCTTTGTGTTAAAGTACAAATATCTAAAATTTCTTAAATTGAAATATTTTCCTGATGTGCATAATGACCTGAGAAAATAAGTCTAGTTTTTAGACAAAAATTATAAAATTTAAGTAAATTTGTGCAAGCAAAAATATCTGCCAATGGGGTGAGTCTTGAAATAAGTTTACTTAAACACTTCATTCAAGATTTTTTTAATTGTTTGTTTCCAAACAAAGATGGGGTGCATGTTGATGTGGATGTTGACGCAGAAGTATATATATAAAAAGCGACTCGTAGCCTACAATGTCCCTCCTACAATCACCCCCCCCCCCCCTTCTAAACTAGAGTCCCCCTAACTAAATTTCTGCCATTTCCAGTCCTGGTTATGAGAGCTGCTCTAATTCACCATGACTTCTTTTTTAAAACTCCTAATTCAGATAAGAGTCGGGTTTTACAATTCAGATCAGAGGTTATATATGATTTACAGTAAGGGAAAATTTCACCTGATCTATAATATTTGGAGTTAGTAAAAATAAACATGAAATGTGTCAATGACAGGAACATCCATTTAACTTGCGTATGTCAGTCTATTGGAATTTAATTATTGTTGTTGCTTCATTTGGCAATAAAAAATAACCCAATTAGACTAGATGAACAAATCAAAGTCAAGTCTGACTAGAGATGCAACAGATGCAGAACTTTCCCGAAATACATCAACACTTCCAAAAGTGAACCTAAATACCATAAGAGCTTTATTTCAAACAGCAAGGCTTAAATTTTCAAAAATCTCGCTTACTGATTGTGCATCCAATTAATATAAATCAAACTCCAGTTGGTTTGTTTTGATTTAAGCATTCATAAGTAAAAACTACAGATAAGTAGCACAATAAAAACATGATAACATAATAATAAACATGTTTTGAAAAATCGAAAAATGTTTTGGAACCAAACTCTTCAAACGTCCGAAAGTTTACATTACAGTCACGGCAACATGGACATGATTTTAAAATATTTATGCACTTATCAAAGCACAATGCAACTTTTGTTTATATGATATATACAAAAACAAAACAACAAAAAAATTGTGTTACAGACTACATTTGATCCTATTACTGATTATTGTTATTATTATATGATTGTTATGGATGATAGCAGGTGAACTTTAATAAGACCTTGAAGATGGGCAATGTGCCCAAAAAGGAGGGAGTTTGTTCAAGAGTTTGGGTCCGGCTCGGGAGAAAGTTTGTCACCCTAACAGTACATTTTGTTCTTACTGTAAGATCATGTAATGCCTTGTAAACAAAGCAACCATTTCAGTGACTTTAATAGGGTGTAACAATGTTACACAACAACACCAGGTATTCAGGAATGCACAACAGCAACAATAAGGCATTCAATTTAAAACAAACACTGACATTTGTATACTTGAGAATATAAAGCAGCTTTGTTGGATCCGCTTTAAACGTGAGGGGGTGATTATGGAAGGAAAAATTTAATTATTGTTTATAAGGCAGCGTTAAAGATGTCCTTACGGTGAATAGAGCTTTAAAGAGCACCCATGAGAGGAAATATTTTGGAAGGTCAGAATACGTCAATAGTCACCAGGGAATCAATACGCAAATACTCTGCCGTCTATGACACTAGGATGCGCCAGTTTATCAGTTTCTACTAAAAAATGTTGTACAACTAGTAATCTGTTTCAAAATACTGCAATTAAATTAGTTTGATAGTCTCCTTCCATGTAGTTGCTTCAGGGCATCAAACTCAGACCCAAATGTAATCAATACGCAAACCCTGCCGTCTATGACGCTTGTTGTGAATTAGGCGGAACGTTTTCGATAGAAGTTCAAGTGTGTGTATGAATACGAAATACAGTACAAGTTGCATTACTCAAAAATGTGTTTTGAAGAGGAAAAAACATATATAAGTCACACTGGACTATATGTTGCTTTTATTTAGAAAATAATTTTACAAAATCCAAGCTGAAGAACAAACATTTAATCTGGAAAGGCAAGTTTTTCAACTAAACAATAGCACAGAACAGCAGCCTAAATAAGTATCCGTACATGTTAAAGTAACATACAGTTCAATTCAATTTAATTTATATAGCACTTTTCACAATTGTTAATCGTTTCAAAGCAGCTTTGCAGGGGAAAACACAGAGCGTACAAGCGAGTGTAGTAATAATGTAACATATACAGTAAAGTGCTAAGTTAAGCCAAAGTTGGCTGACTCTCCCGGGGATGAAAAACCCCCCTAGGAGAAAAACCCAGTGGGAAAACTCCTAGAAGGACAAAAACCTTGGGAGAGATTAATATATATATATATATATATATATATATATATATATATATATATATATATATATATATATATATATAAACACGGGTGGGATAGGAAGCGGGTAAGCAGATTAAACTGGTTCAGCTGGTGGTCATTGGTCGCTTATCGCTGGGCATCACGTTGAAGGACTGCCAGTAGATCAGTGGTGTGATGACCTTCACAGCAGAAGGAACTGGGTCTGTTTGTCTCATTGTCTTCGGGGTCGAGGACGAGACAGGGAGAGAGAAACAGAATCCTAGCAGCGTAGGGGCCGTTCGCATGTAATGCAAGTGTCATACAGTATTGTGGTTTAAAATCCGCTCGGTTCCAGACAGGCTAACTATTGCGGCATAAGTATAGAGATAAGTACATTTACTGGACATTTTATGTGAATGCTTTGTTAAAGAAGAATGTCTTAAGTTTAGATTTAAATAGATCGACTGTGTCTGATACTCGAACAATATTTGGTAAATCATTCCAGAGCTTAGGGGCTAAGTAGGATGAGAAGGATCTACCACCTTTAGACACTTTTGATATTCTAGGGATAATCAAGTGGCCAGAATTTTGTGATTGCAGTGTACATGGTGGATTGTATTGTGGTAGTAATTTTTTAATATACAAGGGTGCTAGGCCATTCTCTTCAACAAAGCATTTGCATAACTTAACTCGCAATAGTTATTTTTACGGAACAAAGCACTCACGGTCATAACACAGACCAACCAAATAAATAAATAAAAACCTTATCTGCATGAACACTTCAAAATGAATTGCATTAAATAGTTTGCCACCGTTTGCCAATGAACCTGCATTAATGACGACAGTGGGGCCTCTGGCCTTAGTCGAACGGGTTGGCACGTATGGTCGGGTTGCGATTTTGGCACTTTCCTGTGTCTTTTGAATGGTATGCCATACAAACCTGTTTGCCACTGAACTTTCATTAATGAAGACAGTGGGGCCTCCAGCCTTAGTGAAACGGGTTGGCACTTATGGTCGGGTTGCGATTTTGGCACTTTCGTGTGTCTTGTGAATAGGATGCCATACAGACCCGTTTGCCACTGAACCTGCATTAACGACGACAGTGGGGCTACCGGCCTTAGTCAAACGGATTGGCACGTATGGTTGGGTTGCGATTTTGGCGCTTTCATGTGTCTTGTGAATAGGATGCCATACAGACCCGTTTGCCACTGAACCTGCATTAACGACGACAGTGGGGCCTCCAGCCTTAGTCAAACGGGTTGACATGTATGGTCAGGTTGCGATGTTGGCGTTTTCTCGTGGTCTTGTAAATAGTATGCAATATAAACCCGTTGCCACTGAACCTCCATTAACGACAACAGTGGGGTTACAGGCCTTAGTCAAACGGGTCGACAGGTTTCATTTTCTCTTAAAGATCGGAAGGTGACCCTTAGTTACCATATATACCTTCGCATTGGGCCCCCAATTTGCAAAATTCCTTAACTGTGGATAATATAATTATGCCACAATAGTTAGTCTGTCTGGAACTAAGCTGATTTAAACCACATAACTGTGTGACACTTGCATTACATGTGAACGGCCCCTACGCTAATATGATTTTGTTTTTCTCTCCCTGTCTCGTCCTCGACCCTGAGGACAATGAGACAAACAGACCCAGTTCTGGTAGATGTGAAAGTCGGCACACCTCTGATCTACTGGTCGTCATTCAACGTGATGCCCAGCTGATGCCTGACCAATGATCACTGGCAGAACCCGCTTAATCTCATTATCCGTTTATATGTGTGTATATACATATATATCTCCCAAGGGTTTTTCCCTCCTAGGACCTTTTTTTTATTTCCTCGGCTAGAAAGCCCAGGGTTTTTTTCTCCTAGGGGGATTTTTACCCCGGGGAGGCAGCCTTCTTGGGCTTAACTTAGCTTCCTCTTCTAGACGTTACATTAGTAATACGCTCGCTTATAATGACGAGTCATAGCCGCAGCAAATTTGACTGCATATGCTATCGTGTAGTATGTTGTGCTATCTGTCGTTTTTCTGTGCTTTTACTGCTTCTATTAATGTAAAGCTGCTTTGAAACAATTAACTATTGTGAAAAGCGCTATATAAATAAAATTGAATTGAATTTAAAGCTTTGTAGGTAATTAGTAATATTTTAAATTGTATGCGATATTTAACTGGTAGCCAGTGTAAAGATGCCAGAATTGGACTAATGTAACATAACATAAACAGTTATTTTCACAAACTGTTTATTTACATAAACAGTTATTTTATCTGTAATTATCAGCAGAGAGCTTCTCTTTTAAAGCCGCTAAAGGAGAAAATGACAATTATTTATTTGTGGGTAATGCCAATAAATCCAGTACAGGATAAGGGAAATGTATATTACACAATAGGCACTAAAATTAGAAAATTGCTAATAAATTATTAATAAACAATTAACCAAGGGCCACAACTATCTTAGGCATCTGTCTTTCATGGGAACATACACAAATAAATTCTTTCCTTTGTTCTGTATGATGTCTTCACTAGGATGTATGTACTATAAACCTCACATGTTCAGATCCAGTCAGCCTTGTTTAGAAGGATTGGTCTGGGTTTATATTAAAATGTCTACTTGAAAAATATTCAGTTGAGAATACACAACTAGACAACTAGAAAAGAAAATAAATTTAAGTAGGACTAGATTTGTATTTGGATTAAATGTTTAATTTTAATTAAAAACTGTGTTTTGTTTTAAAATTAGATTTCTATTTTATAAATAGACAAATTTAACTTCCCATAGGTTGCAGTATACAGCAATTTTCAAGTTTGGTTCTTGATATCAAAAGTTAACACAGACAGCTAATTCAAATAACACATTGCATGCTTTAATACTGATGCAAGGCCTAATGCAAAGTAATAAATTTCTTCGCACAATTATAAGCAGGGCTGGAAATGGGGGAACGTGTGGGGACAGAGTCTGGGAATGAATTTCGAAGGGGAACAATTTTTGAAATAGTGAAATTATACTTAAACTTAATAGCATTTACGAGTTGTATTGCAACTATTATTTTATAATGCATCAAGCTTGTAACATGAGACAGTTACAGTGGCGCTGCATGACCGATGTATTGGTTTCATTTAAGATTTTTTTATTTTATTTAAAATATCCAATAACTAAATATCCCAATTTTAACATTCTACAATTATTTTTAAATATATTGTTAAAAGTTTGTGTGACTTAAAATACTCAAGAAAACATATTTTAGGGAACATAAGTTTTAATAAATTGTATATTGCAATGTTATGTTATTTTTAAACCTTCATTATAAAGAAATACAGCATGAAGTTAAAACAACTTGGTTTTGCAAGTCAATTCAACTTACTATTTTAAGTTTTGGCTTGTGAAAAGTTGACATAAATTATAAAATCAAGTTAAAGTAACACAAAAATATATGTTGATTCAACAAAAATGCTGCATATTTTTTTTACAGTGCATGTGAAGTGCAAGTTATAGTTCATAGTGCATAAGGTATTGGCCGTATGTTATTATTCAACCCATCCTCACCCCATGGCGTCAATATTTGACGACACTTGACCATGCGTCAATATGTTATGCGGAGGGTATACCTTTCGCGTCATTTTTTGACGAACTGGGGACTTCAATACTATTACGTCCGTTGCATTCTCTTTCCTATTTTCTTACCATTTTCGCGTCGGTTTAGGGTTAGATTTACATAATGACATCCCTACCCAAACCTAACTCTAACCCCAACGCCAGGTGACAACTGTCGTACCTAACTCTAACCCCAACGCCAGGTGACAACTGTTTAATTTCGCGTACACTGTTTAATT
This sequence comes from Misgurnus anguillicaudatus, assembly GCF_027580225.2. Classification (NCBI taxonomy): domain Eukaryota; kingdom Metazoa; phylum Chordata; class Actinopteri; order Cypriniformes; family Cobitidae; genus Misgurnus; species Misgurnus anguillicaudatus. The sequence continues at coordinate 35,343,152 of NC_073351.2, read as the reverse complement.
TTGCGTAATCTAACCCTAAACCGACGCGAAAATGGTAAGAAAATAGGAAAGAGAATGCAACGGACGTAATAGTATTGAAGTCCCCAGTTCGTCAAAAAATGACGCGAAAGGTATACCCTCCGCGTCACATATTGACGCATGGTCAAGTGTCGTCAAATATTGACGCCATGGGGTGAGAATGTGTTGCATTATTAGGCAAAAAATGCGGTCTGCATGTGTAATTGCACGTCGACGCGGACGGCAACCCAGAACTATGAAAAAGGCTTGAACTGATTATGCCAATTGAGAGATGTCCTCAGGACAACATATTGTGTTGACCCAAGGACAACATTTTTCTAAATAAAACCAGGGTCCGAAATTAACACCCGCCAAGCGCCAAATGCGGGTAGATTTTCCGTTTGGCGACTAAATTCAAAAGGCTACCCGCCACACTGGCGGGTGATTTTCATACCAAAATATTAATGCAATATAATGTGTTTGCCAGTAACTAATCTGGGAACCAGGTGAGCTAGCCACAGAACGTCTCTACGCTCCAAGTCTCGCACTAGAGACGGTCTGTTGCTAGCTAGTACTGCAGGTAACTTGCGGTCTGCAGCTCTGCTGCATATTAGCTATCAAAATGCATCCCCACCCTGCACGTCGGGCTATCTTGACTTATAGGGAGGAAAAAATATATTTAAATGCTTATGCATTCTTTCACAGATTTGTATGGGTAATAATGGTGTATGAAATTCAGGCATTAGGTACTTAAATTACGTTTAAGCGCGTGCTCGAGTTTTACTTTCACTTTCGCGGAAAAAGATGCAGTACAGGAAGCAATCCGTCATGATTTGTCATGGATTTGTTGGGCAAATCCTCCAACTTCGTCCTGTCAGTCATTATTATCCTCACGTAAGAAAATTAAATCTCTCGCAGCAAGCTTTAAAGTATAGATTGTACGGGCAGTGAAGAGAGTGACTCTGTGCACAATCGCTCTTAAAGCGACAGTAGCCCCTGTTTTTCTGATCGAAAAAATTATCCAGTCTGTAACTGGATTGTGACCCACTAAACCACTTTTAAATGGTGAGTATATCGGGTGTGGGGATGAGCAGGAAAAGTTGGTTTACATGGAAATCCAGTCTTTTTGTTTCTTAAAAAACAACTGCATCAAAACACAACAAGAATATCAGATTAAACATTGTGGTTAGAGGACCTATTGGCTTTGTATTGGCAAAATTTGGCCTGAGGTAAAACTAATTGAATAAGCCTGTGCTATGCCCACAAAGTCAAGTGGCATTTTCTTATCTGTGACTTCAGTTAATATTTGTACTGATGATTGATATGTCCTGAAATTTGATATGTGTTATTTGTGTTTTGATAGATGTTTTATCTTAATATTCTACATTAAAAGTACTGTATTTTTTATTCGGGCTACTTGCATTCATTTCGGGCTAACAAAAACTGAAGAGTGCCTGCCCGAAGGGCTACCAGGGATTTTGAAATTTTGGCTGGTAAAAATGTGTTTGGCCGGTAGATTTTTTCATCTACCAGTCCCCGTGGCAGGTGAGCCAAGAAGTTAATTTCGGACCCTAAATTAAACCTAAACCCACCCCATACCCTAACCATAACCAAACCCTAAAATCAGAGGGATATGATAAGTGAAAAACAATGGTCTAGAAACAGCTAATCCTGGTTGTAAGCTTAAACTTAAAACAAACTGTAAACTTATTTCTGAAATCTGATTGGTTGATTGAACTTTATGTTGCCCTGAGAACATCAACCACTTCCCAGCTAACAGGGAACGTTCCCACAACATTCGCTAACGTTTTTTAAAAGTTCTTTAAAGGTTAGAGCAAAACGTTTTTAACACAACGTTTATGCAACGTTCTTATAACGTTATTAAAGGTTGAATAACGTTCTTATGATGTTGATGAACAAACGTTCTTAGAACAACGTTCTCAGAACGTTCCCTTGAGGTTATTTCTAAACGATGAAGGTTGTCATAATGTTACGGAAAAACGTTCTTAGACCAACGTTCTCAGAACGTCCTTTTGAGGTTATTTCTACACAATGAAAGTTCTCTTAATGTTACGGAAAAACGTTCTGAGAACAACGTCCTCTGAACGTCCTTTTGAGGTTATTTCTACACAATGAAAGTTCTCTTAATGTTACGGAAAAACGTTCTTAGAACAACGTTCTTGGAACGTCCTCTTGAGGTTATTTCTAAACAATGAAGGTTGTCATAATGTTGTGAGAAAACGTTCTTAGAACAACGTTCTCGGAACGTCCTTTTGAGGTTATTTCCTCACATTGAAAGTTCTCTTAATGTTACTGGAAAACATTCTTAAAACAACGTTCTCGGAACGTCCTTTTGAGGTTATTTCTACACAATAAAAGTTCTCTTAATGTTACGGAAAAACGTTCTTTGAACAATGTTGTCGGAACGTCCTTTTGAGGTTATTTCCTCACATTGAAAGTTCTCTTAATGTTACTGGAAAACGTTCTTAGAACAACGTTCTCGGAACGTCCTTTTGAGGTTATTTCCTCGCATTGAAAGTTCTCTTAATGTTACTGGAAAACGTTCTTAGAACAACGTTCTCGGAACGTCCTTTTAAGGTTATTTCTACACAATAAAAGTTCTCTTAATGTTACTGGAAAACGTTCTTAGAACAATGTTCTCGGAACGTCCTTTTGAGGTTATTTTTAAACGATAAAGGTTGTCATAATGTCACGGGAAAACGTTCTTAGAACAATGTTCTCGGAACGTCCTTTTGAGGTTATTTCTACACATTGAAAGTTCTCTTAATGTTACGGGAAAACGTTCTTAGAACAACGTTCTCGGAACATCCTCTTGAGGTTATTTTTAAACGATGAAGGTTGTCATAATGTTACGGGAAAACGTTCTTAGAACAATGTTCTCGGAACGTCCTTTTGAGGTTAATTTTAAACGATGAATGTTGTCATAATGTTACGGGAAAACGTTCTTAGAACAACGTTCTCGGAACGTCCTTTTGAGGTTATTTCTACACATTAAAAGTTCTTTTAATGTTACGAAAAAACGTTCATAGAACAATGTTCTCGGAACGTCCTTTTGAGGTTATTTCCTCACATTGAAAGTTCTCTTAATGTTACTGGAAAACGTTCTTAGAACAACGTTCTCGGAACGTCCTTTTGAGGTTATTTCTACACAATAAAAGTTCTCTTAATGTTACGAAAAAACGTTCTTAAGACAACGTTCTTGGAACATCCTCTTGAGGTTATTTTTAAACGACGAAGGTTGTCATAATGTCAGGGGAAAACGTTCTTAGAACAATGTTCTCGGAACGTCCTTTTGAGGTTATTTTTAAACGATGAATGTTGTCATAATGTTACGGGAAAACGTTCTTAGAACAACGTTCTCGGAACGTCCTTTTGAGGTTATTTCTACACATTAAAAGTTCTTTTAATGTTACGAAAAAACGTTCATAGAACAATGTTCTCGGAACGTCCTTTTGAGGTTATTTCCTCACATTGAAAGTTCTCTTAATGTTACTGGAAAACGTTCTTAGAACAACGTTCTCGGAACGTCCTTTTGAGGTTATTTCTACACAATAAAAGTTCTCTTAATGTTACGAAAAAACGTTCTTAGAACAATGTTCTCGGAACGTCCTTTTGAGGTTATTTCCTCACATTGAAAGTTCTCTTAATGTTACTGGAAAAGGTTCTTAGATCAACGTTCTCGGAACGTCCTTTTGATGTTATTTCTACACAATGAAAGTTCTCTTAATGTTACGTAAAAACGTTCTTAGAACAACGTTCTTGGAACATCCTCTTGAGGTTATTTTTAAACGACGAAGGTTGTCATAATGTCACGGGAAAACGTTCTTAGAACAATGTTCTCGGAACGTCCTTTTGAGGTTATTTCTACACATTGAAAGTTCTCTTAATGTTACGGGAAAACGTTCTTAGAACAACGTTCTTGGAACGTCCTCTTGAGGTTATTTCTAAACGATGAAGGTTGTCATAATGTTACGAGAAAACGTTCTTAGAACAATGTTCTCGGAACGTCCTTTTGAGGTTATTTCCTCACATTGAAAGTTCTCTTAATGTTAAAGAAAAACGTTCTTAGAACGACGTTCTCGGAACGTCCTTTTGAGGTTATTTCTACACAATAAAAGTTCTCTTAATGTTAAAGAAAAACGTTCTTAGAACGACGTTCTCGGAACGTCCTTTTGAGGTTATTTCTACACATTGAAAGTTCTCTTAATGTTACGGGAAAACGTTCTTAGAACGACATTCTTGGAACGTCCTCTTGAGGTTATTTCTAAACGAAGAAGGTTGTCATAATATTACGGAAAAACGTTCTTAGAACAACATTCTCGGAACGTCCCCTTGAGGTTATTTCTACATGACGAAAGTTGTCATAATGTTACGGGAAAACGTTCTTAGAACAACTTTTTTGGAACGTCCTCTTGAGGTTATTTCTAAATGATGAAGGTTGTCATAATATTACGGAAAAACGTTCTTAGAACAACATTCTCGGAATGTCCCCTTGAGGTTAATTCTACATGATGAAAGTTGTCATAATGTTGCGGGAAACGTTCTTAGAGCAACGTTTTTGGAATGTCCTCTTGAGGTTATTTCTAAACCATAAAGGTTGTCATAATGTTACGGGAAAACGTTCTTAAATCAACGTTCTCGAAACGTCATGTTGAGTTTATTTCTACACGATGAAGGTTATCATAATGTTAGGAGAAAACTTTCTTAGAACAACGTTCTCAAAACGTCCTGTTGATTTTATTTCTACTTGATGAAGGTTGTCAAAATGTTAAGAATTTTTTAGTAGAAAACGTTCTTAGAACAACGTTCTTGAAACATCCTTTTGATGTTATTTTTACAGTACTTGATGAAGGTTCTCATTTTGTTAAGAGAAAACATTCCTAGATCCAGCATTTTCTAAACTTCCTTTTGATGATATTTGTACTTGATGAAGGTTCTTGTAATCTTAAGAGAAAACGCTCTTGTTTTAAAATAAAATAAAAAAAACAAGATCATTGCACATCATTTGTCATTAATCCAAGTAATAAGAACAATTACAGACTCTAAAATTTACCCCCAGGTAAGCACCTATATAAATGTACCAGGCCAAGAGCTTAACATTAAATAATAGTTGCAACTACATGCGTTAGCCTAGTGCTAACTAGACATTCAGAACACTCTGAGATGTTTGTTGGTCCAAATAAAGTAGGTACTGAACCATCTTTCAGGGTCAAACGTTTCGCAAATCCTGCCTTGAACTCACCTAGATTGGAGAAGCAATCGTCAGTAAAATAACAAAAAAGGGGTTTTTATCCTCTGAATTTGATTTATCTTCATGGTAGTGAAAACAACACAAACTTGCCCTTACAGCTTAAAACACAGTGTGTTAGACATGATGTTAACACACCAACTAGTGTAAGGGTCTGTGTGCAGATCAGGGTTTTCATTTCTCCCGTGCAAGACTGTAGTCTTATGCAAAGTATTGCCTTTATATGTAAATAGACAACAGGTCAGAGATTCAAAAAGAAAATGTATGTAACATGGTTCAACTCCCTACTTTAGAAACTTGTGTGTTTGCACACCATAGATGGACAGCTACATGACACACTGCAATAAAGGTAATTTTCGATATTGAAACTGCCTGGCACTTTAATATCAATTTGTTGAAAATGACAAAAAGACAAAAAATGTGGCATGGCTTTACATTTGGAAGATTATGTCACCAAGTTGAGCCCCCTGTGTGTGTATAACCCATGCAGGTTATTGCCTACAGTTGTGCAAAGGCCTTTTGTCCTGTACACTATGAACCAGGAAGGGTTTTTTTGGTGAACTGTGTACATGACATGTACAAAAGCTTTGACAATCAGAGAGACATTTTGTGATTGAAATGGTACAGAAAAAAAACGAGAAACTAAGTTGGAATGGAAGATGCTCAATCATTCATATACATTACATGGTCAGATGATGCTAGAAAGAATCAAGCCACAGAGGAGAAAACCAATAAGTGCATAAGAATTTTAATGAAATTTATGTGATGGATAGGTTGCCCTTAAATTAAGGTGACCAGCTTTTTCAAATGACAAGTACGGACATGTCCTAATGATTAAAATATCCTTGAAATCTTATTTGTTATTGTCTAGAAATTTAAAAACAGGGTCAAAACCTTTTTAAATGTTTTCATCTTTTATGTGGGTTATGGAGAACACACCAAAAACGGGGACCTCCTTAAATTAAATTTTTTTTAATTTATGGGAAAAGTGGATCACTGTTTTGAATCTTGACTTAATTATAAAAAGAAATTATAAACACTTACAGGAGCAAAGTAAATGAAATAAAAAAAATACAAATATTAAAGTAGTATCTAAAAAATAACGAAAATGTGAAGCATCTTGTTTATGGAATCTATCTATATAATCTGAAATTTAAAATATTTAATGTTCCCAGATGCTTTCTTAAATAGGTTATAAATTAGTAGAGTAATATAAACGTCTAATAACGCTTATATGTATCACTACTGTCCGTTTTCAGCACTGGATATATTTATTTTGATATATTTATATAATCTAATATTTTATATTGTGATGTATATTTTTAAAAACAAATTGGCGCGCAAGACGAACCGCGCATGCGCATGAAGAAACGTTCCAGATACAGTCCACGCGGTGAGAGCCAAACCGCGTTAGGTAAGTGTGTATATTATTTATCTTTCTTTATTTTCTTTGAAAAGTATGACCTAGCTAATATGGCATAAAGTGAGTAACGTTAAACGTTTTAGCATCGATTGACCAGTCACTCTTTTTTCCATCATATGTGTCGGATTGTGTTTGTTTATGGGTCTGGCTAGTGGCAAACTGTGAAGTTACTGACCAATACCTGGTCTGAAATAAAAATATTTTGTTTTCCCAAAGACGAGGGCAGACGACAAGCATGAATAACCGCTGTGTGGACGTTATTTGTAAATGTGGTAACTTAGTTGACACGCTTTTGCAATGATTAGAACTTGCAACTCAAGTTTACTTACATGTTTAACGTTATTTCGCTTCTCATCGAAAATAATCTACACTACATGGACTTTGATAATGTTACTTTTATTTATTCTTTGTGGAAGTTAGTTCAGTACTACTGTGCAGTACTTGTAACAGAAACAGTATTGCTGTTTCTGTATGTTTGTGAATAGTAAACAATGTTTGCAGTATATCTGTAAACCATACTGTATAAGCAGTAACTTATACATGTAAGTTAACAATGCACAGTAGGCTATACACAATACTGCAGCAGCAGCAGTATAAGGCATGTTACTGCTTATATAATAGATATTGTTAGTATAAAATACAGCATGGCATGTGGCTCTTGAATATGTTTGTAATATTACTTTTCTCCCCCAGTAACATCTTTGAAGGTTTCATGAAATTCAGTCTGGCTCGGTATGTTGAGAATAATTCTTAAAAAAATGTAAAATAACTAGTTAAATCTGTTAAAGATGTATTTACCTGTTGTCTGCATAATTTTTCATAAGTCCAAGATTGAACACATTGTGTACCATTTTAGAGGTCTGCTATAAGTGATGTGGGATTAAGATGGGAATAATGCAGCCTGCAAAGTGCTAAATTATAATTTATTTTGTTTCAGATCCGCTTGGTAGCAATGGTCCAGGTGATGCTGTAAGGAAGGTTTTGCAAGTTGCCCCATACAATGGATCGAAAGGGAAAGAAATACCTTTGGCACTGTGATTATTCGTAAGTGTTTCAAAAGTTTCTGTAACTCGACTGATATTGCTTCTACAGGGAGTGCAGAATTATTAGCCAAGATGTATTTTTGAGGATTGCTTTTGTTGTTGTGCAGCTGCAGTGCTCTTGGTCGGTTCAGGGTGTTGGCGGGCCCTCAAACCTGAACATTTAAGTACTAAGGGTGAGGTTTTGCCTTTCTTGGGAGAGTGTTTCTATGTGCACCATTGTTGGGCGGCTGTTGGTGTGCAGAATTGTTGGGCAACTCAGGGCTCCAAACTGCGACTAAAATGGTCGCATTTGCGACCAAATATATTTATTTCCGAGTGAAATTTCTGTCAAGGTCGCCATTGGCGACAATACAAATTTACTCCCTTTGATTGTAAAATTTGCATTATATGTGCATGTTTTATAACCAGTAGCCTATCGCTTCATTTGTTTTGTTAACTTCATGAAATGAGATGCGTTGTGTGAACGTCACCCCTCGTTCAGACAGCCAGTGACGTTATTGCTGTGTGTCGCTTGTCTCTTTCAATGAGGCGTTTCTAAATCTGCTTGTCATAAACAAATGAGTACCATCCACGCCAGTAACTGACGAGAGAAGGATGACGTGAACTCCACTGCTTTGTTCTCAATGGTAGTCGCTCAAACTTTTCTTAACTTTCTCGCGTCGCTGGACACGCGCATACGGTCGCCAACGGTCACTTTCACTCGTGTCGCCGAAAGTCGCCAGGTTTCCATTGAAATGAATGAGATTGCGTCGCTCTGCTACTGCTAACAAAAAGCAGGCTCCAGCAGCTGTGCCAGAACGAGCGCGGGAGAGAACGCCAGAGACACAGGGATTCATCTTTCCGCATCAGTCAATGAACACCGTGCCGAAAGACATTTCAAAACGTCCTGGATTTTAGACTATTTGAACGACAAAGATGCTAAACGGAGCGTTTTTTTGTGCGCATACGTGCACACACTCAAGCCCAATGCGCGTTTTAAAAATCACGCAAACACATGATTTCTTTGGGCTTGACAGAAGATATACGCACAAATGATCTTGTAATGCCACAGTCTCTGCAAGTATACTCATAAAAACAGACATTTATAAGTGAGCAGTTGAACAGATGTGTCAGTAGCTACGTTTACATGGACACATTTTGCTTGCATCGGATTAAAATCCTTCCGATTAAAGGAGCGGTGAATCAAAAACTCAATTTTAACTTGATAATTTGTTATATAAGAGGTCATCAACTTAAATGAACATCCTGCAAGTTTCAGTCCTGAAAACGTCCGTGCTACTGAAATATAACCGTTTTTGGCACCAAGCCAGCTAAACACTCCAGTGAGGAATTCGGAAATCTATGACGTCAAAGTAGAATTGAAACACCTCCCCATAACCGAAAGGACAAGTCTACTTTTGTAGCCCCGCCCACAGCTTCGCGTGACACACGTGTGTCTCAACGAGTAAACATGTCTTTAAAGATTGACAAATGTAACCAAAATGACTTTTAAATACATTTTTTCTGAGAGACTTTTATTTTGACGCGGTGATCTGTTATGACAGTGTTTCCCAACCCTGGTCCTCGGGCACCCCCTCCCAGAAAGTTTTAGATGTCTCCTTATTTAACACACCTGATTTAACTCATCAGCTTGTTAGGGATACATGTTTACCATTTTAGAAGGAGGCTGATGAGTCGAATCAGGTGTTTTAAATAAGGAGACATCTAAAACTTTCTGGGAGGGGGTGCCCGAGGACCAGGATTGGGAAACACTGTGTTATGATACCATGGAAACGCATTTTCGGTTGTGGAAGAACCGCGTGGGAACAACACAGAAGCTAAATACTTCAATTCGGAGGCTTGGAACATAACATTAGCAATATGCGTGGATAAAGTTTGCTTTTGAAGAAGTTCCAGCTCGTGTGGGGAGCATTTGTTAACGTTGTGTACACGGATTCATTTGTAAATGGTAAATGGTAAATGGACTGCATTTATATAGCGCTTTTAACAGACCTATGGCCATCCAAAGCGCTTTACAATTAGCCTCACATTCACCCATTCACACACTCATTCATACACCGATGGCGGTGTCAGCCATGCAAGGCGCCAGCCAGCTCATCGGGAGCAGCTGGGGTTAGGTGTCTTGCTCAAGGACACCTCGACACTTGGCCCGGTGGAGCCGGGGATCGAACCACCAACCTTCCGGTTTGTAGACAACAATTTGTAAAGAAGTTGATGCTGGATTTGCAGAGAGACTGTGATTAAAAGCACCACTTATATTGGATCTGACAACAATGACACAGCAGTATAATACACAGTAAGACATTTTACTTTATTTAAGTTACTGCGTTTCACTATTGCTTTGTTAGAAGAGATCGCTTGATATGTCCTGTTGTAACATCCGTGTCTAAACACGTTTGTTTGACTGTTTTAATTTACTAAAAACTAGGGCTGGGTTTCGATTCAAATTTCAAGAATCGATTCGATTCCGATTCTCAAGATCTTGAATCGATTATCATTGTTCGATTCGATTCAATTTGATCCGATCCGATCTGATCCAATCTTCGAGATTTAGATAAGTGTTTTTGAAAAAAGCCCGAAATGGTGCCAGATAGGGGTGCATGGAATCACCAAAAATCTATTCCATGAGACATTTTATTAGTATATTTCATGGTATACATGTTTTTCAGTTTTTTGGATTATAAAAATGTGCAGTTATTTGCCACTCACTATAGCTTTTAACTGCTCACCACAGTTTTAAAATATGGACAATTTAAAGTTAATAATGTTAAAGTGAAAATGCCCAGAGGATAACAACAGATTAAGTCTTGATTAGACAGAATCTTGTTTTTAATTGAGTTATTAATATTATAGACTATTGAAGCTATAGTATGCATTGTATTTTGTATTTATGCATACATTACATTAAAAATAGGCAGTATGTAAAATGAACAGGTATAAATGTATGCACAAACCTACAGACAGGATAAATACCTGTATATGAGAGACGGACCTCTTTATAGATATTATGACGGGTGCTATGATGTGATGAAGTCTGTTTTAAGGTTTTGACGCTCTTTAATTTCTATTACACATTAACATTTGCGTCTCTTTCTCGTCTTTCTGATCAAAGATGTTTGTACTATAAGCAAATTAGGCGTCAAACTACATCGCTCCAGCAGCGCACGTGTCACTGATATAAACGCGAGTTTTGTCTTAGCTTGCTTAAAGTTCAGAAACCTTTACAACTATTAGCATTATTATGTGTAAGAAGAACTCTTTATTTGGCGACCCTTTGCACGCGGCTCAAGAAACCTCTGCCTGTCAGAGACCGGGTGCATGAGCACAGAGGGAGGGAGAGAGAGAGAGAGAGAGTTTCCCCTGGTGAAAAACAAATATACTTTATTGTATTTCAAGTATATTTAACTTTGCAATAGTACATTACAAATATACTTACAAAGGAATGTACTTTCTTTAAACATATTTAAAGTATGCTTACAACATATTTGCGCGTATTTTTTACAATTAAACTTTTAACATACTTCAAAATAATTATACTTTAGTATATTTTCTAAAAGTATACTTTAGAAAAATATACTTAAAGTTAAAGTTTTGTGCAATTTTTAAAGTATACTAAATTTAAACTTATTTTAAAATGTATTTTAGGTATACTTTATCGGTATGCTTAAAGTTATCATTATAATAATGCACTGACAGTATATTTCTAAAATACATTATTTAGTATTCTTTAGAAACAGTATATTTTAAGCACATTTTGAAAGTATATGGGGTGTACAAATGTATATTATTTTATGGAGAAATAACGTGGGCTTAAAATTACGAGAGAGCAGTATGTTCTGTTACATTTTATATTGTAGATGTATACATTTGTAATACTATTAACATAATAAGGTACACTTTAACTTCACTATAGTCAAGCATTGGATAAACCAATTAACTGTGTTTTACCACAAAATAACCATGGTTTTGCTAATAATAATCAATACACCAAAAAAAACATGGTTACTAAACTTTTACCACAAAAAAAAAACATTCATTTTCGTAAGGGGAATATGAGTGTTTGTTTTTTTGTAGTTTTTGAGTCAATTGCATACCGCTTATAGCTGTACACATTAATTAACTTAAACAGTTTTCGTAAATGCATTTCAGAGAAAAGTGAATTCTGAGATTTGAATAATGCATCTGACGTGTGTGTGATGACGTCACGACGCACGTATTTTGATTTTTACCAGTCGTTCAAGGCGGACCGATTAAGTACCAACGTACGTTAAAATATATTAAAAATAATTATATTTGATTATCGTTTGACCATTATGAAGTTTATAAGTAGACAAACATATTTAGAATGCGAAAATTTGTCAAAAAATCGGTGTCAAACACGCTATTAGTGATAAGCTGCTGTGTAGCTTAGCTTAGCTTATAGCTAACAGTTAATGTTAAAGGTTTGAAAAATAGCACTGTTAGCCTGTTATATCGAATTAGTACACCCGACTGTTTTGTTAAATATATGTATTGGTGTGTATGTATATGTTAATGAAAAAAGGTAGCGTCAGAAAATCTGTTTTTTTTAATGTAGCGTGAAAGTTAACCATTTAGAGGTTGTAAGGCTTTTACCTAACTGTATTTAGTATTAATAATGCTGCATTCTTTCCTCAGAAGCTAAAGTTTTTCAAAGACATTTGTAGGGAGGACTTTGCAGCTAATGGTAAGTCATTTTAAACTCTTAAGATATAATAATTCATTCGTAGTTGTAAATCAAGCTTCAGTTTAGATAACGTTATATACATATTGAGGCGGTTTCCCGGACAGGGACCAGACCAGTCCTAGACCAAAACAAATGCAAGAGCTGTCCAAACTGAAAACAACTTGCACTGACATATCTTAAAATACACCAGTGTCCTTTGTTTTGCCTCAAAATGCACACAGGTAATGTTTTTATTAAGGCATGTTTTTTGAAACTAGTTATATTTCTTAATTAAACTAAGGCCTAGTCCTGTTTTAAGCTAATCCCTTTACAGGAAACCACCCAATTGTCTGCTTGTTGCATTTTCTTTCTGACAAGTTTTACATTTAAATTTAATACAATAAAATCTTTCTTTAGGAGCTAAAGTATTTTATGTAAGGAGGATTTTGCAGCCCATATAGGCAAGTCATTATAATGAAAACTCTTAGGGGTGGTTTCCCGGACAGGGATTAGCTTTATCCAGGACTAGACCTTAGTTTAATTAGGATAGTTTTAACAAACATGCCTTACTAAAAACAGTACTTATGTGCATTACGATGTAAAACAAAGGGCACTGATGTATTTTAAGATGTCAGAGCAAGTTGTTTTCAGTTTGGACAGCTCTTACATTTATTTTAGTCTAGGACTAGTCTAATTCCTGTCTGGGAAACCGCCCCTTAATATATATGATGACATTTTAGTCAAGCTCTAGTTTAGGTAAAAATATATCTGCTATACAATCTCTGCCAGTAAACTATAGATTTAATACAGTAAGTCTTAAATAAATGTAATGTTTTAATATTAAACACTTTTTAATTGAGCTTATTGTCTCTCTTTTTCAGATTTCCTAAGGCTGAACCAAAACCTGCCAGACTAAAGTTGATTTGGGAGAGAAAGATGTTGTAAACTCAATCATCTTGACATTCTTCAATGAGTAATTGTTCAATTTTAGGCAAATACTGTACACTTTGAATGCTGTGAATAAAACTATATTTTAAATATATTTAAAATGAATTGTTTTTGACTGTTTTAATCAGCTTTTATTTATTTGGAAAAAAATATTTTGGTTATGTTACCAGCTAAAGTAATCTATTCCCAAAATAGCACTCTTTAAGTTAACTTATTATTAACGCACTTGAAGTATACTCATTACTAATCTAGCTGCAGGTATGTAAAAGTATACAAAATGTAATGTACTTGGCATATTCATTTTTCACCAGGGCAGTTTTTAGAATTTTGGATTGGCCAAAAATATATAGAATGTACGCAAACAGTCTATTTAAGATATACTGATTGTATGTTTGCAAGACACTCATAATACATTTGTAATGTACTCCTAACATAAATAAAACACACTCTAAATTCACTTATCAAGCATGAATTTAGCACAAAAACAGTCATGTACTTAAATTGTACTAAATACACTTAAAGTTGTTCCACTTTAGCACACAAAAGTACACTAAATACACTTAAAGTTGTACTTTGTTACAATTAATATACAACTAAAATATATTAAGTACAAAATTAGTTGTTCCAAAATAGCACTCTTTAAATAAACTAATTAATAGCACACTTTAAGTATACTGGTCATTAGTGTGACTGCAAGTATACTTAAGTATATCAAAATTAAATATATTTAGCATACTATTTTTTCACCAGGGTCCCTGACCCGCGGTGGATTCACTGCATGGCACTTATTATAAAAATTACACAAATAACTCGTTCATTTGTTATGAGTGGATTATTTTACATGTAGATCGCAGCTTTGAGCGTTTCTAGAGTTTTCAAAACAACCGCTTGCTTAACGTTCCTGACCGCTATGTTCGTTGTTTTAATGTCTTTCCACCTCGCGCGCATGCGTAAATTCAATGACGCGGCAAGTTTAAGTTATTAATTATTAAATCGATTCTCTGAGTTACGGATCGATCTTTAGGAATTAACATGAAAATCGATTCAGAATCGGTGAATCGATTTTTTCAACACAGCCCTACTAAAAACATTAAACGATTAATAAAGGTACAACACTTAACAATATGACTGTAATTTAAAGGTAGAAATATACAAAGTTAGTTATAAGGAAGGATTTATCAGCCGCAGTTTAGATTCTGATGCCCGTTTACTGTGTTGTATACGGTAATTTAGGCGAATTGTGTTTGAAAGGTCAAACACTCAACAAAGCTTATTTTTTATCATATAACTGTGGTATTTAACATTACGTGAATGTAAAAGCAACCTCACAAGCACAATAGAAATATACAAAGTTATTGAAAAGGATTTATTAGCCGCAGTTTAGATTCTGATGCACGCTTACTGTGTTTTATACGGTAATTTAGTCACGTTGAGTTTTGTTTCTACTTAAATATACGTATTGTCATTTATGTGTATCATCTTTAGTAGAGGTCGACCGATATGCTTTTTCTCTGGCCGATGCCGATTTTTTTAGAAATTGGGGCAGCCGATGGCCGATATGTTTGGCCGATTTTCTATATGTACATAATAATCAAAATGTTCTCATCATTATTAGCAGATATTTTAAATGCAAAAATTTCACTATTTAAGTCAAAGTATATATGTACATAATAATCAAAATGTTCTCATCATTATTAGCAGATATTTTAAATGCAAAAATGTCACTATTTAAGTCAAAGTATTTAAAAATATATGACTGGTCTTTCTAAAGAGTTTTACAACCTCCTCTGCACCATGCATTTATCAGACACAGATATTACCTGACACTCTGCTGTCATCATCTATGATCAGTTTTTTACCATGGCTTTTATTGCTTTGTAGGATAAAATCCTTATTTGGTAGACCTGATAAAATATTTATTCATCATAAAGTTAACATAGTAAATGGTTTTTAGTTGAGACTGTTATTTAGGGCAAATCTTTCTAAACACATTTACATTCTCATTTCTGAGACGCTATAAGTGACTGATTGTGCTGACAGTGACGTCTTGTGAGTTTAGTGTTGGGACAGATCTGTTGTTTCAACCGTTCATTCAAACGAATCCGTTCAAAGGAGTCAGTTCGCGAATCGGACGCGCTGTGTTCTAATCCAGGCTGAGCAGCGCAAAACTGTAAACAAAGTCTTACTGTAACAACACGAAAAACATTTCCTTTGTGGATATGATTTGGTCTTCCGACCTTTCGCCATTGAGTCAGTTTTGATTTGAGTAATAAAAGCAGGGAGACAGAAAGCGTGCACGCGCGGCTCTTCTCTCTCTGTCACGCAAACAAAACTCATCATCACTTATTAATCACATGAAATGAGCCTAATCTTTGCACGGACAGTGCACCGCGAGACATAAGCCCGTCGCGCTGGTGTACTGGCTGCTTAATTCGCGCGATCCGCCATCATTTAGTAAAGCTGTTTGTGAACAAGGCATGGCTGCACACACACGAGACGGGAGCGAGCTGCCTGCAGCAAGAGGCAGCGTCACGAGTTCTACAACAGCGCTTAGGTGCCCGCAGATGCGCCTGCCTATTAATCGGCCTAGTTTTGCAGCAAAATCGGCCAAAGCCGATTTTTTAAAATATGCCAAAAATCGGCCAATTAATCGGCCGGCCGATAAATCGGTCGACCTCTAATCTTTAGCACCCAGAATCTTTTGTGGCTCAAACATATTTGTGTTCGGCAGTTATTTTTATCACATTAATGCTTTTAAAACATTTCCCTACATGTAATGACGGGGAATGAAGCTGTCCAATCATAGCAGTGGGTGTTTACGTTCAGGTCTTCAATGTGGCCCGCCCCTTCAAACGAACCATTTCTCAAGACAGACACTAATCCATGTTACAAAATAGCGTATTACTTATTGCTTTTATGTTTTTGAATGTAAAAACCAAGCACTTAATAATGTGATCGGATTGATGTGCGTGTTTATATGACACAAGATTTACATCAGATTTGATCATTTGACATGCGCACATTGCACAAATATAGTTTTACGCCAGGGTTCCCGCGGGGTCTTAAAAAGTCTTAAAAAGTCTGAAATTTAGAAAGTTAAATTTAAGGCCATAAAAAGTCTTAAAAATGGCCAGATTTTCACCCTAGGTCTTAAATTTAATTAACCCAAGTCTTAAATTTCTTACCACCATTTATTCCCGAAAAGGTTGTCCGAAAAAAATAAAATGGTAAATTAAAATGCTGTAGAACTAATCAGTGACGGAGGAAGAATGTATTTGATGGGTGGGCCTCTAAAAAGAAAAGTTCTGCACTTTGCGTGTCACTGAATGTCTCTTAAATCCAGTTTTTAATCATAATTTTTTAAAGAGGATACAAATGTAGGCTATTATAATCCACGCAATTCATGCCATAAGCTATATTTCAGGTGTTTTGATCCGACTGTATACTGTAGGTTTGGCGAGAAACAAACCTTAAATGCAGTTTTTTATAAGCAAAAATCTTTTCTGTGTTAATTTAACCAACTAGCCCGTGGCTTACCAGAGCATTTGCAAGGTTCTGAAACAGAGGACCCAGAAGCGAAAAATCAACACTGCTTTATTGAAAATCAACTTAACAGTCAGGCCGTCAAGTCCTGCGCCCTCAACAATGAGTCACTTTAGTGTTACACAGTTTTCATATGCAGCCTACAAATGCGACCTCTGGAGGCCACAGCCTTCGGATTTAGAAACGGCCTTGTTTGCAACACACAACAAACCACGAACAGCCTTTTAATAGTAAATTTCCTTTTCATTTCATTATTGTGTAATTAGAGAGGGGAATAAATGCGATGGCGGTATAGCGCATATTTATGCACATAACGTATGGGTGGAGAAAGTGTAAAACATGTTAACAAGCCACATATCAGCAGCTGACCATACTGATCTTCCCATATTAGTGGATTTTATTTGTCAAAAAAAAAAAAAACTATAATGTTTTGAGAATTTCTGAGATCATTGTGCCGCTTTGGTCTTAAATTTCACTCATAATGGTCTTAAAAAGGTCTTAAAAAGTCTTAAATTTGACTTGGTGAAACCTGCAGGAACCCTGTACGCTGTTTCAAGATTTGCTTTGTGCCTCAGCTGATTATAAAGCAGCAGCAAAAACACCCATTCACGTGTGCCCAAAAAGCGTATTTTACTTCACGCAGTGCTGCAAAGACCGTTCGCGAGAGCGAGTCCAAACACACGCGTTTGTGGATCAGAGAATAAATCATGGACTGACCGGACAACGCTGTCTTGTATCACTTTATGGGGAATTGGAAGGATAATAGGAACAAGATTAACAAGACAAATCACTTCTTGTGACTTCCTTCAACAAAACAAACTCAAATATTTGCGTCACATGTCATTACGGCAATTCTACGTCATTGCACATGTGAACATACTCAACACTCCCGTCCTGCAGGTGTCGGAAATGCGCCTTTCAGTGGGTTTACCAACCGCCATTAAAAAAAGAAAAGATGGCACATGCGCAGAGCGTCCCAGTTTCAGTTATCCATCCGGTCAAGTGTATACATGTCCTTTTGAGCGGATTACAAAAGGTATAAACCACCCCTAACAAGCGGATTAGATTTTTAATCAGATTGCCACTTTTTAGTCCGATTGAGGTGTTTACATGGAGCATTTTTATTCCGATTGATCATTTAAACGGATTACAAATGTCCATGTAAACGCAGCTAGTGTAAAGATCAGTGTTTCTCCGTTCTTAAAGGGACAGTTCATCTTATAAGAAAAGCTTATGTTTGAGTCGTTATGTAAATCAGACTACAGAAGACAAAAGGAAAATCACTTTTATAGCTTTAAAAAGATCAATTATATTTAATTTATAGAATGAAAACAGTGCTGTATTAATTTGATACTGTTTCTCTACCTAATCAATACTGTTAGATCTTACTTTATTTGTAAATTTGTTCTTTTCTATTTTATATGTTTGTAATTTCTTGATTTGTTCTTATTTAATTTTCCAACATCACTTTTTTGCTTATCTGAAAATTATTCAACTCATGACTCAAAAACCATAATGCAATTAATTTAACCAGTACTATATTGTAAAATTAAGTAATTTTAAAATACATGTACTGTAGGCATTCAGGTCCACCCTATTCCAAGGCCAACTTAAAATTGTATGGCCTTGTGACTGATGGTCAGATTATGGCAAAATAAAATTATTGCAGATGTCAAATGGTAAGGGAATGCTACTTGTTACAGCTTTCCACATGTATTAACCCATTTAATTAAACATGGTTTTGGATAACCTACTAGTCAAATGTTTACATTTTAAATTTACAACCTATATTGTCCGTCAGAATTAAATAATTGAAATAATGGTCATAATGTATTTTTTTGCATTTGCTATGTGGTGTGAATTTTGTTTCTGCGGGTGCAGGGGTGGGGGGGGATGTTGGGTTCCTTCCTCATTTTTTGTCCTTGGCCAATCACATGCCTTAAGAATAAACAAGTTAAGTTACCCCTTATGAGGCCATAATATTTATTCTGGGAGAGTCCCCCACCTCCCGGCCCCATCAGAGGCCACGTCGCCCCTCGAGCACCCTTTTCACCCCTGACCATTTTCATGCCTGCTAAAAGTAAGTGCATTGTTATGTGGCTCTTAAAAAATTATTTGGCGCCTGTTTTTTTCCCCTATAGGAGCCAATGGCTCCTTAATTGATTTTTTTTGTTTGGAGCCCTGCAACTGGATGGGGGGCAGGGATTTTGCCATCTCACTTGTTTTTTTTCGCCTGTTGAGGTGAGAACAACAAACAAACTCCACATCCACAAAAAAATCAACAAAAAAATAAAAAAATATATAAACTCAGTGACCAATGTAGCCACCCTTCTTTTCGATGGCGGTCGCGGGCCTTCCGTTCGCGGATTCGGTCGGTTTCTTGATCTGGTCTGGGCCAATATTTTGTGCAGCCACAACCACAGCCTCCCAGACACTGTTCAGAGAGGTGTACTGTTTACCTTCACTGTAAATGTCCTGCTTAAGAAGGGATCAAAATATCTCAATAGGGTTTAAGTCAGGTGAAGAAGGGGCCATGTCATTAGTTTTTGATGATTTTTACATCATTGAAAGAAGGAAGTCCAATATCTTTGTTGAGCGGGTGAGACTACAAACAGCCCTTTTCTCAGTCAAATTGGCACCAAACTCGAAATGTATGTTACATTTTGACTACAAATATGAGACACTTTCAATGAAGATTAATGTTTCTATGGGTGAAGTGCTCCTTTAAATGTTCCGGTTTGAGGGTTTGTTGGCATTTTGAGTTGGCCGGGGGCACTGTAGTTGTACAGTGGCAGAGGTGATCCTCAAAAATGCAACTTGCCTAGTAGTTCTGCACTCCCGGTATAGGGCTTATTCGCAAACACTGGAAGTAGCTAACCGCGGCCATCTTGTTGACATGACATCTGTCCTGCCCCTAGCCGCACGTAGATTTGAGTTGAGGGGAGCAGTAGCCTAAATGGCATCATCTCGTCAGTATTAAGAGAAGATAAGCTTGATTGGTGTGGAACCATATCAAATAGACCCAATAGCCTTAAGTAAAGATCCGTCCTTATTGCCAGGCGTAACTTATCTGGATATTTATAACTATATCGTTCATACAGTATCCGCATACATCATACAAGCACTGAAGGGCCGTTCACATTATAACGATAACTATATTATCGTCCACATCACCAAACAATACGTTTATGCTAATTCGCTCACGGCACTCGCGCAAATCACTTGCCTTTAATATTGCTTGTATGTCCTCAACACGCTGCGTTTCGCATAACTCTAAACAGTGAATATAATAGTTTGTGTAATCTCTTACCTTTTGGCATAACAGTTAGTTAATGTAATGGATTAAAAAACATTACGTCAATTTTCACAGCAACTGCAGGTAATCTTATGTTATAGACCTCAATGAGCTTCACTGTCATTTTAAGTGCTCGTGCACTTGAAGTTCAATTCATTGTATCTGCATCGTTATAGTTTTGGTGGGAGCTCCGCTATTCTCTTTAAAGCAACACCAAAGAGTTTTTTTTTACCTTAAAATAACGCTTCCAAAACAGTTTCAGTCGTTCATCCACTCTAAACAGGGTGAACAGCACTTTCACATTCGCTTTGCAGCCCTCTATCGGCCAAAACCGCACTAAAGAAGTTTCCAACCGTCGGGTAGCGGTCCTGTAGTCCGAGTGAATACTACAAAAACTTGCTTTACGGCAGACCTACAATCCAATCAGAGCCAGCTATGCCTCAGTATTTATGACAGTGGGTAATGGACAATTACGCTTCTAACCTGTAGGGGGAGCAAAGAGCCAAAACTCTTTGGTGTTGCTTTAATATAAAACGATTTTCAAAACTATATTTTTCATAGTTATCGTTATAATGTGAACGACCCTTAATTCCCTACCTAGTATCAATGCCAGACCTATGTTCATAAAGTCATTAATCCTAATTTAATAACTGTCTCAATTTATGGCAGCTTATTTGAAAGAGCAGTTTCAGCCACTGCTTACAGCTAACCATATGTGATTAAATGATGGGGACAGACTTTGCTGTGAGGCATATATCCCTAACGTTACCTGTGGTAAAATGATGGGGACAGACTTTGCTGTTGGGAGTCTCTCCTTCTCTGGTTCAACTCCTCTGTCTCCTTCCTTTCATGTTTTCTGACAGTCTGTATCGCATAAAAACTAATTCCGGGGTTCTTTTTGCTGTTGTTAGAACAGCCGTGTATTACACCACACACCATCGCGCGGTTTTAAAAAATTACATCGATAATACCATGCATAATACCCACGCTGCCTCGCTTGTCAATTGACAGACTGACAGTTCTATGTCAACAATATGGCCGCCGCGAACATTGATGACGTAGATCGAATAACTCCTATACAAGTTCATTTAACAAACATTTTTTTTTATGTTTCTGTAAAGCTCAGAGGTAGAGCATTGCATTAGCAATGCAAAAGGTCATTGGTTCGAAACTCTAAGAACACATACTGAAAAAATACATAATACCTTGTAATGCACTGTAAGTCGCTTAAGATAATAGCGTTTGCTGAATGCGTCAATGTAATGTTATAATCAATTATACCACATGGCTGTTGAATGCTTCTGATTAACAAATGTTTCACAGGTATGCATTATTTTTCGATAAATGCACACCTGACCTGTCAAATGTAACCACCCAAGCAATGTCTTTTGTAACCGTGGCATAAGAGGAATAATTGACTCTGATCCTTTGAGTTATTTAAAAATAATGCACACTTAGCTTCGTGACGTGCCGCATTACCACCTTGAGTGTGCATTATTTTGAATAATCCAGCTGCCCGTCATCAATTATTTCTTACGTATGCAACCATTATTTCTGTTTCTGATCGGCTTTTAGAATTAGTAGGAAAGGCTAATCTAATGATTTGAGCAGTCGATCAAATATTTGTGACAGGAAAAATCTGGCACAACATTCACCTGCAGAAACACTATTTAAACACTTTGGGGCAGTTTCCTGGACAGGGTTTGGATTAATCCAGTTATATTAGGATATTATATTAGGCCTTAGTTATATTAGGATTAGAGCTGGGCATAGATTAATCTAGATTAATCTCATACAAAATAAAAGTAATTTTTTGCAAAATATGAGTTTGTGCTGTGTGTAAATATTATGTATATGTAAACACACACACATACATATATGTACATGTAATAAATGTTTTATTTATATATAATTTTTTTATTTATATATAATATAGAATATATAAAAATATAAATAAATATACAGTCTTGTTCAAAATAATAGCAGTACAATGTGACTAACCAGAATAATCAAGGTTTTTAGTATATTTTTTTATTGCTACGTGGCAAACAAGTTACCAGTAGGTTCAGTAGATTCTCAGAAAACAAACAAGACCCAGCATTCATGATATGCACGCTCTTAAGGCTGTGCAATTGGGGTTTTAGTTGAAAGGGGTGTGTTAAAAAAAATAGCAGTGTCTACCTTTGACTGTA
Source organism: Misgurnus anguillicaudatus (assembly GCF_027580225.2). NCBI lineage: Eukaryota > Metazoa > Chordata > Actinopteri > Cypriniformes > Cobitidae > Misgurnus > Misgurnus anguillicaudatus. The sequence continues at coordinate 35,320,758 of NC_073351.2, read as the reverse complement.
CAAACTCAAAACTATTTTGTACAAACATTTTTTTTCTGGGATTTAGCAATCCTGTGAATCACTAAACTAATATTTAGTTGTATGACCACAGTTTTTTAAAACTGCTTGACATCTGTGTGGCATGGAGTCAACCAACTTGTGGCACCTCTCAGCTGTTATTCCACTCCATGATTCTTTAACAACATTCCACAATTCATTCACATTTCTTGGTTTTGCTTCAGAAACAGCATTTTTGATATCACCCCACAAGTTCTCAATTGGATTAAGGTCTGGAGATTGGGCTGGCCACTCCATAACATTAATTATTTTGGTTTGGAACCAAGACTTTGCCCGTTTACTAGTGTGTTTTGGGTCATTGTCTTGTTGAAACAACCATTTCAAGGGCATGTCCTCTTCAGCATAGGGCAACATGACCTCTTTAAGTATTTTAACATATGCAAACTGATCCATGATCCCTGGTATGCGATAAATAGGCCCAACACCATAGTAGGAGAAACATGCCCATATCATGATGCTTGCACCTCCATGCTTCACTGTCTTCACTGTGTACTGTGGCTTGAATTCAGAGTTTGGGGGTCGTCTCACAAACTGCCTGTGGCCCTTGGACCCAAAAAGAACAATTTTACTCTCATCAGTCCACAAAATGTTCCTCCATTTCTCTTTAGGCCAGTTGATGTGTTCTTTGGCAAATTGTAACCTCTTCTGCACATGCCTTTTTTTTAACAGAGGGACTTTGCGGGGGATTCTTGAAAATAGATTAGCTTCACACCAACGTCTTTTAACTGTCACAGTACTTACAGGTAACTCCAGACTGTCTTTGATCATCCTGGAGGTGATCATTGGCTGAGCCTTTGCCATACTGGTTATTCTTCTATCCATTTTGATGGTTGTCTTCCGTTTTCTTCCACGTCTCTCTGGTTTTGCTCTCCATTTTAAGGCATTGGAGATCATTTTAGCTGAACAGCCTATCATTTTTTGCACCTCTTTATAGGTTTTCCCCTCTCCAATCACCTTTTTAATCAAAGTACACTGTTCTTCTGAACAATGTCTTGAACGACCCATTTTCCTCAGCTTTCAAATGCATGTTCAACAAGTGTTGGCTTCATCCTTAAATAGGGGCCACCTGATTCACACCTGTTTCTTCACAAAATTGATGACCTCAGTGATTGAATGCCACACTGCTATTTTTTTGAACACACCCCTTTCAACTAATTCAACTACTTGCCCAATTTCACAGCCTTAAGAGCGTGCATATCATGAATGCTGGGTCTCATTTGTTTTCTGAGAATCTACTGAACCTACTGGTAACTTGTTTGCCACGTAGCAATAAAAAAATATACTGAAGGCCTTGATTGTTCTGGTTGGTCACATTGTGCTGCTGTTGTTTTGAACAAGACTGTATATACACTTGTAAATGTTTCTTGAATGCATACATGAATGTGTGTGTGTTTGTTTAGGCATGGTTATTGCACACAGCACAAACTCATATATTATGCGGGAAATGACTTTTGTTTTGCGTGTGATTGATCTGGATTGATCTATGCCCAGCTCTAATTAGGATATTAGTAGTTTTTTACAAACATACCTTACAAAAACCAGTACTGGGGTGAATCTTAAGACAAAACATGTTAAAATATATCAGTGCAAGATGTTTTTAAATTAAAGGTATTGCGGAGGATTTTCTTTTTCCGGGTGGATCATCAAGACTATTGGTCCTCCTAGTTGTCAATCAGGAGTGTTTCGCAATTGCATTTTTTTAAAAAGTGAAGAAGTCGGTTCTTTTCAAAAATTTGAGAAAATCCTCCGCTACACCTTTAAGGCAGCTCAAACATGCATTTTAGTCTGGGACTTATTTGGTCTGGGACTATTCTGGATAAGCCCTGTCTGGGAAACTGTGTATTTATACATGTCAAAGACAATTAAAAAACAAGCATAAGTACTAAAGTAAACGATAACAAACATATCATCATTAGTAAACGCCAACCCCATTCTCTTCTATTGTTACAGTTGTACAAATGACAGCGCATCATTTTATATCATTCTATACCAGTTTGTTTTTACAAACTATATCAGCACGCTGCTATAAAGCCAAATCACACAACTACTAGAGCAATATTAAACATTAGTTTGACTCATTAGTGCCAAACTACTTGCTTCTGCTATGGATTCCTGATACGGATGAGTTTTTATTGCATGTGACAAGAAAGAGGGAAGAGCGTGACACAAAAAAATTACATACTATTCTGTATGCACTTGTTTATCCTAGTACTTTCGCACTTGTTTTAAGTGTCTGACATGAATTTACACACAAACCCTGTTTTCACAGACAAGACTTAAGGCTAGTCCTGGACCGGTGTTTCCCAGCCCTGGTCCTCGGGCGCGCCCTCCCAGAGAGCTTTGGATGTCTCCTTATTTGACACACCTGATTTAACTCATCAGCTTGTTAGGGGCACATGTTTACCATTTTAGAAGGAGGCTGATGAGTCGAATCGGGTAAAACCATCCAAATTGTTCATCTTGTCAAAATCCATTGTCCATTAAACATATCCTTTTAGACTGTATTACATTTACTCCTGTGAGAAATCGTTTTTACTCTGTTGATAGTTTTAAAAAGGTTTTTAATCAAGTGAGCCCAAGCATGGTTTTAAGATTTTTAGAGGAAATATATTTGAAACATCTATTTTAATCTTCCTTTGATTTAATTATACTGTATTCTCGCCATGAATATAGCCTTTGAAGCTGGTATGCCGTTAAAAAAGAAAGAAAGAAAAGAAAGTCGAATCAGGTGTTTTAAATAAGGAGACATCTAAAACTTTCTGGGAGGTTGTGCCCGAGGACCAGGGTTGGGAAACACTGTCCTAGACAGTCTGCTCTGGTGGCTGCATTATCCAATCGCAAATATGTAATTGTACGGCTTCAAGCCTCCATTACTAATTTTAAAATGACCAGTGGCAAATGATAGAAATGGTAAAGCAGTTCACGGGATGGTACTGGTGGAATATCTCTGGCGGTTGGAAAAGACTCTCAGCCAGTCAGATTCGAGAAACAGAATAAACATTTTCTATAAAAAGCTATAATCACACTTTTACTCAAGCTATATTGTGTTATTAAATGATCTATTCTGCATTTCACAAAAAGTCGAACCTGGTTGCGCCTTCATTGCAGACACCTTAAAGTATGTTCCACATCGAGGAACAAGGGTAAGTCATATTCTGACTATACAAAGCTTAATGCAAATGGGTGAAGTGTCCCTTTAATGGCGCGCTCTGATTATTAGCATCAGTTTTAAGAAGGTTGTGGTCATGACAGTGTTGCCTTCTAAATCAGCTTCTTTTTTGTCCACAAATCAAGTGACTTTTAATAAATGAGTAAAAAATGAACAAATAAAAGAGTAAACTATTGCCCCGCCTAAGACTTATCTCTTTAACCAAGCATTTACCTACTTCATCTCCTATACATACTTATGCCGCATCTATTATACTGTATGAATGCCTTTAACACTACATGTGATGGGCCTCTTTACTAATTGCACCTTGTTTCTGTTTCCCTGTCTCATCCTCGTTCACCGAGGAAATCTGAGACGGACAGGTCCAATTCCAATTTGGAGGGATGCTCATCCCACCATTCATCCGCCTGATGCCCATCCTCATGCTGCTAAATTGATGACTGCTCACATATACTCACCGGCCACCTTATTAGGTACAGCTTACTAGTACCGGGTTGGACCCCCTTTTGCCTTCAGAACTGCCTTAATCCTTCGTGGCATAGATTCAACGAGGTACTGGAAAAATTCCTCAGAGGTTTTGGTCCATATTCACATGATACCATCATGCAGTTGCTGTAGACACGTTGGCTACACATCCATGAAGCGAATCTCCAGTTCCACCACATCCCAAAGGTGCTCTATTGGGTTGAGATCTGGTGACTGTGGAGGCCATTTAAGTACAGTGAACTCACTGTCATGTTCAAGAAACCAGTCTGAGATTATTTATTCTGCCGGAAGTAGACATCCGAAGATGGGTACACTGTGGTCATAAAGGGATGTACATGGTCAGAATCAATGCTCAGGTAGGCTGTGGCATTGACACGATGCTCAATTGGTACTAATGGGCCCAAAGCGTGCCAAGAGAATATCCCCCACACCATTACACCAGCACCAGCAGCTTGAACATTGATACAAGGCAGGATGGATCCACATTCTCATGTTGTTGACGCCAAATTCTGACCCTACCATCAGAATGTCGCAGCAGAAATCGAGACTCATCAGAGCAGGAAACGTTTTTCCAATCTTCTTTTGTCCAATTTTGGTGAGCTTGTGCGAATTGTAGCCTCGTTTTCCTATTCTTTACTGTCAGGAGTGACACCCGGTGTGGTCTTCTGCTGCTGTAGCCCATCCACCTCAAGGTTCGGCGTGTTGTGGGTTTAGAGATGCTCTTCTGTATACCTCACTTTTTTATTTTGCTTTTACCTCCATTGTACCGAACTGTGACGCCTGAATATATATATGTTTATATGTTTATATGTATATATGTATATATGTATATATGTATATATTTATATTTATGTGTTAGTATTATATAGCATAGTATATACTAAATTCTATACTACATTACCGTAACATATGTTGTAGCTGAAATTAATAACAGGGTCTCTTTCCTCGGTTACAAACTGCACCACACTACAGCTGTAACATGTAAGATGGGAACTGCACCTCCTGGCTAGGCCTGGTTCTCACTGGGTTTTTATTTCTGTCTCCCTGAAGAAGTTTACCCCTTGACCAATGTTTCTGTGTGGCTTGCTTACTAGGAAACTGCTGATATTAACCTTATAACGTCTTTAGAAAATTATGTTAATACTGGTATATAGTTTGGAGTTGGAGTATATTACATACACTGTTTTATCACTGTTCTATTACTGTATGTCCATAATATAGCTTGGAATGGAGTAATTCTTATTATATTATTTATATAAGAAGTAACTCCATGAAACTTCAAATACTCCATCCTTAACTGTATTTAAAACTTTGAGGTTCTTTGCTTTTCTGTGTCGTCTTATATTCTATTACATGTACAGATGATTTGGTATGATGAACTATTGTGAAAAGCACTGTATAAATATAATTGAATTGAATTAAATTGATGTTTGTTAAACATTTTTGCAAGGATATTGTACTAAGACATAAAGTTGGTGAAATGCTCAAAAATGTTTTGTAACCTTTAAATAATGGAAAGTAAGAAAGCTGGATATTGTATTGTTTTGGATTATAAAAATTAATGTTTAAAGAATATTATATTTGTGAAAATAAAGTTTTGAAAATATTGTAAGAAACTTTTTATAACCTTTGAACACAAATGTTTAAAATGATAACTATATTGTTGATATAATTTAAAAATAACCATTAAAAGAATGTTATACAGTATGTGAATGTTGTGAAAAATGTTTTTGTAACCTTTAAATAACGTTCTAATCATGACAAGAAAACTGGACATTTTGACGTTTTAAGAATGTTAAAAATAAATGTTCTAAGAACGATGTATTATGGATGAGAAAAAAGTTAGGAAAACGTTATATGAAACGTTTTTAGAACCTTTAAATAACGTTCTAATCACGAAAAGAAAACTGGTCAATTTAACGTTTTAAGAATGTTAAAAATAAATGTTCTAAGAACGTTGTATTATGGGTGAGAATAAAGTTAGGAAAACGTTATATGAAACGTTTTTAGAACCTTTAAATAACGTTCTAATCACGACAAGAAAACTGGACATTTTAACGTTTTAAGAACATTACAAAGAAATGTTTAAAGAACGTTCTATAATGGGTGAAAATAAAGTTAGGAAAACGTTATATGGAACGTGTTTAGAACCTTTAAATAACGTTCTAATCACGAAAAGAAAACTGGACATTTTAACGTTTTAAGAACGTTATAAATAAATGTTTTAAGAAAGTTCTATAATGGGTGAAAATAAAGTTAGGAAAACGTTATATGGAACGTTTTTAGAACCTTTAAATAACGTTATAATCACGACAAGAAAACTGGACATTTTAACGTTTTAAGAACGTTATAAATAAATGTTTTAAGAACGTTCTATAATGGGTGAAAATAAAGTTAGGAAAACGTTATATGGAACGTTTTTAGAACCTTTAAATAACGTTATAATCACGGCAAGAAAACTGGACATTTTAACGTTTTAAGAACGTTATAAATAAATGTTCTAAGAACGTTGTATAATGGGTGAAAATATAGTTAGAAAAACGTTATATAGAACGTTTTTAGAACCTTAAAATAACGTTATAATCACGACAAGAAAACTGGACATTTTAACGTTTAAATAACGTTCCAAAACAACGTTCCCACAACCAAAATAGAACGTTTGGAAAACGTTTTTAGAACCTAAATTTGTTAGCTGGGTTGACAAAATCAGGAGAGCCTAATGCGGCGCTTACCCTAAAACATCGAGGCTATGCTGAAAGACTTACACATGACTTTAATGAGCCTTTAAGAAATTATCACCCCCCTCTAAACTAGAGGCCCCCCACTAAATTTCTGTTGTTTCCAGTCCTGGTTATGAGAGCTTTTCTAATTCACCTTGACTTTACTCATACACATGTGAACAGATCTACAATAGCTTTAAATAAAAAAAGAAAGGGCCTTTTGTCATATTATGCCATCAAAGCCATCACTGTGATTAAATGAGTCATTTTGTAATATCAGGATTTGATCTTACCACTACCCCTTGTATTCAACTTAGTTTATTAGCTGCTAGTCTGGAATACAGTCTCCATCTTCACCACTACTAAAGATAACAAATACTGAATTTGTTAAAATACTACTTCGTTCTAGCTGCTGTTTTAAAACGCCTAATTCAGATAAGAGTCAGCTTTTACAATTCAGATCAGAGGTTATATATGATTAACAGGATGGGAAAATTTCACCTGATCTATAATATTTGGAGTCAGTCAAAATAAACACGAAACGTGTCAATGACAGGAACATCCATTTAACTTGCGTATGTCAGTCTGTTGGAATTTAAATTATTGTTGTTCCTTCATTTGGCAATATAAAATAATCCAATTAGACTAGATGAACAAATCAAAGTCAAGTCTGACTAGAGATGCAACAGATGCAGAACTTTCCCGAAACACATCAACTCTTCCAAAAGTGAACCTAAATAACATAAGAGCTTTATTTCAAACAGCAAGGCTTAAAAATAAAAAAAGTATTTGAGGGGAAAGAAATCAGAGTGACCTTCTTAGATAAATAAGCTTCTTCATAGAAAATAAGTCTAAAACTGGTTCCAAAACCAGATCTCTGTTCTTTTTCATTTTCAAAAATCTTGTTTATTGATTGTGCATCCTTTAATATCAATCAAACTGCAAACCGCAATTAATATCAATCAACAAACTGTTGGTTTGTTTTGATTTAAGCATTCATAAGTAAAATACAGCTAAGTAGCACAATAAAACAATAAAAACATGATAATAAACATGTTTTGAAAAATATAAAAATGGTTTTGGCACCAAACTCTTCAAATGTCCGAAAGTTTACATAACAGTCATGGAAACATGCTTTTAAAATATTTATGCACTTGATATGTACCAAGAGGTAGACCTTTCTAAAGTATAAACTGTCACGGTAGGAAATCCTCTGTTTCCTCCGTGTCATGTGTGTGTGTGTGTTTGTTCACTCACCTCTGCCATGTGCTCGTTTGATTAAGTGTTGTCACCTGTGTATGATTGCCTCGCTCCAGCTGGTCCTCATTACCCATCAGCTACATATACTCACTCAGTTCTCTTCCTGTTGTGAGATCCTCATTTCAGGTTGCTGTTTCCCACTTGGATTATCGTCTCTCGTCGTCGTGTTGGATTTGTGTTCGTGTTGTCACCCCCGTGTGAGTGTTTGGTTGTTCCTGGTTATATCCACTGGCCATCATCACACTTTTCACCGACTGCACGACTCCACAATCATCACGCCACCGTAGACCTTCGTTCACCATTGCCAACATCCTGGACTCAGTCATTCATTCTGTCATTTCATTGTATTTACCATCATTCTTAATAAATCTGTGTTGATCGCCTGCGCTTGCTTCCTCCACCTTATTGTGTCGTTACAGAAGGATCTGACCATCATGGAAGCAGCAGGCGATCGCTCCCCATCTCATCTGGAGGAATTTTTACAACGCACTGTGGGTCGTATGGATCGTCAAGAGAAAGCGATAGATGAGATGGGTCGAGCTTTCCAAGCGATGGTGACGAAGGTTTCCGAGCTCGCTCTCCAGGCTCAACAACATCATCCATCGCCGCCCACTGCGCCCCCCACGCCACCCACACCGCCGATCACCACTGGGGGTTCTCCTCAGTCCGAGCCACGCCTCCCCATTCCTGAGAAGTATGCGGGTGAGCCTAAATTTTGTCGATCATTTCTTTCTCATTGTTCTCTGCACTTCGCCTTGCAGCCCCGTACGTTCACCACCGAGGAGATGAAGGTGGCGTTCGTACTTTCCCTACTTACGGGGAGGGCTGCCCTTTGGGGGACGGCGGTGTGGGAGAACCAAGATCGCTGCTGTGCTTCGTTCCACACCCTTTCTGAGGAGATGAGACGGGTTTTCGACCGCTCCGTCGCCGGCAGGGAGGCGGCCAGGCTTCTAGCGGACCTACGTCAAGATGATAGGTCCGTATCAGACTACTCTATTGAGTTCCGCACCCTGGCGGCGGAGTGTAAGTGGAACGAAGAGGCGCAGTGGGATCATTTCCTGCATGGGTTGGCTGACCGCATCCAGCAGGAGATTCGAGCCGTTGAACTTCCTTCCTCACTCAACGGACTTTTCGAACTCACTATCAAGATAGACAACCTGCTCAACCAAGCAGCCAGACGGAGGGAGAGGACCACTCGCACAACCTGTCCAGAGGTTCAGCACCGGCGGCCAGAGGTTGCGGTCAGCCCACCTGGAGATCTGGAACCCATGCAGGTGGGGCGAGCTCGGCTCTCCCGGGAGGAGAGGATCAGGCGGAGATCCCTTGGACTGTGTTTATACTGTGGCAGCCCAGAACATCACATCCAGCGCTGCCCAGTAAAAGGATCAAGCCCGATAGTAAATCTGAGGCTACTATCGGGTGGGATCTCTGCCAGGAAGACCTCATCAACATCGACACTCCTTCCGGTGAGACTACGGTGGTCTACCCACACACTGGATCAGCACGCTTTGGTGGATTCTGGGGCCGAGGGTAGTTTTATGGACATCAATTTCGCACATAAGATCAGGATTCCTCTCACCTTTCTCAAACATCCCATTGCACCGTTTGCACTTGATGGACACAAGCTACCAGTCATCACTCAGACCACCATCCCGGTTTCACTCATCACATCTGGTAATCATACGGAGAAGATTTCATTCCTCATCACAGACTCACCTCAGACTCCCATTGTTCTCGGTCACACTTGGCTCCACAAACACAACCCCAGGATCGATTGGCGTCTCGGATCTGTGGTTAGCTGGAGCGAGGAGTGTCATTTGTCTTGTCTTTTGTCTGCTGGTGTTAATGTTTCTGAGTCTGTGTTTCAGGGGGAGGCAGTGGATTTTTCTAATGTGCTCGCAGAGTACCACGACCTGGAGGAGGTGTTCAGTAAGTCCCGGGCTGATTCTCTTCCTCCTAACCATCCCTATAACTATGACATAGATTTAATACCAGGTACATTTCCGCCTAAGGGCAAGTTATATTCCTTGTCTATTCCAGAGACGGCGGCCATGGAGAAATATATATCCAGTTCTCTAGCAACGGGGTTCATCCACCCTTCTTCTCCAGCGGGGATGGGGTTCTTTTTTGTGGGGAAGAAGGATGGATCCTTGCGACCTTGTATTGACTACTGAGGGCTGAACAACATAAGGGCAAAGAATACTTATCCTTTGCCGCTGATGTCTTCAGCTTTTGAGAGGTTGCAGGGAGCATCCGTTTTCACTAAATTGGACTTACGTAACGCTTATCATTTGGTCCGCATTAGGGAGGGGGACGAATGGAAGACTGCTTTTAACACCCCTCGTGGCCATTTTGAGTATCGCGTGATGCCTTTCGGGCTATCTAACTCGCCAGCAGTCTTCCAAGCACTCGTTAATGACGTGTTGCGAGACATGGTCGATCAGTTCATATATGTTTACCTGGATGACATATTGATTTTTTCTTCGTCTCTCCAGGAACACGTGCAACACGTACGACGAGTGCTTCTGCGGTTGTTAGAGAATGGATTGTTTGTCAAGGCGGAGAAATGCGTTTTTCATGCACAGTCTGTTTCTTTTCTAGGACACATCATTTCGACTGAGGGTGTTCGCATGGATCCTGAGAAGGTTAAGGCTGTGGTAGATTGGCCATCCCCAGAGTCTCGCAAGGCCCTGCAGAGATTTCTGGGGTTCGCCAATTTTTATCGGCGTTTCATTCGCAATTTCAGCCAACTAGCCGCACCTCTGACCGCTTTGACCTCCCCTAGTTTGACGTTCAGGTGGTCAGACGCAGCTGAGGCTGCGTTTGCCAAACTGAAAAGCTGCTTTGTTTCAGCTCCTATTCTTGTCACCCCTGATCGCTCACGTCAATTCATAGTGGAGGTCGACGCGTCAGAGGTGGGGGTAGGAGCAGTGTTATCCCAGCGCGCATCCTCAGACGGAAAGGTTCATCCTTGCGCGTATTATTCTCATCATTTATCTCCTGCGGAAGTTAACTATGACATTGGCAATCGAGAGCTGTTGGCCGTCAAATTGGCACTGGAAGAATGGCGTCACTGGCTTGAAGGGTCGGGTGTACCTTTCATTGTATGGACGGACCATAAGAATCTCGAATACATTAGAACTGCTAAAAGACTTAACTCCAGGCAGGCTCGGTGGGCATTGTTTTTCGGTCGTTTCGATTTTACACTTTCTTACCGGCCGGGTTCCAAAAACATCAAACCCGATGCTTTATCCCGTCTTTTTGAGCGTTCCGATCGTACTGCTACTCCCGAGCCCATTTTACCGGAGACCATCATTATCTCCGCGCTCAGATGGGAGGTCGAATCGAAGGTTTTGACTGCCTTAGAAGGGGTAACGCCCCCGGCTCGTTGCCCACCGAACCGTTTATTTGTGCCGGAGGGGTTACGGTCAGACGTTCTCCAGTGGGGTCATTGTTCCAGTGTTGCTTGTCACCCAGGGGTTAGTAGAACTAAATTTCTAGTCAAGCAACGATTTTGGTGGCCTGGTATGGCTCGTGATGTCCACGATTTCGTCGTGGCTTGCTCGGTTTGCGCTGTTGGTAAGACTTCCAATCGACCTCCAGATGGGTTACTCTTACCGCTGTCTGTCCCTTCGAGACCCTGGTCCCACATCTCGCTAGATTTCATTACCGCCCTCCCACCCTCTAAGGGTAATACGGTGATTTTAACCGTAGTGGACCGGTTCTCGAAGGCGGCTCATTTCATTCCCTTGCCCAAATTGCCATCAGCCAAGGAAACAGCGGTAACTGTCATTGACCACGTCTTCCGTATACATGGCCTTCCGACAGACGTAGTTTCTGACAGGGGTCCCCAATTTGTGTCCAAATTTTGGCGAGAATTTTGTAAATTGTTAGGGGCGACTGTTAGTCTTTCATCCGGGTTCCATCCCCAGAGCAATGGTCAAACCGAGCGAGCCAATCAGGATGTCGAAAGGGCATTGCGGTGTTTGGTTTCCAACAATCCTTCGTCCTGGTGTCAACAACTCTCAATTGTGGAGTACGCACACAATTCTCTGCCGGTGTCATCTACGGGCATGTCTCCATTTAAGTGTAGTTTAGGGTACCAACCACCTAATTTTGTCAGTACTGAATCCGAGGTGTCGGTCCCCTCCGCAAACGCACTAGTCCAGAGGTGTCACCGCACCTGGACCAGAGCTCGTAGAGCTCTGCTCCAGGCAAGGTCGCGCACCAAGGCTAAGGCCGATCGCCACCGGTCGAAGCCTCCCCGATACGTCGTCGGTCAAAGAGTGTGGCTTTCAACCCAGAACATTCCGATGTGTTCCGTTTCGAATAAGCTTGCTCCCAAATTTATTGGCCCGTTTTCTGTTACCAAGATCATTAATCCGGTAACAGTGCGTCTTAGCCTTCCACCGGCGTACAGGAGGGTTCATCCCGTGTTTCATGTGTCCAAAATTAAACCGGTGATTTTTTCCCGTCTTAATCCGCCTGCCCCGGTTCCCCCCCCGCCTCGTATCGTTAATGGGGAGACCACGTATTTGGTTAATCGTATTCTGGACTCTAGACGGAGGGGACGCGGTTTTCAGTACTTGGTGGATTGGGAAGGTTTCGGTCCGGAGGAGAGAAGGTGGGTTCCTGCTCGGGACATACTGGATCACCGCCTTATTGATGATTACAATCTTCAGGTAAAGCAGGCTGGGAACGCCAAGGGGCGTTCCTAGGGGAGGGGGTACTGTCACGGTAGGAAATCCTCTGTTTCCTCCGTGTCATGTGTGTGTGTGTGTTTGTTCACTCACCTCTGCCATGTGCTCGTTTGATTAAGTGTTGTCACCTGTGTATGATTGCCTCGCTCCAGCTGGTCCTCATTACCCATCAGCTACATATACTCACTCAGTTCTCTTCCTGTTGTGAGATCCTCATTTCAGGTTGCTGTTTCCCACTTGGATTATCGTCTCTCGTCGTCGTGTTGGATTTGTGTTCGTGTTGTCACCCCCGTGTGAGTGTTTGGTTGTTCCTGGTTATATCCACTGGCCATCATCACACTTTTCACCGACTGCACGACTCCACAATCATCACGCCACCGTAGACCTTCGTTCACCATTGCCAACATCCTGGACTCAGTCATTCATTCTGTCATTTCATTGTATTTACCATCATTCTTAATAAATCTGTGTTGATCGCCTGCGCTTGCTTCCTCCACCTTATTGTGTCGTTACATAAACAATGCAATTTTTTGCATATGATATATACAAAAACAAAAAAGTTATGTTACAGGCTACATTTGATCCTATTATTGATTTTATTATTTTATGATTGTTATGAATAATGAAATGAAATTTACGCTTGAGTTTCCTTGATACAGGTTGTTAATGTAGGAGGTGGAAACACTGAGGTGGGAGGTATGCTAAAATAATTCTGAATGTCATCAGCATAGCAGTGAAAGTTAAACCCATATTGTCTCATAATTTGACCAATCGGTAGCATGTAAATGTTGAAGAGAAGAGGGCCCAAAACAGAGCCTTGAGGTACACTAGAACAGACAGATTTGGTGGATGACTTGTGCTTCTGGTATACAACAAATTGTTGCCTCCCTGATAAGTAAGAGGAAAACCAGTCAAAGACTGTGCCAGTAATCCCAAAGCTGTAAGCCGCAACAGGAGTATCTTGTGGTTTACAGTGTCAAAAGCTGAGCTGAGGTCTAATAGAAGGAGAATGCTAAGATAACGGAGTCGGAAGCTATGAGGAGATCATTAAGAACCCTAACCAGGACTGTTTCAGTACTGTGTAGTGGCCGAAAGCCAGACTGAAAGGCTCATAAAGGTTATGTGCTGTCAGATGGGCCTGTAACTGAGAAGCAACAACTTTTTCCAGTATTTTGGAGAGAAAAGAATGGTTTGAAATGGGCCTGTATCTACTTAGAGAAAGTGAGTGATTGGTTGTGACAAAGCATTTTTTTTCAATAAAGATGTAGGTGCAGAGTCAAGAAGACTAGTAGAAGAATTAGATAGCCTGATTATCTCATCAAACACTTCCTGTTTGTCCTGTTTAAAACCTGTTCAGTCACTGTCTGTCACAGTCATCATGGCTCCCTCTGCTGTCCGTTATAAGTTCTACATGCACATATGCCTATGGACTGCAATACCCATGATCCCTTGCATCACACCGGTATCCTGTTTGTAATCACCTATTCTATATAAGCTCACTCAGAACTCATTTGCATTTCGGAGTATTGTTAAATGTTACTCATGAGTAATGCCTGTGTCTCCTCATGTTCTGCCTTGATTTCTTGTCTTATACTGTATGAACGGATTATCTGTGTATGACCTTCTGCCTGTTTAATGGACTGTGTTTTGGATTGTTACCTGTCAATCTGGCTTTCAAATCCGTGGTGGAAGAAAGTAGTTCCCAAACAAAGAGTCTTAGAATAACCGTTGTTGTTTTCTAGTTTTCTTTTTCAAACATGTGCCGTCAAACTGTTGTAGCCCTATATCAACACGGCTGTGATTAGGCCGGAGGCAATGATAGACCTATATCCAGTGTTGCAGGGAGGTTACTTTTAAAAGTAATGCATTACAATATTAAGTTACTCCCAAAAAAGTAACTTATTGCATTACTTAGTTACCTTTCATGGAAAGTAATGCTTACGATACTTTTAAGTTACTTTTGTGTTACTTTTTCTTGGCTGAGGCTTGATCTCTTTCAGGCCTTGCAGGTGGCTTTTACGACTGAGAAGTTCTGCATTCAGAAATTGCATATTTCCATCGCAAAAATGTCATGCTCTGGCATGCATTTCCGTTTCTGACTCAAACTGTTTCCGCTCAGGTGCGCAGGCATAGAGTGTGTTATTCTACGTGCACAACATTCAGTTTAAATCAGTAATTTTTATCTAAAAAAATAAATAAAAAAGTCACTCAAATATTAATGTGTACATTTAAAAAGTAACACGTTACTTTACTCGTTACTTCAGAAAAGTAATATTATTACGTAATGCACGTTACTTGTAATGCGTTACCCCCAACACTGCCTATATCACACTCCTACTCGAGCAATATTGCTTAATTATAACACAATACTCAAGACTCTAAGTAAGTAATTGAATAAACTTGGTTTTCCACATAAACACACACAAACCTGTTTTTGACATGAATTGTCAATTCTGTGAAAAGAACTACAATAAAAGGGTTCATTTAATTAAACACTGATCACCTGAATGATGACTTCACAAAATTATCATTTACAACAAAACAACATTGATTATATAAGAGCTTAAACCTCTATGACATTTAATTAACACATATTTAATTAGTTAAAGTTCTTATCAGTTCTTATTCTGTGAAAAAGCATAAATAATCAAAATATTCAGAAACAAAGGATTATTTTTTAAGTATTTCTTACAACATGTACTGATAATTTTAAGTTCATTTCACTTGAATATTTTTGTTTAATTGAATTTCATATGCTTAAACGTTAAATAAACTAGCCCTAACCCAAAACTAAGATATTATTAAAAAACTAATAAAAGTTTCAAAAGTTCAAGCTCTTGCCATAGAAAGTTTAATTAGATTATTTCCTTCTGAGTCAGTTACGTTTTCCATCCCAAGCTCCTGTTTTAAAGATGTTAAACTACACCTGTTCTGTTGATAATTTGTTTTGCTTCTTTTGCAATAAATGATTACCAAAAACATACTTTGCAGGTTTTTTATTTATAAACCAGTAAACCAGAAATTCCATTTAAGTTTTGTCAGATACAGAAAGAGATGTTAGAATTACATAAAACAAAAGTTTAACTTCAACTGGGAATATATGGCAATGACAAATTTATTTTTATAACACAATTAAAACAACAAAAGTCGATCAATTTAGTTTAAAATGTTATGCAAAGAATAAAAGTCTAGCAGAAGGGTTTGCAAACGACAAATAGATGTCTGGCACATTGCTTTATATAATGCATTACAATAGTTTACTCAATCAGATCATGGACTGCCTTTGTAAATAAAAAAAAAAATGATACATTTTCTTTGTAGTAATTTTGCAAATTTCAAACAAATGACTTTGTTAAGAAGACACCGATCATGCTCATATCTTGTGTGATGGCAGAGGTTGGTATCTGATCCTTTATGTCCATGATCTATAGACAAGCACTCTGCACATCATGGCAACTGTTGCTAGGAGACATAAAACAGCCTAAGGGGCGGTTTACACTTGGTATTAAGATGTGTTTTCATCGATCGGATCACAATTGGACGAGAGAGACACATTACGTTTACACCTGGTATTTAAATCCGTCTCTTTTGTCCACTTTCGACTGCTTCTGTGCTGAATACTGTGAGGGGGTGGTCTGTTGTGAGACGGTGGACGAGTCTCTCTGCTGTCATTCAAACGCGAGCGGGAGTAATGATGAGTTTATATGGACGCAAACTAATATTATGTCGGGGTCCGCTGCTTGTTTAGCAAGTAAACATGCTGCACGGTGTTTTGTACATGTATATGTTAAAGCTTTCTCTGAATTTTAAGCGCAATTGATGAAATAATATTGCGCAACTTTCACACGCTTTCGAAAGGAAACTACGAAGATCAGACGCTTTAGTTTTATCAATGAAAGGCTAAAAATAGCGCTGTTCACCGAATGTTCACGCCAGAAGTAAAAAAAGACGTAAAACTTGTGTTTAATACCTCAGATTAGTTAAATGGGCGGAGAGAAGGCGGTCGCGTGTGGCTGTTCGAACACATTCAACCACATGTGCGTTCCGCAACTCCAAAGCGATCCCATCGAAAGTGGTTTCGACTACCTCTGGATGTGGTTGAAAGTGGTCGAAAGTGGACGAGCTCAAAACGTTTTGAACACCGTTTACACATGGCATTACCGTCTCCACTTGTGATCCGATCGACGAAAACGCATGTTAATGCCAAGTGTAAACAGCCTCTAAAAGACATAGCCTAAAACATTTTGGTTATCGTTATATTCAAGAAGGTACTCTCACTGGTTTCAGTTTATTTTTAAATGTTATTATTTAAATTATCCTCAGTACTTAAAACAATATCTAATTCCATTTTGCTCTTCATATAACTTAAGGCATACTGATCAATTATTTTTTTATGTTCCCAAAATTAATAAAGAGATAGGTCGTATGGCATTTCAATTTAAAGCTCCATCAGATTGGAATAATTTAACAAGTGAAATTAGATCTATTACTTCAATCAATATCTTTAGGTCAGCTCTACGTGATCACTTGAAGAATATTTGCTCTTGCTTTTGAGTATACCATTTTTTTTATTACGGGAACTTCATTACATTGAATGGTACTGAACTTGTATGCTGTGTATGACAAATGTACATTTATTGTATTTATGTACTTATATAGGGTTGGTATGTGAGGAGATGTTATGGAGAGCAAATTGTTGGATGAATGTATTTTTTATGAGTTATACATTGTAATTTGTTGTTTGTATTTCTGTTTGTTTTAAGGACCCCCTCGAAAACGAGATGGCGGATCTCAAGGGGTTAAATAAATTAAAAAAATTTTTAAACATTTTTGTCAAAAAATAGGAAGGTGACGATATGATGATTGAGCAGCTGATGAACACCTTAAGAGGAAAGACAGAATCAAAAAGCATTATAGTTTATTACTTTATTTGTTTTTATTTTATTATTGCAGAATATTCACCACCCTTACCTGGTCGTGGAGCCCAATGAATTTGAAGGCCTCTACCCCGAATTGGATGTATGGTTGGCGGTTTGAGAAAATCTGAACAGTTTCATCCACAATGTATCTGATATTAGAAAACACATTTGAATTAGTAATGGGTGGTGGACTGAGATTTCGGAGGCTAGAGATAGGAACTGAACCTTTTACCATTACTAATGTTAGTAGAGAAGTTGATCTCCATTGTAAGGTTGCTTCTTTTCTGGTACTCGCACAGGAATTCAATTTCTAGTTTGTGGGTCCTGGTTATAATGTCTCTGTGGTCATCGTACGAAATGATTTTATTCTTGAAGATAAGGTATTCATTGGTCTCCTTTAAACATAAAAGATGTTTTCACATAGTTAGGCTGCTATCAGGTATTATGACATAATAAGTAGGCTTTAGTTTAGTGCTAAATGAACAGCTGGGGAATCTTACCTTCATTTCAGTGCCACAACCATTCAAAGGTATGTTGATATACACATGGGTCACATTGGAGTTAGGCTGGCAAAGCGGATCTATCAGTCTGAAGTGTTTGTTATTGACGTTCTTGATTGTAGACTTCTCAACTGACACTGACATTGAGTTTTCTGAGCAGGTTACATGTGCCTTGGGTCCTAGAAGTCAAAATAATACTTGTCCATTTCTTTCAAAGCAGAATCTTTCTGTGTTAACATATCAGCATTTATAAACAGTTTGAAACAAACTGTAGAAGGAATCAGGACATGCATGTTAACACCATTAAGATGCAATATATGTTTTAGCGGCATCTAGCAGTGATGTTACGAATTGCAACCAATCTCAATATCGAAATGGATCATCATTATCTGCACTGTCTCAAAAATGTGACACAAAATGCAACGCATTTTGTCACAATCTGGAGCCCATGTTGATGGTGCCCAGGGCACTCGTCCGATCTTGTCTATGTTTAATCTGGCCCTGGTATAAGTAGAAGATGCAGTTTAAGAATCACTTCAAAATTTTATAATACCTGGCAAAGTCGGTGCAACTGTGGTTGTAGTCGGTGCAACTGTGGTTGTAGTTGGTGGAACTGTGGTTGTAGTTGATGCAACTGTGGTTGTAGTCGGTGCAACTGTGGTTGTAGTTGGTGCAACTGTGGTTGTAGTCGGTGCAACTGTGGTTGTAGTCGATGCCACTGAGGATATAAAATTTTATTTGATTATCTTGTCATTCATTTTAAAATATCTTTCTAATAAATAACATGATAATTTACTTCTTGACCTACTTTCATCCACCTCTACAATGACACACCTCATTTCAGACTGGTAAATGTTTGACCTTTTAAGGGACAGATTTCAGTTTAGAGTCATGCTTTGTTACGATATGAAGGAAGAAATAAGATTTTACTGAAACATACCCATATTGTCCTTCTGCAATGAAGCAAAATGGAAAGTGTTGGCCATAGTTCTCTGGAGTTGGTGTCCAGTTAATCACATACTCCCCAGTAGTTACTTTGTGTTTTGTGCTGTGTAATGGTCCACTTATTATGACATCAGTGAGGCTGAATGACCAAAAACAAAGACCATTAGTAAAGCAACTCATACCAACATTATTTATCAACATTATTTCCCATAGCTTGAACTGCCGCAGGAGCTGCTAGCTTGAATCTACTCAAACATCATTCATTTCAATTATTGAGGGGTGAGAACCAAAGGGGGTAAGTCACACTTTGTTAACCGATTAGTCAATTTGATCATCCAGTATATACTGTAGCTACTTGTGTCTGCACTCTCTGTACAATGTTATTCTGTCATCCTGAATCAGATTGTAATGTTTCTCATACATAATCTTTTGAATCTCTATTTGTGTTATTTTTGTCCAGTTAAATACAGAATTATACCTGAAATAAGACAGCAATGTTTTCCTGAATACCTTGAAATATATGCAAACGCCTTTATTCTGATTTCAAGCTCCTCATACACACGGGCCTGCAGGTGCTCTCCATGTTGAGGTGTTGGTTGGAGGAACTTTGGTATATAAGCACCCTCAGTGCAAGATGGAGCATGACCGTCAACTGAAACAGCAACATATGTGTAAGCAGAAGATGCAGTTTAAAAATAATTTTTATAGCATTCAAAACTGTAATACCTTGGAGAGAAAATTGAAGAGGAATTTTGCTCAGTGATACAGCTGGAACAGTGGTTGTAGTCGGTAGAACTGGGGTTGTAGTCGGTGGAACTGTGGTAGTAGTGTGTGTAACCTGGGTTGTAGAAGGTGGAACTGGGGTTGTAGTCGGTGGAACTGTGGTTGTACAAGGTCCACATGTGGTTGTAGTTGGTGGAACTGGAGTTGTAGTCGGTGGAACTGGGGTTGTAGTCGGTGGAACTGGGGTTGTAGTCGGTGGAACTGGGGTTGTAGTCGGTGGAACTGGGGTTGTAGTCGGTGGAACTGGGGTTGTAGTCGGTGGAACTGGGGTTGTAGTCGGTGGAACTGGGGTTGTAGTCAGTAGAGCTGGGATTGTAGTCGGTAGAACTGTGGTTTTATAAGTTAAACCAATGCTTTGAACCATGCGTTGGGCTCCGTTGAAACTGGCTGGATCTCTAGTCACTGAAGGTTGGTCGGTGTAGGACAGAGTGATCGTGTTCATGGGGAAATCTTCCAATACCAACTCAAATGAATATACTCCTGTGAGCCATGTGTAGTCATACGACAATGAGCATTCATTCTAGCAAACAAGAAACAGTCTGAAACTTTGTATCTTACAAACACCATACCCACCTCAAACACCTCAAACACCTCAAACAAAATAGTTTTAAATAAATGACATACATAAAATAAAACTTCTGTTCATGCTCCAATCAGACAACATACAGTATTTTACTCTCACCTGATCCAAAGTAAAACCAGCAGGTTGGTTGCAAATTCCACACTCATTATTGTATGCGAGTCCATATCTACATCTGACGTGGTCACCATCAGGATCAAAGGCTAAAAGATTGTATGTCCTTGGACAGTTCTGAGGAACTCTAGAAACAACCCCCCCAAAAATGTCATTTTATTAATGAGTGTATTTACATGCAATGCCGATTATGCTTAATAAATATATAATGTGTGGGGTCATAACGGCGTAAGCAAAAACCAATAGACACAGGTCATTTTTGCTCATTACCCAGATTTCGCATTACATGTAAACACCTTAACCCGCTTTCTCGCAGTTTTGATCATGATGTCTCTGAGTGTATACTATAAAGTTCACACGTGGAAGTAAACTCAATAACTGTCAGGACTCTGCCTTGAAGTCTTATGTTGTATTTGTATTTTGTCATGGTGGCAGGGTTCTGGCAGTCCCATGCTTTATGTGGAGGCTCATGCCTTGTTTATTGTGGCATGACGGTGTCTTGTCTTTTGTCCCCGCCCCCTCGTTCTCCTGCTTATTAGTAATCATTGGTTTTCTCGCATCACCTGTTCCTGCTCGTTATCTTGTTTGGTTTTTTCTATTTAATGTCATTGTGTCCTTAGTTCTGTGCAGGTTCATTGTGTTCTGTTCCCCGTGTTTGTGTTTCATGTTTCATGTTCGGTACCCCCTTGTGGGTTTTTATTTTTGTCAATAAAGTGTTTTCTGTTTTCCTTCGACATCGTGTGCATTTGGGTTCATTCGTCTACAATTCCTCACAATAATGCTTCTATTGTTTACCTCATTTGTAAGTCACTTTGGACAAAAGTGTCTGCTAAATGACTAAATGTAACGCATAAAAATCTGTAGTAGCTGGCAGAGAAACTGTCTTAAGCTACATTATAGCTTAAAGGTGCTCTAAGCGAATTGACGCCTTTTAGACCATAAGACATTTTTTGTTACATACAGCAAACATCTCCTCACTATCTGCTTGCTGCCTGTCCGCTGATCAAACTGTAAAAAAACGCGATCCCTGTAGACAACTCAAGCTCGACAAACGGCAATATCAACATAGTGGCCAAACCTACAAACAGAAACCATAACAAAGTGTTCCAGCCAATAAACGACAAGAAGGATTTGGGGGTGGGGGTGGGCGCGTTCTTGAAAGCACAGACTGGAGAGGGAGGGGGAGGCGTTAGCTACGCCTAGTGACGTTAGTGACGTCGCACATTATTCGCTTAGAGAGCCTTTAAGACAGATTCCCGACTATTTCCCGGAGATGACGTCAAAGCAGAGAAACCCGACAAATCTCCAAATTCCATGTAAATGCATTTTTCTGTATAGTCAGTTTATTGATTTGCATGTAAACACATGAAAACAGGTTTCTATAATAAGCAGATTTTTGATAGTTATCCACTTATTTTGTGCATATAAACAGACTCATTGTTATAATAATTCGAGAGTGCATCTTATAATTAAACATGTAATACATAAAAAATAAAGATTTTACCTCTGAAACGGTAATGTGGTAGTGATTGGGGATCTGTTGGGCTCTGAGGTGTCTGATCTCATTCCAAGGTCAATATGTGTGAGAAGACTCCAGGGTCCAGCCATTGTCACTGTGTTGTAAATCCAACAGCAATTCTGGTTTCTGTTGACCCATGCAGAGATGTATAACATCATTTTACATTTGCTGTCTCTTTTATAATGTTTCAGAAACTATATATTTGCACTTATTATTAATATAATCATACTTACACCAGCTCAAATGGGTCATTGGTGTAAAAGGTTCTTGTTATGATTCCCTCAGACTGACACCAGTTGACACCATTAGCACTTGAATCTATTTTATCCATCTCATAACTGTCATCATAACTGCAGTATCCAGACGAGCATGACCAGGAATCAGATGAGGAACAGTGATGGTAGGCCTTCTTGAAGCGAAGTTCCACCTGTAATAATATGTGGATTAGTAAGTCTGTCTACTACTATAATTGACTTCAATAAAATCAGTGATGGTGCGCTTACCTTGTATGATCCATCAAAGTTACTTCTTGAGTTAAAAGTCATTAATCCTCCATAAAAGTGTGAAGCTGTGGTGCTCAACACCTGCAGTGTCAGGAGTAAAAAAGTCAAATACATGATGATGAGAAGAGCTCAGATTATCTGTAACTATCAGCACAGAGCTCTTCTTTTATAGCCCCTAAAGGAGGAAATGACAATTATTTATTTGTGAGTAATGTCAATGTCCCTGGTACAGGTAAAGAAAAATGCATATTGCAATAGGTACTAAAATTAGAAATGACATTAAATTATCAATGAACAATGATCTTAGGCATCTGTCTTGCATCGGAACTTTCACAAATAAATTATTTCCTTTGTTCTGTCTGATTTCTTCACTGGGATGTACGTAATAAAAACATCACATGTTCAGATCCAGTCAGCCTTGTTTAGATGGACTTGCATGGTTTTATATGAAAAATGTCCACTTGAAAAATATTCAGTTGAGAACACACAATGCCTAGAAAAAGATAATGAACTTTAACTAGACAAGCAAATAAATTTAAGTAGGACCTAATTTATATTTGGATCAAATTTTAAATTATTAAAATTAGATTTCTATTTTATAAATAGACCAATTGAACTTCCCATAGGTTGCAGTATACAGCAATTTTCCAAAACAGATAAACAAATTACAGATCTTACTTTTTTTAAAGCCGTAAGTTTGTTTCTTGACATTAAAAGTTAACACAGACAGCTAATTAAAAAAACACATTGCATGCTTTAATACTGATGCAATGCCTAATGCAATGTAATAAATTGTTTTGCAGAATTATCGGGAAATGGGGGAACGTGTGGGGAATCTGGGAGTGAATTTTGAAGGGGAACAGACTTCAATTTTTTTAAATGGTGAAATTATATTTAAACAACTTAATAGCATTTATAAACGAGTCCCGTTACGAGTTGTATTGCAACTATTATTTTATAATGCATCAAGCTTGTCACATGACACTTAAGTTACACATTGTAAAAAATACTTTGGTGCCCCAAAATTTTTTGTTGAATCAACTCGGATTTACAAGTCATTTCAACTTACTATTATTTATCTTGACTAGAGATGAGTTGTTATAACTACAGGTGAGTTGTTATAACTAATAAAATTAAGTTCACTTTTCTCTAAGTTGTGACAACTCATTTCGGTTGACATAACTTGTAAATCTGAGTTGATTTAACAAAAAAATTTTAAGGCAGCAAAGTATTTTTTACAGTGCAGTGCCGCTCTTCATTTACATTTTTTTGAAATATCTAATAACTAAATAATTCTACAATTATTTTTCAATTCATTGTTAAAGGTTTGTGTGACTTCAAATACTCAAGAAAACATACTCAAGGAAACAAGTTTTAATAAATTGTAAATTGTAATGTTATGTAATTTTAAACCCACATTGTAAAAAATACAGCATGAAGTTAAAACAACTTGGTTTTGCAAGTCAATTCAATCTACTATTTTAGGTTTTGGCTTGTGAAAAGTTGACATAAATTATAAAATCAAGTTAAAGTAACACAAAAATATATGTTGATTTGACAAAAATGCTGCACATTTTTTTACCATGCATGTGAAGTGCAAGTTATAGTTGTACATAAGGTCTATGCTGTATGTTATCCGCAGGCAAAAAATGTTATCACCTTCTACACGCGCCACAAACGCTGTGTTTGGTCCACTAGAACCCCTCCCGCCAGGTTAAAAAACTGCATTGCATTTCTTCATAGGTATTTCCATTTGCGACAGTGAGAACAAAGATGGGCCAATTTTGAGGAGTCATTTAACTTAAACTGCAAGTTAGGGTTAGGGTAACCTTAACCTAACCCTAACCGATGTCGAGGCTACGCTGTTGGACTTACACACAACTACAATGAGCCCTTAAAAAATCATCACCCCCCCCCCTTCTAAATTTTAGTCCCACAAACTAAATTTCTAAACAGTCTAAACTAAATTAGAGCTGCTCTAATTCACCTTTCGTATCATTCCGCCACCTAGTGAATGGAGGTCCTCTAAACAGGCTCATCTCTGAATAGAAAAACTGTTTTGAATCACTCTCCGTGTGTCTCATTAGTTCACTAGCTCGTGAATCAGTGTGTGAATCCCAATCGGAAGTTATTATTCCATCAAAGATCAGCGCTCTTGGATGTTACGTTAAACTTAATGGGATTAATGTCTTGTCACGTCGTGTGGACGATTAACACTTGGAAAGAGGAATGTAAACACTCGGTTTTTCTTCTGGAGCTATATCTCTTATCAGAACGCGAAAACACCGTGGAACTGCAGGTAAGCACCGCAGCTTTTAAATGTGGACATTGATCATTTACTTTATCGTCACGTGACTATTAAAACATGTTATGAGATATCACCACTGGTATATTTATAAGCAGCATGCAAAAACATCTCTCTGACACTTATAAAAAAAGAGTAATTGGGAAAGCAATAGCAACGTTATACAAGTATAGTTTTATTAACTTTTACCTCACGCCAAAACAATAACAACACAAAAGACACTAAATATGAATAAAAAACAAGTAATAGTTTGATCATGACACCAAATACTGCTGATTTGATCTCATTTTGACGATCAAAAACAAACAAGGCTAACATGAGAGCCAGGGAATCCCTGTCAGAGATGTAGCCCAGAGAGGGCGGTGGTCAGCGGGGCGAGTGAACACTGACGTCCGCTCATGCTTTGGTTCTCATACGTATCGAATCTCACTAAGCAAACGTTCAAACAGGCGCTATCTTTACTAATCGACTTCAGATTTAAAAATAATACATATACATTCTCGACTGAACTAATCTTAAAACTACACTTTGTGACCAAGAAACAGTAATATAAAGAAACGGCTTTTCCGTCCATTGAGTTGTTATGAGCTTCAAAGCAGCCGAAAGTTTTACCTGTCATTCTGGCCGCCCTCAAATCCGTGGCGGAAGAAGTAGTTCTCAAACAAAGAGCCTTTTAAAATAACTCCGTTGTTGTTTTCTAGTTTTCGTTTTTCAAACGTGTGCCGTCGAACTGTTGTATAAAAGCAATATCGCTCTCTGAGGTCGTGTGATATAGCTCTATATCATCACGGCTGTGATTGCCTCTGGCACTCGGCCTACGGCCTCGTGCCTCTGGCCTAAACACAGCCGTGATGATATCACTCCTACTCGAGCGATATTGCTTAATTAACAGGATGGGGAAATTTCACCTGATTTATAATATTTGTTAGTAAAAATAAACACGAAACGTGTCAATGACAGGAACATCCATCTAACGTGCGTATGTCAGTCTGTTGGAATTTAATTATTGTTGTTCCTTCATTTGGCAATAAAAAAATAACCCAATTAGACTAGATGAACAAATCAAAGTCAAGTCTGACTAGAGATGCAACAGATGCAGAAGTTTCCCGAAATACATCAACACTTCCAAAAGTGAACCTCAATACCATAAGAGCTTTATTTCAAACAGCAAGGCTTAAAAATAAAAAAAGTATTTGAGATGAAAGAAAACAGTGTGGCTTTTTTAGATAAATAATGATAATAATGATAATAAACAAGATTAAATAAATACCTGGAAAATTGTCAACCTTAAAAAAACGTTTTACATTCCAAAAAAAGCTTGGTTGTTTAAACCGATACAGTAAACTCTTTACTTTTTTAGGTTAATTTAAATGAATGGTGTTGTGGTTCTCTTTTTGGATTCCTTAAGAATAAAATACTAAAGCAGTAAGTTTCATTTTCAAAAGATAGACTTTTATTATCTGGTCAAATAAAAGCAGAGTCCGTCCTGGTGAACCATCTCAGAACAAACTGATGTCCTGAGATAGTTACCTCAGTTGGTTCTGAGATGGTCCATGTTTAAACGTTTTGAAAAGTTTTGTTACAAAACCAGAAAACTCTGTTCTTTTTCATTTTCAAAAATCTTGTTTATTGATTGTGCATCCAAATAATATTAATCAAACTGCAGCTGGTTTGTTTTGATTTAAGCATTCATAAGTAAAAAATATGGCTCTGAGTGCTGGAGAGTAACAAAGCAGGATTAGTATATGAGAAAGGTTGACGTCTTCCATAATAGCTGCCTCCATAAAATCTGCAACATATTTGGCCAAATACAGTCTCAAATGAGGAACTCTACAAGAGGACAGGCAGCTTGCATATGTCTCTGGCAATTAAAAAACGCAGACTAAGATGGCTTGGCCATTTACTGAGGATGCCCAATGAAAGACCACCCAAAGTTGCCTTGAGATGGACCCCAATTGGGAAAAGAAAAAGGGGCAGACCAAAGAACATCTGGTGTAGGACAGTAATGATGGAGCTGAAGGGGATGGGTCTTTCCTGGGACGAAGCACAAGCCAAAGCACGAGACAGGGTTCAGTGGCAGTGTATGATTTATTTTTATTTATTTATTTATTTGGATCCCCATTAGCTATTCTTCCTGGGGTCCAACAAGTAAAACAAAAAACAAAATTACTTTACATTACATTAATACATGACAAAAAAACAATACAATAAAATATACAAACCCTTATTTCATTCAAAACATCACAATCAGCAATTTATTGAATACTGTTGTGAGGCTCTAGGACAGATGAACCCAAACGCAAACAATGTCGGGGAGAACAAAAAAACACTTTATTACACTGACAAGAAACAAAAATCCACGTGGGGGTACACAACTTGAAACACTAAACAGATACACTAAACTTGACAAGATCTATGACTAGACTTCCACACGAAACACGGGAACAGAACAAAATGAACCTGCACAGAACAAAAGAAACACTGACATTAAATAGAGAAAACCAAACAAGATAACAAACGGGAACAGGTGATGGGAGAAAACCAATGATTACTAATAAGCAGGAGAGCGAGGGGGCAGGGTCACCAGACAAGACACTGGAGGCACATGCAACACAAAAAACAAGTCATGAACCTCCACATAAGGCCTGGGACTGCCAGAACTCTGCCACCATGACAAAATACAAATATAACATAAGACTTCAAGGCAGAGTCCTGACAACTGTACATTAAATAATTCTTTAAAACTTTTTTAAACCCCATTTTACTTGTTAAAGAACATGTAATATCCGATGGCAATTCGTTCCATTTTTTCATTTCTCTATACATTACAGTCCGTTGCTTGGCATTAGTTTTTGAAACAGGAAGCAGGAAATATCCCTTTAATGCATGCCTGGTGTTCAAATTATGACTAACATTACTATACAAGAGTTTAGAGAACAATACATTTGGATCTCTCGATACTGAAATGTTTCTTATAAAACATAGCAAAGAAAAAAATACCCTATCCTTCACCATTAACCAACCTAAATCTTTGTGCGTTCTCATAATATTAACGCTTCTCTTACAGTTCAAAATTAATCGTGCAGCTCTATTCTGTGCTAACTGTAATTTTTCTAAGTCTTTGCTTGACGCACTTGACCATACCACTGGGCAGTAGTCTAAATGAGTAAGAACCATTGTTTGCACAACTAGAGAAATGCAATACTGAGGTAAAAATTTTGCACATCTCTTAATAACTGATAGGCCTCTTCCCATAGCTATTACCATATATGATTGCAGCCTTATGCCCCAACTGGGACGAAGAGGGTAAGGTAAGGAAGTAAAAAATATAGCTAAGTAGCACAATAAAACACAATAAAAACATGATAACATGATAATAAACATGTTTTGAAAATTTGTTTTGGAACCAAACTCTTCAAATGTCTGAAAGTTCACATTACAGTCACGACAACATGGACATGCTTGAAAGGAGGGAGTTTGTTCAAGAGTTTGGGTCTGGCTCAGGAGAAAGCTCTGTACATATGTAGTTTGTTCTTACAGTACAAAAAGATATTGGTTTTCAAATCTCAGAGAACTAGATGGAGTGTACACTGATGTCACAGGTCAGAGCAGACCACCCCTATCGTGCGTCACGCTCCTTCCTCAGTTTTCACCACGAGGAGGTCCCAAAACACCCCAATGACCAAGCAGAAAAGAAAGTAAAATTTAACAATATTTATTAAATTAAAAGAGGGGAAAGGGTTTTTAAAATCAACAGGTTTTCTGGAACTTGGGGGTTATGAGTCGCTTCTGACTCTCTCACGTGGCAGCAGGTAAGTCCTCCTGACGTTCCCTCTCTCTCTTCGGCTCACACGTGGATTACAGGCAAGTATTCCCGGCTTCCTCCAATTGTGTCTCACAAGTGAACTGCAGGTAAGTATTCTCCTGGACTCAGTAGGGCAGACACAGGTAAGTACACTGGTAAGTAGACAGGTAAGTACCCTGGGCTTTTAGCGTTGGGCGTACAGGGAGGTATACAGGTGAGTACACTGGGCCTTTAGCATTAGGCATACAGGGGAGTATACAGGTGAGTACACTGGGCTTTTAGCTTGGTCATACAGGGAGGTATACAGGTGAGTACACTGGGCTTGTAGCGTTGGGCATACAGGGATGTATACAGGAAGTATACTGGCTGGCAGTGTTGGGCGTACAGGGAGGTATACGGGTGAGTACACTGGGCTTTTAGTGTTGGGCGTACAGGAAAGTATACAGGTGAGTCCACTGGGATTTCAGCTTGGGCATACAGGGAGGTATACAGGTAAGTATACTGGCTGGCAGCGTTGGGCATACAGGGAGGTATACGGGTGAGTAAACTGCGCTTTTAGCGTTGGGTGTCCAGGGAGATATACAAGTGAGTACACTGGGCTTTAGCGTTGGGTGTCCAGGGAGATATACAAGTGAGTACACTGGGCTTTTAGCGTGGTAGATTGGACTTACAGGCAAGTGTATGGGTGGATGTACAGGGCTTTATCCCTTCAATACTCAGGTGATTGTAGCAGACGTGTAGGTACACAACAACTTGTAGTCTTCTTCTCTCTGACAGACTTACGAAGACCACTTAGGCGACAGAATTAATTTTGATTCTCGTCCTTTAAGATTCAGAGGGATATTATCCACCAAACTGGACCCTGCACAAACTCAGGTATTAGAGTAATGTTATCTCTGCTGGAGAAAGGGGCAATACAGTATGATCCCCCCCTCCAAGAGAGTCAGTCCGGGTACAGGCGGTGCTTCATATTTTCCAAGAAAAATGGTGGGCTGAGGTTTTTAAAACTCAGACATCTTAACTGTTTTTTGAGGAAATTAACCTTCAGAATGCTGATCGCTATTATCGTGGCCAGTACCATATTCTAGGACTGGTTTGTCAAAATGGGTCTACGGACACTTATATAACAAAAATATAACAAAAATAAGCTCTAATATTTTTAATGTTGTTTACAATAAAACAACATTATAAATATAACAGCTTTAACCTCAATGACATTGTATTAACAAATATTTAAGTAGTTAAAGTTCTCATCAGTTCTTATTCTGTGAAAAAGCTTAAATAATCAAAATATTCACAAGGATATACACAAAGGATTGTGAGTATTTCTTACAACATGTAATGATAATTTTAAGTTCGTTTCACTTGAATGATTTAATTTAAGTAATTTTATACGCTTAAAAGTTTAATATACTGAGATTTTTAAGTATATGTCTAAAATTAAGATATTAATAAATAAACGAATAAATGTTTCAAAAGTTCAAGCTCTCATCGTTGAGATTAACAGTTTACCCTATTAATTAGATTATTTCCTTCTGAGTCAGTTATGTTTTCCAACCCAAGCTCATGTTAAACTGCACCTGTTCTGTCTATGATGGGCTTTTCCAATAAATGATTAGCAAAAACATACTTTTCATGATTTTTTATTTATAAACCAGTAAACCAGAAAGTCTTGTCTGATACAGAAAGAGATATTAGAATTACATAAAACAAAAGTTCAACTTCAACTGGGAATATATGGAAATGGCAAATGTATTTTTATAGCACAACAGAAGTCGACCAATGTGGTTTAAAATTCCATACAAAAAATAAAAGTTTGGTAGCAGAGTTTGCAAACGACAAATAGATGTCTGGCTAATTGCTTAATATAATGCATTACAATAGTTGAGTCTCAATGATATCAAATCATGGACCGTCTTTGTACATAAAAGAAACTTGACTTCACAATGAATCTAATGGTTGAAGAAAATGATACATTTTCTTTGTAGTATTTTTGCAAATTTTAAACAAATTATTTTGTTAAGAAGACACCGATCACACTCATATCTCGTGTGATGGCAGAGGTTGGTATCTGACCCTTGACGTCCTTAATCTATAGACAAGCACTGCGCACACCATGGCAACTGTTGCTAGGAGACAGCCAGCAATGACTAGTAGGTTCAGATTCACGCCTTGGCTTACAGTGACCTCTGAAATAAAGTAAAGGCATGGAAATGTTAGTTGATCATATGAGCATCTACTACACAAGCAGCATGAACAACAGAAGCAAAACGACGTCTTACGTGATGCACGTCTCAGTCGCAGGGGTCCCTGGGAGATGAGGTGACTGGCGGTCTGGATTGGTGCCTCTCTTTTGTGATGATGGTGGGATGGTGGAGATACTGTGGTGTTTGTGCAGCCCTGAGAACAGCGGGTGGCGGGGTTGTTGACCTCACATATGATGATTGAGCAGCTGATGAACACCTTTAGAGGAAAGACAGAAAAGAAAAGCATTAAAGTTACTTTATTTGTTTTATTTTATTATTGCAGAATATTTGCCACCCTTACCTGGTCGTGGAGCCCAATGAATTTGAAGGCCTCTAACCCGAACTCGATGTATGGTTGGTGATTTGAGAAAATCTGAACAGTTTCATCCACAATGCATCTGATATTAGAAAACACATTTGAATTAGTAATGGGTGGTGGACTGAGATTTCAGAGGCTAGAGATGGGAACTGACCCTTTTACCATTACTAATGTTAGTAGAGAGCTGCAAATGTGATTACTTTGTAATCACAGCAGTCATAAAAGAAACCATAAGCAACAATGGTATTGAATTAAACGGTTTAATGTAGCAGAATCGTACCCGTTTGTGATGATGGGGTAAGAGATTGGGTAGTTGGGATTATCGTAGGGTGTAGCCACACAGGACTCGAGGAAGATCTCAGTGTGTTGGACTGGAGTGATGGGCTCAATCTGCATGTAGATCATCTCACCCAAATCATACTCCAGTGGGTAGGACTTTGCATCAATTTCGTTGTAGAAGTTTGCAGATTGATAAAATTCGAACTCGTAGCTGAATGAGCCGAAGCCAATCTCTGTGAAGTTGATCCCTGGTCTGCGTGTATCAAACTCCATTGTAAGGTTGCTTCTTTTCTGGTACTTGCACATGAATTCAATTTCTAGTTCGTGGGTCCTGGTTATAATGTCACTGGGGTCATCGTACGAAAAGATTTTATTCTTGAAGATAAGGTTATCATTGGTCTCCTTTAAACAAACAGATGTTTTCTAAAGTTAGGCTACTATCAGGTATTATGACATAATAAGCAGGCTTTAGTACTTTTATTCTCAAACTTTATTTGTCATGATACAGTTTAAACTTTAAAACAAAGTTTAGTGCTAAATGATCTTACCTCAATTTCAGTGCCACAACCATTTAAAGGTATGCTGATGAACACATGGGTCTTATTGGAGTTAAGCCGGCAAAAAGGATTTATCAGTCTCAAGTGTTTGTTATTGATGTTTTTGATTGTAGACTTCTCAACTGACACTGACATTGAGTTTTGTAAGCAGGTTACATGTGCCTTGGGTCCTAGAAGTCAAAATAATAATCAGGCATTTCTATCAAAGCAGAATCTTTCTGTGTTAACATATCAGCATTTATAAACGCTTTTAAAACAAACTGTAGAAGGAATGAGGACATGCATGTAATATATGTTTTTAGTGGCATCTAGCAGTGATGTTACGAATTGCAACCAATCTCAATATTGAAATGCATGGAGAAGCAAAGGTAGATGCCACAGGACAAACATGTCATCGTCTAAAATGACGCAGGGCCAAAAAGCGTACAGTTGGTCCGTTTAGGGCAGGGGTGTCCAATCCTGCTCCTGGAGGGCGAGTGTCTCCAACCCTATTCAAACAATCTGATCCAACTTATCAAGGTCTTACTGAGCGGGCTAGAAACTTTCAGGCAGGTGTGTTGAGGGATGTTTCAGCTAAACTCTGTAGGACATCAGCTCTCCAGGACCGAGTTTGGACACCCCTGGTTTAGGGCTACTAGAAACATGACAGCGACTTTCATGTAAGGGGGTGAGATTATATATCTGTCAAGAGATCCTTCTAAAAGTTACACAATGCACTTTTAAAATATAAAAGTCCATCTTATTTTTATTATAACTTTATCACTGACAAATACTTTGAGCAATAATAGTCTTAACGGTCTATGCATTTGTTTCACATGCAATAATGCACAATTTATCAAACTTTTTAGAATAGGAAGTTATGAACCAAAGAATCATACAACCGCCTTGACTAATACTAGACATAAGATACCCCAAAAGACTCAATTTACAAGAAAAGGTACAACATACCACCAAAATATAGATGTCTTTTAAATTAGCTATAGAGATTCCCTATACGGGTGCCCTATACCAAACCCAAACGCATAACCCCCCCAAAGGGCAGTTGCCCACACCCATGCTTAAATCAGCCACCATCATGGGTTTGGGATTTACTCATCTTTCAACATGAAATAATACCTAGAAGAAATTCCAAATTTATAGGTCGCAAATGCATGATTTGATTGTTGTCTCAAAAAAGAGACACAAAATGCAACACATTTGGTCACAGTGTGGAGCCCTTGGTGTATAATCTAGCCCTGGTGTAAGTAGAAGAGGCAGTTTAACAATCATTTTTATATATTTTTTTAACTTTGTAATACCTTGTAATGTTGATGCGACTGTGGTTGTAGTCGGTGCCACTGTGGTTGTTGTCGGTACGACTGTGGTTGTAGTCGGTGCGACTGAGGTTGTAGTCGGTGCTTTTGTGGTTGTAGTCGGTGCGACTGTGGTTGTAGTCGGTGCCACTGTGGTTGTTGTCGGTACGACTGTGGTTGTAGTCGGTGCGACTGAGGTTGTAGTCGGTGCTTTTGTGGTTGTAGTCGGTGCCACTGTGGTTGTTGTCGGTGCGACTGTGGTTGTAGTCGGTGCCACTGTGGTTGTAGTCGGTGCCACTGTGGTTGTAGTCGGTGCCACTGTGGTTGTAGTCGGTGCCACTGTGGTTGTAGTCGGTGCCAGTGTGGTTGTAGTCGGTGCCAGTGTGGTTGTAGTCGGTGCCAGTGTGGTTGTAGTCGGTGCCAGTGTGGTTGTAGTCGGTGCCAGTGTGGTTGTAGTCGGTGCCAGTGTGGTTGTAGTCGGTGCCAGTGTGGTTGTAGTCGGTGCCAGTGTGGTTGTAGTCGGTGCCAGTGTGGTTGTAGTCGGTGCCAATGTGGTTGTAGTCGGTGCGACTGTGGTTGTAGTGGGTGCGACTGTGGTTGTAGTCGGTGCGACTGTGGTTGTAGTCAGTCCGACTGTGTATATAAAATTCCATTTTATTATCTTGTCATTCATTTTAAAATATTTTTCTAATAAATAACATGACAATTTACTGCTTGACCTACTTTCATCCACCTCTACAATGACACACCTCATTTCAGACTGGTAAATGTTTGACCTTTAAATGGACAGATTTCAGTTTAGAGTTATGCTATGATACAATATGAAGCCAGAAATAAGATTTTACTGAAACATACCCAGATTGTCCTTCTGCAATGAAGCAAAATGGAAAGTATTGGCCAGAGTTCTCTAGAGTTGGTGTCCAGTTAATCACATACTCCCCAGTGGTTGCTTTGTTTTTTGTGCTGTACAATGGTCCACTTATTATGACATCAGTGATGCTTGAATGACCAAAAACAAAAACCATTAGTAAAGCAACTCATACCAACATTATTTATCAACATTATTTCCCATAGTTTGAACTGCTGCAGGAGCTGATAGCTTGAATCTACTCAAATATCATTAATTTCAATTATCGAGAGGTGAGAACCAAAACTGCGTAAGTGACATTTTGGGTGAAATTGACATATAGACACTTTAATCAGCCGCATGCTTGTCTGCACGGAACTAAACTTCCAGTTTCCATTTGTTTAATTGTCTGACTAGTGGCTAAACTGAACTCTGGAACAAATACCTCGTCAAAAGTAACAAATGTTTTAGTTTCCTAAAGATGAGGGGAGACAGTGATTATGGATCACCACTATTTGAAGGGAGGTTTTGCAGCCGATCTGTAGTTAACATTGTATACATTATATAGTACACATTTTACACAGAAGCATTAGCTCAATGTAGTTTATGATACTTGTTATTTACTTTGCTTGTTAACAGAAATAAACTACCCTAAAATGACTCTGTCGTTATTGATTCTTTGTGGAAGTTTAATCGGAGGTTATGTTTGTTCCACGAAAGACGTTTGTTTATTTTGTTACTGCTGAAACTAAATTTTTTCTGCCGAAAGGACACGAGTGAATTCCTAATCAATTTGGAGTTATCAAAGATTGAAATGAGTATATAATGTCAGATTAAAACATCATTTTTTTGTTCTGGCGCTCCTGCATTTAAAGTTGGTGAAATGTCCCTTATGCCCCTCTGGTTCTCACCCAACGTTAAATGTTAATTTTAAGAAATTGAAATTACAGTTTATTGCTTTGCTAACCAAACAGTAAATTTGATCATCCAGTATATACTGTAGTAACTCACTGTAGCTACTTGTGTCTGCACTTTCTGTACAATGATATTCTGTCATACTAAATCTTTTGAATCTCTATTTGGTTTATTTTTTTCAGTTGAATACAAAATTAAACCTGAAATAAAACAGAAATGTTTTTCTGAATACCTTGAAATATATGCAAAAGCATTTATTCTGATTTCAAGCTCCTCATCCACACGGGCCTGCAGGTGCTCTCCATGTTGAGGTGTTGGTGGGAGGAACAGTGGTATATATTCACCCTCAGTGCAAGATAGAGCTGAACCATCAACTGAAACAGCAACATATGTGTAAGCAGAAGATGCAGTTTAAAATTATTTTTATAGCATTCAAAACTTTGTAATACCTTGGAGAGAAAATTGAAGAGGAATTTTGCTCAGTGGTAAATTTGGATCTGTGGTTGTAGTTGGTGGAACTGTGGTTGTAGTCGGTGGAACTGGGGTTGTAGTCGGTGGAACTGGGGTTGTAGTCGGTGGAACTGGGGTTGTAGTCGGTGGAACTGGGGTTGTAGTCGGTGGAACTGGGGTTGTACAAGGTCCACATGTGGTTGTAGTCAGTGGAACTGGGGTTGTAGTCGGTGGAACTGTTGTTGTAGTCGGTGGAACTGTGGTTGTAGTCGGTGGAACTGTGGTTGTAGTCGGTGGAACTGTGGTTGTGGTCGGTGGATCTGTGGTTGTAGTCGGTGGAACTGTAGTGGTAGTCGGTGGAACTGTGGTTGTCATCTGTGGTTTCGGTGAATTGTGGTTGTTGTCGGTGGAACCGTGGTTGTTGTCGGTGGATCTGTGGTTGTACCCGGTGGATCTGTGGTTGTTCTCGGTGGATCTGGGTTTGTATAAATTAAATTGACACTTCGAACCATGCGTTGGGCTCTGTTGAAACTGTCTGGATCTCTAGTCACTGAAGGTTGGTTTGTGTAGGACAGAGTGATCGTGTTAATGGGGAAATCTTCCAGTACCAACTCAAACGAATAAACTCCTGTGAGCGATATGTTGTCATACGACAACGAGCATTCATTCTAGCAAAAAAGAAACAGTCTGAAACCCTGTATCTTAAAAGCAACAACATAAGCATCTTAAACAAAACAGTTTTAAATAAATTACATACATCAAAGACTATTTAAAGACTTTACTGTGTGTTTTGATAATAAACCTTATACACACACATGAGAAAGATTTTCAGTTATGTCTGGACAATGTGGAAGAGTATAGAAGCTTTCATTTTTTTAGCAAAGCTCTGTTGTGTATTAGTTTCTTAGCATTGCTTTGATAAAGACTTTTAAAATGATGTTCACTTGTAATTTTATGAATTTTCAAAACTGACACAAAGTTGTCTGCTAAAATGTGTGTGTACAAAATGTTACTCACATATTATTTTAGCACAGTTTGTACTGAATACAGTTATGTGATATTAGCCGTTGATATGTTTAAAGCAACTAAAAAAACCAAATATAAGAGCATGTCAGAACCTCTGCCAGTGTCCCAAAATGGTCGACCCCAGAGGGTTAAATAAATTACATTCATAAAATACTAAAGAAGTCTTTTCATGCTCCAATCAGACAATGTACAGTATTGTACTCTTACCTGATCCAAAGTAAAACCAGCAGGTTGGTTGCAAGTTCCACATTCATTATTGTATGCGAGTCCATATCTACATCTGACCTGGTCACCATCAGGATCAAAGGCTAAAAGATTGAACCTCCTTGGACAGTTCTGAGGAACTCTAGAAACAACCCCCCAAAAATGGCATTTTATTAATGATTGCATTTACATGCACAGTCTTAAGCCGCTTATGCTTAATAAACATATAATGTGTGGAGTCATAACGGCGTAAGCAAAAACCGATCGGCACAGGGAGTTTTTCGCTCATTACCCCGATTTCCTGTTACATGTAAAAACCTTAACCAGCGTTCCTGCAGTTTTGATCATGATGTCTCTGCATGTAAATTATAGTCATACGCGGAAGTAAGTAAGTGACACTCAAACAGTTGGAGAAACTGCAAAAATGCAAGCTCATGTTACATTTACAGGTTCTGCAGACAGATACAACAATATATTTTAGGACAGATTTCCCAACTATATGGCGTCATTGCCTCTGAGAAACCTGACAAATCTCCAAATTCCATATAAATGCATTTTTCTGTATTGATTTTCATGTAAACGCATTAAAACACGTTTCTATAATAAGCAGATTTTTGATAGTTATCCACTTATTTTGGGCATGTAAATGGACTCATTGTTATAATAAATAGAGAGCGCATATCATAATTAAAAATGTAATACATAAAAAAAGAATAAAGATTTTACCTCAGAAACGGTAATGTGGTAGTGATAGGGGATCTGTTGGGCTCTGAGGTGTCTGATCTCACTCCAAGATCAATATGTGTAAGAAGACTCCAGGGTCCACCTGTTGTCACTGTGTTATAAATCCAGCAGCAATTCTGGTTTCTGTTGTGCCATGCAGAGATGTATAACATCAATTTACATTTGAAATCTCTTATAATGTTTCAGAAGCTGGTTCTGTTTTAAATATTTGCACTTATTATTACTGTAATCATACTTACATCAGCTCAAATGGGTCATTGTTGGAAACGGTTCTTGTTATGATTCCCTCAGACTGACACCAGTTGCCACCATTAACACTTGAATCTATTTGACCCATCTCAAAACTGTCCTCAGTGCCGCAGTCTCCAGACGAGCATGACCAGTAATCATATGAGGAACAGTGATGGTAGGCCGTCTTGAAGCGAAGTTCCACCTGTAATAATATGTGGATTAGTAAGTCTGTCTACTACTATAATTCACTTAAATAAAATCAATGGTAGTGTGCTTACCTTGTATGATCCATCAAAGTTACTTCTTGAGTTAAAAGTCATTGAGCCTCCATAAAAGTGTGAAGCTGTGGTGCTCAACACCTGCAGTATCAGGAGCAAAAAAGTCAGATACATGATGATGAGAAGAGCTCAGATTATCTGTAACTATCAGCACAGATGCTCCTCTTGTATAGCCCCTAAAGGAGGAAATGACAATTATTTCTTTCTGAGTAACGCCAATGTTTCCAGTACGGATTAAGGGAAATGTATATTACAATAGGCACTAAAATTAGAAATGATTGGCATTAAATTATCAATGAACAATTACCCAGGCCACAACTATCTTAGGCATCTAGATAGGCGTCTTGCATGGGAACTTCCACAAATAAATTATTTCTTTTGTTCTGTCTGATATCTTCAAAGGGTGTACGTGAAAATCCTCATTTTGTCGTGTTGTGTTCAGATCCAGTCAGCATTGTTTAGATGGACTGGTCTGGTTTATGTCTTTATTTGTTTGGTCAAGAAGAAATTAAGTTTTTTGAGGAAAACATTCCAGGATTTTTCTTAATTTAATAGACTTTATTGGACCCCAACAGTTTACAGTTTCAATGCAGTTTTATTGCAGCTTCAAAGGCCTCTGTAAGGGTTTTGTATTGTCAGAGATGGGAACAAGTCACACATGTGCAAGTCTCAAGTAAGTCCCAAGTATTTTTTTTCTTGGGCAAGTCAAGTCAAGTCGAGTCACAGGCTATGTCAAGTCAAGTCAAGGCCTGTAGTAGGTCAAGTCAAGTCCAAGTCAAGTCACCTTATTATTGTAATTTTACCTGCAAAATCTGATCTTAATAAAGATATATAGAATATAAAGATGTAAAGAAATACTCATGTTCAGTAAAATACATCATGGAATCAAACAAAATGGTACTCTCTTCCGTTTGCCCACCTACATTTCAAATAACGAACTTGAGCGCGCAAAAGACGCGATATGTGAACCGGCCCTAACATTGTAGAATCCAGTAATTTTTCTTTGTGTGTGTGTTCAGGTGGCAAACTTAGAAAAAGTAGCCAAGTATTGTTTCGCTCAGATCAAGGGAAGTATTTAAAAAAATAAATCACAATTATTTTGCCCACATTTGTCCCCAACACGGTATGATGAGGGTTAATGGCTACGTTAGCTATTATTACATTAGCTAATTACCAACTAACCAGATATTAACAAATTGACAAGCAACTTATTGGGCAGAATGGCTCTTCAAATGACGGACGAATTTGGAGGTTGCCGTTCGTGAATGTAATGTTGCCATCCTGATGAAGCCGAAAGCGATGACCCTCGCTACCCCTCCGGCTGACATGTTGATATCTGTGGGCGTGGTGTGCGTAAGGTACGAGAGGGCATGACTGATGATAGTGTCATGATTCAGCCATGACAACGCCATTATCAGCCTGCGCTCCAGCTGGGTCAACTTTATTTTTTTAAAATAGTTTGTATATTATATATTTAAACTGAAAACATGATGTGATTAAGTCATTCAAGTCATCGTGTCTCAAGTCAATTCAAGTCCCGAGTCTTTAACTTTTAAGTCCGAGTCAAGTCTCAAGTATTTTATTTTTTGTCAAGGCAAGTCACAAGTCACAAAAATAGCGACTCAAGTCGACTCGAGTCCAAGTCACCAAGTCACAAGTCCCCATGTCTGTGCATTGTGTTCTGTGTGGTTTATTGTCAAGGTCTTTTATTTAAACATTATGTTCTGTTTCTAGTCTTTTATTTTGAAACTATGTCATGTCTCACTTCACCATGCCCTTTCTACTTGTCAGTATAAATCCGGTTCAATCCAATCATCTCACTGCTAAGTATTGTATGTGTAACAGCTGCATTACCGAGCGTTTTTATCATTGTTTCATGGTTACGTTTTTGGATTGCCCTTTGGATTTGTTTGCCTGCCCTTTTAGGATATTACTAATAACCCTATTTGCATTTGGATTCTCTCGCTCTCTCTTGCTTTGTGTAAGCAGCCCATTTGTTACAACCTCTAAACGACCCCAAACAAGTCATAAGGGTCTTATTTAGCAAAACGATTTTCGGCAAGAAAAATATGCACTTTAAAACCACGATTTCTCGTTTTGCACAAGTCGTTTGACACGCCAGCATGACCTTATGCATTTGCATAAGCACATCGAAAGATCACGCGCCACATGTGAAACGCACATTTGCTGACCATTTTAAACAATAAACTGACACAAAGACATTAATTAGTATCATTCCACATACAACAACATCTCAACGCTCCTCTTACTCCACACTTGTAAACACTGGGGCGGGTTAAAAAAGGATATCTGCTAATCTCCATCTTGACCACTAAAGGTAACAAATACTAAAAATCTCAAAAATTACCTATACAGTTTGTTCTAGCTTCTGTCTTAAAACTCATAATTTAGATAAGAGTCAGGTTTAACAATTCAGACCAGGGGTTACATGATTAACTGGAAGGAAACATTTATTAATATGTCTTCTCATAAACAAGACATAAACATGAAAATGTCACTGACAGGAACATCAATTATATTTTCCAGCATGTCAGTCTGTTGGAATTTATTTATTGTTGTTGCTGCATTTAACAACAAAGAAAAAACCCAGTCAGACTAGATGAACAAATTGAAATCAAGTCTGCCTAGAGATGCAACAGATGCAGAAGTTCCCACAAACTAAAATTGAACCTAAATACCGTAAAAGCTTTAATCCAAACCACAAGGCTTAAAAACAAAAAGTATTTTAGAGAAAAAAACAGCATGGCCTTGTTTAGATTAAACAGAAAGAAACTTAATAATAATGATAATAAACAAAATAAAATAAATATCTGGAAAATTGTCAGCCATAAAAAACGTTTTTTTTGCATTCCAAAAAAAGTAAATGCTTGGATGTGAAAATTCTTCCATTTTTTTTTTAGGATAATCTAAATGAATAGTTAGGTTTGTCCATATTTTACCCAACCATGGTTTGAAAACTAAAAATAGAAATGACCCAATGTCGCAGACAGGTTGACAGTTCTGTGATGGTTGAGATTAAAAAAAGATTCATTGCTTACACTAATTGGTAAATTGGTAACGCCTAAAAACTTTTTTTCAAGTTTTTCATTGAAAGTGAAACTACAGTGGAATTTTTAAGTGGAATAAACTTTTTGGGGTGTTACCAATTGAAGTAATTTTTTAAAGGTGCCAAAGAATGCAATAAAATAATCTTTTAAACTGTTCTTTAAAATATTCACATAGAAGAAATGTAGCTTTATTAGGTGCAAAAATGATCCAGAGTCAGTTTTACATGTCCATTTACAACCCTAGGATTTGCCTTTAGAAATAAATGGCCTATTATTACATTATTGGAAAGGATCATGAAAAATAATGTTGAGCCCTGCTCTGATTGGCTGTTTCTCAGAGCAGCTCCTTTAGTAGCTCTGTGTGTGTGTAAACAGATCTTATGTTTGCAGGGCTCAAAATTAACTTTTTATTTGGTAGCACTTAGGAGCACCAGCAAAAATCTTGGCGCACCCATCCAAATATTTTGAAGCACCACAACTACAACTTATAAGTTAATAGATTTATTTTATTAAAAATTAAACACCACAACTGGGCTTTACACATCCTATGGCCAGGATTTGAAATTTGGTCTTTTTTGCTGCATAGATTCCTAAAATAATACCCAAATGCTGTTTAAATAGTATAGCAGCAATAATATTAACAATTACAGGTAACATAATAATGATTATAATAGAAAATCTAGCAAACATGTAAAACACTGATTAATTGTGACATTACAAAAGTGACCTTAATATAGAAGGCTAATATATATTGGTATTGATAACTGCATTAACAGGATGCTATTACTACTAAAAAGGCAATGTTTTTAAAAACCTAACATCAGCATTGTCGTGTTCCACCTCAACATGGAATACTAGGATGTTTGTTGGATGTCCCTCAAGCAGGATGCGCACATACATTATCAAACACTATTTTTTGGTGTCTCCATCAATAATGAACACATTTGTCATGGCACTTCTTGTGTTTTTGGCACTTCCGCAAGATTTAAGCAAGGTCTCGTGCTTAAAATGTGTGGATTCCGCCACCAACGCCGTTTTACCTGCAACCTCCGTTTTACAGGATTTACAGTAAACACAGTAACACTGAGCCATTTTCATAGCGGAGCCACTCGTAATCTTTTAATATAATGTAAGGTCACACAGATTAAATTTCGGTCGCATATGCAACCAAAACAGTTGCAATTTCTGTCTGAGTCTGTATAAGATGAAGATAAAGATTTTGAGGAATAATCAATTGTTTAATGGACGTTTCTTGGTGGTAAGTTTTGACCTGCAAAACGTAACTGTAACATCGATAGTAGAACTTCACCATAAACGCTAGCATATAGCATTAATTAGCATTTATACCACGGGTCTGTTGAATGCTGTATTCTGATTGGCTGAGAAATGTTCCAAGGGTATGCGTTAACTCTTTCGCCGCCAGCGTTTTTAAAATAAGTTGCCAGCCAGCGTTTTTCATGATTTTCACAAAAGTTTAATGCCTTCTAGAAAATGTTCTTCTTTAAATATATAAACATACAATATATCAAATCAAAGAACAGACCCTCTGCTTTCAAAAAAAAAACCGTTTCATCCTACCTTCAGTAGTTCTTTTGTAATCAGCTTTTGAATATGGGTTTCTGCAAAAACACCAACTTTTGAGCAAAAAGCAGAGATAATTCCATTTTTGTGACGGACTTTCATAGAGATCCCATTCAGAGCGATCTTTAAAACAGACACAGACATCCAGTTGCTTGCCATAGGGCAATACTTCCGGGTTTAAAAAGTTGCAGAAGGGTGCCACCTGGTGGATAATAGCGGTATTGCGGAAAGACGGAAATACTCGTCATTGGCTGGGAAGCGTTTTCTCTTGATTGTCGTCAATGGCGGTGAAAGAAGCATTAAATATCTTTTATGCATTCTTTCTAAAACAGACAAGGGCTTTCTCACGGCTCGCATCAGCAAAGCATTGCATCGTCCATGTTACACTTAACAGAAGTTGACACTTGTCTTTTTGAAAAATAAAAAAGTAATAATAATTATACAAAAGAGTTGTTCTAGTCGTTACTAGAAGGCACAGAGTGAGTTAGACCTGCCTTGGCGGTGCGCCTTTTATGCATTCTGAAGGTGCCTGTTTTATCGTGTTGCAGTCTATTAGGCAACATTCCGCATAAGATGGGTTTAGATTTGGAATTACATTACAACTACATTTTAGTGCTAACTGATAAGGTGATGGTGATGATCATCTTTCTTTATTATTTTTAGCACTACCTCAAACTTAAGCGCCGTCTCTTCGGAGCTGTCATTTTCTTAAATAAGCCGCGGCAATGTTTCAACTGAGCTTCTAATAAGACAAACGCCTTTATTTTCCATGCTATTGTCACCAGGTGATGATCTGTGAGGGCGGAACCAAAAGTGTGCAAGATCGGTTCCGCCCGGCGAAGGTTCCGCCCGGACGACTGACTCCAAACACCGGAATTCCCGGGGTTTCCCTGAATACTAAATCAAGCCCGATATCATACAGGTGAGGGCGATTAACACAGCGATTGCTGATAGGCCGATAAGGAAAGAAGGCTGAGCATAAAAAGACCTTTGAAGACGTCAGATGTGGGCTGTTTTGTGGTACTTTGGAGTACCCTGCTTGCGCTTTGTTGCTACGGTGGACATCGGCTGGGTTAACTCACATTGATCCCTTAGGGAAGACGAGAGGTTGGAGACGTCTGGGTAAGGAAGTTATTGTGTGATTTGGATGTTGAGAAGAGCACACGAAGAAATTGGATGTACGAATGGGGAGACTTTTTGACAACAAAGCGTGAGTAACAATCAAAGCAAATTCTATGCGCTATTTAGAAGAAGAGTTACCAGTGTATTTTGAGAGAGTGTTGAAGGTTACCGGCCCCACTACGAAGGGAAACGTGGGCGTGCCGTGCGTGTATTGTGATACACCAACTGGGAGATCTGTAGACGAAACTTTCCATCATTCACGGCCCTGCGGAGAACGGAAGCGTAGGTGAGCCGAGGAGGTAACCAGGAGACATAAAGGGGTGTTGCTGAACATATTCACGTTTGAATTCTTTTCTCTCTCTCTGGCGAGTACAAAGCCCAACCCGTCTCTCGAGCAGCCGAGGCCTAGGTGGCCAAGTCTTAACTTCACGTGGAGTGCGTGTGCAGAGTGCGGTGGTGAGTTGTGACTTTCATCGTGTGTTTTCACTAAGCTTGCTGTGTGTGTGCTGTGTTTACAGTAACCGAAGCCGCCCTGGCCCCGTGCAGATCGTGCGAAGTAACAGCACGTTGAGGCCTGAGCCATATGAGAGAAACCAACTACTACCATAACCCCCTGAGTGTCGGCTAGAGCTCGCGTCAACCCGGAAAGCAGGCAGCGGTGTAACCCAACTACACATCAAAGTGAACAACGGCCGAGGTACATTGTATGGATTGAAGGTCGAAGTTGTGTCTGTCCAGAAGAACTCGGTGTGTGCGCAGAGCCTCGTCGAGAGTTCGCCCCAGTAGAAGATCCCCTGTCGGTGACAA
Organism: Misgurnus anguillicaudatus; assembly: GCF_027580225.2. NCBI lineage: Eukaryota > Metazoa > Chordata > Actinopteri > Cypriniformes > Cobitidae > Misgurnus > Misgurnus anguillicaudatus. The sequence continues at coordinate 35,276,427 of NC_073351.2, read as the reverse complement.
GGAAGGGGAGCTTGGGAAGCGTTCGGCTCTGCGGCGCCCGACCTTGCAGTCCCCACGACACCTACGAAGCTTTGGGCCGACGGGTGAAGGCATACAGTGTGCGGCCGTTGTGGTGAGAGTGCGCTGCCTGGAGGAGTGAACCAAAGGCCCAAGTGTTGTGAGTAACCTACCTGTGTAGTGTGTAACTTACCTGTGTTTGCAGCAACGCCTCGAAGAGGACCGAACAGTGTCAGTAGTGAAAACTCCTTACCTCTGTCTCCACGTATGCCTTGGAGTGAACCAAAGGCCCAAGTGTTGTGAGTAACCTACCTGTGTAGTGTGTAACTTACCTGTGTTTGCAGCAACGCCTCGAAGAGGACCGAACAGTGTCAGTAGTGAAAACTCCTTACCTCTGTCTCCACGTATGCCTTGGAGCGAACCAAAGGCCCAAGTGTTGTGAGTAACCTACCTGTGTAGTGTGTAACTTACCTGTGTTTGCAGCAACGCCTCGAAGAAGACTGAACATTGTCAGTAGTGAAAACCCCTTACCTCTGTCTTCGCGTATGCCCTGGAGTGAACCAAAGGCTCAAGTCTTGTGAGTAACCTACCTGTGAAGTGTACAACCTCCCTGTGTTTACAGCAGCGCCTCAGAGAGGATTGTACAGTGTCGGCCGGGAGATAGACTTACCTCCGTTCCAACGTAGATCCCGAGGTGAAGAACGGTCCAGGTCCCGTGAGTAGTTTACCTGAGGGCGAGAGAGACAGAGAGACAGAAACAACGGTCAGATAACTGGTGACTCAGTGCTGGGCCAAACATTAAATTGTGTTCTCCCTGTTTTGCCTCCAGGAGGAAGCGGAGGGCGCCACGGGTTCAAGAACAGCATAGGAGGAGACTCCTGGCCCCCGTCCCCTAGTCCAACTCGTCCTGGAGGCGAGAAGAAGATTGTTTTAAACTGCCCTTCCCCTTTCTTTCCCCTTTCCCCTTCTCTTTTAACTATTTAATAAAGATACATTTTAATTGTAGTATACTCGTCTGTCTGGTCATTGGGGTGGTCTTGGGAACCTCCTCGAGGTGGAAAGTAGAGAGGGGCGTGGCCTGTTAGCTATCTTGGGTCCGCCCCAGCCGTGACACTATCACCTTACCCAAACCATTTTGAAACTAAGGAGTCATTTGTCCTCTGATTACATACAAGCAGCATACAAGCTCCTCGGCGACGCGTTTGCGAAATTGCAGGCGTGGCTCGAAATGGCTGTTTTTCAAACAGCGTAACTTGTTTTAAACTAATCAGTTAATGGCTCGGTTGTCGGTGAAGAAAAGGATTAGTTTTCGCCATCCCTAATTTAATATTTAATCCTTGTCTGCTATATAAGTTCATTGTTTTTTTAAATGCCGATATGGTGGTATAGAAACTGATACCTTTGCTATTTTTAGATCCCGCGGTATACCATATTACCGTATTACCGCCCAAGCCTATTACTCACAGCAACTGCTAATACTCTCCTCTCTGTGTCTTTTTCCTTCTAGTGGCCAGCCGAAATCCTCCTTTCTGCGTGTTCCTGCTGCCAGAACTCCTCTCTCGGCGACACTTCCGGTGAGTATTCCTATTGCACACACTTAGCACAGATCATTCATATTTAGATGCTTGATCACACACATCCTTGTTGCATAATGTAAATACTCAGCCAATTTCGGTTTTCCTATGTCCTCCTTCACCCAGTCACTCAGTAATTCCTCCACCTTTTCGGTCCTGCACTCACTCCCCCGCTCTACTTCCTCTCACCAGATCGGCTCGAACAAAATGCCCATTGCCAACTTCTGAAGCCCCTTATATCCTCCTCCTCTTCCCTCTGTCATCCAATCCACAATCGCCACGTCCGCTTGTCACACCTGTGCCTCATCGCGCCTAATTTTCCCTCTCAGAGAACCCGGAAGTGCCAGTGTTTGTGCTTTTCGGTCCAGGCGGAACAAATCTCCAACTTTTAGTTCCGCCCTCAGAAAGTCACCCCGTGACATACACCTCTGCATGTGGGTATGGGAAGCTTTTGAAATTAGGTAGGCCAAATTCAGGTGGAAATCCCCAAAAAAGCCTTATCTATGCCTAGGTAAATAATTTTTTTTCTAAGGCACCTTTAAGTTGATCCAACTTTTCACTTTTTATAGTGTATATGTCAGGATCCTGTCAGAATCATGTCTTGTAGGAACATGTGATGTCTTTACCCAGCCACCTGTTTTCCTTGTCTTGTCTCTTTTACCCCGCTTCCTTGTGATCCTCGTTTGTATTTATTGTTTTCACTTGTTGTCCTCATTTTTTGCTCCCCTATTTAATTCCTTGTGCCCATTGTTCTGTCTACGTACGTACTGTATTGATCCTGTTGTGTTCTGGTTGTATAAAGAACTATTTAAGTCAAGTTTATTTGTACTGTTAGTATCCAGTTTATTGTCTTGTTTTATAAAGTCTCATCCTGTCAGTGTTTTGTTACTTAGTGTCCTTGACAAGTGTCGTGTAAACCCTGTCTTGTTTTGCCCCTTGTGGGGTTTTGTTTTCTTGTTTATTTAATAAAGTCCTGTATTCTTTACTCCTGTCTGCGCTTGGGTTCATCTGCCCCCAAACCCTCACAGTATATAGCGATAAAGACAAAACAGATAAGAGTATGAGTTATTCATCGTTCAGTGTGGATCTACTAAGACAAAAATCAATGTTTTGTTTCTTATGCTTGACAGAGCACAAGATGTTGACCTAAATTCTCTCACTTTTGACATTTTCTGTAAATTCGGTTTTATGTCAGATCATCCAAAACTACACAAAGACCATTTATCTCAACATTAGACGTCCCTTAATAGATTTAACTAAAGTCTGAAAGTTTACATTACAGTCATGGCAACATGAGCTTGGTTCTGGCTTGGGAGAAAGCTTTGTCACCCTAACAGTAAGTTTGTAGTTTGTTCTTACAAATTTATTACAGTACAAAGATGATATTGGTTTTCAGATTTCAAAGATCTAGATGGAGTACACTGACAGCTTACAAGAAAGACAGGTAGGAGCGAGATCATGTAATGCCTTGTAAACAAGAACAAGCATCTTGTAATAGTTTGTATACCAAACAGGTAACCAATCCGTGAGAATGGCACGGAAAAGAAAGTGTAACAGAGTCATACTTCTTGGCTGATTTAATCGTTGTGGCTGCTGCATTTTGTATTTTTTGTAGGTGCGCCAATGCTTTGGTATGAATTCCAGTATAAAGTACAGTTGTCTGTTCTTGAGAAAACGATCTAATTTCTGCTTGCTTGCAAATGATTGGCAAATGATAACTGACAGATACATAATGGCATTTAGACAAAACACCTGTCAGATAAATGGCAGTTCAAGATTAACTTTGGTAAAAAGTGTCAATTGAATCCACAATCAGAGAGGCAAAAATGATAAAAAAAAGATTAATAAAAGCCATTAAAAAAAAACATAAGATACTCAAATACTTTGTATTATTGTATTACACCCAATCTCTTTTGTTTTTACACCTGACCCTCCACTAGTAGCACTTACTTTTTCTCCTATTAATAATAATAGTAATAATAATAATATGTTAATTATTAAACCAAGGTTGCTTCACAAAATGATACAATCATTAGACAGGCAATTACACAATCAATTCTCAATCAAGATATAACAAACCGTCAGAAGGGACATTTAAAAAAACGTAAAAACTAATAACTACAGAAAATGAATTATTTACCAAGCAAAAGTGAATAGATAAATGTTAAGATGAGACTTGATGGTGTTTAATTGCTATTCTGTTCTTTCTTCTTTGTGTACTGCGTTATGTTAACCGAGACATGATTCAGACCAGTTATGTACTGCTGCGCTTTTGTTGATTGCTTTCATTGTCTACCTCATTTGTAAGTCGCTTTGGATAAAAGCATCTGCTAAGTGACTAAATGTAAATGTAAAACACAAAAATATCAAATACTGTTTTTGCAGATAACAATACATCTCATTATCATAATCAATAAAGAAAATAATTGAATGCATGAGATTAATGACTGAGGTTTAACAGGTACATTTTCTTCCTAACAGATGCGTTTCAATGTCTGACAAAAATAAGATAACAAAAAAGAGATGTGTCTATTCATTTCTAAAACATCATTAATATGATGCATGATGCATTTATTTTGACTCTGATGATCATTAGTATCATACAATCAAATGGGTATAAATCATATATTTCTTTATGTAAAGTGATAGCAACTCGTTGTCATTTAAGGACATACAGTACTGTAAATTATTTCTGTCTGAAGAACGTGTGCACAACCTGTCCTGTGGCTTTATTTCAGGCACGAGGAAGTTGTGTTTCCCAAAACTGCATTAGGTTTAATAGCACATGCTAAATTGTTCTTGAGATCATTATTGAGATCATTATTTCCATTATGATGATGAAGATAAAGAGCATTTAATTATTTTTAATTGGTTCAGAAAATATTTTATGTAACTGCGTTGTCTAATTGTTTAATAAAATGTGTTTAATTGAAGTTTGTTTAGTCTTTTCTATGACAAACATCTTAAAGGGCGTGTTGCAGGTTAACCACCACTGTCGATTAATGGGTACATAAATCACTCAAGATATGTGTATAATTTTTTAAATGTCTCAAAAATGGTCTTAAAGACCACTTTTTTACGTTTTTGGTATTAACGTTTTTTTACGCAATTCTGCGATGACGTCACGTTGGGGAGAAGTGGAGAAAGACTCAGCCATAGCCATAGAGATAGATGAGACATTTATTGCTGTTTAATACTTACGTATATAATTTGGAAATCATATATACATCGTAGGAAATATATAATGTGTTATACTGCCAAGGTACCATGCTAATTATTATGTATGATATATGTGGAGATAAATAAAACTTCGCAAATCTGCTGATTTGATCCATTCATGTCCTGACCACCAGGGTAGAGATTTTTAAACATCCTTAATCCACACTTCTATCAAATAATATCTCAAATATATTGTTTTGTGAAATAAAAGGATGCTTTGTTATATTGTTTATGCGATTATAACGAATCACACGATCATTTTATACGCAGCAGCAGTCAGCAGCTGCAGCATACTCGGATCCGACCGCATACATACTGTAATAAACAGGCGTTCGGCGGCTTTTACATCACGACAGACTATGCCATTTGAGGAGGATCCACTCATTGATCACCGTATTTTTATAAATCCTGTACATGTTTGGACCTGCCGAACAGGTTGAGCACTTTTATATACTTTGTTGAGCAAAGAGGCTGCACAGTTTGACCAGCGGGCTGCGGGAACCGGCGCACATCACGCCGCCAGATGGTGTTAACTCGAAATGTGTAACTATTATCAGATCGGCCCACCGGGAAAGTCCCGACTCTCTCGATTGCCATTCCGCTACTGGCTGTAAGAAAGTGAGTGCGCTTGGGTCGCTGGTCCCCGCGAACAGACGTGACGTGCTTCACTCACCTTCCAGGATTAGAGACATGCTGCCAAAACCGTTTGTGCTGAAGATCGCATAAAGTTACACCCATTTCAGGCAGGATCATGGACCCCCTCAAGCCAGCATGCACGAGTATGTTAATTGTTTGTTTACTTTCTACACGAAGATATGCTTACGTTATGCTATCTGGCTGTCTGCCTATCTCTCTATACTAGCCTATCCATCTATCTATCTAAAATCTGCGCTATCAGAACTGTACTTTACTCGTCTTTCTATAGTCATTCTCAATGCTCTCAAGACGGCTTTGGTAAATTCGCTCCCCAGCGTGACGTCATACAGTGCGTTGTGGGGGAAAGGAGAATCAATGCAAACCGCTGTACTTTTTCATACTTTTTAGGGTTTTGTGATACCCAACAACATAAAATACAATGGATAACAGTTTAAATGTTTATTATCAACAAGCAAATTGCACAAATTCGTTGAAAAATTTAACCTGCAAAACGCCCTTTAATAAACAATAACAGCAATAAACAACAACAATAATGTGGTTGCTTTACTGAAGAAACAGGGAAATGTTGTACTGGGTTTATAATAGGAATGATATATTTTTTTAAATGTTGGGTTATTTGAAACATTTTATTTACTCTTTCTTATACCATTATGGGGCAGTTTTCTGGACAGGGTTTAGATTAATTCAGGACTAGGTCTTAGTTAAATTAGGATTTTAAGAAATGGCAGCTCAAACATGCATTTTTGTCTGGGACTATGACTCCTGTCCTTCCCAGATACAAAAACTGCCCTTATAAGTTAAAATATGCAGTGCTTAACAAATTCATTAGCACTCGTTTATTTATCTCAAATCTCAACTTAGTATTTGAACAACTTTGTTATTAAATTAATGTGTAATCTGCAACACATTCTCACTCCCCAAGGAGTCAAATTTTCAGTATGAAGACGCGAAGGGTGCACCTATCACTATATTGCCGAAATGAGGACTCTGTTGCTTTTATGCTAATTCTGTCAGTGTCTGATATAGACGAAAGGGAATCCCGGAAGGTGATGCTGTCACGTTATGCGACGTCAACGTATGCGGCAATCAGCAGGATCATGCCGCTTCTGGACGTTAACTACTCGATTATTTTCCTATTTTTAAACCATTGTCGCTTGGGGTTAGAGTTGGTCTTGGGTTGGGATGTAATTTTATGTAACAGAAAGTCATTCTAACCCCAACCCCAAGCGACAATGGTAAAAATTTAAAACAAAAATTGAGTAGTTAACGTCCAGAAGCGGCATGATCCTGTAACACAGTCTCACACCCATGGCGTCGGTGTTTGACGGCACTTGACCATGCGTCAGTGTGTTGGCGCGGAGGGTGTACCTTTCGCGTCGTTTTTTGACGAGCTGGGGACTTCAATACTATTAGGTACGCGAAATTAAACAGTTGTCACCTGGCATTGGGGTTAGGGTTAGGTTTGGGTAGGGATGTCATTATGTAAATCTAACCCTAAACCGACGCGAGAATGGTAGAAAATGGTAAGAAAATAGGAAAGAGAATGCAACGGACTTAATAGTATTGAAGTCACCAGCTCGTCAAAAAATGACGCGAAAGGCACACCCCCCGCGCCAACACACCGACGCACGGCCAAGTGTCGTCAAATATTGACGCCATGGGATCGTCGCATATGTTGACGTCGCATTACAATATATCCGACGCTGAGGGATTAGCATGAAAGCAATGGCGTTCCCATTTCGTCGATATAGTGATCTATAGGGTCACCCTACGCTTCTTCACAGTGACATGCTTGAACATGCTTCAGATTTTGACGCCTGGTGAGTGAGAATGTGTTGCTAATTTAATGTTGGGGGCGTACATCTCGACTGTGATGTCACAGTTGGTGTTGTGTTGAGATTGTTTTCCAGCAGTCTTTTGCATGCACAAGGTTTACATAAGAAGGAGGAAACAATTGTGTTTGAGGTTCAAGATATGTTATTACCATGTACACAACTCTTATTATTCATCTATGACTATAAATATAGTTTTACATTCTACGGCACCTTTAATGACTGTAATTGACAGCTAAATAAAAATAATGTTGTGCTTTACTATAACTTTTCTTGAAAATTCATGGATAAGAACAATAATTATATTTTATTATTAAAAACACATACTGCTTGGCTACAGTAACATAACTAAATGAGTTTCGGTAAACACCAATAATGTTAGTTTTGTACAGCTGTGACACAAACCTTACATTGGGTGGTGATCTATAAATTTATTAAGTGCTATATATAGACATTGTTTCTAGTAAAGGTTGTAAAATATAAAAGTAATTCATTCAATAAAGTTTTATAACCACCCAAAAAATAAATCTATTGTACAATATACTAAAACTCAAGTATTCAGATCAGCAGATTCAATAGTTTATTACAAATTGCACTTTTAACATTCATGCATACATTCACGCAATAATATATGATAATATATGAAAGTAAAAATATATATACATTCGTTGAACCATGTTGTGTGCAAAGAATTAAGAAGGAAATAATAAGACAATAGGATCTATATTGAAAGCAACAGAACATAAACAACTGCTTAAAAGATCATTGTTGTGCTATTCTCCTATTGAAGGTGTTTATTTAGTTCATGTACAAGTAGATATGTAAGCAAACTGGAAAGACTTGAAACTCTGTAGGTGTATATAAAGTAGGTTTCTTGCGCACAGGACATTAAATGCCATCAGAAACTGGACAAAAGATGCATACGGTCAAGTGCTCGTGTTTTTTTGATCTTATGTACCAACATCCCCGCCAGCACAATGACTGAGACAACGAAGAGTCCGGCAAAGACCCCGGTGCTTACGCTTACATGTTGAGATCCACCATTATTTTCTGCTGCAAAAATGAAAGAACAATAAAGTTAAGTGACATGACGATCATGGAATTTTCACACTTAATAACTTGTTTTTGTTTACAGTACTTTATTGTCAAAACTAAAAGGGTTTTGTAGATGTTTACGGGGTTAATTTTGGCATTGCAAGCTATTTTTTTGATGTGCTATCACTGCTCTATAGCATGAGTTTCTTAAAAACAGTGCTTTGATGTTGCTTTACACCCAACCCATGGTTAACTCAGTGTGAAATCCTTTAATATCTGTATCAAACTGTATAACATACCATCATGCTGACGAGTCTCTCTGGACACACGCAGGGGACCCTGTATGATGTAATGTCTCGCTGTTTCTTGACTGGAATCTCGCCTGCGCCTGCGTGAGGTTTGGCTGAGGCAACCTTGGGCACATCTGGAGTTTGGGCTTCCTTCCGCGCACAGGATCACGGAGCAGCTAATGTAAACCTGTGGAGAGAATTTTAACTTACTGAAGTCAAAGTCCCGGTCACATCATTCATAATACTGTACCCTTAAATTTGACGTACCTCATCGAAATCTCCCGTGAACTTGAAAGCTTGGATCTCAAAGTCGTACTTCATTGAAGCACTTGGATAGACCTTGACTGTTTCATCCAAAACACACCTGAAAATATAAGAGATGAATGAGTTAAACGTGTCTTGTGTAATTAATCATTTGTGTCGTACAATAAGAGAAAATTTTAAACAATGTATTCAATGTGTTCTTGTCTTATTAATCATCCTTTCCATGATAAACATGAATAACATCTGAATAATTATTAATCTGAGGCTATTATTTCTTTAAATCATTACTTTAAAAATCAATGCAGATATAACAACTGAAAATCTTTCTGCATTTAGATAATATTTTTTATACAGAAGATTATACATTGTGATTATATGTTTATAATGGTTTTATAAGAAGGCATTGTGAGGGTTGCAAAAAGGTTTAAAGCTTGACTGATTTTGACTCCCGCTTTCTTCACGAGACCAAACCTGAAACCTTTTTGTTAGCAGCCGAGAATGTTAATGGAAAGCATTTATCATAAGCTTGTGTATAATGAATATACTTAACACATTCACAATGGGAGAGTAGGAACTCTACACTATACACAACCCTACTATTAGTAGCACCAGGGCTATTCATATTGCTCTGTACTTTCGGTAGGCAGATAATACAACAGAACAATACCAAAGACTGACATGAAGAATGACTGAACTCTTTCAATTCGGGCTACTAAACAACAACCCAAAACATTCAAGAAACGTCCCCAGACAGCAGATGACTCCATGCTGGATCTGCACTGGATGTGGGCCGAAGTTGTCAAGTCCGGAATGGATCCGGTGTGGATCTGGTCCTGAGTCGTCTGCTGTCTAGGCAGAATTCTGCATTGCTATTTTCAAAACGTATTAAGGGGCGTGTACACCAAAGCATTTAAATGCGGCTGAAAATGCCAGGCAGACATTGACTGTAGGCGCTTGCTGGCTTTTTCAGCTATAGAGTTTTGGTTGCTATAGCCCTATTCGGACAGGATTAGTTTTACGGGAGTAGATGGCGTAATGTAATTTTACCCAAGGACGTCTGTAATATTAATGGTCAATTTACGTGTATATTTACAGCTGGTCTATTCCCACTGGATTAGTATTGCCTGAGGTAATTTCTCCGGACCTTTTTACAGAAGGTAAAAGTCGCCGTAATCTTTACTGACATTGTCCGTAATGATTACTGACATGGAGCATTCGGACAGGACTAAAATCACTAAAAGCGCCAATAAAAATTGCTTTACCCCACCTCCCCATGTAAAACTAATCCTGTTCGAATAGTACTTATGATACTTATGCTTTGTTTATCAGTCGTTAAACGATACACCGATTGGTTGTTGTGATTGGACGGTCGAGTGAGAAGTGACATTAACTGAAACAATGAATCAAAGCTGCACAATGGCTTATTAACTCATGGTTAAGATGTGTCCAGGAACAAAATCTTGAGATAGTACATGAATTTAAATATTTAGAATTATTCTTGGATTCTTAGCTTTCTTTCAGACCACATGTAAAGAAAGTAGTAAATGTATTGAAATTCAATTTAGCAAATTTCAGATTATTAGAAATAATTTGACCAATCAAGCAGCAGTTTTATTAATGAATTCAATGATCCCATATCACATATTGCATGACTACCTGGACTCAAAATAAAATAAAACATTGACGAGCTGAGCATTTCACCCAAAGTTGAACATTTTTCAACTCTGGGCACTGAGCGTGAAAAAAATGCAGAGTGCCAGTGCTCAGCGCGAAAAAAAATGCCAACTGCTGGCATTTTTTTTTAAAGTGTGGCGCTTCCATTGGAAACCATTGAAAACACACCAGCGTAAATGCCTTGGTGTACACGCCCCCTTAGTAATCTAGTTTAAAAATATTTCAGTCTTACCCATCTTTGATGATGTCATAATAGACGGCACTATATGGGTTGTCTTCTGGTGTGGCCCTGCAAGACTCGATAAAGAGTTTGACCTTCGGGAGGGCAGAATGGGCTTCAATGCCCATGTAGAGCATATCCATCAGTTTAACCTTCACTGGATACAGGTTAGGATCCACCCGACTGCTAAAGCTGTTGTCTGTGAAAACTTCAAACGAGTAAGCAAAAGTGCCAAAGCTGGATTCAGTGAAGATGTAGTCCGATTTATGGTTGATGTAGTGACTGGAGACGCTGGCTAGTTTGGGATATTGGCAGGAGAAACCGAATTTGAGTTGATTGCGTCTGGTGATAACTGCGTTTGGGGTCTCGAAAGAGTTGATCTCATTTTTGAAGACCATATAATCTCCAGAGTCCTGATTCGTGTTAGAGATAAAAAAGTAGAAAAAAAAACAGAAATAATGACAATGTTAGGGCTCTGTCACATGACTCGCATGTCTTCTCAGTAACATAGTTAGCAGGGCAAATATCATATTATGAAAATCACAAACATGCATGCAAAATTACAGTAGTTGCAAATGTCCTGTAAAATTTTCCAGTAAAATGCATTGTGATATTTCAGGCTACCTTACAAGTACCAACTGTTTTTACTTTAAATATAAAATAAGCAGTAACTGTACCTCTACTGTCGTGCCACAGGTGTTGAGGGACATAGAGCCCAGTATGTGAGTTTGGTTGGATGTAAGCGAGCAGGTGGGATCTCTCAGCTGAAGCCAGTTCTGATCGATTCCCTCCATTGAAGCTTTATTTATGACAATGCTGATACTGTCGCTCTTGCAGATAACTTCTGCTTCACCTAATACATATCATTTAAATGTTTCACTTGCTGTTTCATCTTTTCAACTACATGATCGTTTAAATGTATTAAATAAACAAATCTCTATTACCTGACAGAACCATCGATCTGGCCACAACCACAACGATGCACCTCATCTCTGATTGACTATGAAAGAGAAGAGATGAGATCTATTCAAACAGAAACTACACAGAAAACAACCAATGAACTTCAAGATAGACCTCGTAATACCTGTGCAGCGTCTCTGCTGTGAAACACACAGGTATGTGACGATACAGATCAGATTCCTGTGGCGTCCAGGTCAATGTTGCCACGGTAACTCCATCACTCTCATCTCTCAATGTCTTGGACATGTTAAAAGGACCACTGACCTGAAAGTCTAAGATGCTGCAAAACAGAAGTTAACTCAAATGTATATGTATTGTGAAAATCCATTTATAAACATTTGAGCTACTACAGAATTTTACATTGCTTTAATGCAGATCTGTATCTTACATACTGTACGTCCACAATAATAAACTACGTATTGTTAGATAAAAGATATCTATTCAAGACATATTTAATGTAGAATTATATAATTTTCTATATAGTCAATGGGAATAAATAAGATGCTCTGTTGAGTGTGATTTTAAGCAACACCAACCTGCTGTCTGAGCTCTGGGCTCGGAGTAAGATCTCATGCACGTGTCCCACAGCGGCATGATGTACATCTCCGTTTAAAGGAGTTGGTGTCAGGAAACCGGGCTTGTTCACGCCTGGGACACAACTCTGAACCGGTGCAAGAACTGCAAGACAAAATTTGGGGAAGAATTTAAAAATATATATAATAATCCCAGAGATTAGTAAGGAATTCTTTACCCAAAATATGAACCATCAGTCATCTTTCCCTCCCTCATGTTTGCTTTTTCTTTGCTATATTGTCAAAAGTAAAAAGTTGAATCAACTTAAAAAATACTTCAATTTGTTTTTCCAACTAAAAATTCTCTTAAGGTTAAACTAAAGTGAAATTTTAAGTTGAAACAAAGTAAATGTTGTAAGTTTTACCAATTCAAGATATATGTGCAAAATACCATATAGATAATTTATTATAACATGTTAAAATTGACATTGTAGGTGTGTGCAAAAATGTGCTGTTTTGGGTGTCATTTAAAATGCAAATGAGCGGATGAAGTGCAAACACCGATCACAATGATGGTGGTTTGATGCAATTCAAACTCAAATGTGCTGTCAATTATTTTCTCTCTCTCTGCACTAAATGGCATATGTACATACTTTACATATATGTAAAGTACAAGTTCACTTTCAATTACATGTTACAACAGAAAGAACAATAGTATTTGTCCTTTAGAAATGTCTTGCATGTTTCTTTATTTGTCCTTTATGCTAATGCCTCCAAATCGGTCACAAAAGAGTTGTTCGGGTCCTTAAAAACACAACTGACTAGCTCTGAAAAAACATCTATTATTCTGCAGGACATAATTTATGTCTCTAATAAACAAGTTACCAATATCTGTGGACTCAATAGATGTCTAATATGCAATCTATGCACCATTCATTTATTTTTCACTGTGTAAATGCATTGTTCAGACTGTATAATCTGATCGAATACGTTCGAAATGTACACTTGCGGACACACATTCAATAATAATGCATGACATTACCGAAATTCCTGTATATAAATATATCCTGTGCATAAACTGTAAACTGCATCAGACATTGTGTTGGTTTCATGTCATATCACATTGCAGTATCTTCTGTAATCTTGATACGATTACATTTCCTCATGACTGTTTATTTGGAATGTAGTCATGTAAAAATGTGTAGTAATAGATCACTTTTACAAATTATTTGTAGCTATTATGCAAATAATATAAGTGTTTTCATGGGGAAATACAAATAAGTTAACATAGCTGACTTACTTTCTACTCCAAACTGCAGGGGCACTTGACTGAGTGCAGTGGGGTCAGAGTTCACAGTCAGATTAAAAGCATTTCGGACTGAAGAAACTCCATCAGCATTCGTCACAGTTATATCTGAAACAGGGTAATCCTCCAGTATGAGTTCAAATACATGCAGGCCAGGATTCAATGAACCGCTTCTGTGCAGAGTGCAGGAGTCCTAGACACGATCCAAAAAAATGACATTACAAGCACCTAAATCTGTGATGCACCATCAATGTTACTCATAAATATACATTAAACAGCTCTGTGGAGTCAGATATTTTATGTAATGTCGCTACGCTGTATATTTATTTGTTGTCCCTGGCAGTCCAGGGTAATAGTTTTATTATAAATCTATTGGGGATGCTGGAAATGTGTCCCCAAAACAAACATAACTATAACCTATAACTAGATACAAAAGCATTTTTTATGACAGTTTAAGGAGTTTGTCATCAAAAATCATTACCTCATCGAGATGAATGTTTGTGTGCTCATGACACGACGAGCAGTTAGCATCACTAAATTTGCATCTCACAACATCTCCATCTGGATCATGTGCCAGTAAGTGAAGGCTCTGGAAACAGTTCTGAGGAACCCTTATAACAGAAAAACAAAGACAAAATGAAACTCTATTGCTTTAGACATATATCTCTATGATGATTATTGTAATTTAGAAAGCACATGCCTTATATTGGGTACTGCTGCTGAAACAGGGGATCTGTTTGGGGATTGAGTATCTGAACGTCGTCCCACATCAACATCAGTGCGTAGTGTCCATCCACCAACAGCTTGAATATTATCTGTCCAGCAGCAACCTGAATTACTTAAAGAGAAATACGATAATAAAAACAAGTAGTACATTATTTTTTGTTTTAAATGAATGATGATGCAGTTCACAAAGCTAAGAAACTTAAAAATGGCAGCATATATTTGTGTTACTGGCTATAGAACTTAAAAAAGTTATATTTTTCTCATTTTTTATTACATCCAATTTATAGTTTGTTTAATTGCATGCAATTTGTTTTAAGTGTATTTTTCATATATTCTAGTAAAATGTGTATATAAGAACGAAGAAATCAAGGTCAAAATACCTAATTTTTTTTACTATTGGGTATCTTTTACATGAAATAGAGCAACAATTTGTGATTATGAATAAAGAACAACTACAAATATGATCTAATTGATTTTACCTGAGGATGAGAGGCGCATTACTGCTGATATTGGTGGTCATATGAACCTCTGACTGGCACCATTGACTCTGATCTGAGTGGTCTTGATCCGTCACTTCAGGTTCTGTATAGATGATATTACCACACTGCACATTGTCACAGATCCAGCTGAGATAAGAAACACAAGGACCCCTGCTGGACTCTCTGTAGTAAAAGTGCACCTGCCACACAAAGAGACAAGATGGGGCAAGTTGTCACACTTCATTACTCCACACTTTAAAAAAAGGATGTGTTAATTTTTTACACATTTGCTTTTGTGTTATGCTTTTTAACACATTATGTGTCATTTTGTGTTGATTTTGTGTTCAAATAAAACACACAAGTTGTGTTAAAAGTAACACACAAAATTGTTTAATAATAACACACAGATGTGTGTATTCTGTGACAATGCATTTAGTGTGTTGTCCCTAAACTAACACTGAAGTTTTCTATATAAATATATATTAATATTCTAGTCAATATTGTGCGTATAGGTTTAAAACAAAATAATAATTTTAACTATAACATACAAAAATAAAAGTTTTTAGACAAATTATGTGATTTTTTGCTAAAAACCTTACTCAAACGTTACTGAAATTTAGCCCTTGCATCAACTATTGCGTGTGACAACTTGCCCCGGTCTGCCCTACAGCATCTATTTTTCTTAACAGCTCACGCATTATTCTCTATAGAGCTATTCTCTCTCTTCTTTGAAAACGCATTAAAATGACTCAAAAACAACACATTTGTTAAGGTGGGAGTTTATTATTTTTCTAACTAGCACCTCTGACTTACCTCCACTAAACCATCCGGATATCTATTTCCAGGTGTGAAAGTCATAGACCCCCCATAGAAACCTACGGCTGGGTCCACAGCAAGAGCCAAGCAAAACAGCAGCAGTACTGCGCTCCGTGCCATAGTGTCGGATTAAACTACACTAGTCTGTGAGCAATGGCATATAAGTACTGGGCGGATACTTTCTTTTTCTGTGTTAATGTTTGACTGGTTATTCCAGAAGATGAAAGGGATGTGAAGAATGAGTTCAATCTCTTATAACAATCATTATTGTTCCTGGAAAGACACATACACTAAATAATTTTCATCTTGGTATTAGTGTCATGTTTTCATGCGGAAATGATACAGATAAATAGATTATCTTGAGCCGGAAGAAAATAAAATAAATACCAAAATACACAATACTTTAGAAAATCTAAATGTTAATTAAAGGTGCAGTGTGTAATTTTAGAAGAATCTCTTGACAGAAATGCAAAATAATATACAAAAACTAAATTATCAGGGGTGTATAAAGACCTTTCATAATGAACTGTTATGTGTTTATTACCTCAGAATGAGACGTTTTATCTACATACACAGAGGGTCCCCTTACATGGAAGCCACCATTTTGTGCAGCCATGTTTCTACAGAAGCCCTTAATGGACACATTTTTTACCAAGTTGTCTCCAACGATGACATGTTTGACCAGTGGCAGCTACCGTAGCTTCTCTATGTGTTTCAAAAGCAAGAGGTGAGCAGTGGACTGAGCCGATGGTTGCAATTCGCAACCTTACCACTAGATGCCACTAAAATTTACACACTGCACCTTTAAACTGTATAGTAACTCAGACAACTATAGTGCTAATTAGGGCCCGAGCACCAAGGAGCAGGCCTTTACACACTGCACCTTTAAACTGTATAGTAACTCAGACAACTATAGTGCTAATTAGGGCCCGAGCACCGAGGAGCAGGCCAGAATGGCCTGCACCGTAGGTGCGAAGCCCTATTGTTTTTGCTCAGATTCTTCTGCTTTTTCTTCTCCGAAATGAATCGCATTTTTGAGGGCCTAAACATGCTCGAAAACTCATGAAACTTTGCACACGCGTCATAATTGACGAAAATTTACATGTGGTATAGGCGTCAGAAGTGGGCGTGTAGAAATGGCTCGATAGCGCCACCTGCAAAATTTCAAAAGAACAACCCTCCCGCTACGAAAAACTTACAGATACGTAATTTGGTAGGATCATCTATCACCCCAAGACCTACAAAAAAGTCCCTTGGAACCAGGCTCTAAAACCCACAGGAAGTCGGCCATTTTGAATTTTTGCTGTGATTTCTGTGCAAATTTTGGCATTTCCAGGCTTCGTACTTTAACGAACTCCTCCTAGAGATTTAATCCGATCATCATCATATTTGGTCAGTATCATCTAAAGGCCTTTACGATGTTAAATTGCAGAGCTTTTGACTTTTCGTTGGAGGGCGTGTCCGTGGCGGCCTGACAAGTTTCAGCGTTTTCGGCATGAAACAGGATGTTGTTCTAAATCCGGCATACAATGTTCAATCTGCCCCATGCTTCACGTGTTTGATAAGAGTCCTGGCCTGAACACATTTCAATGCCAAAATTCAGCTTCAGTCATAGCGCCACCTAGAGGTAGCAGGAAATGCCATGTTTTACGCCATGATTTACTGCTCTTAGAGATTTAATTAAATCATCATCATATCTGGTCAGACTGATCTTAAGCCCTTTGTGATGATAAATTGCGAAGATCTTGACTTTTTGTTGGAGGGCGTGTCCGTGGCGGCCTGGCAAAGTGTGATGTTTTGCAATGAAACATGAAGTTGTTGTAATTCCGGCATACATTGTCCCATCTGCCCCCGACTTCACACATTTGATAAGGGTCCTGGCCTGAACACATAAACATGGCATAATTCAGTAACAGTCATAGCGCCACCTAGAGGCAGCAGGAAATACCATGTTTTACGCTGTGACTTACTGCTCTTAGATATTTAAACATATCAACATCATATTTCACCAGTGTAATCTCAAGACCTTGTGTGATGATAAAAAGCAACGACCTTGATTAAAGGGCGTGTCCGTGGCGGCCTCGCAAAGTATCGCTAAATGAATCGCATTTTGACAGGCTAAACAAGCTCAAAAAGTCATAAAACGTTGCACACACGTCAGAACTGGCAAAAATTTACATGTGGCATAGGTGCCAGAAGAGTGCGTGTAGAAATGGCTCAATAGCGCCACCTGCAAAATTTCAAGAGAACAGCCCCGCCGCTATGAAAAACCTACAGATACGAAATTGGTAGGGTTATATATCACCCCAAGACCTACAAAAAAGTCTCTTGGAGCGAAGCTCTAAACCCCACAGGAAGTCGGCCATTTAGATTTTTCGCTGTGATTTCTGTGCAAATTTTGTCATTTCCAAGCGTACTTTAACAAACTCCTCCTAGAGATTTAGTCCGATCAACATCATATTTGGTCAGTATCATCTTAAGCCCTTTGCAATGTGAAATTGCGGAGCTTTTGACTTTTAATTGGAGGGCGTGTCCGTGGCGGCCTGACAAATTTCAGCGTTTTCGCCATTAAAACAGGAAGTTGTTATAACTAAGGCATACAATGTCCAATCTGCCCCACGCTTCACATGTTTGATAAGAGTCTTGGCCTGAACACATTTCAATGCCAATATTCAGCTTCAGTCATAGCGCCACCTAGAGGTAGCAGGAAATGCCATGTTTTACGCTGTGATTTACTGCTCTTAGAGATTTAATAAAATCATCATCATATTTGGTCAGACTGATCTTAAGCCCATTGCAATGATAAATTGGGAAGATCTTGACTTTTCGTTGAAGGGCGTGTCCGTGGCAGCCTGGCAAAGTGTGATGTTTCACCATGAAACAGGAAGCTGTTGTAATTCAGGCATACATTGTTTGATCTGCTCCAGACTTCACACGTTTGATAAGGGTCCCGGCCTGAACAGGTCAATATAACAATAATCAGGTACCGTCATAGCGCCACCTGCTGCACACAGGTGGTGTGGCACATCAATTTTTCCTTGAATAGCCACCTATATTTACCCACTTTAATTCATATCCCCCTGGTTCACTGCTTTACTAATGCCATAGGGTGGCGGTGCACATGTGTGCGAGGGCCCTTCCATCACTGCTTGCAGCTTTAATTAATAATTATTATTCATTTTCATGGTAATATACTGATATTTACAGTATTTATCTTATGCAATGACCCAGACATATTGACCTTGGCATGGGCATATGCAACACTGTCTAAAAACCAGGCTAAAGTCAAAATCTAAAGATTAGATTTGAAGCACCAAAGTTGGATTTCACTTATTAATTTCACATTGATTTTAATCTTTGACATGACCTCAGTCAATATTAAATAAATCAATATTGTATTTTCACAGAATGTACTTTAAATGATTTTAAGTATAAATAAAAAATATATATATATTTTATCTAGATTTTTCACTTTCAGTGCAGTTGTCTTAAAGGTGACATATCGTAAAAATCTGACTATTTTCACATTTAAGTGGTATGATTGGGTCCCCAATGCCTCTATTAACCTAGAAAATTTTAAAAAGATCAACCCAGTTACTGAAATTTATTGAAAGGTTATTGAAATTGATGTCAGAAGGGGATAATACTGCCCCTTAATCTGCACTATCCAACCACCGCACTGCCATTTCAGATCAAAATCAAATAAAATTTTATTTGTCATATACATACAAGGTACAACAATGAAATGCTTGTCCGGTAATCAAGCATAAAAGTAAAAAAGAAATGCAATTTGGGATAAGGAAATAAAAATAATATAAAATAAAACCAAAAGGAAGTAGATAAATAAAGTATAAACTATATACTATATAAACTATATAAGAACAATATAAAATAATGCAAATCTGAAAATATTACGTGACAAATATTGTATATAAATAAATGCGTTTTTATTATTGTCCTTAAAGTGTCCATGATGTGCAGTATGGTGTGTATAAAGTTGCACTGTGTTGTGCAAGTCCAGAATTAAAGTGTCATAGTGCAACAAGAAGGTAGTCCAGTATTAGATCCTGTGTGTTTTCTGGTTTAACCTCTGAATGGCCTGCGGGAAGAAGCTTCTCCTCATTCTCTTTGTGTTTGCTTTCAAGGAGCGGAAGCGTTTCCTGAATGCAACAAAGAAATAATCAATTGACAGAGGCAACATTTTTACAAAGTGTCAATTTTAAACATAAATTATCTGTGGGGTATTTTGAGCTAAAACTTCACATAAACACACTGGGAGCACCAAATATTTATTTTACATCTTAAAAAAGTCTTGTGAAATATCCCCTTTAGTGCAATTGCGTTATTTGTCCACAAGAGAGCTCCGTTGTTCTCTTCAGAACATGTTTTCAAATTAAAAGTACACATTCACATACTGTATTATTATTATATACATTATAATTAAAGTATTGCATATGTGATTGTTGCCTATGTGTGGTATAAACATTTTTATATGGTTCACATGAAATACATACATACATACATACATATTTTAAAAAATCTGAGTTAGGGGACAGTTTTTCAGTAAAAGTCATTACGTCTTAATGAAGTCCCTATAAAAACAAACAAACAAACAATATGTATATCATAATCGTTGAGTATATATTTAACTTATAATCTTTGTGGGTCTTTGTGTGGAAAGATAAAAGTAAACTTAGTCACTACTAGAGCAGGTCTTTTCACTACATACCTGTTTTGTTATAATTTTAGCTCTAACCCTAATTAAACCTCACCTGCCTGTAGCTTTAGTAACTCTTTAGACCTTGATTAGTCTGTTCATGTGTTTGATTAGAGTCGGCGTTCGCCACCCCTACATTACAGTTATGACAAATTGTTTGATGTCTTGCCAATTTATTATAAATGCTTCTGTTGAAACTTAATCTTTATTACATAAAAAACCCTGATTTATATTTGTTAGTTTTGTGTTATCATGAAAGGAAGAATATAAAGGTGCAGTGTGTAATTTTTAGAAGGATCTCTTGACATAAATGCAAAATAATGTATAAAACTATATTATCAGGGGTGTATAAAGACCTTTCATAATGAACCGTTATGTGTTTATTATCTTAGAATGAGACATTTTTATCTACATACACTGAGGGTCCCCTTACATGGAAGCCGCCATTTTGTGCAACCATTTTTCTACAGAAGCCCTTGACGGACAAACTTTTTTACGACGTCTCCGACGATGACATGTTTGTCCTGTGGTGGCTACCGTATCTTCTTTATGCATTTCAAAAGTGAAGGTTGGGCAGTGGACTAAAGGGCTCGTTACAGTCGTGCGTAGGTCCTACGGCGCAGCCGCGATGGCGTAGGTTCCGCGTCGGTTTTCATTTATACTTTTGCGTCGTCCTCCGCGTCGACGTGCAAACACACACGTAAACCCCTGGTAGGCAGTATCCTCGCGCGTAACCACAGTAGCAGCGCGACCGTCAGAGAAGAAGAAGCTTGGCAAGTTAATCCACAAACGAAGAAGAAACAGCAACTTGTTGTGTATGATTTGAGAAGACCAGCAATGATGGAAGTAAATAAACAGCGACTTTTGTTGTAGTTTGAGGTAAATCACTCCTACACTTGGCTCATCTTTGTTTTCACCGTCGGGAGGGGTTCTGGTGGACCAATCACAGCGCTTGCGGTCCCCGTAGAACTGACGCGCTGTTCAAATTTTTGCGAGGTGCGCGTTAGACTACGCAGAGCTACGCACAGGCTACGGATTGCCTACGCCGTAGCTACAGCATAGAACTTACGCACGACTATAAATCAGGCTTAAGCCGTTGGTTGCAATTCGCAACCTCACCACTAGATGCCGCTAAAATTTACACACTACACCTTTAAGGCTGAATTGTATCATTTTTTTCAATCAATGTTAAACTTCTTATCCCAGCTTATGTGTACACATTGTTTGCCTGTATCATCAAAACACCCTTACGAAAATTAATGTTTTTTTGATTACTATCAGCAAAAGGTTTTCCTACACTAACCATGGTTTAACTAGTTTCTGAAAACCATGGTTATTTTGTGGTTACCATGGTTTAACTACAGTAATCGTGGGTTTTTGGTTTTAACTAAAACCATGGTTAATTTTCGTAAGGGTACATCTCTGTCTGTTTGAGAAACAAGACCAACATAACAAATTTGGGTAATGGTGGAAGTGTTTAGGAAACTTCTTTTCAACTCTATAGTTTAAAGGGGACATTTCACTTTTATAAGATATACAATAAATATTTGGTCTCCCCAGAGTACGTATGTAAAGTTATTGCTCAAAATACCATATAGATAATTTATTATAATGTGTTAAAATTGCCACTTTGTAGGTGGGAGCAAAAATGTGCCGTTTTTGGGTGTGTCCTTTAAAATGCAAATAAGCTGATCTCTGAACTGCCATTGTCATTATTGAAAATTGCATTTTAAGGGCCGGTATTATTATAATAAGATCCCATTCTGACGTCACAAGGGGAGCCAAATGTCAATGACCTATTTTTTCACATGCTTGCAGAGAATGGTTTACCAAAACTAAGTTACTGGGTTTTCTTTTTCACATATTCTAGCACTGGGGACCATTTATAACACTTAAACATGGAAAAGTCAGATTTTCATTATATGTCCCCTTTAAACAGTGTATTCAGAGTATTCAGATGGATTATGTAGGCCTGTTGAATTGAAAGGATGTTGCAATGCTTCACGCACAATTTGATGTCATTATGCTGGTCACGCATAATTTATGTATAGCATTGAGCAATGGTAGAGCATTGTGTTAGCAACACAAAAGACCATGGGTTCAAACACTGCTGATAAAAATGCACACGTTATTATGCACTGTAAGCTGCTTTTGATAAAAACTGTATGTGTATATAAATATATAGCGTTTAGTAAGAGGTAGAATCTATTTTTAAAAAGATTAATTTGAAACAAAAGGGTTTTGTGCATTGCCAGCCAATCTGTCTCCTGCTGCGTCTGACTAAACAGTCAAAGCGTTGTTTCATTCTTTGTGAATATAGCTGGCAGAGACAATTTCTGTTTCCCTTTATGACTGTGTATTCTCAATCTCTTTTCATCTGCTTTTACTCTCCGTCTACATTAATTCTTTTTAAAAGAACAGCTTTTAGTTTTTTACAAAACCAAAAGCAATAAAAAGTTTTATCATTTGTATCTGCAAATCATAAGTACGGAATAATAGTTATAAATGAATTTTAAACTTAAAAACACCTTTATATTCATAAGTAATGCTTAAATATGTCTCTAATGTGACTGCACTGTAACATCTTTTAGCTGTTCTAGGCAGTTTTGCTGAAAACGCACACGCCCCTCCCTTCAGCGCTTAGCCTCGTTGATAGACGCGACCCTCGACCAATCGTTGCAACGGAGTCTTTGTGAGGGGCGGGACTTCCTTCACCCTCAGAGTTGGATGTTTTACTGCAGCATTTAGGTGACACGTATCGAAAGGTGCGATTAGGCCTCCCAAAAACTTTAGATGAAACATATTAGTGCGTTTAAAAGACTTTTGTACATAATGTAAGTAACGCGACAAAACTTCGACCGAGTACGAGGGCCGAACTGAAGTCACCTTCGTCTTCGGAAACTTTGCAGAGACTTTTCAGCAGACATTACCGATATGCCTTGTGCTTTTACAGCATCTGGGCATAAATATACGTTTCATGAGGAATATCGGAGCTGTTTCGGTACCGAGTAAAGAAGAAATCATTCCTAGGAAACTTTCTGCGGACTCCAGAAGGGCGATCATCATCATGGGCAACGGCGTCTGCTCCAGAAAGCAGAAGAAGATTTTCCAGTCTCTCTTACTGGTCACAGTGGTTTGCGGGATGATTTATGGTGGGATGGTGTCTTATGAGATGCACAAACAACTAAAGAGGACCGAAGCTATGGCATTAAAATATCAGCAGCACCAGGAGTCTCTATCCGCTCAGCTTCAAGGTAAAAACACACCTGCTGACGTCACAACGCTGCTCTGTGAAACGTTGTGATCCCTGATGTGTGATGGTGTTAATGTTCCTTGTTGTTTAAATATCTGGGGGCTGGTAATCTGAAACTTAATGGTTCAACAAAACATATGCAAGCTGTACAGAAAAATGACTCTGCCCTTTTTTGTTAGTATTTGTAAGAACTGGTGGCTCTGGTTTGACCAATACGTATAGTTTCCTAATTCCAGCAGATAAGTTAGTAGCCTATATGTATGTATTTTAATTAAAATAGAAGTGAATATAGTACATTTATATTTGTTAATTTAGTGGACACTTTTATCCCAAGCCCCCCAAAGAAAATTAATGTCATAAAACAATCTCAAACTTAAAGGTGCCAAAGAATGCATGTAATAATCTGTTGAATTGTTCTTTAAAATATTTCCATATAAGGTATGTGGCTTTATTAAGTGCAAAAATGATCCAGAAACGGTTTTACATGTCCATTTACAATCCTAGGACCTTTCCCGAGAATGAAATGGTCTATTATTACCTTATTTCAAAGGGTCATGAATAATAATGTGGAGCTCTGCCCTGATTGGCTGTTTCTCAGAGCAGCTCCTTCAGTAGCTCTGTGTGTGTGTAGATCTTATGTTTGAGTCTGTATCAGATGAAGAGACAGATTTTGAGGAATAATCAAATGTTTGGAGATTGTTAATGGATGTTTTTGAGTGGTAAGTTTGTGGGTTTTTTTTAGTATGGACCTGCAAAACTTATCTGTAACATCAATAGTAGAATGTCAGCCTAAACGCTAGCATATAGCATAAACTAGCATATAGCGCTAACTCATCAGTCACAACTTTGTTTTTAGCATTGTTTCAACATTGTAATAAATTTAATGTTGGGATGTACATCATGACTGTAACGTCACAGTTGGTGTTATGTTGAGATTGGTCTGTTTTCCAGTAGTCTGAGGTTTAAGAAGGAGGAAATAATCATCTTTTAGGCTTACTGGTTTTATGTCATTACCATGTACAGTAGTGATGCGCGATTCAAAGTTTTTTTTTCAACCCGTGAGTCCCACTTTTATGAAATATTTGGCCCGCACCACTGTATCTATTTTTACAACCCGTCCCGCGCCCACGACCATTAAAATAGACATACTAGGCATTTGTAATGTAAATGAAAAGAGGCTTTATTTCAGAATAAAGGTGCTTGGAAACAGCCATTAGATTACATCGCTTTGTAAACTGGCAACAACACACAAACCATAGAAACCAGCATGCTCATATTAATATAGAGATAGGATAATGATTTTCAACATTTACAAAGCAGCGTTTGTATTAGCTATTCACAAATTCCCTACCTTAATTTCTCCCGCAGATCGTCTTTTATCTTTTATTTCTCCATTTGTTTTGTTGTTGTGGCTGGCAGCGAGAGCTACTTGGCGCTTCCGTGACGTGATGCCAAAGGTTTGGGGATATCAAGTTATGTTGCGCAAGTTACATTGTGCAAGTTACGTTGCAGAAGTTACGTTGCTACATGGGCCTACGGAATTTAACCTTATCAAAGAACCTAATAAAATATGAAAATATATATTCCCAAATATTTAATACAGTGTTTCCCACAGGATTTTGAGAGACTGTGGTGGTGATGACGTCACCCGCTAATTACCATATATGTGACGTCATCATGTCGTGTTTGCGTTTGATCTAGTGTTGGCACCTGAAATATGTTTTACATCTACTCTTTGATCTGTATCTATATTTGATCTGTATTATATATCTAATTATATTTTAAGCCGAATTAAGCTGTTTTAAATAGTGAAATAAAATGTAAATGGGAATCATGAAAAGTTCTATTTGGGGGGGCCAATGTTGATTCTGTGGTGGGCCACCACAAATAAATCAATGTATGGGAAACAATGTAATATAGGCTGTAGGGAATTGGACGCAACATACATGTTTTTTATTGTGGTTTTACCTGCTCCGCAATAAAGGTGAGAATTTCTTTACCCAACCCGTCCCGCAGGTTGTGATTTTACCTGCCCCACAATAAAGTGACGGTTTCTTTACCCGCCCCAACCCGGGGGTTACTGCGGGGCCTGCGGGTTACGAGATGACCCGCGCATCACTAATGTACAAAACTCTTATTATTCATGTATGCCTAGATAAATAAAGTTTTACATTCTGTGGCACCTTTAAAATCTGAATTGAACAAAACATATTAAATGTTGGTTAGTAGCTAGAATAAGATAAAATTCAGATAAGGGCTGCACGATAAATCGCATGCTGTCATGCGCATCTTGTCAGTAAAGCCGGTTCCTTGATTAGTAGTAAATCGCCAACCTGCAGTGCTTTCAGATGGAGCGGCATTTACTACACAAAGCTGTTGTTCCCTTACAAGCTGGGCTATATCCCATACATATCGCTGGCGATACGTCTGCAATAATTAATGCAAAATTGCCCCGATTATCAGTGAACTACAGCTTTGTGTAGTAAATGCGGCTCCATCTGAAAGCGGGTGAAAACGATCAAATGCAATTTATTGTGCAGTCCTTATTCAGATATCTATGCCAAATGACAATTTTGCACATTTTGTCCACTAGATGATACATTTCTTCATTGTATGTTGACTGATCTATGGTCTGTTTTTGCAGATTTGTATGGTTTTTTTTGTTTTTTTTTTTGCAAGGAACTACTTGACGTATATCATGTTGATTTTGAATAAATATTTAGCTAAAATGAAGTCATTGCATTGCATTTACGCCCAGCAACTCTGCTGGCTGAAAAGCTTCGATTAAGCAACAGTGAATTATTGTGTTTTGTTTAGCACAGTAAATGCAGTGATGCAGTAAAACAGGATCATTCATGTGAAATGATTTACAAAGATGAACTGAAGTGCTTTAGTTGATCTGGTGACACTTCAAAAAGATTCTTTGCATTCTTCTAAAGCAAATCACATCCTAACAGTCCACTAACCGTTTATTACTCCGTTACAAGGTTAAATGTTATTTGAATATTGAAGTTTGTTATTAATGGACTTTGATTGTTTACTGAGAAATGTGCAGAGGTTGTGTTATCTGTAACAGAAACCAGACATCAGAGTAGATGATAGAAGAAGATCAATTTCAATTCAATTTGTGCTTTTAATATTTTTAAATATATTTATTAGCTAGACAAATATGACATCATGTCCTAAGCTCACATTTTCAGTCGAGCCGACGTGGCTGTGAGGTGCTGGTTGGGTCACAAACAAACAGAGCAATGTTTTGATAGCACCACACCACAGCGTTTACACCTTTCTGGCAGTAAACCTCGGGCTGATCCTGAAGCCATCATCATTATTTCTCTGAGCAAAGCACTTAACCTCAGATTACTCCTGGGAAAGTCGACCTGTCTGTCATATAAGTGTACTGGAAGGCACTTTGGATAAAAGCATCGGCTAAATGGTTGCTTACTGTTAACCCAAATCTCATTTCTGAAATTTGAGGAAGACAGCAACTGAAATGCAGTGTAAGGTCAATGTACTGAGATCCAGCAGCACCAAAGAAATCTCTATAAAAGACATTTTTGTGAGACATCCCGCTGGCGCTGCTTCTCCTTTACTAGGCAGACTGTTTCTTTTTTATGAGTTAGTTGTTAAATGCAGTTCTTTCAGTTTTGTACCTTCAGATTGCAGTGCCTTGTAGTGCCAATCTGTGACACCTTCACCTTTAAACTTCTGGAAATGACTGTATGTGGTAAATGGGGTAATGATGACTGAGGTACAGTCACCTCATGGTGAGAGAAAAGTAAAAAAAAAAAATTCTGGAAAAGCTTCAGTTTGGTCGTGCAAGTTGATTAAGTTAATTATTTACTTTTAAGCGTATAACTTTAAAATATATATTTGATTTTGTGTTGTTAATAATACACTGTTTAGTATAAAATATTTCTTCAAGTTACTACAGTAAATCTCCACCTTTGTTTGGGTGGTGGTGGTGTATTCTTGTAGCTTAAGGGAATCATGGATTTATTTAGCAGGAAGTGCACATACTGATAAAATGTACAGATTGAAAGCAGGGCTGGACGAAATGGCCAAAATTTCTATTGCCGATATACAGCTACATTTTTATCGGTACTGTATAGATTTGATAACAGTGTGAAGGTTAAAAAAGCCTTGGGATAAACTGCAAAAATGCCCACAACAAATGTCTGTACCTACAAACATCTAAACAAACAAATTTGTCAAGTCTATGAAGCCTCCTCCTATAAAACAATATAATATAAAAAAAATAAAAATGGTATAAAATAAATTGATGTTCGTTTTTAATATGTATTTAGCCTTCATACAAAATGTAAATGTAAACTTACAATGTAAACTAGGGATGGGCACAAGCATCGATGATCGATCACGAAAACGATGATCATGTGGGTTTATTTATTTATTGTGGATATGGCGGCATTTGGATGTCTGGTTAGCGTTACAAGCGCATGTGGTAGTAAAGACTGGGTCTGGAGATGCGTGTTTGACGTCGTATCGAGCTACGCAGACCGGCGAAAGACATCAGTAACCTTACCATGAATGATTTAAAAACAAACAAATAATTCCGCGCACCCGCCGTGCACGCGGCAAGCCGCCGATCCCGTGAAGCCGGCCACATCGCACATCACTGAGGCACTATGGTTTAAAAGGATGCCGTGATTGTCGGAAATACAGTCAGTCAGGTGCAAAATGTAAAGTGCCGTCAAAAGTTCAATGGGTTATCATCTCATATTTTTAACATCAAATGTCAAGAGATAACAGAGAGCCATACGAGCATTAACATTACATCTTGACTGAGGTGAGAGACGACACGACACAGCTAATCGCTAAAATGATAGCAAAAGACTTAAAGCTGCTTAATGTTTTGAAGCTTGTGCTTTGACTGGACGTGTTTAAAAGCGCGCTGTTTATGATGCACATTCACAAAGGGAGTTAAACTTTCTGTACATAACTTAGTTGAAAACTAAGTTGAAGTCTTGCATTAAATGCAGATAGATGCACGTTGTATATTTATGTTGTATAAAGGCTTAATATTACGTAAAGTGCGTCATATAGAAAGCGCTTCGGTTTGCGTTTAACCCTTTCGTTTCACTTTCACCTCCACCGCCACTTTCAGAGTGTGCTTGTAGCAGCTAGGAGGCAGCTTAGGTTGCAGCACTATTACAATTTGTCCAGTTAAAAGTTGTTCTATCACTGAAATAATTTTAGAGACATTATTTAAAGGTAAAAAAAAATTACATAGTGTTGCTTTAAAAACATTTAATTCATTAATAATCTAGTAGGCTATGTGTTCATTCGTCATAGTTTCTTCAAAATTAAGTTTTATTTGAGTGTTTTTAATGAAAATATTTTCATTTTGACCATGACGTGTACGCCCCGCCCCTTTGATTGCCACGCCCCCAGTTAATCGAGTACTCGTTCTTCAGACCTATGGATTAATCGAAATGAAAAAATAACATAAATGGACATCCCTAATGTAAACTCACTGTGCACCTGAATGTCAGTCAGTGATAAATGCTGTAATGCAGGTGTCTAAAACTAATGGTAACTAACCCACGGGTCCTTGAAATCCTTGAAAGTTTGTGAATCTGGGGGGGGGGAATTCAAGGCTCTGGGAAGTTTTTGAAAATATACATACATAGATAAAGGTCATTGAAAGTGCTTGAATTCATTTTTTATGCAAGAAGTTTTCTGGAAAAAATCCATATTATTCCCTGTGTAGTGTAGGATAATATCATAAACATTGTAGACTTTTTAATCACACGTGCTAAACTGTTTGCTTTAAATGCTTATATCTTCTGTATGCGAATGTTGATTCATACCAAAATGCTTTTTTGCATAGTTGTGTTTGACACATAAAAACGTCTCGGGTTACGTATGTAACTGTTGTTCCCTGAGAAGTTTGCGTTTAACCCTTTCGTGTCACTTCATCACGCAGCTATTCCTGTAAAAGTTTTCTGTTAAAAACATTTAATTCATTAATAATCTGTTAAAAAAGTATGGTGTCTCCTTTGCCATACTTTGTCTTTGGCAATATTTCAGCTAGCGATATACTTTCTGGCTTCCGCGTCTCCCTGTCTTTGTCGTTAAGCCTCACCATTGGTTAAATTTGATATACACATTCAGATGCACTTAACCCTGGAGGCGTCCCCAAAGTGTCACCGCAGTGACGCAGTGCGAGTTCCCTCGAAAGGGAACTGTAACAATGTATCTTAAAAGGTAACACAATGTAACCTTCCTCTCACTTGAAATGCGTCCCCATATTTAGTTCTTCAATTTGAGGATATTGGACCTGGAAAGTCCTTGAAAGGTCATTGAATTTGAAGTTAACTAAGGTGTGGGAACCCTGAACTAACCTTGTTGACGTGAGGTACAGATTTAAATCCAATCAGGCATTTTGCCTCCCCCCGTACTGGAGAGTGTGGCTCATGGTTGCTTAGCCATAAAAGACGTAACAGGAGCACGCTTTGGAAGGAAGAAGTGCCTTGAAGCTCGTTTAATACGTTTTCAACTTGACATGTGAACGGCCATGAGTCACTATAATGTATATCAAAATATCGGTAATGTGTTTAAAAACCATATCACCGTTATTGAAAAAAAGAAGCAGCAATATATATTGATATTGAATTATTGTCCAGCTCTAATTGAAAGCACTTTAAGGGCATTAAAGTATAAGGCGTTTATAACAGAATTATGAGCTGAAAGCAAATGTATTTCCCACAGGCCTTCTTAAGACTGTTCTTGGCGTACAGTGTGAACAAAACGTATCTACATCACATGACCCTTGCCGCAAATATGCTATGTGTTAAACAAATACACAGGTTGTACCTGGAATAATTGGTACCCTCATAACTGTTTGGTGGTTTGGTGACACTTATTTCACCTTAACAGCATGTTTTGCTTATAAATCCCATTAGATAGATAGTGCTGTTATTATATGAGTTGAGATTAATGAACAGCTTGGATTTGGTCTGTTTATTAATCTATTACTGAAGTGTTTCCATTGTCACTAAACATCATTATTTTTTCTGAAGAGCATTTGTTGGCAGCCATGTTTTCAAATTGTGCCTAAAATCACAATCTCCCTCTCTCTCGTCCCTCTGTATGAGCTTCTGAGTTTATATTCGATTTATCACCCTGTGAATGAGCTGTAGCTGTGGAGAAGAAATGCTCCTTGTCTTCAGATTAAATACAAAGGAAGCAAATGAAACAGTTGACAGAGACCAATTCAGTCTTTGCCACATGGAGGCATATCTTTTCTTCTTAGTTGAAAAATGAGAGTTGAGTTGTGTGTGTGTGTTTTCTCAAGCAAGCATATTTGCAGCTAAGCAGTGGTGTAGTCTACGTGATACGCAGGTATACGCCGTATACCCACTAGAAATTGTCAAGGATTTCCGTATACCCACTAAAAATAGCTTGACGATGCGTAACAGCATGGTTTTCTGACATTTCAAACTTTTAGTCATAATTCAGATGGAAAAGGACTGACCAGCATGCTACACTTGCTATTTTAGCGGGTTGAACTGCATATATATATTAGGCTATATATTTGGTGTGTTTGAATTCCTGCCGAACTGCGCGATCCGATTCGCGTATGAAATCAAATTACCCAACATTACCATAGCGGCGCGAAAGTGACTGGGGAGTGAACCCACAGGCGAGTGACAGCAAAGTACCGCGAGAGCGATTGCATTTATCACATGGAGAAATCTGCTTTGAATCGCTCTCGCGGTACTTTGACATCACCAAAGGGTTTGCTTAGCGCCAAATGAAGTCGAACCTCACGCGACACTGTAAACAAACAATCCATGTGAAGTGAACGAGCTGCTGCAATATAAAATCCGGAGAGTTAACAACGCACATGTGAGTAAACAACATTTAAAACATCAGTCCAGTTTATTACTTTATCTGGAGGTAAGGCTCCAAATGCAATAAAATAAGCCCGTAATTATATCCTGATGGTTTTAGCTTTCAGCATGTTTGCTTGCGCTTCATAGTGTTAAACTTTCCTTCTCTCTGTGTTTATTTATATATCTACGTTCAAGATGTATATGATCTTAAACTTCTGTGAGGAAAATCATGTCTGCTTTGATGTTCAGTTTAGACTTGCAAATTAAAGATCATTTTCTTCACTTTGGTTTGGGTGTCTAATATTAGGCTACATCATGGTCTTGTAATAATAATTAAGTAAAAGCCTATTTTCATTTTTAGACACTGCTTGTATTATATGCATAAAATAAGCTTTTATTTCAATGACTATGCAAATTAGAGTTAATTCATGGTCATCTTAAATGTGTATTAATTAAAAACATTTACACCATTAAATTACACATGGTAATGTTATCACTAGGTGTCATATAATAGCTATTGAAAGAGTGGATATTTTTTTCTCCTTCAATGCATGTGTTAGCCACGAATTGAAGATTGGAAACAGTTTATTTAATTTTAATTAACAGTTGAGTAACTTTTGGCCCTGAGTTAGATGTTGATTACACTAAACCAGTCTAAAAATCCATCCAGTTTCCCCAGCTGTAAACCCATTGACTGTTAAACTCTTTTTTTCTTATAATAAACTGACATGTTGATAACACATTCAGTTTATGTGTTTATGAGTTCACTTTCAGAATGCTCTCAATTACGTGAAGATCCATACTGTATGCATCTGTAAGTGTGGTGGTGCTTATGGGGTGTCACTCTGGGACGAGTGAGCATAAGGGTGAGAGGGAAAAATCACAGCATACTCACTACAAAAATCTAGACTACACCACTGCAGCTAAGTATTTGTTAGGGATAGCCTGACGTTGTCATACTCAAAATTCTAGTCAGAATTTGAGTCTGGTACTGATTATTGGGCATGTTTCAACCAAACCAGGACAAAAAATGCCTCTGCAATTAATTAGATATACCTACAACCAATCAGAGCAACCGAGTGTGTAACATATGTTGAAATAGCGTCTGTCCTTTTGCAGCCTGACCTGAACTGCTAGTTATTTCGCATTATGATTGTACTAAGTCTTAGTTAGCGAACGTACATCGACACCACCTATGTTTACATCATTTCATTCATATCACGACATTGTGAGTTATTTACTAAGTCATACAGTCAGACTATCTCTTACCATTTGTAAGTTGGCCTGATAGTGGACATTGTGTTGTACACGTCACACAGAAGTGAGGCTGAATAAACTTCATTGTAACTTTGAAGCATGAAATCTTCAAAATATACGGTCATGCAGTACATCGTTTGAAAGCCTAGACTCTCAAGATTCCATTAAGCCCACACACAAAGCATAAGATGATTTATAGCAGTCATAAAACTGTAATCTAGTTGTCCTTTACCTGAACCGGGCGGCGCCGATTCATTTTCTTTACTTATCTTTAAATTCTTCCCTTTATCCACTTCAGTGAAATTGTCCAAAAAAAATGTTTTCATAAATCCAATGGAATATCCAAGCCGAAACCAAAACAATTTGTTGGCCTCAAAATCTCGTTTCTGACCGAATAACGATATTAAAACTGTAAACAATAGTTCACTACCGGGCACCGCACCCCCCTGAGTGTCAAAGTATATGGGAGATGTACCACTTTTATTTTAAGTATGTCGTTTAGACAAAAACATGGAATTCAGCTGTTTCATAAGAGGTTAAATGAACTTCATTCACAGGCTTCCAAAAAGGAGCTGGCAACGACCACTAGTTATATCCACGTTGTCGCGCACGTCGAGTTGTAGGGAAGGCAAAAACATCTTTCCGATCAACAAATGCCTTGATCGCGTTTCTCTGTTCCTTTTTTAAAACCAATCGCGCTGTCGATATCTTCTAGAACAGACTCGATGGCAGAATATTCACATCTCAATTCTCCAGCGGCAGTCGTCTTTGTTGTAAACGGATTCAACACAAGCGTTCTCATGGTTGATTACTGTTGATCATCTGTCCATCATCATATATGCCCTCCCTGACAATTTGATTGGTTCGATTAGCTTTGGGTCGCGCATAGTTGCGCCACAACGAAAGCATTCTTTAGAAATGTTGGCCCATATTGATACTAGCATCTTGCAATTTATGGAAATTTGTGGGATGCACATCCTTGGCACGAAGCTTCCGTTCCACCACATCCCAAAGATGCTCTATTGGGTTGAGATCTGGTGACTGTGGGGGCCATTTTAGTACAGTGAACTCATTGTCATGTTCAAGAAACCAATTTGAATTGATTCGAGCTTTGTGACATGGTGCATTATCCTGCTGGAAGTATTGGAAGTATTATGGTGGTCATAAAGGGATGAACATGGTCAGAAACAATGCTCAGGTAGACCGTGGCATTTAAACGATGCCCAATTGGCACTAAGATGCCTAAAGTGTGGCAAGAAAACACCCCACACCATTACACCACCAACACCACCAGCCTGCACAGTGGTAACAAGACATGATGGATCCATCTTCTCATTCTGTTATTTCAGTCAAAGTTGCTCTTCTATCAGCTTGAATCAGTCGGCTCATTCTCCTCTGACCTCTAGCATCAACAAGGCGTTTTCGCCCACAGGACTGCCACATACTGGCTGTTTTTCCTTTTCACACCATTCTTTGTAAACTCTAGAAATGTGCGTGCGTGAAAATCCCAGTAACTGAGCAGTTTGTGAAATACTCCGATCGGCCCGCCTGGCACCAACAACCATGCCACGCTCAAAATTGCTTAAATCACCTTTCTTTCCCATTCTGACATTCAGTTTGGAGTTTACGAGATTATCTTGAACTCCAAGACTGCACTGAAGCAACTGCCATGTGATTGGTTAATTAGATAATTGCATTAATGAGAAATTGAACAGGTGTTCCTAATAATCCTTTAGGTGAGTGTTCACTGTGTTTTTTATGAGTTCATATATGAAATTAAAACAAAAGCATAATGCAAATTTTACTTGCTCAGTACATGAAATTTCTACTTAAAATCTTAATTTGGTAACAATGCAGTTGACTTGTGCAATACTGCATTCTGTTGTTTTAATGTTTCAATTCAAGTTATAATTGTTTCATTGCAACTGAGGCTACATCATTTTTACTGGATGTATCTTGTATGCAATTTTAATTGTACGGGGAGGATATGAGAACAGGACAACACCCTAATTTTGGGACAACCAGCAGTGTTGGACAAACACAAGAAGGGAGGGTCCTGTCAGGCTTGATTTCTTGTGGCATTTCAGTTTTGGGTGGGTCGTTGTGGCACATTCACTGCTCATGTTACTTTTAAAAAGTCATTGCACATTGAGGGCCTTTACTTCTGACACAATCAGAGACATTTAAAGAGGCCACAACGTGGCAGTCGAAGGGTCACTGATGCACAAAGTCTTTTTTTAAATAACACCACTAACTTTATATTAAAAGCTGCTAACTGTAACTGCTCTCTTGTATTTCTTGTAGTTGTTTATGAGCATCGCTCCAGGTTGGAGAAATCTCTTCAGAAAGAGCGTCTGGATCATAAAAAAGCCAAAGAAGGCAAGTGAATGTACATTCAGCACTGAATATATGACACCATAATAACTAATAGAAAATTACAAAATGACCCAGCATTCCGAAGCATCCATGACGGACACAAGCCAAAGCAACCATGGTTCACTTTAAGCAACATAAATTGCATGCTGTTGCCATTGCATTTGTGCATAGACATGTTAAATTCTAGTTTTGTCTTTAATCGGCTTTCGCAATATGAAATTGACAACAGATATTGTGGTTTTGCAATAAAGTTATAATATTCCACTGCTAGACAGCGAGAGAAAATCTTTCATTTCTCTTTTAGTTTTTACTTGTGCACTGTCAGAAAAAAAAAGTACCAAGTTGTTCCTTTTTCTGTCGCTGGGGTGGTCCCCTAAAACGTACCTTTTTCTACCTTTATGGGTATACAACACATTTAAATATTGTACCTTATGGGGTACAATATTATACTGTAAGGACCAATTGTGTACCTTAAGGAACAATTTTGTACCAGTTAAATTTTAGGGGTACAAAACAGTTAACTGTACCTTTAAAGTACACAATAGATCCTTAAGGAACAGTAATGTACCTCAAAAGGTACAACATTGTATTATGTTTATATACCTATAAAGGTACAAAACGGTACCTTGGGGTACCACCCCAGCGACAAAAAACAGCTTTGTACCATTTTTCTTGACTATCGGTAGTTAAAGAATTATACGTGTATTTGTATTTCCTCTTTAAATCAAACGCAATCAGAGTTATGTTAAATAATATATGGCCTATTTACAGCTTTATAATGGCATTGGATAGTGCCCCATTTTTAAGCACCAAAAAGTGCGTCCATCGATACAGTTATTAAATGTCTTCTGAGGTAAAATTATGGGATTTTATAAGGAAACATTTATATTTGTGAACCTGTATCATTATGGCTGTATTTGGAGCAATATATAAAATACATTGCATGGGTCAAAATTATAATTTTTAATGCCAAAAATTATTAGGATATTAAGTAGATTATGTTTCATGAAGACTTTCTACTGTATATCAAAAATGTATATTTATCATTAGTAATATATGTTGCTAAGAACATTTGGACAAATTCAGATCTCAACCAAATATGGTCCTATATCCTAACAAACCATACACCAATAGAAAGTTTATTCAACTTTCAAATTATGTATGAATCTCTGTTTCAAAAAATTGTGACTGGGTCCAGGGTCACATTTCAAACTTTATAAACTATGGCCTTATGCATGTTGACGAGAACGTTGACTTTATCTGGAAGGCTGACCTGTGACCCAATGTTACAAAAAACTTAGAGAAGTCAGAATGTTATTTAATAACTCTGACTGTGTTTGGCTAAAAGAAGAAAGTCATAGAGATGAGTAAACTATGAAGTAATTTCCATATACGAGTGAACTATTCCTTTAAGAGAAAGTGAAATCTTTTCCTCTTATAGGGCTGCAAAACAATTAATCGCGACTATTCGATTGCAGAATGAAGTTTTTGTTTACATCATATAAATGTGTGCACTGTGTAAATAATTATGTATATATAAATACACACATATGCAAGTATATATTTAAGAAATATTTACGTGTGTTTGTGTGTGTGTACATTTTTATATTTAAATATAATTTATATTATAATTATTTATATAATTATAAATATTTAACATATAAATAGATTTTTCTTCCTAAAAGTATACATCATCTGTGTGTATTTATATACACATACAGTTGTGTTCAAAATTATTCAACCCCCAATGCTGTTAAGGGTTTTAGGGAATTTAGTGTACATTTGTAATTGTATTCAGAATAAAATCCTACAATGACTTCTTAAAGAACCATATGTAACTAAAATGACATCAATTGGTTTTGTAATATAGTAGTAAATGTTTCTTTTGTGAATTCTTCATTGACACAATTATTCAACCCCTTAAAGAACTACCACTCTGAAGAACAGAGGTTCATTGAAGTGTTTTCAATCAGGTATTGAAAACACCTATGGATGTCAGGGAACAGCAATAAAGCCTAATAAGCACCAATTAGGCAGCTTTAAAATGACTGTGATACTCAACTCCTTCTAAACATTTACTGGTGTGGTTACAAACATGGTGAAGTCAAAAGAATGGTCCAGGAAGACAAGAGAAGAGGTGATTAATCTTCACAGGAAGGGCAATGGCTATAAGAAGATTGCAAAGATGTTAAACATACCAAGAGACACCATAGGAAGCATCATTCGCAAATTCAAGGCAAGGGGCACTGTTGAAACGCTTCCTGGTCGTGGCAGAAAAAAGATGCTAACTGCGACTGCTGTGCGCTATCTGAAGCGTAGAGTGGAAAAAAGTCCCCGTGTGACTGCTGAGGAACTGAGAAAAGATTTGTCAGATGTGGGTACTGAAGTTTCTGCTCAGACAATACGGCGCACCCTGCGTACTGAAGGCCTCCATGCCAGAACTCCCAGGCGCACCCCTTGCTGTCTCCAAAGAATAAGAAGAGTCGACTGCAGTATGCCAAAAGTCATGTGGACAAACCACTGAAGTTTTGGGATAGTGTTCTGTGGAAAATTAGAACTGTTTGGGCCCATGGATCAACGCTATGTTTGGAGGAGGAAAAACAAGGCCTATGAAGAAAAGAACACCTTGCCTACTGTGAAGCATGGTTGGGGGTCAATCATGCATTGGGGCTGTTTTGCTTCTGCAGGTACAGGGAAACTTCAGCGTGTGCAAGGTACCATGAATTCTCTTCAGTACCAGGAGATATTGGATGACAATGTGTTGCAGTCCGTCACAAACCTGAGGCTTGGGAGACGTTGGACCTTTCAACAGGACAAGGATCCCAAGCATACCTCCAAATCCACTAGAGCATGGTTGCAGAAAAAAGGCTGGAACATTTTGAAGTGGCCATCGCAGTCACCAGACTTAAATCCGATTGAGAACCTCTGGTGGGACTTAAAGAAAGCAGTTGCAGTGCGCAAGCCTAAGAATGTGACTGAACTGGAGGCTTTTGCCCATGATGAATGGGCGAAGATACCCGTAGATCGCTGCAAGACACTTGTGTCAAGCTATGCTTCACGTTTAAAGCTGTTTTAACTGAAAAAGGATGTTGTACTAAGTACTAAGATTGAATGTCACTTGGGGGTTGAATAAAACTGATAATGATGTGAGCAAAGAAAAGACATTTGTGGTTATTTCATTATAAATGTTATGTTATATTTGTCTGACCTACACATGCCTCTTTGATGTAATTGTAAGCAGGATGACTGAATGATCAAAATCAATGTCAAACCGGCCAAAACAATCAATTTCAGTTGGGGTTGAATAATTTTGAACACAACTGTAATTATTATACACAGTACACACACAGATATGATGTAAACAAAAACTTTTATTCTGCAGACGAATAGTCACGATTAATGGTTTTGCAAAACTTGTGGATTGTATAATTTTTTTACCAAAGGGACCCAAAATAGACCCTATTAATAGTAGATTGTGTTTATTTATTTTGTTTGTCCAAATTGATTTATTGAATTATTCTATGTGTATGCAAAAGCGTTTTTTAGCACCTTATGCTTAGTTTAATGCTTTATATATTACCTTTGTAATTCACAGATTATCTTATGTACAAACTAGAGGCTCAACAGTCCCTCAACAAAGAAAAGGTAAGTTATCTAAGCCATGACAAGATGGTCCTGGTGTTTATAAATGCAGTGCTGAGTTATCATCAGTGAGCTTTTCTCCGTCTCTGTGTCTCATGTTGTTGAGAGTCAACATGTACTTGCCCTGCAGCCATTGCCCATCTGTTTCCTGCTCTGTGATTGGTTCACATGTCTCTGTCTGTGGTGTTCTGTATCATGATGCATTACCACATCTGTTTGTGTTTGGTTTGTTTGTTTACAGCAAGATGGCAACGTCAGGTTTAACTCTCTGCATTCACAGCACCAGATATTAAAGGTCAGTGGGCACAGATTTCTCCTTGCTTGTTTTAAATAAATTATTTGATTTACCTATGAACCCAACATAAATCCTGATCTCGAGTTAAAACATAGAGCTCACATCCAAAACCTTCAAAGTGCGTCTGAAATGTTTTCTTGTAAATAAGCATTTTTTTTATCAGACTCTTAATGGATTCTGCCAACAAACCGGTATTTCTTAATGGCCTGAGGCTGGGATTACGAGGATTTAACGCAAGAGTATTTGACGAATTTATAA
This sequence comes from Misgurnus anguillicaudatus, assembly GCF_027580225.2. Classification (NCBI taxonomy): domain Eukaryota; kingdom Metazoa; phylum Chordata; class Actinopteri; order Cypriniformes; family Cobitidae; genus Misgurnus; species Misgurnus anguillicaudatus. The sequence goes on along the minus strand of NC_073351.2, from coordinate 35,237,209 downwards.
TATGTGCCGAGAGCGTTCAGTGAAAGGTGCCAAAGAATGCATGTAAATAATCTGTTGAATAGTTATCTGATATATACATAGAATGTTTGTGGCTTTATTAAGTGAAAAAAATGATCCAGAGACAGTTTTACATGTCCATTTACAATCGTAGGATTTGCCTTTAGAATGAAACGGTCTATTATTACCTTATTTGAAAGGGTCATGAATAATAATGTTGAGCTCTGCTCTGATTGGCTGTTTCTCAGAGCAGTTCCTTCAGTAGCTCTGTGTGTGTGTAAACAGATCTTATGTTTGAGTCTGTATCAGATAAAGATACAGATTTTGAGTAATAATTATTGAGTAAAATTTTTTTTTAAAGTTGCCAGCGCCAGCGTTTTTCATGATTTTCACAAAAGTTTAATGCCTTCCAGAAAATGTTCTTCTTCAAATATATAAACATACAATGTACCAAATGAAAGAACAGACCCTCTGCTTTCAAACAAACAAACAAAAAAAAAAATACGTTTCATCCTCATCAGTCACAACTTTGTTATTAGCATTGTAACAACATTATACTTAATTTAAAGTGTAATTTAATGTTGGGGGCGTACATCTCGACTGTAACGTCACAGTTTGTGTTATGTTGGGAGTTTTTCTGTTTTCCAGCTGTCTTTTGCATGCAAAAGGATTACATAAGAAAGAGGAAACAATCATGTTTAAGGCTCACGATATGTCATAACCATGTACATAACTCTTATTATTCATCTAAGCCTCGATTAAATACAGTTTTACATTATACGGCACCTTTAATATCATTATCTTATTTTTGACGGTTGTGGTGTTTAGCGGATTTGCATCTGAGCTCTTCATATATTCTCGGATAATCGCTGGAATTAAGTAATTTGCACAAGATGTTGGACACAATTGTTTACTCTTAGGAGAAACCCCTGTAAAATGTTAACTCTCTATTAAAAAAATGAGTCTTAAGCAACTTATAGTTTTATAAATAAATCTGATTCTCGCCATAAACATAGCCATAGTAGCTGGCATGGCGTTAAAAAAGAAAATAGTTTTAGTGTCAGAAAAAAAGTTTTACATGGTCTTGTTTAAACTACATAAGTAAGCACAGATCATCTGTAATCAACTGTTATCTGGTTTATTTATTCATCAGAACCAACATGAGGATCTAAAGAAACAGTATTATGAACTACAAGAGAGACATCAGCTACAAGGAGATGAACACAACCGAGCAGTCGATGAACACAAACAGAAACTAGATGAGCTTCATCAGAACAAAGAGTTGGAGATTTCTAAGCTCAAAGGTATCAAGTTATTTCTCATTCTCAGGAATGTGTTTGGATGCACATTTACTACTAATGGTGTTTGCTAAAGCAATCAATACCAGTACTGTTACTACTGCTCTTGTTTAGAAATGTATTCAGATCGTAAGCACTGCATTTCTGCTATACCACACTGTATCTAAAGGCAAAAATATTACTGAGACTTCTGGGTGGATCTGTTTCAGCTTCCTTGTTCAGTAGTCTGGTCACTAATCAGGGAGTCGGCCATTTTAACCTGATAAGGAACACTGTGCCGTACACATCGTTTGAAAGCTTAGACTTTCGGGATTCCATTAAGCGCACACAAAAAGCATCATATGATTTTTAGCAGTCATAAAACTGTAATCTAGTTGTTAGTTACCTGAATCGGGCGGCGCTGATTTAGGATATTTACTTACCTTCAAAATCTTCCCTTTATCCGCTTCGGTGAAATTGTCCAAAACAAATTGTTCATAAAGTCCAAGGAAAAGGAATATCCAAGCCTTTTAATCCAAAACGATTTGTTCATCTCACAATCTTGATGTTTCTGACCGAATTACGATATAAATACTTTAAACAATTATAGTTCACTAACGGACATTCGTTCGAATCTCACTTTTCATTCACGATTTATAATGAATATATTCGGATGCCACATTTATTGTGCAACGTCTGAGAAACAAATTCGCCCCCTTGTGAAATTTCAACCGTTCCATGGTTTTCTCAATTGCGAAATCCTTCCAGTCCAGTTCCCTTTAAATTCCCACAATGCAACGCAAAAACCAATCGATAGTCCCCATGTTCCCTAACTGGAAATCACTTCACCTTTTTTGAAGCTCTCCAACCGAAATTGCACCAGCCTTCTTAATAAACTTCGATGAAATACAATAAACATTTGTTTTAGTTTTAACACACATTGCTAAGCAGGAAGGGACCACAATCTAGTTCATATTTAAATGTAATATTCCTCCAAATTTATGCATGGATATGTTCAATTAAAAATTAAAGTGTTTTTAATAATATACTTTACAAAATAAACGTTTTGGTTTTGTCGGTTGTTAACAGCTCTGAATCATCACAACGCCCTTAAGCAGTCACATCAAAGGAAATTAAGTGAAGTGAGCTTGGGTCCGTACTAGGGATGCACCGATCCGATATTCTGGATCGGTATCGGGGCCGATCCGGCATTCTTTGCTGGATCGGATATCGGACTAACAGGACCGATCCAATTCCGATACTGCGCATTACCCATGGTTGTCACTGACAAGCGATTAAAACGTCAAAGTATTATAAAAGCACCATAAACGTTTTTATGCACTATAATCAACGTCATCTTACACTCAATAGCTTCATGTGAAGGAACAAACGCACATTTAAAAATATTCATGTTCACAGAAACACTGTCACTTACTTGCAAACTGAGTTAATCCACTGATGAGAAGCGGACGGATAAAAACGCGTCATTCAACACACGCACACACACAATAACACACACAATAACTGTAACGTTAGGCTTTATTAAAGATCTGATTTCATAAAGTCTCAGTAAGCTGTTGGATGGATGCAATTCACTATGTGCTGAGGATTCACAGGTGAAGCGGACGGATGAAAGCGTCATTCAACACACGAACCCTCAATAACTGTAGGCTGTTTTAAAGATCTGATTTTATAAAGTCTCAGTAAGTTGTTGGATGGATGCAATTCAGTATGTGCTGAGCACACGATGCATCAAATCTTTTTGTGTTTTAATAGTTATGAACTTAGCTTTCCATTGCGGAGCGAGGATTCCCATGCGAGTGTGAGGACGCTTCTAGAGCATCAATGCTGCACAGTATTGCGCAGAATGCGCACTCAATATGATTTAGGCGCATCAATTCTGCACCCGAAATGTGCATAAAAGGTCCGGTTAAGTGCATAATTCCAAAATAAGCATCTGCACACTAAAGCTTTTTTACTGTGACTTTTTGCGCAATTAAGGAAAATATATTTAGCATACTTATTTGATCAAACGTGCCTATTTTATTTTCTCCTAAACACTGCCATGGTTAATATAATTACTAATGTTCTTGTAACTTGTAAATCATTTTAAATTATTGGTTTTTAATTTAAAAGTATAATTATATATAATATAATTATATTATGCTAGATTTAGACATTTATATAGTGTATGTCTGTGTGTGTGTCTGTGTCTGTGTGTGTCTGTGTGCGTGTGTCTGTGTGTGTGTCTGTGTGTAATTTAAATTGCTCAAGAAAAATACAGTAGTATCGGATCGGCAGGTATCGGAATCGGCCGATACTCAGAATTCGGGTATCGGAATCGGATCGGAGATGGAAAAAGTGGTATCGGTGCATCCCTAGTCCGTACCAGTGCCCAAACCTGTGTACACGATATACTGATTGAGACACACCCATGCTGTCCTTGAAACAACATTGCAATGCACTAAAATCCACTCAGAACATTTTAGCAACCACGTACATCCTGTTTATATGATATATTTAGAGGCTGTTCACCTGGTATTAAGATGCGGTTTGATCGATCGGCAAGTGGACAACGATAAATACAGGGTTCCTTGAAATCCTTAAAAGTAGGTGAATCTGGGGGGGGGGGGTTCAAAGCCCTGGGAAGTTTTTGAAAATTAACATACATAGATACAGGTCATTGAAAGTGCTTATTTTATGCAAGAAGTTTTCTGGAAAAAAAATCCATATAATTTCCTGTGTAATGTAGATTAATATCATAAAAATTCTAGACTTTTTAAGCACACATGCTAAACTGTTCGCTTTAAATGCTTATATCTTCTATATGTGAATGTTGATTCATACCAAAATGCTTTTTCGCATAGCTGTGTTTGACACATGAAACGTCTCGGGTTACGTATGTAACTGTTGTTCCCTGAGAAGGGAACGAGACGCTGCGTCTCCTTTTCCATACTTCCTGCATCCCTGTAATGCCGTCTTTGGCAATATTTTAGATAGTGATATACTTTCTGTCTCCCGCGTCACCCTGTCTTTGTAGTTAAGCCTCACCATTGGTTGAATTTGATATACACATTTAGACGCACTTACCCCTGGAGGCGTCTCCAAAGTGTCACCGAAGTGATGCAGCGCGAGTTGAAAGGGAACTGTAACAATGTATCTTAAAGCGTAACACGATGTAATCTTGCTCTCACTTCAAATGTGTCCCCACATTTAGTCCTTGAATTTGAGGGTATTGGTCCTTGAAAGGTCCTTGAATTTGAAGTTGACTGAGGTGTGGGAACCCTGTAAACAGCCTATAAGATGTGTTAGTAGGAATCTTACGTTCACACCTGGTGTTTTAATCTCTCTCTTTTATCCTGATTACTTTGTGGTAGAGGTCTTCACAGGTCCACTTAGATCCAAAAACTCTTTCTGGTTTGTGCAGGGCTGCAGACTACACTCACGTCAGTGCCGTTTACATTTGGGTCCTGTTGAGTTAAAAAAAAAATGACACTCAGTCGGGTCGGACTCGGGTCTAATTGGAAATTTGAGAAATGATGGGTTTAAGTTGACGCGCAATAATATTATGTATGAGTCCGCTGCGTGTGTTGTTAGTAAACATGCTGCACCACATTTTAAACGTGTGAGGGCTTTCTCGGATATTACAGAGCAATTGATGATCTAAAACGCATCTTAATACCAGGTGTAAATAGCCACATAGTAACAATCTGAATCTTGCAAACATCCACAAACACTACCATACGGTTGGTGGGTTTTACACGCTAGCAAGCACCAGCACATTTAATCCATACTGCTTACAGTAACCTGGTCAGTGTGTTACTCATGATGTTTTTATCTCCCCCTGTTGTCTGTATGCAGCAATTACAAGCAGCAGTTCATGTTTCACTTCTCCTTTTCAGATAATGTTTATAATCTGCGTGAAGAAAACAAGCAGTTGAGAAAAGCTCATCAGGACATCTATGATAATCTTCAAGATACCAGGGTAATCCCTCAAAACATTATGGGTGTTATATATTCATTAAATCTCAAACTGTAAAGATACAACATGCAAAATGATGCAAAAATTGTGCATGTCATGCAAAAAGTATTCTTATTCAGACACACACATCTAATATATTTAATGTGTTTTTGAAAGCATGATTGCATTTGTTTGTTTCTGTGTTTATTAAGTCATCAATAATATCGGACCCGGGTTTCATTTATGCTATAATCGTGATATTTTCTCTCATAGCAACAGCACAAGAGCTTAAAATCTTCCCATGATCAGCTTGTGTTGACCCTGGAGGACCACAAGAGTGCGCTAGCAGCAGCTCAGGTGTGTGTGTGTGTGTGTGTGTGTGTGTGTGTGTGTGTGTGTGTGTGTGTGTGTGTGTGTGTGTGTGTGTGTGTGTGTGTGTGTGTGTGTGTGTGTGTGTGTGTGTGTTCTGGAATTTGTGCTTTACACAAATGTATATGATACGTGACTTCTTGTGTCCCTGTAAACCTAATGACGGTGGTTAGTTTAGGTTTTGGGGTTGGGATGGGGATAGTATATACACTTTGAACAGTATATAAATCACTGCATATACAAGTGTGTGTGTGTGCTTATGCAAAGCATTGTGGGAAACACATTAAAGTCATTAGCTCACCCAGTAATAAAACATTGCTGTGAGTTTACTCACTGACACCCTCAGGTCATTCTACACATAGCTGACATTGTTTCAAAACTATAGCGTCTGTTCTCCGCCTCCTTTATTTTTGTATTTAATTTTGCGAGCAAGTGAAAGTTGCGTAAGCTTATTTCATCACTCTGTTGTATCAGAGAAAGCCATTACATATATATGTACAAAATGCTGTCCAGCATGTTTAACAACACAATAAGCAGTACTCTGACATAATATTTGTGCACATTAACTTTAACCCCTTATTTTCTCTAGTGTTTTAATGACTTGCCCATAGACCAGGGCTATTCAAATCTTACCCTGGAGGGCCGGAGCACTATATAATTTAGCTCCAACCCTAATCACACTTAACTACCTGTGATTGTCTAGTGATCATGAAGTCCTTGATTATCTTGCTCAGGTGTGTTTGATCAGGGTTGGGGCTAAACTATGCAGTGCTCCGGCCCTCCAGGGTAAGATTTGAATAGCCCTGCCATAGACCATCCCCTTGTAATCAGGACAGAAGCAGTTAAAAGTCTTCAAAAGAAAAACCAGGTGTGTACAGGAATGCCTTGTTTATACATGGGCGTGTTGCGAGTGGCAAAAATTATGTCAACGCAGAGCGGGCAGTTGTCCTCATTTCACGTGGAGGTGTGCACGACAATTTTGGTAACCACACAAGTGGCTCCGCCTCCAAAAATGACCGAACGATTCTGTCTGAGCATGCATTAATGTTTAAAAAAAGACACAAATGGCTGCTAAAAAATGATGATGTGGAAGTGTAGTGGAAGGCAATATTTTTTTGTGTATGCCTACGTGAAGGTGTCTATGCTCACCTGTCCGTTAAACCCCGCCCATCCAGATGGGTGTTGGTCTGCATTGTGCAGCTAATTGTTGTTTAACCTAATTAAAAATGCATAAAACTAAAACACTAGTAGCCTATAAGCAAATATTAATTTGGTTCTGTAGATGTTGCATGTCCTTGCAAACTGAATCTCTCTCTCTTCTGTCAGATTCGACTGTGTTTATTACCCAACTTTTTTCCGTTGACTTTAAAAGCTCACGCATACTATACTATACAAAGCTTCATTCTGATGGCTCTCTGTGGCTTTCAGGTTCAATTGGATGAATTGAAACAGCTGAAGGACACTTTGAATAAGGTGCCCAGTCTGAGACAGAATGCAGGTATACCTCAACCTCGTGTTGATGCTCTTCCAGTCCCGAACAGACCGCATAATAATCCTGAAGAGCTCCATCCGTTCCAGCAAAAACATCAACAGGTATTAGAAGAATGTGGAAGATCAAAATCATCTCTGTTTTGGGGTAAACTATTCATAAACTATAAGTGCCAGCTGTATGTCAGGAATTTTTTACATATAATAAATATCTTTTTATAGCATACACAGTCCAGCCTAATGTAATAAATGTAACTTTATACTTACATATTTTAAGCAATTCAGACCAGGGTAATTATCCTTAACTAAAACTATTAACTGTTTCCCCACCATCGACAAGTTAACTCGCCAATTAAGCTTCCCTGCCAATGACGAGTTTTCCAGCAATCCGTATTTCCGCCATTATCCACCAGGTGGCGCTCTTACTCAAGTTATAAAACCCAAAAGTAGGGCAAACAGTTCAAACTGCATGTATGTTTTGATCATCGCGCTGAATCGAAAATGCAATTATCTCAGATTTTTGCTCAAAATGTGGTATTTTTGAAGAAACCTACCCATATTTGAGAGGTGACAAAAAGAGAACAAATGAAGGTAGGATGAAACATGTTTTTTTTTTCTTTTGAAAGCAGGTCTGTTCTTTCATTTATTTGTATGTTTATATATTTAAAGAAGAGCATTTTCTACAAGGCATTAAACTTTTGTGAAAATCATAAAAATGCCAAGGCTGGCAACTTTTTAAAAAACACTGACGGGAAAGATTTAATACATGTCTTTTACCTAACGTAAAGACATTTACATTTTTGTTGAAAATTGTGTTTACATTTTTTGTGTCACTAAAATATTTACTAAATCAACACCAAAAAAAACATAAATTGCATTATCAATGTGAAATGATTCATTAAAATCAAATAAATTGACAGTAAATAGAAAAGTTACCAATAGGCTAATTAAACTAAAACTAATGTTTAACTTCCTGTCTTTAATTCCTGTGTGTTCCCTTCTGTTAATAAGTTTTTGTTAAAATATTAAAACAAGAAATAAAATGAATGAGTATGCTGGTCCACTTCTCTTACATTACCCTCATGGTTCTCGTTGGCAGCTGGAGAAACAGGACATGGAGAAGCCCCAGCCATCCCAGTCAGATAACAGGGATGAGGATGGAGAGCTGGGAGGAGGAGCAGAAGAAAGGAGGAGAGAGCTGGCGGAGGAGGAGATGGAGCAGGCGGGGCAGCCTCAAAAACTGGAGGAAGAATTTGATCCGGCCCACAATGAGGTGGAGGGGGAGGAGCAACAGGTCAACCAACCAGATGAGAACACATTAGAGAGCGAGAAACACGCTCAAGTGGTGAGATGAGATTGAAATTATAAAAATGTTGACACGATACACAAATCAAATTAGTCCACAACACTGCATGTGTATTAACATAAAGTGATCAGACAATGTTTTATTTACTGCTGTTCGGTTTATATGACATTGTATATTTTCACCCCCAGGTGGCGCCAGCTGAGGTCCAGGTGCAGAATGCACAGGTGGAGCGGGTGAAGTCTGCTTATGAACAGCAGCAGGAGCAGCAGCGTCTGGCTGCGCAGCTGGCAGAGGAGCGCAGACAGCTGCATCTGCGTCAGGAGGCTCTGGAGAGGCAGCAGTTACAGCAGCAGAAAGAGAGAGAGGAGCGACTGCGTCTCCAAAGGGAGAAAGAGAAACAACAGAACAGAGAAGCTGATCTTAAAGAACAACAACTTCAGCAGGAGATGCTCAGGTGAGATCTCCTTTCCTTCTGTCTGTCTGTCTGTCTATCCTCCTCCCCTTCTGTCTGTCTGTCTGTCTGTCTATTCTCCCCTCCTCTCCTGTCTGTCTGTCTGTCTGTCTGTCCTCATCTCCCCTTCTGTCTGTCTGTCCTCATCTCCTTCTGTTTGTCTGTCTGTCTACCCTCCCCTCCTTCTGTCTGTCTGTCTATCCTCCCCTCTTCTCCTTTTGTCTGTCTGTCTATCCTCCTCTCCTTATGTCTATCCTCCTCTAATTTGGTCTATCTGTCTGTCTATCCTCTTCTCATTTGGTCTGTCTGTCTGTCTGTCTATCCTCCTCCTCTCTTCTACATCTCTCTGTCTGTCTGTCTATGCTCCTCTCCTCTGCATCTGTCTGTCTGTCTGTCTGTCCTCTCTTTCTGTCTATCCTCCCCTCCTCTCCTTCTGTCTGTCTATCCTCTTCTCCTTCTCTCTGTCTGTCTGTCTGTCTATCTGTTTGTTTTACTATCCTCCACCCTCTCCTTCTGTCTGTCTGTCTGTCCTCATCTGCTTCTGTCTGTCTGTCTGTCTTTCCTCATCTCCTTCTGTTTGTCTGTCTGACTACCCTCCCCTCCTTCTGTCTGTATGTCTATCCTCCTCTCCTTCTGTCTATCCTCCTCTAATTTAGTCTATCTGTCTGTCTATCCTCTTCTACGTCTGTCTGTCTATCCTCTCCTTCTGTCTGTCTGTCTGTCTGTCTTTCTGTCTATCTATCCTCCTCTAATTTGGTCTGTCTGTCTGTCTATCCTCTTCTACGTCTGTCTGTCTGTCTGTCTATCCTCCCCTCCTCTCCTTCTGTCTATCTGTCTGTCTATCCTCCTATACTTTTGTCTGTCTGTCTGTCTGTCTGTCCTCCTCTGATTTGGTCTATCTGTCTCTCTATCCTCCTCTACGTCTGTCTGTCTATCCTCCTCTTCTCTACATCTCTCTGTCTGTCTTTCTATCCTCCTCTCCTCTACATCTCTCTGTCTATCCTCCTCTCCTCGCTTTCTGTCTGTCTGTATATCCTGCTCTCCTCTCCTCTCTGTCTGTATCTCCTTTTCTCCTCTACTCTGGCATCACCCAAATACAGAAACAGCATTTGATTAATTTGGTAAACACTCCTGTGATGTTCTGTATCTATCAGGAAGAGGTCACATTATGAGAACATGGATGCTGATGTAGTCCAGGGAGAGGAAGACCCACATATCCCTGAAGAGAAAGGTCAGAGTTCATGTTGGGTCCCCAGCCGCCTGACCCCATCGCTTCCACATTTACCACCTTAAAACCACCCATTTGAATGAAGTGAATGTTATGTATGAGCCTCAGTGTGTTGTTTTTATTTGTTATTTCTAGAGAGGAATGTACACCAAGAAGAACCGATTCTTGGCAGAGAGGAGCATGTTCACCAGGAAGAGATGAAGGTGTGATATTAAACACATCTACATGCACTGATATTAATTTTGAGAAAAGTTGTGTGTTATATAAAAGTGTTTGCTTTGTTGACCGTTAGCGACATGTAGAAGGAGATGTAGATCCAGAGAATGACCCGAACAACCAGGGCGAGGATGAGTTTGAGGAGGCAGAACAGCAGCAGCATCATGAGGGAGAGGAGGAGGAAGAGGTGGCACCCGTCGGACACCCCGACATGCATCTGCCCAAAGAGAATCAGCACCAGGAACACGCTGATGAACAGCTGGTGGTGAGTGATGCACAGAAAGTTTACAATAAATCGAAAAATGTGTGAGACAGATTTTTTTTGTCCTCACTAAAATTAAAGGCTATGCAAAGTGACAACATTTTTATTATGCAGCTTTGCGTAGTAGGGTAGGGGTTTGGACCAATTCATTTTCCCTGTGGGTGGAGCTACTAATGCAGACTTGGTGTAAAATCAAAATGTCAGTGTTTGAGTTGAGTTTTGTTTGTTTGCTGCAGATGGCTGGAAACCCAGACCAGCAGGAAGACAATCTGGATGAGCCGTATCAGGAGGAAGGAGATGATGAGGTCACAAAACAACATCCAAACACACAAACACAGTCATTAAATCACAACAGCATATCGTTTTCTTAATATGATGATCAAGACATGATGGTCGTGTGGTGCAAAAGCGCAAAAGGTCATGGGTTCAAACCCAGGGAACATGCATGCTGATAAAATTTGTTGTTTATGCAAATGTATTACATTAATGCAAATGTATTACATTAATGCAAATGTAAACATTGTGACTGCAGGCTCAGGATGAGGTGGTGGAAAATCAGATGCATATGCCGGTGAGAGAGGAAGAGGGAGATCCTTATAATGAGGAGAATGGAGAACAGGTACAAACACATCAATGAAAATATTCTGAATGGATGGAAAATTGTTAGCGCATGTGCATATAAGACTTCAAAATAGTAGTAGTAGTAGTTAGGGATGCACCGGAAGGAAAATTTTGGGCTGAAGCCAAATAAAATGAAAAACTCAGAATACCGAACAACCCAAATTTTTTTTCGTTTTCCATTGCACAGGTTACATTTTCAGAATGTCATTTTTACTATATTTATTAACCATGATTTTTTTTATATTACAGCAGTCATTAAAGGGCTTTTTTACACCTGGTCACTTCTTTAATAAGATATGTATAGATAGATTTTTAAAACAGTTCCATTTACATTCAACCACATTAAAGAGTCTTGGCTTAATGGACATTAATCCCATCTTCTATTCCTGCACAAAATACACTATTCGTTACTCTGCCTTAAGAAAGTTGCAACAACGCTTATATAGCACTGTATGGTGGGCAGCGGACACGCGCCTGCATGCACGGTCAAGCACGAGCACAGGGAGAGAGAGACGGGGGTGAGATTGACAGGAGATGACAGTGAAAAACGCTCAACAATGCGGTCTAACAAAAAGTTTATTGTAAATAAATGTTTTATTTCTGGTTTAATATACATACGTGTGTTTGTCATTGTAGGACTTTACTGGTTCTAGGAAGTTTTTATTACATACTGCTGACGCTCTTCATCGTTCAATGACGTGAGATGAAGAGCTAAAGTCACTTGTTCTTCTTGCTTGTGCATTCGTTGGACAAATACCCAATATTGCCGCCGCCGTGTCTTTCTCATACGCTTCATGTTGTCTTGATTATAAATGATTAATGAAACTTGTAGTGCTGTATGTTTTCGCGTCTTTCTCAAACACTTTAAAATGCTTTCACCAACATGTTTGCTGCATTTGCGCGTCTCTGACTCTGCGCTGGATATTATTTGATCGCATCATCAAAGACCTAATTGTTCGGTAAAATTGATTCAGCCTTTCGCCCGAACACCTAAAATGAGTTTTTTGCTGTTTTCAGACGAATAATTTCGGTTGTTGAACATTTGGTGCATCTCAATAGTAGTTGTTAACTAGTGCTGTTCATGAAATCAAGTATCATTATATTATGGCTTATTTAATACTATGTGTGCTACAACATTGAATGATAGCTCAGATTGTGTTGAGTAGAGATGTGCTTTTACTTAATGAAGAAGAAAGCTTTGTGCATGATGATAAATGAAACTGAACTAAAATAAAAACTGATAGACTTATTATATATTAAAAAGCCTTATCTAGAGACCACAATATCTTAAAAGACACAAGCAACACCCTAGCAAACGCACAAAAACACACACAACTTTTAAATAGGCCTGGGAATTTTTTATTTAAATATAGTTAATCGTATAGTAAAAAAAATTCAAATGTTTTTTGTGATCTATGACCTACAGATCTGTTCATATGTAATGTTTGTGGTATTTTGACTAATTTGGCAAATTGATACAATTATTTACTGTATATGGTTTAAATTCAATTCGGTATTGATTAATTATCAGTATTCACAATTGTTTAATTACTTTATACTTTGATTAACTAATATTGTAGCAATAAATTATGAGCATACAATAATTTAATTTGCCCTGCGCTGTCTTCATTTGTCTTTTTAGTTTTGTTGTAAAGTGAAGCAACTCGAAAGATGATTCACATCTCTGTAACACACAAATTAAAAATCGATTTAGGGATTTCCCGAAACTATTTATATTGTTTCGTTAAATTGAAAATTTGTTTAAATCAAAGAATTAGTATATTTTTTACTCAGCCCTATTTGTTGTTATTATAAAGCATGTTTGTTTTTATCAGACGAATAAACAGGACTGTGAAAAACTGAAAGAGCTGTTTGTTTAAAAGCAGTTTTATGACAGATATTTCTTTATTGTTTGTGTGTATGTTTGCACTTAATCTGTTGTACAAGCTGTCTCTGTAAGTGTAGACTGTAAGGTGAATCAGATCTATTACATCATTCTGGTGTCTGATTACTGCCGTGCCATTTCATGACTTCAGTTCATTCGGTTCACTTTCACATCATCTGTGAGATTCAGACAGGAAATATTGATCAATCATGCTGATCTAACAAACATTTCCTCGCCATGCCCATTATAGGGCTCCACAATAGATAGAAATTAATAAAATATCGCAGATGAGTCGTTTGCAATAACTGAATCATTTTAACACTTCAAAAGATTGTGTATAGTTAAAGTTTCAGCAAAAGGACTTGCACACAAGAGTGCATTTATGTGGTAGATAATCAACGATCAGAAAGAATGTATAACGTGTATGTTATATCATTTTCAGTTTTTAAATCAATTAAAATTGCATTATTGTATTGTATATTGTTGATCGCATTTCCTTCAGTACCTTCATATGACTTTCTTACATAAAACACAACCCATGGATTTCTAATCAAAACTCTGGCCTACACTGGAGGGAAAGGATTTTAATTTATTTGTTACCCATGATGGCAAAATGAGTCAGAATGCGCACCGTCTAATTTTGAGCCACAGGCGAAAGAAAGTATAAATATTGATTTTGGTAGAAATTAAGGTTAAGTACATTTAGCCCTTGTCTAGTGATCTCAATGCTCTAAATAGTCATTAAACATCTAAAATGATCTTTATTTGTATGTTTTCAGAGAGGTGTAGGTCTTGCTTGATGTTTAAAGATTTATTAAGAGCGATGAGACAACATTCTTCCTCATGCTGACTGATAGATCCAAAGCATGCACACAGTTGAGCAAGTGCGCGACCTCGATATAGAGACATCTAAACAGAATTACACTTTTAAAATATATATATTTTGACAAGAATTCACACAGATATAGGGCCAGATTTACTAAACAGGGCAAATTAGTGCGCAATTTCAAAAAGGCGCCAATGGGAGTGGCAATATCTGCGGGTTATTTACTAAATAACACAGGTGCAACAGCTGATTTCCATAATGACCAACGCAATCTACTAAGAGCAGCGCCAATTAGTTTGGGGTCGCAAATAAGCAGAGCTGATGAGGTGCAGGTGATCTACTAACACCTGATGCGCTTGAGTTCAGCACCACGGACATCACAGCTAACCAAGCCAAAGGACACTGAAAAGTGAAAGTTTACGAGAAGTTTTGAAACACCTGCGATTGTGTAACTTCTCTTAGTGACTCCTCTTTTATTTCCTCCAGCAAATAAAAAATGGCTTTGCAAACAATATTTTTGAATAATATGTTCTGGCATTTCAAATAAACGGTTACATGTTAAAAAATCCTCTGTCTTGTACCACACGCTCTCTGATGCCTCTTAAATCAGTTACAATTTCATCCATTTTAAACACAAAATAACTTAAGACATGCTTTTTTCAGCATTAAATAATGGCACAAAAATCAGTCATAACACACGCAAACATTAGTAAATCACGTACATGAATCATTTAAATAAGCTCCTCTCATAAATTTTGCGTCTGAAAAGGTAACTCCTAGAAATGCATATGCAAAAATAATTAGACCACACATTTACAGCGTTAATTATCTACTGCACGTCTTAAGTAAATCCTAACGACAAAATAATGGTTTGCGCTGGTTCAACTTGTTAGTAAATCTGGCCCTTAATTTGTTATGACTTAAGTGAATGTTTGGTGAACTGTTGGAAAAAATGTGTAACACTTTATATTAGATCCTTACATAACAGTAGATCCGCTGTCTGTCTCAATGTCAATCATACAATAAAAGAAGTAAAAGGGTAAAACAGATATTTTTCCTATAGATATTATTTTTGATTTTGCGTGCAAAATCTATTGTTTTTGCCCCTGAATTTAACGTGTGGATGTGGTGGGTTTGTTTTTGTACCTTTAAACAAAAAAACTTTGCAAAATTGACTTTGCTGACTCTGTCAAATTCTAACACGTGCACAGCAAAAAATTATTTTCAAGAAAAAAAATCTTAGTATTTTTGTCTTGTTTTCAGTAAAAATATCCAAAAAATTTTAAATTAAGATGCTTTTTCTTGATGAGCAAAACAACCCAAGAAAATAAATCTAGTTTTTAGACCAAAATATCAAATTTAAGTGATTTTGTGCATAAAACAAGCAACACAAATCTTGAACATTTTTCTTAAACACTAATTTCAAGAAAACATCAAGAAAAAATAGCTTACCCCATTGGCAGAATTTTGTGGCTTGTTTTATGCACAAAATCACTTAAATTTGATATTTTTGGTCTAAAAACTAGACTTATTTTCTTGGGTTGTTTGCTCATCAAGAAAAAGCATCTTAATTTAAGAATTTTTAGATATCTTTACTGAAAACAAGACAAAAATACTAAGAATTTTTTCTTGAAAATCATTTTTTGCAGTGTCGCTCTGTAAATTTTTGTCAGATTCCAACAATTGATTTGAAGTTTTCTTAATAGAGAATGTTAAAATATAAATAACTAATTTTTAAAAATGTTTTGCAGCATTATCAGTTTTATGTTTACTGTAAATACTACATAAAAAGTAAGCCTATGGTTAAGGGCCAGAATAAACCCAAAGTCAACCAGTCTTGATTCTGTAAGATCACTTCAGCCTTTTTAAAATGATTTTCATTGTCTGTACAGGAAGATGGCGGACATCAGGATGTAGCGGTAAATAGAGATGCACAGCCCGTTCAAGATCCCAATGAGGAGAATTATGAAGATGAAGATGATGATGCCAACGGTGATAAACCTAAAGGCAGGGCAGAAATGTGAGCTGATAGGAAGAAACATTGGACCTGGGAACATTTCTGTTGGGTTCGGATGAATAAGAAACACTGAGATGCACAAAGACACCCGACCACTGACAGGCCAGACACACTGCTGTCTGATCATACGCTTTTCTTCCTCAGTTCAGTTTTATTGCCAATACATACGTTTAGATTTTAAACTGACGTTGCAGATTTCTTCGACTGGATTTTGAAAACACAGATTTCAGCCAGCAGATAAGCACAGCAAGATTTCATTTTCATTTGACAATATTTAATTTTTTTTTTCTTGCGGCTGCACGTGTTGTTGAAGTAATGCTGTAATATTTTTTTAAAGGCATGCTCCTAACTTTTATAAATGGGTTACCAGTATGCCATTAAGTTGTTAAGTCCAGGTCGAATTTCACCCAATTATCACAATAATGTTTATTACGACTATCTATTATTTACGACTTCACACAGACTATGAATTTAAAGGATGGGCTACAATCATCATTAAATCTTCCCAAACACTGGCCGCACCCATCAGCTGTATTTCACTTATTGTGTAAATCCGTTACATGTTTTTTTAAGGAATAATGCAATATAACCGTATTGAATAATTTGACACTACATCATATTGGATCAATACACATTACTATATGAATGTTTGCGTGATTCAAGCAGGCAATTGTTGCTGTTGACAATTTATTTTAAATGTTGTATTGTTTATTTATCTTATGTTGACTGTACACATAAACCAAAATCATTCAGTTACGAACTGATAACACTGCAATACTTTGATATTTCTTAATATTTCTATTTTAAACAAAGTGCCTCACGATACAAAAGAGATTCGCCAAGTTGATTCAGCTACTGACATGTTTGTCAGAGGTCTTTATTAAGGTGGGAGTCATTCATATCTGCCAACTAGTATTCTAGTATAAACTAGTACTAGTATTCTATGCTACTGGGTCTTATTGTTACTGTTATCTATTACCTTGACATCAGACAGTAGATGATTTAATGGCACATTGAAAGATTGAATATTGAATATTCGAGGAGTAAAAACTGTGTGCATATTCAAAAGGATTTGTCCTGAATGTATGCTGAATCACTACAATATTGAAAAAATATTGTATTTATTTTGTCTTGTATTTACTTGTCTCTTTTTATATGACCTTGTTTTGCTGTTTTATTATTTTCTTGGTGCATACACTGCAAAAGAAATGACTTTCTTACTTGGTATTTTTGTCTTGTTTTCAGTACAAATATCTAAAAATTCTTAATTCAAGATGCATTTTCTTGATGTCTTGATGAGCAAAATGACCTAAGAAAAGAAGTCTAGTTTTTAGACAAAAAATATAAAATGTAAGTAAATGTCTTCTTAAAATAAGCAAAAAAATATATATCTGCCAATGGGTTAATAAAAAAAATATATTTTTAAAACACTTTAAATTAAAGAAAAAATGTCTACCCCATTTTTTAAAAGCAGTTAATTTTGCTCATCAAGAAAATACAGATTTTTAGATATTTCTTCTGTAAACAGGACAAAAATACTAAGTTAGTAAGTAATTTTTTGCGGTATAGGATGATTAGATTGGTTAGCTGGTGTAATTTTTGTGAACCAACTTTTGTGTTAAGTGTTTATCTTTGTTCAATACATTATATTTAAAATAAATATATCTATATACCTGTATACATTTCCTCTCAACATTGACACAATTTGCCATTGTCGAGTTATCTTAATAAGAGAAAAACGCTTCCCTGCCAATGATGAGTTTTTACGGCAATCCATATTTCCACTATTTTCCACTAGGTGGCGTTTTACACAACTTATAATATCTATATACCTGTATACATTTCCTCTCAACATTGACACAATTTGCCATTGTCGAGTTATCTTAATAAGAGAAAAACGCTTCCCTGCCAATGATGAGTTTTTACGGCAATCCATATTTCCACTATTTTCCACTAGGTGGCGTTTTACACAACTTATAAAACACTGAAGCATCCACTGATCCAAAAACAGTAAAGATCTGTGTATGTTTTGATCATTACTCTGAATCTGATCTTTAACAAAAGTCCTTTACAAAAATGCAATTATCTCAGCTTTTTGCTCAAAATATGGTATTTTTGAAGAAACCTACACATATTTGAGAAGTGATAAAAAGAGAACAAATGAAGATAGGATGAAACCTTTTTTGTCTTTCCTTTCATTTGATATGTTGTATGCTTATATATTTAAAGAAGATATATTTTTTCCTGGAAGGCACTTTTTGTGAAAGTCATAAATAATGCTGGCAATGGCAGGCAACTTTAACAAACAAACCAAAAAATGCTGGCGGGAAAAGCAGAATAAACTAATCGATAGTTAATAGATTCATCCTGAATGTCTTACTGTGCGTTTACACCAGATGCGAGTTCAACGATTTGCGCGAGTAGATTACATACAAAGTCAATGCAAATACGCGATCAGACGATGCGATGCGAATGACACGATATGGGCGGCACGTTTGCCGTGAAAACACACGCTATTCGCCTCAAACGCGTCCTCGCCCAAGTTGAAAATGTTCAACTCGAGCGGAAAATTCGCATGACACGAAGTTAAATCCCGCGAGTAATCTAGAGCGAGCAACGCGATGCGATTTCATGCTTCGCGTTTGGTGTAAACCCACAGTTAGAAACTGAGATCCAGGTCACAGCTGGTCCAGGTTTGCGATGAATCTGTGAGAGGAACCCACACCTAGAAGATCTCATCTCCAAAGTTCATCAGAGAAAAAACTGCTTTGTAGATGTGTTTGCCATATTCTGTTTATTCTGTGAAACCTGAGTACTGGAAAACACGATTTTTTTTTTAGATCAAGACATACAGTAGTAGTAGTATTTTCTTTTAAAGATATAAACGTACTATTAACTTGGTCTTTCTTCCTGCTGTTAGATAATGTTGTAAAAATATGTAGCTGTATTGTTACTCTGAATATATTTGTGTTTGTGTTATTATTCTTGTAGGCATGTGTAATGAATCTTTGAAGAAACTCTGCAGATGATGTTCTCCACAGGGAGGCGGCGGTCTGATGACAAACAAATCCCACTCTCACAGATTTAATAAGCTGTATAATTTTGTCAGATCTCTCGTTTCTCTTCTTCTCTCGTCTCATCGGCTCGGGTTTCTGCGGGGTTGAAATTGACACCAAAATTAACACAGAACACTGAAGCGCACATGAATTAGTGATCAGTGCTGAAAGCACGAGGCGAGTCGTACAGGATGATGGTGAGCCACTGAGTGTGTATAAAGTCACACATACCGTATGAGCGTTTACATCCTGTATGACAATTATCTAATACTTTGGGTTACATGCAGTATTGGGTGGATATTTTGGGGCAACAATAAGTTGTCTTGTTTGTTGTCTGTCTCTGTCCGTATGTTTGGTTGTCTGTCTATCTACTCTGTCTGTCTATCTATCTACTCCGTCTGGTTGTCTGTCTGTCTGTCGATCTACTCCATTTGGCTGTCTGTTGATCTACTCTATATGTCTGTCTGTCTATCTACTCTGTATGTCTGTCTGTTTATCCTGTCTGTCTGCCTAATCTGTCTATCTATTTACTCTGTCTGGTTGTCTGTCAATCTACTCTGTCTATCTACTTTGTATGTGTGTGTGCCGGTCTGTCTATCTACTATGTCTGTATGTCTGTCTCTGTCTAGCTCTGGTCTGTCTGTCTGTCTGTCTGTCTGTCTATGGTGTATATGCTGTCTGTCTATCTATCTATCTATGCTGTTTATCTATCTATCTACTCTGTCTGTTTGTCTGTCTGTCTGTCTGTCTGTCTGTCTTTCTATCTATCTACTCTGTCTGTCTTTCTATCTATCTAATCTGTCTGTCTGTCTTTCTATCTATCTACTCTGTCTGTCTGTCTGTCTGTCTGTATACTCTGTCTGTCTATCTACCTTGTCTGTCTGTCTATCTATCTACTCGTTCTTTCTATCTACTCTGTCTGTCTGTCTGTCTGTCTATGCTGTCTCTCTATGTATGTTGTCTATCTATCTATGCTGTTTATCTATCTATCTACTCTGTCTGTCTGTCTGTCTTTCTATCTATCTACTCTGTCTGTCTGTCTTTCTATCTATATTCTCTGTCTGTCTGTCTTTCTATCTATCTACTCGTTCCGTCTGTCTATCTATCTTTTCTGTCTGTATACTCTGTCTGTCTATCTATGTATCTTGTCTGTCTGTCTGTCTATCTATCTATGCTTTTTATCTATGCTTTTTATCTATCTATCTACTCTGTCTGTCTGTCTGTCTTCTATCTATCTACTCTGTCTGTCTATCTTTCTATCTATATTCTCTGTCTGTCTGTCTTTCTATCTATCTACTCGTTCCGTCTGTCTATCTATCTTTTCTGTCTGTATACTCTGTCTGTCTATCTATGTATCTTGTCTGTCTGCCTGTCTGTCTATCTATGCTGTCTGTCTATCTATCTATGCTTTTTATCTATGCTTTTTATCTATCTATCTACTCTGTCTGTCTGTCTGTCTTTCTATCTATCTACTCTGTCTGTCTGTCTGTCTGTCTGTCTTTCTATCTACTCGTTCTGTCTGTCTGTCTTTCTATCTACTCGTTCTGTCTGTCTGTCTTTCTATCTATCTACTCTGTCTGTCTGTCTTTCTATCTATCTACTCTGTCTGTCTGTCTTTCTATCTATCTACTCGTTCTGTCTGTCTATCTATCTTTTCTGTCTGTATAGTCTGTCTGGCTATATATGTATCTTGTCTGTCTGTCTATCTACCTTGTCAGTCTGTCTATCTATCTACTCGTTCTTTCTATCTACTCTATCTGTCTGTCTGTCTACTCTGTCTGTCTATCTATCTACTCGTTGTATCTATCTACTCTGTCTGATGATCTATAGACTTTTTCTGTCTGTCTGTCTATCTATCTTTTCTGTCTGTATACTCTGTCTGTCTATCTATGTATCTTGTCTGTCTGTCTGTCTATCTATCTACCTTGTCTGTCTGTATGTCTGTCTATACTCTGTCTGTCTATCTTGTCTGTCTACCTACTCGTTCTGTCTGTCTATCTATGTACTCCGTCTGGTTCTGTCTATCTACTCTGTCTGTTTATCTACTCTGTATGTGTGCCTGTCTATCTACTCTTTCTGGTTGTTTGCCTGTCTGTCTGTCTTCCGTTTCTGTCTGTCTGTCTTTCTATCTACACTTTCTATATATCTATCTACTTTTTCTGTCCATCTATTTTTTCTGTCCATCTATTTTTTCTGTCTGTCTATCTATCTATCTATCTATCTATCTATCTATCTATCTATCTATCTATCTATCTATCTATCTATCTATCTATCTATCTATCTATCTATCTATCTATCTATCTATCTATCTATCTATCTATCTATCTATCTATCTATCTATCTATCTATCTATCTATCTATCTATCTATCTTTTCTGTCTGTCTATCGATCTACTTTGTCTTTTCGTCTGTCTGTCTAACTATCTATCTTGTCTGTCTATCTATCTACGTGTTAAGTCTGTCTGTTTGTCAATCTATCAAATTGACTTTTGATCTCAGATGATCTGACATGGAGAGATGTATAAAGTACTAGGGACCCAGACTTGAGTAAAAGTACAAGTGCTCTATAAAAAAGGTGACTTGAGTAGAAGTTGAAGTGCTCTTTAAGCACAGCACTTAAGTGGAAGTACTAAAGTATTAAACATGTTTTGTACTTAAGTATTGCAAGTAGTTTATTTTAAAATAGACTACTCAAGTACTGAAAGTAAAAGTACAAGTATTGTGTAATGTAGTTATTAAAGAAAACAGTCAAAAGTTTGAATATAATATTGTTTATATTATTTCAAATCTTTAAGCTAATGGACACTCACAATTCCTTTGGCTGTAGCAGGAGTACAAGGACAGGAATGTTCAGATAATTCTGATTAATTTAACTGATATGGCGATAGAGAATTCAGAATTAATGAAATATTGGTCGATAAAATGGTAATAGGTAAAGGTACAAGGTGTTTCAATGAATTTAGGTTTCCTTGTTTCGCGCACACTCGCCATTTCTCGCGCATTCTCTCTCTCTGTCTTTCTCGTGCACTTTGGTTCTCTCTTCGCTTCACATTTGTCCTCAACCCCGGCTCATATTTGTGAGTGAGAGGGAAGGAGGGGTCCGCCGTTCACTATCTCCGATTGGTTTAGACCACCATGTGTGTGTGTTTCTAATGTGTATCACCGCTCCGGCAGTGACAATGTGGGTTTGGAATGATTCGTAACATTTGAGTGTAACGAGTAACTATGCAGCACATAAAAAATGTATCGGAGTAAAAGTATTAAACTCATCGAAAATATGTACTGAAGTGAAAGTGGAAGTAGGAGAAAAAAATAATAATTCAGTAGAGTACAGATACTGTCTTTTAGTACTTAAGTACAGTAGTGAAGTAGTTCTACTTCGTTACTATACATCTCTGCTGACATGACATGTGTTTCTGTATAGGTCAGTGGTTGAGCATTGTGTTGGGGCATGGATTCGAATCCAGGAAAAACACTGATAAAAAATGTGTACCTTGTAAAGTCACTTAAAAGCGTCTGCCAAATGCATAAATGTAATGTAATGTAAATGACTTCTCACTAACTGTAAATGTACCTTTTATCATTTAAAGGTTTTTGAAACCCCTGTTAGAAGATATATATGTACAGTATATTTTAGGCAAACTTAAAAAATAACACAATCAGAATATTGGTATTTTGGGGAACTTGTGACTCATTTTCATAAAGCTGTGAGCTGCTGTGACATCAGCAGCAGTGTCACATGACTGTATCTGATTTAATCTATCTGCCCTTTAATCACACCATGTTGAATGGGCATCAGGCATTAACACCTGAGAACTGACCCATCTGTCAAAACAGCCTTCAGGAGCTTAACAAAGATCAGGGTTGGCTGATCACTGAGACACCAAATAGACTGAATTACCATGTGACTTTCTCTCGTCCATAAAACACAGAGATGCATTTTGAACACCAGAGGCCACTGAGCCCCAAAAGTCATGAAAGTAAATTGGACTCATTCAATGTGTGTGTGCGCTATATTTCAAATCTAATAAAGAATTTTGGAGCCAGTCATTCTTTACTATTGTTGAATGGAAATTAGCATCTTAACAAGAACAAAGGCGATCAAAGTATTTTCCTACTCATACTTGACACATAGCTTGGCCTTTCTTCTTAAAGTCAGAACGGATCAAATGTAAACTAGAGGTACAAAAATAGCTTTAATAAGTCACGTAAATGTACATTTTATAAATACAGTCTGACAGTACAGTACATTGGATTGAATCTTGGCTTTAGGTTCTGCCTTTAAGGCCTGAGTTTCAGAGCTTCATTGTGTTCCTGTCTGTGCCGTTCAGTCTCAGAAAATAATACAAAATCTGGATGCTTCTGGTGACGGGGGAGGCACGCAATCTTCCGGCAGCTTTGGGATGCCATCCAGAACCTTGAGGTTTGGCAAACAGGCGAACACACTGCGGAGGAAACACAACCCGTCTCAAGGTTAGTCAGATGAACATTAAATGATTGTTTTGGAACAGTCTGAACACTTGATTCAGTAAACGATGATGATATCATGATGTGTGATTTTTTAAGACAGATGACCCCCAAATGGGCTTTTACACTGATTATAAGATGTAATTAGCTGATTAGTTTTAATCCGTCCCTATTCCATAATTCTGACAGCGGCTCAGTGGTGATCTATGAATAAGTTGAAGATGAACGCTGCTGGTCTCACCGTGAGCGGTAGTGCTGTAGAAACTGGCAGGGGTTGTGTTTGAGAGTGAGAGACTGCAGCGGTGTATTCCTCAGTAAACACAACTCATTCACCGATGAAATACTGTTTTCAGACAGGCACAAGTGTTGAATCTCAGGAACCTTTGGCAGCTGACGAATCGACATCAAACCATTCTGATGAAGATTTAGGATTTTACATCTATAATAAAAACACATTCTCAATCACATTTTCTTTGTGAATGCAATCCGTCACAATGTTTCATCACAATGCTGTCTGTCTGTCTGTCTATGTACACTATCTATCCATCTACTGTATTATATCGAGGGTAGTGGCTTTTGTCTGTCTGTCTATCTACTGTGTCTGTCTATCTACACTGCCTGCCTGCCTGCCTGTCTGTCTGTCTGTCTGTCTGTCTATCTATCTATCTACAGTGCCCTCCACAATTATTGGCACCCCTGGTTAATATGTGGTCGTGGACTTCAAAAAATTCTCCTTTTTACTTAAACAACATAGAACCCAAATGCAAAAAAAAAAACAAAAATCCAACATTTAATTTAAGTACATTACTTTGGTGGTAAAGAATTTACACATTTAGAAAAAAAAACTTGAAATCCTGTGTTCCACAATTATTGGCACCCCTGATATTAATACTTTGTTCAACCCCCTTTTGCCAACACGACAGCACTTAATCTCCTCCTATAACATTTCACAAGATTGGAGAACACATAGAGAGGGATCTTTCACCATTTTTCTTTGCACAATCTTTCTAGATCATCCAGTGTCCTGGGTCCTCTCTTCTTTAGCTCGCCCCACAGGTTTTCGATTGGGTTGAGGTCTGGGGACTGAGATGGTCATGGGAGGACCTTGAGTTTGTGACTGCTGAACCATTTTTGTGTAGATTTTGTCACATATTTTGGATCATTATCCTGCTGAAAGCCCCAATGACGACCCATCTTCAGCTGTCTGAAACAGGCCCACAGCATCACAGATCCTCCACCATACTTCACGGTGGGCATGGGGTGCTTTTCGGCATACTCATCTTTTGTTTTACGCCAGACCCACTTAGAGTGTTTGTTGCCAAAAAGCTCAATCTTAGTCTCATCTGACCAAAGCACATGATCCCAGTTGAAGTTCCAGTACCGCTTAGCAAACTCCAGATGTTTACGTTTGTGAGAAAAGGCTTTTTCCTTGCATGCCTCCCAAACAGCTTGTTGGCATGTATAGAGGTTCTGATAATTGTTATGGAGACTTTGTAACCCCTGATGCAACTCTTTGATGCAATTCTGTGACAGTAAGCTTAGGAAAATTTTTTACTTCTCTAACCATACTCCTCACTGTCCCTTGTGGGAAGATAAACTTGGGACCTCTTCCAGCCTTGTTTGTCACTGTTTCAGTTGTTTTAAACTTCTTAATGATTCCTCTGACTGGTAATACGGGCAAGTTAAGGCGAGTGACTATTTTCTTGTAGCCATTGCCTGACTTATGAGGGTCGACACACATCTACCTTACTTGAATGGTGTGTTCTATTTTCTTTGCCATGATGACAAATGGGTAAGAGAATAAGACCTCTTTGTCACGTCATATTTATACTCCAGGGAAACAGGAAGTCATGAATTACTAATTAAAACTTCCTAGATACCCTGACCAACTTTAGAAACTACAAAAAAATATTTAAAACTTTTTTTTATTATTTTTCATAGGAATTGTTAGGGGTGCCAATAATTGTGGAACAGGTGATTTTATAATATATATATATTTTTCCTAATTCGTGGACTTTTTAAAAATTATTATTAACTTGTGCTAAAGGGTATATTTTTCAAAAATTTTCTGTTAGAGATTATGCTTCTGCAAAAAAAGAAAGAATTAATTTTATCGCTTTTAACACATCTTAAACAGGGGTGCCAAAAATTGTGGAGGGCACTGTATCTATCTACAGTGTCTGTCTGCTGAGTGTCTGTCTGTCTGTCTGCCTGTCTATCATATTGAGAGTAGTGGCTTTTGTTTGTTTGTCTGTCTGTCTGTCTGTCTGTCTGTCTGTCTGTCTGTCTGTCTGTCTGTCTGTCTGTCTATCTATCTATCTACAGTGTCTGAGTGTCTGTCTGTCTGTCTGTCTGTCTGTCTGCCTGCATGCCTGCCCATCTATCATATGAAGGGTAGTTGCTTTTGTCTGTCTGTCTGTCTGTCTGTCTGTCTATCTATCTATCTACAGTGTCTGAGTGTCTGTCTGTCTGTCTGTCTGTCTGTCTGTCTGTCTGTCTGCCTGCATGCCTGCCCATCTATCATATGAAGGGTAGTTGCTTTTGTCTGTCTGTCTGTCTGTCTGTATCAATCTACAGTATCTGAGTGTCTGTCTGTCTGTCTGTCTGTCTATCTATCTATCTATCTATCTACAGTGTCTGAGTGTCTGTCTGTCTGTCTGTCTGTCTGTCTGTCTATCTATCTACAGTGTCTGTCTGTCTGTCTACCTGCCTGCTTGCCTGCCCGTCTATCATATCAAGGGTAGTGGCTTCTGTCTGTCTGTCTGTCTTTCTATCTACATTGTCTGAGTGTCTGTCTATTTATCTATCTATCTACAGTGTATGAGTGTCTGTCTGTTTGTTTGTCTGTCTGTCTGTCTATCTATCTACAGTGTCTGAGTGTCTGTCTGTCTACCTATCTACAGTGTCTGAGTGTCTGTCTGTCTGTCTGTCTACCTGCCTGCCCGCCCGTCTATCATATCAAGGGTAGTGGCTTCTGTCTGTCTGTCTGTCTGTCTATCTATCTACAGTGTCTGAGTGTCTGTCTGTTTGTCTGTCTGTCTGTCTATCTATCTACAGTGTTTGAGTGTCTGTCTGTCTGTCTGTCTATCTAAAGTGTCTGTCTGTCTGTCTGTCTGTCTATCTATCTATCTACAGTGTCTGACTGTCTGTCTGTCTGTCTACCTGCCTGCCCGCCCATCTATCATATCAAGGGTAGTGGCTTCTGTCTGTCTGTCTTTCTGTCTGTCATATTGAGGGTAGGGGCTTTTGTCTGTCTGTCTGTCTGTCTATCTATCTACAGTGTCTGAGTGTCTGTCTATTTATCTATCTATCTACAGTGTCTGAGTGTCTGTCTGTTTGTCTGTCTGTCTGTCTGTCTATCTATCTACAGTGTCTGAGTGTCTGTCTGTCTGTCTGTCTACCTGCCTGCCTGTCTATCATATCAAGGGTAGTGGCTTCTGTCTGTCTGTCTGTCATATTGAGGGTAGTGGCTTTTGTCTATCTGTATGTCTGTCAAGAAAACATCTCAAAAAGAAGAATCTTTTTATGTTTTTCCTTATTTTAAAAGAACAAGTTGTTATAACACAGTTGGATGAATTGTGATGTTATGTTGTGTTTTCACTGCTTATGTGATGTTCACACTGCTGTGTGGTGTTTTAAGCATTAACGGTGATCCATAATTAACAGTTTCCTACTCCGTGTAAAATAAACTCGTCATACGAGATACACCACACAGCTAAAGTTGCACTACATGCATTTTTACACAGCCAGACACATTCTGTTACAAAACTATTGCCATATAATGGGCTGATGTCCAATGAAAGGTCACTTACTTGGAAGAGTGGATTTGTTATTGGTAATGATACATTTTGAAAACTCCCAGGACTGCTATCTGGACTGTTTCTGTCACAAAGGTCATGACCACCAACGAACACACATACTGATAAATGTATAGCTTTAATTTACAGCATTGCTTTGAATCAAAAGCATCTGGCAAATGCATGAATGTAAATGTAAACTATACTCCACTGTCTCTTGTAACAGTTAACATGATCACAAACTAGGTCTTTACCCTACTATAACTAACTTCCATTACGTTTGCAGTATCAAACTAATGTTGTCTGTATGTAACATCATCTCTATCAGTATGAAGTGTGCAGTTTTATACCTTGGCAGTCTGACAGAACTGATATCTTTCAGAGAGTTGTTAACCAGTTGAAGACGTTCCACTCGGATTAATCTCTTCAGGATACGGGTGAAGTTCTCCAGCTGGTAGGGATCTCCCAGGTCCTGATAGGACAAATTGAGTTCCTAGGATAACAAGTAAAACCCACTTTAAAACTAACCGTTGTCCCATCACAGTCTTGTCTGGGTGAGACATCCAGTTTAAATGAATATTGGCTAAAGAGCTGACAGACAATATCAGCAATGTTGATGAATCATAAATAAACGTGTTTGTTTGGTAACTCACCACACAATTCTCCCAGTTCTCCTGAAGTCTTTCCTCCCATTTCTGTCCTCCCTCCTCTCTCCTCTTCCTCCTGCCGGCTCTGAGAAATATGTCTTCGCTGTTAACAGACAGCTCCTCTTCAGCTGGGCCTGTTTGATGATGTCATTGATATAGATGCAATTGTATATAGTTTATCATAAGACACTAAATGTGACCTTGGACCACAAAACCAGTCATAAGGTTGCCTTTTTTAATTCCATTGATGTATGGTTTATTGGAAAAGGACAATATTTGGCTGAGATACAACTATTTAAATATCTGAAATCTGATAGTAAATAAAATAAAAATATTGAGAAAAACACTTTTAATGTTGTCCAAATAAAGTCCTGAGCAACACATATATTACTAATAATAAATACATTTTATATCAACATGATCTCACAAAGTTCCGTTGTATAGTCAAGGAATATTTTGCTATTTTTTTACGTGTCATTGTCACGGATCTACATTTTTTCCGTGGCCGTACCACAGACTTTCTTTTCCGTGTAATTGTCATGGATTGGTTACTCAACAGCTTTCAAACCATTGTCACTTCGGTTTAGGGTTAGATTTGGTGTTTGCGTTAGGATGTTACCGAACCCCTAAGGTGACATTGGAGTAAAAAAATCTAAAGTTTAGTTTCATGTGCTCACGCGAAACCTTCATGTGCAGATTTTTCGCGTGCGTGCACGAAACTAAACTTTATTAATTTTTTTCTCCATGTCCCCTTAGGGCAGGGATGGGCAACTTCGGTCCTGGAGGGGCGGTGTCCTGCAGAGTTTAGCTCCAACCTTAATTTAACACACCTAAAGCAGCCAATTAAGGTCTTACTAGGCATACTACAAACTTTAACGCATTTGTGTGCTGAGGCAAGTTGGAGCTAAACTCTGCAGGACACCGACCCTCCAGAACCGAAGTTGCCCATCCCTGCCTTAAAGGCTCCATAGGATGTCAATTGAAGTATTGGTTTATACTATTTTTTCTGATTTATTCTTTTTTATTTTCTAATTTTTAAACCATTGTCGCCTGGCGTTAGGGTTAGAGTTGGGTTTGGGTATGGATGTCATTTTATGTAAATCTAACCCTAAACCCAAGCGACAATGGTAAGAAAATAGGACAAAACAGTTGAGTAACCAATACGTGACAATGTCATGGAAAAGAAAGTCCGTGGTACGGCCACGGAAAAATTTGGAGATCCGTGACAATGCCACGGAAAAATTAGCAAAATATTCTGTGACTATACCACGGAAATTCGTGAGATCAGGTTGTTTTATATATTTACAGTAGGAAATGTACATCTTCACTGAACACGACCTTTATTTAATATCCTAATCACTTTTGTCATAAAATAAAATGTATTATTTTGACCCATGCAATGTATTGTTGACTGTTCCCAAAAATATACCTGGTAACTTATGACTGGTTCTGTGGTCCAGGGTCACAAATGACCTCTTACCCTCTCTGACTCTGGGACAGGCGAGCTGGTCTCCACGGACATCGTGCTCCTCTAACCAATGCCACGAGGCGAACCTGAACCGACTGGATGGCAGCTATATGAAACAACATTCAAGGCAACATGCAGATACGTGAGCTGTCAATCAAACCACCAACTTT
Organism: Misgurnus anguillicaudatus; assembly: GCF_027580225.2. NCBI lineage: Eukaryota > Metazoa > Chordata > Actinopteri > Cypriniformes > Cobitidae > Misgurnus > Misgurnus anguillicaudatus. The sequence goes on along the minus strand of NC_073351.2, from coordinate 35,207,701 downwards.
CAATGAATGTGCTAAATCTTTACACAGTTATAACAAATTAGAAGCTTCACAGCCTCTGATCAGTAAATATTTTCGTTATTTTATGCAATAATATTTTTGATGCATGAATTATTAAATCACAAAATAAATAGATGGTTTATAAATTGAAAATCACATTATTTAAATTTATGTAGTCATGAATAAAAACATTATATTAAGATAATGGTCATAAAGAATTATGAGCAAGAATCAATGGTTAAAAAGTAATGGACACTATGCATCAGTGTAATGTACTTACGGGTGTGGCAACAATGCCAGAATCTGGAGTCAGTTCCACAGAGAGAGGGCTGTGTGAGTCACTTAACTCTGAGAAGTGAGAGTGAGATTTCGGGAAACTTTCACTGCTGGTGTTCACTCCAGAGGAACTGCAAACAGAAGAGTTTATTAACAAACAATGAGCTCAGATGCAAAAGCCGCTGAACAAAATGAGAATGATATTAACCAAATGTTCTCGGCACATATTATACATTTATCAAATACTTTGACTTCAAATCCGCTTACTCTCAGCCTCAGGTCATTCAAAAAAAATACAGCTTTGTTGGCAAAATGTCATGGTTCTGCCTTCATGTCATAGTGTTTGCTCCTTGCTCCGTGTTTTGTGTGGTAGCACGTGGTCTTGGTTGTTTTCACCAGGCCATGTGCTTCCCTGTCTCATTACTTACCTTGTTATTGTTTCATTCATGTTACATGCACCCTCATCATTTACCCCCCTATGTAGTGCCCTTGTGTTTGCTGTCATGTGCTGGTTCATTTTGTCCCTATGATGCCATGTTTCCTGTCTCGTGAGCTTTGTCAGTTGTTTTACCTTTATGTGAAAACGTCTGCATCTGGGCTCTTCTCATCGTAAATCATGACACAGAACTAAAGTCTGATTCTGAGCTCTTCAAATATTATAAACAATTTTAAAGGGGACATTTCACAAGACTTTTTTAAGATGTCAAATAAATCTTTGGTGTCCACAGAGTACGTATGTAAAGTTTTAGCTAAAAAATACCACATTGATAATTTATTATAACATTGTCACTTAGGTGAGAGCAAAAATGTGCCATTTTGGGTGTGTCCTTTAAAATGCAAATGAGCTGATCTCTGCTCTAAATGGCAGTGCTGTGATTGGATAGTGGAGATTAAGGGGCGGTATTATTATGATAAGATCCCCTTATGACATCACAAAGGGAGCCAAATTTCAATTACCTATTTTTTCAAATGCTTGCAGAGAATGGTTTACCAAAACTAACTTACTGGGTTGATCTTTTTCATATTTTCTAGGTTGATAGAAGCACTGGGAACCCAACTATAGCACTATTTAACGCGTGTTTATGTGTTTACTGGAACCTAAAGTGTAATCTCATTGTTACAACGTAGTTCTCAGATTGTATATTATAGTCTATTACAAGATGTTCATGCGAAATCTGATGTAAACAGCAGACTATATATCTATATTTCACGGATTATACGCATTTGCGTACAAAAACGGTCATTGGATGTATTTTTTTGGACTCGGTTTTTACACATCCAAAACAGACTGGATTCGATTCGCAATCGTTATATCAACACAATGGTAAGAAATCACGTTTATATTCTGCATGTTGTCATCTGGACTTCTGTAACAAATACTACATTTATGATGCTAGAGCATCTGTATCTCAAAACAGAGACCATACACTGATGCTAAACCCGTAAGTTATACCTTTTAAACAATGTACGTTATAGTAATTTTAATATTATTCATGTTTGTAGACAGTAGGCTATATAGATATTGTTAGCAGCGTTAAAAAACTGATGTCATCCCGCCTACGAATTGGTGCACGTCGAGGGGGTGAACTTGTGTGTGTGTTTTAGCAGTCGTTTGGCATTGAGAACGACGAGGTGGCTAACCGCTATGCTAGTTAGTTTGCAGCGTGGTTTCTCCTGCAAAGCCAGTGACCAGCTACCGTACATTTTGAAAGTTAAAAGAAATATTTAACTGCTTCATGTTACAACTCTACATGAACTTACTAAGTAATAGTGTTTTGCCAAACTAAAAGTTTTTTGCCAAACTAACCGAGACCGGGCCTTACTGACCCGGCTTTTCCGACGAGCCTAACGTACCATCAAGTCTCTATCACTTTCCAAAGATATGGCGGACCTCCCGCTAGCTTCTAGCAATTAGCATGCTGTCCACAACAGTATACATCCCCCACAGGGTCTTAATTTCTGTAATTTGCAAAAATAATGCGTTTAAAAATGTTTTATAATGGGAATATGTTAGCGTTGTCCAGGACAAAACAAGTGTATTGTTGAGACTGCTACATTACAATTGACTCTGGAATCTTTGTGTGTCATGAGTTTCTTCTCCTGGAGTGTACTTATTAGTGATACTTTTCTGCTTGATTTGTCTGTTGGCAATACATAAACCGTTAATAATAATATATAATATATAAAAATAATAATACAGTCTGTACTGCTCGCGATACCATTGCGTGGGGCGTGATCAAAGGAGCAGCAGCTCATAAATATGTAATGACCACCTCAAAACGGCACAATCTGAAATGCACTTAAACAGAGGCTACTAGAAATGTAAAACAATATTTTCTACAAGCTATTTCGAGCAAACAACTTTTGAAACATGTTTTATGGAACTCATACACCTATTTAACTTGTGGAAAAGCTGTCATAAGATGGGCACTTTAATAACTGCTGCTGGGGTATTGTTCAATTTTATTTCATTTTATCTAATCCAGTGGTTCTCAAACTTTTTTGGCATGCGGCCCCCCTTGTGTACGATGCATCCCTTTATGGCCCCCCAAAGAAAATTCATGACATAAAACTGAAAAAAAAAGTAATTAAACAAAACATTAAAGGAATAGTCTACTCATTTTCAATATTAAAATATGTTATAACCTTAACTAAGAATTGTTGATACATCCCTCTATCATCTGTGTGCGTGCACGTAAGCTCTGGAGCGCGCTGCGACGCTTCGATAGCATTTAGCTTAGCCCCATTCATTCAATGGTACCATTTAGAGATAAAGTTAGAAGTGACCAAACACATCAACGTTTTTCCTATTTAAGACGAGTAGTTATACGAGCAAGTTTGGTGCTACAAAATAAAACGTAGCGCTTTTCTAAGCTGATTTAAAAGAGGAACTATATTTTATGGCGTAATAGCACTTTTGGGAGTACTTCAACTCGGCGCAGTAACACCCTCCCTCTCCCATTATGGGAGGGAGAAGGGGAGCGGACTTTTCAGGCGAGTTGAAGTACTCCCAAAAGTGCTATTAGGCCATACAATATAGTTCCTCTTTTAAATCCGCTTAGAAAAGCGCTACGTTTTATTTTGTACCACCAAACTTGCTCGTATAACTACTCGTCTTAAATAGGAAAAACTTTGATGTGTTTGGTCACTTCTAACTTTATCTCCAAATGGCACCATTGAATGAATGGGGCCAAGCCAAATGCCACCGAAGCGTCGCAGCGCGCCCCAGCGCCCACGTGCATGCACACAGATGACAGAGGGATGCATCAACAACTCCCAGTCAAGGTAATAACATATTTTAATATTGAAAATGAGTAGACTATTCCTTTAAATTATGCAATGTAGTGCTGTTGGTATAGCCTTATTTTTCTGAGGTTTAATTACACAGAATTTTTGACAAATTCATTTATTTTATAAAATGTCATTAAACTGTGGCCCCCCTGGCACAATCTCACAGCCCCCAGATTGAGAAACACTGATCTAATAGTAAAAAAAGTTACTAATCTAGTCACAAATACAATACAACACTATTGCAAAGTGTTACCAAACTAATTTTTAGGTTAAAAGACAAACTACTTATTAAAACGCAGCTTTTAAAATGCAGTAGACTCCTATGATGTCTGTCTATGTCGGCAGCTCAGTAGTTTTTAAGACAGAGAGACTGTCTGTAATGAGAGCCAGTGAGTCCTCACATCCGCTGGGCTGAGGTTCTGGTGTGGATTACCCTGAACTCTGCACCCTGATCCAAATTAAAGCCATCTTTCACTAGAACAGCACGTTACCTGAAACTGGTTCATTATAGCAAATGATTTCATATAAGACATCTTTACATTGTTTGTTACAGTGTTTATCTTAGAAATTGCACAGCTACTGTAAAGTTAATATATAAATATATTATGGAGCATGTAAATGCTTTATTACTTTACTACAATTACTTAATATCTTTTTTCCATTACTGTTTCTTATGTCTTTAAAGTTTATGCTAAAATGTATTTTCTGTAAAGCTGCTTTGCAACAATAAAATCGTGAAAAGCATTATAAAAAATTAAAATGATCTTCATGCACTTTGGAAATTTTTGTAATGTGAAAAGTAATTTACTATCTATAAACAATAAATTACAACAAAGTATTAAGCAGACAGCTCTATAATGAAGACAAATGAGCAGTTTCCTATCTAGGACAGCCAACTGTGGCTGTTTTGGTGATATTTATCAAAACGTTTCTTACCTTTCGGACATGTCCGTGGGTTCTGACGGATTCTTTTGGCATTTGACACGCAGTGACGCGGGTTGTTTATGAAGAATATAGCGCGATTTCCCATTGATGCAGAAAAAGCGACCGTGTTTAAGTGCGACAGGTGACTGTGAGTTGTGCGCATGCGTCAGGTTCACTGCTCCGCGCACTGAGGTCAAACAGGGCAGCGTGCGCGCGCGCTGTGTGTCTTAGGTTGCACTTCATTTACTTTTGGAAAATGGCTTCATTAATTATCCAAACTAGTACAATATGTTTATATTTGAATAAACCAATATCTGAATAAAAGCTTTATTACAAAATATCAGCTGAAAAGCGTGAGTAAACAATCGGAATAAGAATCTTTTTTGTTTACACTTTAAATTGCATGAACTGTATGTTTGTGTAAAAACTGATGGTTTATGTTTTCTAAAAAAAATGTTTTTTTTTTGTGGTTCAATCAAAAAACTGACTGTCTTTAATATTTTCCTATTGACTTTACAACGTTGCAATGTTTTACATTTTTCAAAATCCTTAAATGTGGTTTGTTTGTAGGTTAAAATTCGATTGTGAGTTTCATTAGTTGAATGTGGTCTCAGACTTTTGGACCTCACTGTATGAATTATGGATATACTGGTGTTAGTTACATTTAATCACACTTTTAGCTTCAGTGAATTAAAATTCTCAGTGTAGGTGTATTTTTCATATCAAACCGTTTCATCATATTTGGAAAGTTTCAACTTTAACTATAGTAACTATAAATCATGTAGCTACATAGCAGATGGTGTAAACAGACTGATGGTTTTCATCAAAACTCACACCATTGTTACTTTCTACAGATTTCTCTGCAAGCTAGATTTTGGGAAAATATGAACTTGAGAGGAGAGATTGCTTTGGGTTTTGCCGAATGAAAGCAATCAGTTGTTTTCTGTTGTGGGGAGAGCGGGGCACAACCTCTCTCTTTATTTATATATTTATGCATTTGGCAGACACTTTTATCCAAAGTGACATACAATGCATTACAAGCTATACATTTTTATCAGGGTTCAAACCCATGACCTTTTGTAATGCTCAACCACTGAGCTATACAGGAACACAGGCTCTATCATTCAAAAAATATTTAAATTAGATGAATAATTTTTTACACAATCAATACACACATATCTGCTACAAATGAGCACTTAAAGTTTGTTTGTGGGACCTACCGTTATTGTACAATTGCACTGAAAGTGACAGGAGTGCAAACGTTACCCCATGTGAGGTTCATGGTAACAAACAGAGGGTTTGTTGTAACACCTGCTAGAAAATGTAAGTTTAAACACAAATAGTTCAATCAAATTCTATTTATATACTAAAGGTGGATATTGTTTATATATCTGCCTATAATAGATAGATATTCCTTCATCTAACCATCCTTGTATACGCATCAATGCATATATTAATTGATTTTTCATAAAAATAATATTTTTTAGTTATTCCCTGATATTGTATTAACAGTTATTATTTTAATTAATATTATTTACATTGCTTTCATTTCAATATCATTGTATACCTGAGACTGTGTGACAACTAACCCCGCTGTGAAAAATGTTTTCAATCCCAGCTATCAGTTACTAGGAGTTGCTGACATGATTCAAAATGGTGTTATGTTTTAGGTAACAAGACAGTGATTAAAATAATATAAGGTTGGATTTGGGGACTTACACACATAACTCAGAAATCGAAAAAACTTAAGATGAAAAAAATTTACTTCCATGCTTCCAAAACACTCTTTGTTCAATATTTTAATGAAAACACATTCAAACTTTTCATCTTCATCTTCTGACAGTAAGAGAAAAAGACAAAAAGATTGCTCGGCCCTGTGGAAATATATAAAGTAGCCGTGTTACAATTAAAGTCTCAACTTAAAACATTCTTCTTTAACAAAGCATTCACATAAAATGTCTTGTAAATGTACCTATCCCGCAATAGTTAGTTTGTCCAGAACAAAGCATTCACATAACTCATCTGGGAAATATACTTATGCCGCAATAGTTAGCCTGTTTGAAACCGAGCGGATTTTAAACCACTATACTGTATGACACTTGCATTACATGTGAACAGCCCCTACGATAATAGGATTCTGTTTCTCTCTCCCTGTCTCGTCCTTGACCCCGAGGAAAATGAGCCAAACAGACCCAGTTCCTGCTGCTGTGAAGGTCATCACACCACTGATCTACTGACTGTCCTTCAACGTGATGCCAAGCCGATGCGCAACCAACGACCACCGGCTGAACCAGTTTAATCCGCTTACCCTTTTCATGTCCCTATCGTGTTTATATATATATATATATATATATATATACTGTATATATATATATCTCAAGGGTTTTTCTCCTCCTAGGAGTTTTCCCACAGGGTTTTTCTCCTAGGGTTTTTTCATCCCCGGGAGAGTCAGCCAACATTGGCTTAACTTAGCACTTTCCTTTAAATGTTACATTAATACTACGCTCGCTTGTACGTTTATTCTTAGCCGCTGTATTCTATTTCTTATATTATCTATCGATTATTCTGTGTTTTCCCACATCTATTCATGTAAAGCTGCTTTAAAACAATTAACAATTGTGAAAAGCGCTATATAAATAAATTTGAATTGAACCTTGTGTTAGTTTGTGCCCCACTCACCCCTACTTATAAAGTTTGTCATTGATATATTGTTTAAGAAAGGTAATTCAAGGCTTAACACTCATTTGTTTTGAAATTTTAACAATAGTGTCAGGAAAAACCTCAGAGAGATCTCATTGAAGACATTCATCTTTATTTCTAAAATCGAGAATACAGCTGGTATTTTATTCACCACCGTACCAAATGCACTCTCTCCAGTCTGCCTGAGTTTCCATGGCAACAGCGCTTCACTACCTGTACATTCGCAACCTTTCATTGAATCAAAAACGTATATTTATATAATAAGGCATATTACGTGAGCAGTACTTCAGCCATGTACAAAACCAAAAACAGGAATGAAAGGAATCTACATTAAAGAACTGCACACGTCCTGCAATTAATATTATTAACATTTCTCTACAGAAACACAATAGCGAATATACAGATAAGATAATACAGGACTGAATAATGCTGGTGTGGAATAATAATAATATAAGTCAATGGCATGGAGTGCTCGCAAATACTTCAAATATTTACAGCTTTGTATATCTTGTATGGTTAAAGCTCATGAGTATCAAAACACAATCACTTTTATAATATAAATATTCTGTTTATATAATAGTTTCTCAACTTGTGTTCTGGGATGATTTCATTGTAGAAGTATTCACATCTCAAAGTTGTTGTCAAAGGGCTCGATGACTTCCGGGGTCATGACCCGGCCCATGAAAAGAATTGACCCTATAAAAAAGATCAAATCAAAAATGATAAGTTTGCATGCGTCTGTCTACTTCATTTCTATTTCTGTGTTTGATCTTGTACCTGTTTTTCTGTTTCTGATGATGAAGAAGAAGGGATGATCAGCCATGACCTGAGGGTACAACACCAGCGTCCTTGTCAATGCGATCATACCTGCAGCACAGCATGAAGAAAGGATATAAAACCTTTCACGCACCTTCAATGACACATGGTGAACAGCAGGGGGTGCTTTTAACATTTAAGAAATGCAGAAAATTCTCTGAGCAACCCAATGCATTTAAAATTAGATTAGAAAGAAAATGAAGGTCAGAGAAGAGAAATTTTAAAGTAAGAAACATTGAAGATAAAGTATGTAGAGATATATAGATAGATAAATATGTATAGGTTAAAAGAGAGATGTAGTAAAGCATCACCTGATCCCGCAGCTCCCTCTGCTCCTTCTTCTGTAACTTCCAGGTAAGCCTTCTGCACGGCCTTCCCGATAAACAAATCCTGTCCCTCTATACACAGAAAAACAATACAGACTGATAAGTGTCTCATTAGGCTAAGCTGATTTTACACACTTCACTAAATTATGCATTTATTTATTTGCTGGTGTAATTAGAAATGCAAAGCATTGTGTATAATAAGTTTTTTACAGGCACTAAAGATTCATGCTAGGGTTGCACAATACACAGAAAACATCGCAAATAATCATATCGCAATAACTGCGTGACTTTTACTTAAAAAAAAAATGTATAGTCAAAGTTTTAGGTCAATGCAGAGAGACACATGAGTACATGTGTATGACATGAAACATGCATGTTGGTTAAATCATTTCAGTTGGCAAAAATAAAATATTTTGGTTTGCTAGACGAGGGGAGACGACGATCATGGATCACAACTGTGTGCGGAGAGGTTTGACAGCCAGGCTAGAATTCAAGGATTGTATACATTCATTTTATACAGTAGGGGAGAACCGGGGCGAAAGTAACAAAGCGATTTTCTCCGAGCCCTGATAACATTTACATCCCAGACTATGACATCATCTTCACAACGCCTTATTTACTCATCGTTTTTCACGTGTAGATCCAGAAAGGAAAGGTGTTTTCAACCATGAAAAGTAAATTCCTAAAGCGTATGAACTATTGTGTTAAAAATTGATATTATTCTAATTTAATTTTCATAGTGTTCAAACTGTTAAACAAATATTTTATTCTCAACAATTTAAGTTTGTACTGTTGGTTGCTTTTGAAACATTTGATAAAACTGAAATTTAAAATTACAAAATATGTTTGCAGTTACATATTAACGAGGTCATAGTCATGCATATTTAATAAAAAACATGTGTGTAACAAACATCTTGTTTTGTTGTGTTACTTTTGACACACCTGTGTGTAACTTTCATACCTGCAGGTGTGGTCGAAAGTAACAATTCACTACTTATGTTTAAAGTGAAATTATACTTAAGTTGTTTTACATTTTAAAAAAATTTCACCTTGTATTGATAGAACACACTTATTAATATTTATTTCTGTCTATAACATTATCTTTCAAATTATTTTTTTCTGAAAAATTGTACTTTTGCCCCTGCTCTCCCCTAATGCTAGGTCGGTGTAATAGTTGATATGCATTAGATTCCCTTGTTATCATAAATAAACTACTGTAAAAGTCTAACAGAAGTTGTGTTTATCCACAAAAGCCGTTTGTTTATGTTGTTACTGCTGAAACCATCTATATGCGCATGCAGAATCCTAGCATGTTCTGATTGGTCAACAGCTTTGAGTGGGTGTGGTTTATCTCATACCTTTCATCTCAGCCATCATGGCCGACAGATCTGCATCTTTGGTGAAGATGTTTCTGATGCCCAGCTGCTGCAGTGTGTCTCTCAGATCCATCTTCTGTTCCACCTTAAATCTAAAAGCATGGATGCAGAAAAACCAACATGATCTCACAAAGTTCTGTGGGATAGTCACGGAATTTTGTGCTAATTTTTCCGTGGCATTCTCACGGATCTCCGCATTTTTCCGTGGCCCTGTTACGGACTGTCTTTTTCCGTGGCATTCTCACGGATTGGTTACTCAACTGCTTTTTCCTATTTTCAAACCATTTTCGCTTCGGTTTAGGGTTAGATTAGTTGTTTGTGTTAGTATGTCACTTTAACTATTGGTTTATACTATTTTTCTGATTTATTCTTTTATATTTTCTAAACTTTAAACAATTGTCACCTGGCGTTGGGGTTAGAGTTGGGTTTGGGTAGGGATGTCATTTCATGTAAATCTAACCCTAAACCGAAGCGACAATGGTAAGAAAATAGGACAAAACAGTTGAGTAACCAATCCGTGAGAATGCCACGGAAAAATGAGCACAAAATTCCGTGACTATGCCATGGAAATTCGTGAGATCAAACAGGTCAGTAAAAGAGCACCCCCCCAAAAAATGTGAACATTTAATAATGTATGAGTGTCATTGCATTTGATCATAACAATGTAAATTATTCTTTCCTTCTAGGTTTTTACATTAATGAGCCTCAGCCCCCAACACTTAAATTTTTATTTCTAGTGAAACAAATCATGTGTCACCTGGGCAGGTAGACCTCCACTTTCTGTCTCTTGACATTGTTGGCCCACTCCTCCAGCAGCTGGGCTTTGATGATGGGCTCCAGACTGGCCAGAGGAACCTCTTGCCGGGGCAGCACGATCATCATGCTCATATCTTCACCTTCATAAAGCATCTCCAAAACTTGGTAGACCCCACCTGCCTCTGTGGTGCCATCACTAAACTCTCCTGAGGATGAAGTATTCGTTAAGACGTCATTCGTTTATGTGTGAGGGAAAGGTTGATGAAGTGAAGTTGTTATAAATCACAATGTGTATGTGGTTTTGTAAGTAATTGTTTGTTCAGTTTTGTAGTCAGTCTTTACGAGCAATCATAAGAGCCGGTGACAGCAGACTCTTCAACAGCTAAGAAACATTTCTGATGATTTTCTTTCCTGTCTCTTTCACTCTCTATCAACTTCTCATCAGTTCTGCTATTGTCTTTTTATTTCTATCACTTAGTTTGATGTTGCTGTTTCTATCACATTTGATCAACTTTCCCCTTAATCTTTCTGTCGCTCTCTCTCTCTTTCTGTCTCTTTGGTTCTGTGGATGTGATGAATGTTGGAGGTGCACTGCAGTGATTCTGCAGGAGCTTAAAGATTTCATCATCTGACCAATCGGAGTGAGCCAATCAGAAACTACAAGCACATCCAAACACACAAGACTGCATAAAAAATAAAGACCACAATCGCCCTTTCACATCATTTTCTCCTAAATCTATCTCTCTTTCTATCTCTCTATCTATCTCTCTATCTATCTATCTATCTATCTATCTATCTATCTATCTATCTATCTATCTATCCATCCATCCATCCATCCATCCATCCATTTATCCGTCCATCCATCTATCAGTCCGTCCATCCATCCATCTATCCGTCCATCTACCGATTCCTCCATCCATTTATTTATCCATCCATCCATCCATCCATCCATCCATCCATCTGTCCGTCCGTCCGTCCATCCATCCATCCATCCATCTGTCCGTCCGTCCGTCCATCCATCCATCCATTTATCCGTCCATCCATCTATCTATCAGTCCGTCCATCCATCCATCTATCCAGCCATCCATCCATCCATCTATCCGTCCATCTATCGATCCGTCCATCCATTCATTTATCCATCCATCCATCCATCCGTCCATCCATCCATCCATCCATCCATCTATCCAGCCATCCATCCATCCATCTATCCGTCCATCTATCGATCGTCCATCCATTCATTTATCCGTCCATCCATTCATTTATCCGTCCATCTGTCCATCCGTCCATCCATCCGTCCATCCATCCATCCATCCATCCATCCATCTATCCAGCCATCCATCCATCCATCCATCTATCCGTCCATCTATCGATCGTCCATCCATTCATTTATCCGTCCATCCATCGATCCGTCCATCCATTCATTTATCCGTCCATCCATCCATCCATCCATCCATCATCCATCCATTTATCCGTCCATCCATCTATCTATCAGTCAGTCCGTCCATCCATCCATCTATCCAGCAGTCCATCCATCCATCTATCCGTCCATCTACCGATTCCTCCATCCATTTATTTATCCATCCATCCATCCATCCATCTGTCCGTCCGTCCGTCCATCCATCCATCCATTTATCCGTCCATCCATCTATCTATCAGTCCGTCCATCCATCCATCTATCCAGCCATCCATCCATCCATCTATCCGTCCATCTATCGATCCGTCCATCCATTCATTTATCCGTCCATCCATCGATCCGTCCATCTGTCCATCCGTCCATCCATCCATCTGTCCATCCATCCATCCGTCCATCCATCCATCCATCCGTCCATCCATCCATCCATCCATCCATCCATCCATCCATCCATCCATCTATCCAGCCATCCATCCATCCATTTATCCGTCCATCTATCGATCGTCCATCCATTCATTTATCCGTCCATCCATTCATTTATCCGTCCATCTGTCCATCCGTCCATCCATCCGTCCATCCATCCATCCATCCATCCATCTATCCAGCCATCCATCCATCCATCTATCCGTCCATCTATCGATCGTCCATCCATTCATTTATCCGTCCATCCATCGATCCGTCCATCCATTCATTTATCCGTCCATCCATCCGTCCGTCCGTCCATCCATCCATCCGTCCGTCTATCTGTTTGTCTGTCTGTCTGTCCTTCCACCCAACCTACCTATAATATATCCACCCACCCATCTACTACATCTATGCATCCATCCATCCATCTTCCCCCACCTACTTATTCATCTGTCAATCCATTTATCCATCTACTTAACAAACATACCTACCTAATAATCTATAACCTATCCACCTTATCAGTCCATCCATCCAACTACCTACCTACCTACCTACCTATTAATCTATCAATATATTTATCCATCTACCTAACAAACCTCTACCTACCTATCTGTAACCTATCCAATTATTAGTCCATCCATCCATTCATCTATCAATCCATTAATCCATCTACCTAACAAACCTCTACCTACCTATCTGTAACCTGTCCATCTATCACTCCATCCATCTACCCATCTATGATCCATCTACCTACCTATCTATAACCCATCTACCTATATACCCACCCATCCATCCATTTTAAACCTCACATCATTATCTATTCTCTCCGTAGTAAAAGTCTCCCTGCTGGTACATCATCAGGGTCTGGACCTCACTGCCATCATCTTTAGTAAAAGAGAAGGTTCTGGTGTTTTCTGGTCTGAATTGATTCTTCCAGCTTCCCCTGAAGTACACGGCATTCACCAGCATGATCTTGGTAGCACTGCTGAAGTCATCTGCAGACACCAGGTTGGGAATCTTGCCTGTAAAACAAACCCACGGATTTATATAAACAGTCACATTAAATCTCCCTCATCCAATGCGCTGGATTTGTGCTGCTATCAGACAGTCCTTTAGCAAAAACAAAATCTGACTGTGAGAAAATAAATCTGTCTGGAAATATCTGCAGAGTCATTATCATGCAGAGTATGACTGATCTACTTAAGTGTCCTACTTTACTAAAGTCAGAGGAATCCTCCTGAACACCATCCATCCATTTTAAAAATAATTGTACCTCACAAAACCCTTTCCATAATTGGATTATGAGCTATGGCTATACTGAAGGGCATGAATAACATAGTATAAAAGATCAGAACTAAAAAATTTTGACACAAATCAATGTAACAAAACATAACGTTACCCGTAGCTCTACTGGTACAGCGTTGCACTAGCAGAACAAAAGGTCATGGGTTTGATTTCACATTTATTTACAGTACAAGTCTTAGGCCACCATGCCAGAATTAGATTTGTTGTTTTGCAATTGTATAGTGATCATATATAATTGTTCCTCAGTCTCTTTAATAGAAATCCAGAAAAATCAGGAAATGTGTATATAGTATTAAAAACTGTATAAAAATGTAAACTGAAGTGTCAAGTTTTTAGGGTAAACTCCTCTTCCACTTGGGCAATGGCAGGAAACTGCAGGATCTCCTAAATTAAATTAAATCCTAATTTCTAATTTTAAAGAAATTGTGCCAAGAGAGGTCACACTAAACACAGACGATGCCTAAAGAAGACATTTAGTCCTGAAAAATATATATATATATATATATATTTGTACATATTTCCTGTATCTGTTTGTATCTTAATTAAATAGATTAAAAATAAATATGGATGGACATTAAAACTTCTAAAACAACAAGTCTGGTGGTGGTGGCCTAAGACTTTCGCACATTACTGTAAATCTTTGACACGACCTTAGTCAATTTTAATGATATCAAGATTATGGGTTTACAATTTTTACAAAAAATGCGATGAGCCATTTGATATCCCATAAGGAAAAAATACATTTCTTTGGCCAAAAATATATTTTAAATATATGCTAAATACATTTTGTAGAAAAAAAGCCTAATTAAATATATCTTTGAATTTTAACATATATTTCGAAATGTATTTCAGGGCAAAAAATAAATTTCAAATTTTACAACCCGTACGACAAAAATATATTTTTCCTAAGCAAAATAAAAAAGTTTGTATAAAATGTAACATTATAAGTATATTTTTGCTGTTGAAAATATAGTTAATTTGAACCTTTTTTAAACCTGCAAGTTTGTTTTTCTTCCAATACAATGTGAATATAAATGCTTTAAAGGTGCAGTGTGTAATTTTTAGAAGGATCTATTGACAGAAATGCAAAATAATACACAATACTAAATTATCAGGGGTGTATAAAGACCTTTCATAATGAACTGTTATGTGTTTATTGCCTTAGAATGAGACGTTTTATCTACATACACAGAGGGTCCCCTTACATGGAAGCCACCATTTTGCGCAGCCATTTTTCTACAGAAACCCTTAACGGACAAACTTTTTTACCAAGTTGTCTCCAACAATGACATGTTTTTCCGGTGGCGGCTACCATAGCTTCTCTTATGTGTTTCAAAAGCAAGAGGTGAGCGGTAGACTGAGCTGTTGGTTGCAATTCGCAACCTCACCACTAGATGCCAAAAAAAATTACACACTGCACCTTTAAAATACTTTTCAAAATATACAAAAAATGGTCAATTCATTTTTGTTAAAGGATTAGTCAGTTTTCTTAAAAAAAAATCCAGATAATTTCCTCACCACCATGTCATCCAAAATGTTGATGTCTTTCTTTGTTCAGTCGAGAAGAAATTATGTTTTTTTGAGGAAAACATTGCAGGATTTTTCTCATTTTAATGAACTTTAATAGAGCCCAACACTTAACACTTTTCAACGGAGTTTAAAAGTACTCTAAACGATCCCAAACGAGGCATAAGGGTCTTATCTAGCGAAACGATTGTCATTTCTGACAAGAAAAATTAAAAATATGCTCTTTTAAACCACAACTTCTCGTCTAGGTCAGGTCCTGAAAGCATCAGCGTGACCTCACGCAAAACGTCATCACATCAAGAGGTCACAGAGGACGAACGCGAAACTACGCCCCAGTGTTTACAAGTGTGGAGAAAGAGGACCATTCCGACGTTGTTGTATGTAGAATAATACTAGTTAATGTCTTTGTGTCAGTTTATTGTTTAAAATGGTCCGCAAATGTGCGATTCATATATGTAACACGTGACCTTGCCACGGCATTATGCAATTATGTGAGGTCGCGCTGGCGCGAGAAGTTGTGGTTTAAAAGTGCATATTTTTTATTTATCATATTTATCATTTCGCTAGATAAGACCCAAATGCCTCGTTTGGGATCATTTATAGTCCTTTAATACTCCGTTGAAAAAAACTCTTAAGTGTTGAGTTAAGTATTAAGTATTGGGCTCTATTAAAGTCCACCAAAATGAGAAAAATCCTGCAATGCTTTCCTCAAAAAACACAATCTCCTCTCGACTGAACAAAGAAAGACACCAACATTTTGGATGACATCGTGGTGAGTAAATTATCTGGATTTTTTTTTAAGAAAATGGATTAATCCTTTAATATATTTCAGCAATTTTTTTGTATTTTTTAAAAAATATTAAAAATTATATTTAAACCAATTTTTCGCCTCAGCTTCCTCAGGTTTTTTTTTAAGTTATGTTTGGGCCATTTTTTCCTTTATTATTAGATAGACGGTGTGATACGAGAGAACAGAAAAGTATAGGGTGGAGAGAAAGGCACAGGATCTGCAAAGCACCTCGAGCCAAAATTCAAACTCGAGTCACCAAAAGTGCGTCTGCACCAAATGTCGGAGCGCTGCTCCCACACGATCGGCTCCGACAGCTTCCTCAGTTTGAATAAAAATACATGACTCCTTAAGGGAATAGTCTACTCATTTTCAATATTAAAATATGTTATTACCTTAACTAAGAATTTTTGATACATCCCTCTGTCATCTGTGTGCGTGCACGTAAGCGCGCTGCGACGCTTCGATAGCATTTGGCTTGGCCCCATTCATTCAATGGTACCATTTGGAGATAAAGTTAGAAGTGACCAAACACATCAACATTTTTCCTATTTAAGACGAGTAGTTATACGAGCAAGTTTGGTGGTACAAAATAAAACTTAGCGCTTTTCTAAGCGGATTTAAAAGAGGAACTATATTGTATGGCGTAATAGCACTTTTGTGAGTACTTGGACTCGCCTGAAAAGTCCGCTCCCCTTCTCACTCTCATAATGGGAGAGGGAGGGTGTTACTGCGCCGAGACGAAGTACTCCCATAAGTGCTATTACGCCATCAAATATAGTTCCTCTTTTAAATCCGCTTAGAAAAGCGATACGTTTTATTTTGTACCACCAAACTTGCTCGTATAACTACTCGTCTTAAATAGGTAAAACGTTGATGTGTTTGGTCACTTCTAACTTTATCTCTAAATGGTACCATTGAATGAATGGGGCTAAGCTAAATGCCATCGAAGCGCCGCAGCACGCTCCAGCGCCCACGTGCACGCACACAGACGACAGAGGGATGCATCAACAATTCCCAGTCAAGGCAACAACACACTTTAATACTGAAAATGAGTAGACTATTCCTTTAAGTCATTTGATGTTTTTTGTTGAACTGACTGTCCAAGTGCGCTGACTTACTCTCTGTGTGGTTTTGGACCCATGAGTTAATGTGTTCAGCCACAGCTGCTGATGCTGTAAAGTCCACGGTCTCCACCTCCGCTCTGAAGTATTTCTTCATGAGTTGTAAGAAATCTTCACTGAAGTGAACGCCCGTCTGCAGAAAGAGAGAATTGGCCAGCCGCACCACATACTGCTCTTCATCTGCAGACAGGGCCTGTGTCAGGTTGCTCAGCAGCGAAAACTCCTCATCTGAAGCAGGTGTGTAAAACAATGCTTTAGTCATTAGCAATTCTCTTTATACATTTATATTTATGCATTTGGCAGACACTTTTATCCAAAGCATAAGTAACAATAAGTATAGCACTATACAAATACATGTGTACCATCTCTGAAATTACTGTAGCCCAAAGCCTGTCTGATCTCATCTAAAGAAGATCCCCGGGCACCCAGCTCCACCATGCCCAGAGCCAAAGCCACACTCAGAGGAGAAAAGATGATGTTCTCCTCAACCCCCTGGATCTGAAGCTGGTGGTACAATCTGACCGAGAACTCAGCCGTCACATCCTCAGGAGCGTCGGCCGCCTGGCAACCGCATCCCCTTAGCAACATGAGTGGCAAGAGTCCGAACAGCAGCATGGCAAACGTGCTGATGAGAGGAGGGAGAGAAATGTGTGAGTCAGTGCAAGAGGAAAATGGTAAATATAACTCTGTGGATGACAAGCATACCACTGTATTAACTTTAACATTCACAATGCAAAGCCTACACAGTTCACCCAGACTATTGATGAAAATCAAGCTGTTAAAAGAAGAGAATCAGATGGATTGCAATCAAAACAGGACCTTTATCAACTTTTTATAGACTGATATAAAGGTGTAGATTATAACATCTCTAAATATCTGCATTGAGGCCATATTGGTTATAAATGAGTTCGATTTCTAGGGAACACACATACTGATGAAATGTATAGCTTGAATGTACTGTAGTCGCTTTGGATAAAAGTGTCTACCAAATACATCAATGTAAATGGTCTACATGGTTTATCATAGTGATCCAAGAAGCATTTATTAATCTTTATTAATCTAACTGCCAAATGAGTAATAAAACACATGAATCTGGTCTCTGCACAGCACGCTCACTGCATTGGGTTTAAAAGGGACGAACCCAGCCGTTGGGTTAAATTAACACAGAAAATTTTTATATTTGACCAAACAATGGATTAAAACAACCCAGCATAGGTTAAATTACAACCCACTGAGTTGGGTTCCACCCTTGGGCCACACATACATGCACACAAATAATGCACGTCCACACACAAACTCACTCACATATGCATGGATGTAACTCTACCTTCATTCTAACATGCAACAGTCTCTATGCTTTAGTTGTTGCCTGGCAACAGTGTTATCCATACAAACAATGTAGAAGAAAATCTGGCCTTGTGCCAATGTGTGTGAGCGTGTGTGAGAGAGATTTGTATGTAATGTGTGTTGCATGAGGTCATTGTATGTTAAAGTATGTTATGTGTTCGCTGTGTGCTTTGAATTTGGTAATGGTCACACTGCACCTAAAAATAAATAAATAAATAAAAAACCTATAAAAAAAAAACATTAAAAATAAAGGTTCCAAAAATAGCTTTTTGAACTATTATCATTCAGAGAACCTTACTGTTAAACAAAAGTTTTTGTACTAAAAAATATTAGAAAAAATGGTCCCTTTAAGAAGATTTCACTTTAAAAATTATTCTTCTAATCGATTGCTAAAACAACCTTTTGAAATCTAGAGGTCGGCCAATTGTGGATTTTACCGATAACTAACTTGATCCCTACTTGCCGATAGTTTCTAAAATGGATACTGGATAAAAACACAAACTTAAAACTTAAAGTGAAACAGTGCTGAAATGTACTGCAAATAAATAAATAAATAAATAAAACAACAGTACTGAACCATGAAACTGTGCTAAATAAAACAGAAATGTACAAACAAAAATATATTCATTATATTAATTCAATTACATTTTATTTATATAGCGCTTTTCACAATTGTTTAATTGTTTCAAAGCAGCTTTACATTAATAGATGCAGGAGAAAACACAGAAAAATCGGGGGACAACATAAGCAGCAGAACACAGCGGTTAAGATTAACCATACTAGTAAGCGTAGTAATAATGTAATGAATAGAAGAGGGTGCTCAGTTAAGCCAATGTCAGCTCCCCAGGGTTGAAAAAACCCCTAGAAAAAAATCCTAATCAGGAGGGGAAAAATCCCAGGAGGAAAAAACCCTCGAGAGAAAGCCAGACATACTGTAGCTTAGAGGATATACTATATATTAGATACTATTTTATAAAATTTTAAGGGAAGTAAAACATATATATATATATATTAACTTAAAATATGTATAAAAGTAACCAGCTGGAAATAAATGAATGCAAATCGATGGTAATAATCGTGACATTAAACATTTGGGCTGTCTAATCTTTTGATTCTTTTCTTCGTGATATTATCACGAATTTCCACATTTTTTTTGTGATCGTATAACGAATTCCTGTATTCGCATGATTATCACGTATTGGTTACTCAACAAATAGCGACAATGGTTTAAAATAGGAAAAAGCAGTTGATTAACCAATACGTGATAATCACACAAAAACAGGAATTCGTTATACGATCACAAAAAAAAAGGGGGAAATTTGTGATAATATCATGAAAAAATAATTTAAAAATTACGTGACTATATCATGAAACCTCGTGAGACTGGGTAGCATAAAGCAACAGACGCACTCGGAAAAACTATCTACATGGATTTTTTGCCGATAGCCGAGTGTTCAACCAATGAACTATCGGTGCCGATTAATCTGCAAAACCGATGAATCGATCTATCTCTATTGGAAACCTTTTGTTATTAAGAGTGTGTGGTTGCCACAGTGTTTCAAATGTTATCTGTCCCACTAATGTGTGGTTGCTACAGGGTTTTTTTTTAGAGGATTTTCTTTGGATTTGTAAATGACTTCCTCAACTCCATCTAATCCTCATCATATCAGATTCTAAAAATGTTCTTGGTAACCATTTTCTAATCTGTCTGATGCAAATTTAATAAAAAAGGTTTAAAGCATGCAGTCACTGATATCAAATCTTTCAAATCTGTGTTGTTTCTGCAGCTCAACTTGTAAAACTTTGCATTAGCAGTGGAAAAAGTTATTGGAGAAATTCCGTAGCACATAATGATGAGAAGTATAGCTTGGATGCACTGTAAGTCACTTTGGATAAAAGCCTGTGCCAAATACATAAATGTAAATGTGCCACACAACAAACAACCACTTTAAAAATCCACAGTGCAAGCCATAAAAGATTCATCTGTTCTCAGTTCTTCAACTTTCCTGATCTTTCATGACCTAAGCCCTTCAACTCAGAAACCGCAGCTGGGTACCGACTCACACGCACAGACACTCGGCCCGTGTAACCGGACCTGACCCTGGTGACCGAGATCTGGCCTGAAAAACAGATGAGAGATTGTGAATGCAGGGGAAAAGTGGAGGGATACGCCTGAAACACCATTAGACCTGCCTGACCTCTCTCTCACTCACCTGTGCTGGATTCTGCACAAAGGTCTGAAGGCCACCTGGGAGAAGTCAACAAGACCTTCAACCACCCTAATGGCTTTAACCAGTAAAGAATCAGCATCAATACACCCTGATTCAGGTCAATTTCTGGCTCTTGTGTGAGGTTTTCTCTCTCTAGTGATACTTCACTGTTGCATAGAGCCTTACAAAACATGCATTTACTGTGTACGGACGTGGGGCAGTTTCCCGGACAGGGACTAGATTAATCCAGTACTAGGCCTTAGTTATATTACTACATTTAAGTAGTTTTTACAAACATACCTTACAAAAAACAATACTTATGGTTGTCAGGATTGCTGTGTGGTTGCTAAGTTGTTGCAGGTGGTTGTCAGGATTGCAATGTGGTTGCTAAGGTGTTGCAGGTAGTTGTCAGGATTGGTATGTGGTTGCTTAGGTGTTGCAAGTGGTCGTCAGGATTGGTATGTGGTTGCTAAGGTGTTGCAGGTGGTTGTCAGGATTGCTGTGTGGTTGCTAAGTTGTTGCAGGTGGTTGTCAGGATTGCAATGTGGTTGCTAAGGTGTTGCAGGTAGTTGTCAGGATTGGTATGTGGTTGCTTAGGTGTTGCAAGTGGTTGTCAGGATTGGTATGTGGTTGCTAAGGTGTTGCAGGTAGTTGTCAGGATTGGTATGTGGTTGCTTAGGTGGTGCAAGTAGTTGTCAGGATTGGTATGTGGTTGCTAAGGTGTTGCAGGTGGTTGTCAGGATTGCAATGTGGTTGCTAAGGTGTTGCAGGTAGTTGTCAGGATTGGTATGTGGTTGCTTAGGTGTTGCAAGTGGTCGTCAGGATTGGTATGTGGTTGCTAAGGTGTTGCAGGTGGTTGTCAGGATTGCTGTGTGGTTGCTAAGTTGTTGCAGGTGGTTGTCAGGATTGCAATGTGGTTGCTAAGGTGTTGCAGGTAGTTGTCAGGATTGGTATGTGGTTGCTTAGGTGTTGCAAGTGGTTGTCAGGATTGGTATGTGGTTGCTAAGGTGTTGCAGGTAGTTGTCAGGATTGGTATGTGGTTGCTTAGGTGGTGCAAGTAGTTGTCAGGATTGGTATGTGGTTGCTAAGGTGTTGCAGGTGGTTGTCAGGATTGCTGTGTGGTTGCTAAGTTGTTGCAGGTGGTTGTCAGGATTGCAATGTGGTTGCTAAGGTGTTGCAGGTAGTTGTCAGGATTGGTATGTGGTTGCTTAGGTGTTGCAAGTGGTTGTCAGGATTGGTATGTGGTTGCTAAGGTGTTGCAGGTAGTTGTCAGGATTGGTATGTGGTTGCTTAGGTGGTGCAAGTAGTTGTCAAAATTGGTATGTGGTTGCTAAGGTGTTGCAGGTGGTTGTCAAGATTGCAATGTGGTTGCTAAGGTGTTGCAGGTAGTTGTCAGGATTGGTATGTGGTTGCTTAGGTGTTGCAAGTGGTTGTCAGGATTGGTATGTGGTTGCTAAGGTGTTGCAGGTAGTTGTCAGGATTGGTATGTGGTTGCTTAGGTGGTGCAAGTAGTTGTCAAAATTGGTATGTGGTTGCTAAGGTGTTGCAGGTAGTTGTCAGGATTGGTATGTGGTTGCTTAGGTGTTGCAATTGGTTGTCAGGATTGGTATGTGGTTGCTAAGGCGTTGCAGGTAGTTGTCAGGATTGGTATGTGGTTGCTTAGGTGGTGCAATTAGTTGTCAAAATTGGTATGTGGTTGCTAAGGTGTTGCAGGTGGTTGTCAGGATTGCTGTGTGGTTGCTAAGTTGTTGCAGGTGGTTGTCAGGATTGCAATGTGGTTGCTAAGGTGTTGCAGGTAGTTGTCAGGATTGGTATGTGGTTGCTTAGGTGTTGCAAGTGGTTGTCAGGATTGGTATGTGGTTGCTAAGGTGTTGCAGGTAGTTGTCAGGATTGGTATGTGGTTGCTTAGGTGGTGCAAGTAGTTGTCAAAATTGGTATGTGGTTGCTAAGGTGTTGCAGGTAGTTGTCAGGATTGGTATGTGGTTGCTTAGGTGTTGCAATTGGTTGTCAGGATTGGTATGTGGTTGCTAAGGTGTTGCAGGTAGTTGTCAGGATTGGTATGTGGTTGCTTAGGTGGTGCAAGTAGTTGTCAAAATTGGTATGTGGTTGCTAAGGTGTTGCAGGTGGTTGTCAGGATTGCTGTGTGGTTGCTAAGTTGTTGCAGGTGGTTGTCAGGATTGCAATGTGGTTGCTAAGGTGTTGCAGGTAGTTGTCAGGATTGGTATGTGGTTGCTTAGGTGTTGCAAGTGGTTGTCAGGATTGGTATGTGGTTGCTAAGGTGTTGCAGGTAGTTGTCAGGATTGGTATGTGGTTGCTTAGGTGGTGCAAGTAGTTGTCAGGATTGGTATGTGGTTGCTAAGTTGTTGCAGGTGGTTGTCAGGATTGCTGTGTGGTTGCTAAGTTGTTGCAGGTGGTTGTCAGGATTGCAATGTGGTTGCTAAGGTGTTGCAGGTAGTTGTCAGGATTGGTATGTGGTTGCTTAGGTGTTGCAAGTGGTTGTCAGGATTGGTATGTGGTTGCTAAGGTGTTGCAGGTAGTTGTCAGGATTGGTATGTGGTTGCTTAGGTGGTGCAAGTAGTTGTCAGGATTGGTATGTGGTTGCTAAGGTGTTGCAGGTGGTTGTCAGGATTGCTGTGTGGTTGCTAAGGTGTTGCAGGTGGTTGTCAGGATTGGTATGTGGTTGCTAAGGTGTTGCAGGTGGTTGTAAGGGTTGCTATGTGGTTGCTAAGGTGTTGCATGTAGTTGTAAGGGTTGCTATGTGGATGCTAAGGTGTTGCAGGTGGTTGTAAGGGTTGCTATGTGGTTGCTAAGGTGTTGCATGTGGTTGTAAGGGTTGCTATTTGGTTGCTAAGGTGTTGCATGTGGTTGTAAGGGTTGCTATGTGGATGCTAAGGTGTTGCATGTGGTTGTAAGGGTTTCTATGTGGATGCTAAGGTGTTGCAGGTGGTTGTAAGGGTTGCTATGTGGTTGCTAAGGTGTTGCATGTGGTTGTAAGGGTTGCTATGTGGATGCTAAGGTGTTGCATGTGGTTGTAAGGGTTGCTATGTGGATGCTAAGGTGTTGCAGGTGGTTGTAAGGGTTGCTATGTGGTTGCTAAGGTGTTGCATGTGGTTGTAAGGGTTGCTATGTGGTTGCTAAGGTGTTGCATGTGGTTGTAAGGGTTGCTATGTGGATGCTAAGGTGTTGCATGTGGTTGTAAGGGTTTCTATGTGGATGCTAAGGTGTTGCAGGTGGTTGTAAGGGTTGCTATGTGGTTGCTAAGGTGTTGCATGTGGTTGTAAGGGTTGCTATGTGGATGCTAAGGTGTTGCATGTGGTTGTAAGGGTTGCTATGTGGTTGCTAAGGTGTTGCATGTGGTTGTAAGGGTTGCTATATGGTTGCTAAGGTGTTGCAGGTGGTTGTCAGGATTGCAATGTGGTTGCTAAGGTGTTGCAGGTAGTTGTCAGGATTGGTATGTGGTTGCTTAGGTGTTGCAGGTGCTTGTCAGGATTGGTATGTGGCTGCTAAGGTGTTGTAGGTGGTTGTAAGGGTTGCTATGTGGATGCTAAGGTGTGCATGTGGTTGTAAGGGTTACTATGTGGTTGCTAAGGTGTTGCAGGTGGTTGTAAGGGTTGCTATGTGGTTGCTAAGGTGTTGCATGTGGTTTTAAGGGTTGCTATGTGGTTGCTAAGTTGTTGCTGATGCTTGTCAGGATTGCTATGTGGTTGCTAAGGTGTTGCAGAAGGTTGTCAGGATTGCTACGTGGTTGCTAAGGCATAGCTGATGCTTGTCAGGATTGCTATGTGGTTGCTAATGTGTTGGAGGTGGTTGTCAGGATTGCTATGTGGTTGCAAAGGCATAGCTGATGCTTGTCAGGATTGCTGTGTGGTTGCTTAGGTGTTGTGTAATTGCCAGGACATTAATATGTGGTTGCCAAGGTGTTGCGGGTTGTTGCTACGATCTACATTTTCATGAAAGTTGCATCCTGCATATAACTGTGTATGTGACAAATAAACATATTGAATTGAATTGCTATGTGGTGTTGAAGGTGATAGTTAGGGTATTTGTGGTTGGTACTGTAGGACGGTGCATGTACAAGCGATGCTAATAGTAATGATGGACCTAGTAAGCTAACAACACAAATGAGACTATGACAAACTGCAAATGTTTGTATCATCTCACAGTAAAAATCTAGAGGTTAACTCGGGCCAATAATTTTTCTTTTATTGCAGCCATACAGATTTTTTAAGCAGATCTGGCGCACACACACAGCACAAAGCCAACACTAAAGTGCCATTTTTTTCCCTCAGCAACATCAATCTGCTGTGTTTTACTTAACTCTTCTGCACACGCACAGCAATCGCCCTAAATATGTCTTATCCACCTAACAGCCTTCAACCTGTACTTAACTTGCAAGTGCACATTCAAGACATTACTAAAAAGAGGGGCAGCATAGGTGTCCGTTTTTAGCCTTGCTGACTACTTGATAAACTCTCCATGAACATTTTGAGATAAAGCAAGGAAAAAATGACTACATGCTGAATCAGTTATGATTGTAATAGCAGAGTGAACTTTAATTATGCTGAAATGAACAGCTTACCATGCTGGACCAGACTGGTTAATGCTGGTTAGTACCAGACTAGCGAAGAACAAGTTGGGTGATTTTGGACAGTAAAATGCATTCATTATTTATTCTTCAGTCAGCAACATCCTCAATATTTCATCCTAAATGATGGAGGCATACCAAAAGCAATCAAATGTACTGGTTTTCCGTCAAGCTCTCAAAGAAACTCTTAACTTTCCCAAAATGATCATGCATGTACACACGCACACCAACATTATTCATTCACATCCATCAGTCCTCTTGCTGCCTGACAGGATGGTCCAGAAAATGCAGGGCATGCTGTGTAAAATGTCATCTCTCTCTCCTCCTGTCTGCTGAAGTCTCCAGAGGACAGACCTGCTGGAGCAGAGCCTTCATGGTGGAGCTAGATTTGACTGCATGTGAAATGTCAAACAGGTTCAGGATTCGGAGCGTACTAAAATATTCTAGACAAAGTCTGCAGAAGCGTTAAAATGCAACAGTTGTTGTGATAGAAAGCTTTTCGAGGGCTACTTAAGGAGTTATAGAGCCAACATTGCAGTGGTAAGATAACTTCAAAGGAGACTGAAGAAGATGATGGGTCAGATTTAATTAAAATCCTTTCCAAGGTCTGTTGACCGCAGTACCCAGCAGAATACTGCAGCACAGGACAGACACAACCTTATTAGATAAGAAAAAGAGATATCAATGAGATTTATGATTTTCTTTCTCATTTTCCAACTAATTTTTGTAAGTTTATTGAACTAACTGATATTTTGAGTAAGGACAACTTAATAATATGGATTAATATGGATTTCAATGAATGCGAAAATATTAAGTAGCATTTTAAGAAAAAGCAAATAAATTAAGTACATCCAATGTAAAACAATCACCATATTATACACAGTCTTAATTAAAATAGGTAATATTTAAATGAAAAAATACTAGTTAATGTCTTCTGATTTATTAATTAATTTTATTATTATTATATTATTTATGGTTTGTAGTTGTTCTTGGGGCACGTAACGTTTATTCAATCACACACCCACTCAGTTTAGTTTTGGGCAGCTTTAAAGCGCAACATACTTCAGTATGCAGTCTATGCACAAGCACTAGTCTTCTGAACAATGGTAACTACAAAACTCAAAAAAAGAAACAAAAACTCTTCCAAATGTCAAAGATAAATTAACATTAAACACTTACAAGTCTTTCTTTTTAGTTAAAAACACATAAAATAAAGTTTAAATTCAAATTATACTCTCCAAATGCAGTCCCATGCAAAGCATGCTGGGAACTACGAGTCCACTGCCTAGTTAGTTATGTTTAATAATAAAATCATTAGTTTCAACACAAAATGATTAAGTTAATTTCCTTCTTACAAATTTAAGTGGATTATACATGATTAAATGAAGTTGAATTTAGTCAATTAAGTGTTCATTTAAAATTACTCAAATTATTCAAATTATTATGTTATTTTAAAAATTTTAACACAGTTCACTCATTTTATTTTTGTTAAATCTACTAAGGCACAGAAACACTTTTTACAGTGCACTTTTAACTCCCCGCCATTGACGAGTTATCTTGTCAATTAAGAGAAAACATTTGCATAAAAAACATGACATGTTCCTGATGAGTTTTTATTGTAATCTGTAATACTGCGATTATCGCACTTACCAAATTTATAAAAAAAATCTGAAGCAAAAAAATTATTTACTAATTTTAACCTCTGTGTGTGTTTTGATAATCGTTCTGAATTTGATCTCTAATAAAATTCCTTTACACAAATGCAATTATTTCAGCTTTTTGCAAAAACATATATTTTTTAAGAAAAATACCCATAAGAGTTTATAAACAGAGAAAATATGAAACTTTCCCAGTTTAGTTTGTGTGTTTATTGTTTGGGTCTGTTCTTTCATTTGATATATTTGTATGTTTGTATATTTTTAGAAGTAAATTTTCCTGCACTGAAAAAAATGATTCTGTGCCTTAGTAAAATTAACTTAAAAGAAATTATTAAATTCTATTAAAAAAATGTAAAAAGTAAAAATAACACACAAAAAATTAAGTTAATTCTAAATTAACAAATTATTGAGTAAATTTCACTTAATTTTATTATGTAAAATCCACCCAAATTTGTAAGAAGGAAATTTTGTGTTGAAGCTACTTGAATTATTTAAGTAAATATAACTAACTAGGCAGTGGGCTTGTACTTCCCAGCATGCTTTGCATGGGACTGCATTTGGAGAGTAAAATTTGAAATTAAACGCTATTTTTTTGTGTTTTTAACAAAAAAGAAAGACTTGTCAGTGTTTCAGGTTAAATTATCTTTGAGATTTAGAAGAGTTTCTGTTTCTGTTTTGAGTTTTGTGGTTACCATCATTCAGAAGAGTGGTGCTTGTGTAAAGACAATAGGCGACACGATGAAAATCATGATGTAAGCAATAACTGTGCTTATGCCAGTACTGAGATCTATTGAGTCTCTTCTTACTTGCTCAACATAATGTGGCCGTTAAATGTGAAAAGTTAAAAAGAATAAGAGATTTAAAAAAGGATTGGATTATCTTAATTTTAGTATGTAGAAATTAAACCATTAAATTGATTTGTTTGCACATAATTAATTTTAGTGTACTGAACATAAAAAATTGAGCAAATTCTACTCAAAATAATTATGAATATAATTAAACTACACTCACTTGATAAATTATAAGTACACTCAACTTAAAAAATATATCTGGAGTTAGATAAATTAATTCTGTGCATCTTCTTGTCATAATAAAATTAAGTAAATTCAACATAACATTTTTTTCAGTGTGGAAGGCACTTTTGTGAAACTTTTGTGAAAATCACAAAAAATACTGGCGGGCAACTTTTAAAAACATGTCTGGCGGGGAATGAGTTAATAACTGTGAATTCTCCACATTCAAACATTTTTGAAATTTTATGAATCTATTGTATCATGTTCATTTTCGCAGTGGTCCTGTACCACTAGGTTACAACACCAATGCATCATTCAGTTATCATAGAGAGTCAGTTAACATCTGGCTGTTTCTATGCTCAGTGTAAGAGGCTTTAACCACAGTGTATGTGTTTGTGTGTGATGTTATCTCTGCCCATCCGTCCACACTAACACACAGCTGTCATACAGAATAGGCCACTGCTGGAAAATACACAGAGAGAAGGGCTATAAATCGCTGCCACCAGTGAGATGTATCTTTCTGTATTATAGATGACACACGGCATCTTCTGTGCACTGCAGTCTAATCTACCAGGAAACATATCTTACTTGCTAATATGGTATAGAGACTGTGTCTCCTTCAGACAGCCAATCCGGTGGCAAGTTAAAAACCTTCTTAGGTACTTTAATTGTTCCCAAGTTCAAAGGCAGTTTTTTCCTTTATGTGCTACTGACGAGAGCAGACGTGACTCAATGTTGCAGGTGTCCTTCAAAAACACCCCCACGCTTGAGTCTGTCGAACCCAATCGTTCATGGGCTGCCAATGCTCTCTCTTTAGTTATTCACCTGTCCTTCAACAACCATACAACATTCAGTGTTTCTATAGGCTTACAAGCTCCTGGGACAGCATCTTTAACATAAGCAATGTCAGCAGTTTGATTCATTAAACCCGTCTGAATATGGCTGTCAAAAGATTAAAGTCGCCATGAAACGGAAGTAGCAATTGTCTGATTTTCCCCGTGGTGACATATATCCGAGTGAAAAAAGTCAGGGCGGGACTTGAATTCGTCCATTGAGAACTGATTGGATCGTTTGAAGTTGGGTCATATTGCTATTTGCTAATCACGGTGTCTTTTCATGGACCCCGCCCACATGCCATACCATATGACCATATAAGGAGGGGATTTA
Organism: Misgurnus anguillicaudatus; assembly: GCF_027580225.2. NCBI lineage: Eukaryota > Metazoa > Chordata > Actinopteri > Cypriniformes > Cobitidae > Misgurnus > Misgurnus anguillicaudatus. The sequence goes on along the minus strand of NC_073351.2, from coordinate 35,178,700 downwards.
CATTTTTAAATAAAGATTATGGGGGCACATGAATTTTTAAAAATATAATGATGCTCACAGATAAGCCTGTGAGCTAAAATTTGTAAGAATTATCACAATATTGCCCCAAAAATTTGTTTTTCATTTCAATTTCATTTAGACTTTAAATGGGATTAATTGCATACAAAATAAAAGTTTGTGTTTGCATAATATATTTGTGTGTGTATTGTTCAATTATTATTTATATATATATATATATACACACACACACACACACACACATACATGTATAAATTGTATGTTATTTATGTATATATTTTTACATTTATATATAATATAAAATATATCAAAATCTAAATAAATATTATAATACATGTAAATGTTTCTCAAATACATCCATGTGTGTGTATTTATATATACAAAATTATTACACACAGTGCACACACATGATGCAAAAACAAACTTTTATTTTGTATGCAATCAATCTCGGTTAATCTTTTGACAGCCTGAATGTTGTTCACTACTTACCTAAATAATCTGTTTATTGGTATCATTTTTCACTGTTCAAACAAGCCAAAATACTATTTGCACTTACAATAGAAGTCACTTAAGAAACATACTTTTAAAAGTACAACCACAATACTACACTGACAAAATAACTTATGTATATATATATATTTTACATGTACTTTTATGTAGGCTATATTGTGGCTGCTTTATGTATTTACTTAATCATCAGGGAACCACAGATTATAGTGGTAGATCAAGTTTAAATTGTTTGAAACTGGAACATTAAGTTTAAGAGGCTTTAACAGAGATGCATATTAGCCAACAATGCATTGAAATGTAAACCTAATTGTAAACACATGCATAATGTGCACATTAAACACACTGTCATTAACACGTCTTATGTTGTCTATTGTCAGTCCTCAGCAGGTCATTCAAGTCAATCTGAACAACCTAGACCATGGCTCTTCACCATGGGGTCCATGCATGGCCCCTTGGGGGTTCGTGATGGTATTTGTTTTTGAAAAATAAAATGCATAAAAAAAATTTTCCCTGTTAAAAGCTATTCAGTAAATTTAAAATATTATAAAGAAGTATTTTAACAGTAATGCATGTATCTGTGCATACAAAAATATCTTTGTAATGTCATATACATTAACAAAGTATGTATATCCAGTCTAAATTTTATACATGTACTGGGGGTCCTTCCCCCTCCTCTCTACCCATTAAGGAGTCTTTGGCCTGAAAAACATTGAAGACCTCTGATCTAGATAACACTAAATATGACCAACATCTGACCACATGCTGTTGGTTACAATACAAACTTTGTATGACAGTGTGTAAGAAAAGTGTTTTTGTGTTATTGAAGAGTAAAAGTTTTATTAAAGCAGTGTTTTATGTGGATGAATCCAATTAAATGTTACAAAAGTAATTCATGTGAGAATATTTATCTCAGCGCTGTCTTGCTCAATCTGTTTCTATGTAGCTTTGTCATCTAGCTGCAAATTTCATTTTTGAAAAAATATATAAAAATAAATAAATACTGTTGTTTTTCACATAATAAAAATAAAAATCTGTCAGGGTCCCCTGAATAGATAGAGAGTTTTAGCTTCATATTGTTCACATCTTCTCAGAAGCAGAGAAATAATTGCTTCACGCCTGCCAGTGGTTCTGACCCAATCCGCATTGAGTAATGATGCAAGTAGCATAAAGATGCAGACCACAGGCTTGACACATCACTGAAAAGCAATCAATAACAAACAGCTTTGCATATGTTTAAAAGATGGCCAAGGAACACACATAAGAGAGCAGCCACGTTCAATATATCACATACATTTACAGTAGTGACATTGCCTTTTAGACAACACAGATGTTTTCTGGATATTTTTCCTGCCATCTGTGCTTTCTTGAGGAGAGACGATGAGAAAAACCTTAGCAAACTCAAAATCACTTACACAAGACGGTCTTTGAAAAGTATTCTGTCATCCAAAATCAATTTCTATATGGCTGATGCAGGTAACCCAGGCTGAAAATCCGGTGTTGAATCGTATTTGTCTGACACTCAGCCATTTCATTTAAAAGAATGTTTTCTTCTCTAAACCGAAACAAACGGGCCGATATATACAGTAGGCTTTTGTACACAAACGAAAACATTTCATAGCTCATTCTAAAGCATGAAACTGGTGAAAGGTTTTGATTATTTAAAGACAAGTAAAAAACAAAGAGCATTTACAGAAATGTTTAGAAACAGATTTTTCGTTAAAAAGTGAATATGCAACAACAATTTTTTTTTATGCACTAAACATTGTACATTATGTACAGTATTGATTATGTCAGTAACTAATAAAAAGCGTGGTCAGTCATGCTTTCAAATGCTCATTCACACCTGCACAACAGCAATCAATATAGAAATCAATATGCATGCTGATTGGAAGTGATCACCAATGCAACCACATATGCATGCATGTGTGTGTGTGTGTGACTGTCAGGCCTACAGACCACATCAAAGGCCTTGATAATAAATCGCTGCAATTGTATTAAAACTCCTTTGCACCTTGATGCTGCTTGTTTTCTATTGCTTTCAATTCTTCTCTCTCTCTCGTATCGATCTCTCGCTTCCATTGCCTCCCTTCTCATACCAATTGCACTTTAACACCTCATTTTCCCTCCCTCTTCTTTAGTGGCCCCTGTATCTCTCTCATACATCCACATTACGAAGCCTCTCTAGCACACCTAATCTCCACGTGAGTGCCTCCCACCAGCAGAACAAACCAGCTATTTTACACCCAACGAGGGGGCTTGGATGGGAGGCGTGGTCTCTTTTTCACTCCTCCTGCGCGTCTCATTTACAGAAACATGGAATAAATAGGATTTTCTTGTGGGATATGATTTACGCATCCCCAGACGATGCATTCTCACACCCAGCTGTGCAAGGATGCAATGCTTCATGTGGTCTCCAAATCCTCCCCATGATTAAATAGAAACACTTTAATTATTAAATCTAAACCACAATGATGGTTTAAAAATACCACATACATGTATGCTTTTATTCTTCTTAAGACAACATAGTTGTGCTGAATTTCATTTACCAAGGAGTGTAAAGGATTATGTTCCTGTTTTGGCTTTTTTCTACAAAATTTCTGCAGACATGTGAATACATGTACAATTGCAATATATATATAATAATTGTATAATAACATAGGTGCAAACAAACATATGATAAACAAATTATTCAGACAGATGCGAAAGCCATCACTTAACCCATCATTAAAGGGCATCACATCTGCACACTTTATCATGCTGAGAATACAACAATCATAACAGATATTACAAAATGGCCATCACTAGTTATAAGACTTACAAGCAAAATATATATTTTGTGATATCTTTTTAAGATAAGATTGAAATAAATGCGTGAAAATGTCCTACCGTAAGATAAGAGCGAGAGAGATGGTGATACTCTGCGATGCTGATGTACAGTGCTGCTTTCCTCACACACACCTTTATTATTAGAAGAAGACCCGCCCTCTCTCTTCTGATTGGCCAGTCTTAACATATGCTACACGGCCGTTAAACGCCCTTAATTATTTTCCGTTTGATTATTTGCGTTACTTTCTTTAATCCAAAACAATTATAAATCATTCGGTTGTAACAAAATAAATCAGTAATTTTATTTTATTTTTAATACTTACTGACTTTCATAAGTACTGTGATTGGCTGAAACTGACGCCAGTTATTTAACCGCACGTCAAGCTTTCATAATACTATTCGTGGGAGTTGTAGTTTTATTTGATGCCTCAGCGTTGTTCGATGTCTGTCATTGGACTACAAAGCGTCACACCTTGCCTTGTTCTATTTCAGCCGTGTCCGCTGATTGGTTCTCATCGGTACTCGGCCCCGCCTCTCATTCTTTAGATTGGTCAAGCAGAAAACTTCCGTCTTTCGAGAGCGATACCAAAAGGAAAATATTCAAAAGAGTTAACGAGGCTAACCGGCGGTCGGATAACTATCTTTACCAGTTTTACACAGGTATTAACATTCTTTTATATTTAATCTGTTATTGACAGTGTTTTTTTAGCTGTGGGATTCATGAAAGTATTTTGTACTGGGACTAGCAATCATCCAGCTAACAGAGTCTTTAGCAAACCGGCTAACAAGCTCATCACAATGGATCCGAAACTAAGAGATATTTAAAACATGATGTTTACATTTTATTAAATATTTGTTTTATACAACGACAGGGAGCTAAACTCGGATCAGTTTTTAGCAAGGATATGGTTCTGATGAAGGTCTACAGTAAATCAGTTTTATGGAGAGCAAAACCAGGCCTCTGCTGAAGACTCAATGAAAACAAGCAATTTAGAAAATGTGTAGAATGACACTTTTGATGTAAAAGCAATTCGCATTATTTAACCAGTTATTATCATTCAGTTGTTGCCGTTTTTTAATGTTGGATTTGATAAATAAAACGTTTATATGCTGTAGATAGATCAAAGTCTGATTTTCAGTATCAGACTGTTATAATATTTCTGATGACAAATGTGATGACGTTATATATGGGTGTAAACATCTGAAATTTCATTGTTTCAATCAGATTTTAGGTCAATGTAGCACAGTTGCCATTGTGTTTGGTTCTCTTTTGGTCTCTTGATATTTATTTATTTGTTATATTTCTATACCGTCCCAGAGTAAACAAACACATTAAGACATTTAAAGGTAGATGTTTATTTTTCCCATTTATTCTTTGTTTACATTGACAGAGTAAATGTAATTCTTATGTAATAACATTACAAAATGTGACAGATTTTGCTTAATTTACTAAAATACTGGGATTAGAAAAAAGATTGAAGTTGAATAATTGCCGAATAATGATGTTGATCTCTAACTGTAACAAAGGTAAAGCTTTGATACACGGCTGCATGATTATAACAAAAATCATATTTGCCGATATGGCTTCAACAAATGATTATTTTGATAATCCATTAATCTACCGATTATTCGAACGATTAATCGACTAATCATCGTTTATTTCAACAACTAATCGGTACGTTTTGAACGATTATTCAGCTTTTTCAATTATTTAAAACATTAAGTTATACACATTTTAACTAATAAAAAAGAAAATCACTTCATCATTTGAAATGATTGTTTTAATGAACTTTGAGCGGGTCATTCTTTTAAGTTTTCGGATTTCTGTCCAACTCAAATTACACACAAATGCTTTCTAAGGATTGTTTAAATATTCTGTTCTCTTTCAATAGAAAAATTATAAACAAAAACTAAGCAGCATTACAGACAAAATCCTTTTTTTTTAACACAAACATCTCTTGTCAGCAGTATAAAGAGCTACTTTTCTAAAACAAAAGATTGTATATGTATACATAACATAAAATATGTATAATAACTTAAGTACACAGAGCCGTAGTTCACTGACAAGCTGGGCCATCTTGCATTAATTATCGCAGACGATACATTCTCGATAATTAATGCGAAATTGCCCTGATTGTCAGTAAACCACGGCTCCGCGCAGCAAATGCCGCTCCATCCGAAAGCAGGTGATGGCGATTTACTTCTAATCAAGGAACCGGCTTTACTGATGAAATACGCATGAGAATCCCCCCGATATATATCGCCCAGCCCTAATTCATTGTTTACTAATACATTAATTAACAACTAAAAACCATCTCATGTTGTACTTAATGATGACTCTTCATTAGTATTTTACATGCATTAACTCAGCATTAGTTCAGGCTGAAGTAATTAAGTTCATTATGACTCATAACCCTTATTATAAAGTGTAACCATAATATTATTACTGTTAATATTATTACTATTAGTAGTACTTCATTCTCATTTATCTAATAGATTTGCCGCTAAGTTAGTTAACGTAGCTCCAGCTGGAGAGCACTTAAGTTACCTCTTACCAGCTCCTCTTGCGCCGGGATATTTCCTCTTTAAACGTTGTGCTACCATGAAAGGCAAGTTCTGTCTTTAATGTATTAAACACAACAGCATTCTTGGTTTGAAGTTTTGTGAAACGGTTTGTTCTGATTCGTTTGCACTCCGCCATAATTCGCCCTGCGTTTTCATCTATCTATCTTCTATCGCAAATTTGTAAGGGTTAAGTGAAATGTCGACAATGCCGACTAATTGTTCAGCCCTATTTGCCGATTATTCACCTTGATATTGTAACTGCGATTATTATTGTTGATTTGATAGATTTTACATTGAAGTTTTCAAATGTTTTATAACTTTCTGTAAAACAGCTGCATGGTAAATTCTAAACATTTTAAAAGAAATAATATAATGTAAATAACAAATAATTAAGGGAGTTTAGGGTTGCAAAGTGGTGGAAATTTTGGAATTTTTTTGAAAAATTTGGGAAATGTTTACAAACTATATCATATACAAACATAAATAAAAATTTTTGTTTGGTCATAAGCACACATGCATGCAAACTAATAAAAATTTTGAAGAATCCTGTTAATTGCGCTCATCAAGCCGTTGATTTAAGATTTTTTTTTCTAATATTAATGATTTCTGAAGAATTTTTGATCAAATAAATGCAGGCTTGATGAGCATAAGAGACGTCTTTTGAAAACATTAAAAATAGTAATGTGTCTAAACAGTTGTTTTGTACAGTAATTCTGTATGATAACATAAAACTGGCTAGCAGAATGTAAAAGAAAGAGCATCACAGCTCGAGCTAGCTACATGATAACTCGCCTCATACATTTTTAATGAAATAGTGCTAGCTTACATCTAGAAATATCTGATTTCCTGGCTTCAAGAAATGATCTGTTCATGTTATGAAAGAATGCAAGTACATGCAGGGGGTGTGGCCTCAATGGCCCTTCAGTAAGAGGCTGTTTACACTTGGCATTAACATGCGTTTTCGGCGATCGGTTCACAAGTGGACGACGTTAATGCCAGGTCTAAACGGTGTTCAAAACGTTTTGAGCTCGTCCACTTTCGACCACTTTCAACCACATCCAGAGGTAGTCAAACCACTTTTGATCGGATCGCTTTGGAGTTACGGAACGCATATGTGGTTGAATGCATTCGAACAGCCACACACGACCGCCTTCTCTCTGCCCATTTATCTAATCTGAGTTATTAAACACAAGTTTTACGTCTTTTTTTGACTTCTGGCGTGAACATACTGTGAACAGCGCTATTTTTAGCCTTTCATTGATAAAACTAAAGCGTCTGATCTTCGTAGTTTCGTTTTGAAAGCGTGTGAAAGTTGCGCGATCCTATTTCATCAATTGCGCTGAAAATTCAAAGAAAGCTCTTAAATTCTCATGTACAAAACACTGTGCAGCATGTTTACTTGCTAAACAAGCAGTGGACTCCTACATAATATTAGTTTGCGTCCATATAAACTCATAATTACTCCCGCTCGGGTTTGAATGAAAGCATAGAGACTCGCCCACCGTCTCACAGACCACCCCCTTAAAGTATTCAGGACAGAAGCAGTCGGAAGTGGACAAAAGAGACGGATTTAAATACCAGGTGTAAACGTAATGTGTCTCTCTCGTCCACTTGTGATCCGATCGATGAAAACACATCTTAATACCAAGTGTAAACAGCCCCTAAGCAGTGTGCTGTGTCAATGTGACTTTTTTAAATTCCCAGTTTATTTCCATTAATTTTCATATATTGCCATGGAAAGTTTCCAGCCCTGGAAATTCCTGGAATTTTGCAACCCTAGTTATGTTGTTAGTTAATCCAAAATGAATTGCTCAAAGACACGTCAACTTATCCATTTTAAAATTTCTGATTTAAGATGAAGCGCACATGTGCCGCTGTAATTGAGGCTTTTGGAGATTATTTAATTGTTTCACCTGTAATTGTAATCCTGATTTTTTTTTTCGATTAATTGTGCAGTCCTACTTTAATATGTGGCAGATGTCAATTGCTTTATATAACCGTCATAGTTTGGAAAGATCACTAGGCATTCCTATCCCCATATTATACAATTTAAAACAATTAGTTCTGAAACATTTCACATGACTGCTTACAGTAATTATTTTTTAGTTATTTAATTATATATGAATGGACGACCATGCTGTTACATAGCACATGCATCTTGCATAGCTATAAAAGACCTTAACTGCCTGTAAAAGTTAGCAAAGTGCTTAGATTGGCCAATCAGAGTTAAGCTTTGCAGAGGTGTGTGCAATAACGTCTGCTTATAATTCACTAAGTGCGCCCTGTACAAATTTGTCTTCTATAACTTTAAGTTCGGTTTAATAGTTTTGTTTAATCCACAGCGGTTGTGGTGTGCATTATGCGGCAGAAATGTAGCACAGGTGGATCTGACTCAGAATTCACCTGCGTTAGGGTGTTACCTATTTCCAGCTGACTACAGACATACAAGATCCAGGTGTTGCTTGCCCTTTGTCAAGGGAAAAAAGTGAGTCATTATAATGCATACGTAACCTGGCAACCGTGTTTTATAGGAAGAGTTCTGGTATTTCCAGCCATTGAAAGTAATGGCCTGCTCTATGTAATGAGATTACAATCTGATCTTTGTGAATGTCACTCAGATAAGGCCGCCTCCCACAGCGGGGCCAAAGGGCTTCTGATCAGTTTGGAATGAAAGTGACTCATGTCTACCTGTCCATTTGAGTAAATCATTGGTATTTAGAAAAGCGTTCCTTTCTTTCAGTAGTTTATAATCTTCCTTGTAGTTTGAGAGGAGCCGTGACCTTTTGCAGATAACAATAAGTGCGATTGTTTAATACAGGTTGCCTGAAATTGAAGTCTGGTTGTTTGTTGTTTTGAACATTTTGAAGAACAATCAAGTGGTTCATTTCTATATTTGTCATCTAGTTGACATGGCTCTTTCGAAAGGATTTCTAGAAAAAGATTTATCGGCTTGTTTACTTGTGTCATTTTAACAAGGGCTGTGTTAAGATTCTTCAAATTTCTGCTTTTGAGTGTTTGGTTTTGTGTGAACCCTATGCCATAATGAAACCATGGGTTTCTTTTTCTTAAAGTTAGGAATAGACATTTTTGGTTATTGTCAATAGTTCAGCTGGTTCTTTGTAGCTCAGTTGGTGGATTATTGCGTTAGCAGCAGAAAATGTTGTGGGTTTTATCCCAGGGAACACACACATACGGACACAAATGAATACCTTGTAAGTTGCTTTGGATAAGAGTGTATGCCAAATGCATACATGTAAATGCAATGTAAATGTTGCCGTCTTTTGGCCACACTTAAAGGTGCATTGTGTAACTTTTAGAAGGATCTCTTAACAGAAATGCAATATAATATACAGTGGTGTATAAAGACCTTTCACAATGAACTCTATTGTTTTTATGACCTCAGAATGAGCCGTTTTATTAGGTATACACCGTAATGAAAATTCTTGTCCGAAGCCGAATTATAAGAAACACTTAGGTTTATTCGTAGGTCGAATAACGAACAACTCGACATAGGCCTGTTCCGATAATGTCTATATTCATTTATCGCACGATAAGTGAATATGACCTAGAGAGAGGGGGCGATATATTGCCATAGTGAATTGGTTTCAAAGCTACAGCCTGCATCTACTGCAACTGAACCTGCAACTATCTTCAAAAACGTGGACAATAAAAAGAGCTATACAAATAAAAATGAAACATACCCATAAAATCTAGTGTTTAGATCTGAGGTGTTGCTATTATAAATGTGACTGGGCGTAATGGAGCATACTTACAGATGAGATCAGAGTAAAACCTTGTCCTAAGCAGTGGTTCTCAAACTTTTTCAGCGTGCGGCGGCCCCCCTTGTGTACGGCGCATTCCTTCGCAGCCCCCAAAAGAAAATTTGACAAAAAAGTTCTAAAACTCAACATTTTAATTAAAAAATAATACAAAGTGGTGCTTTTGGTTAGTAGCCTTATTTTTTAGGTTTAATTACACAGAATTAATGATAAATGAATGTATTTTATAAAATGCCATAAAACTGGGACTCCCCTGGCACAATCTCACGGCCCCCAGTTTGAGAACCACTGGTCTAAAGCAATAAATGTGAAGCTAGGATTTACACTGAAGAATGACTACTATCTGTTTAAAATGTAAATGCAAATTGTATGATGTTTATTTATGTTTTAAATATTTCGAATCTTTGTTTTTATTTTTTCCAATATTAATATTTCATATTAAAAAATATTAATATAAAAAATTCTCAAAAATCTAAGTTGTGTTCTTAGAAAGGATGTACTTGCATTATTATGCTATTTTATTGTCATATCAGTGACATAAAATGGTCTTAAAAAGACAATACTATTTGCCATCGCCATTATTTCTGGGGCAATTAACCCACTTCTGAAAAGTAGCTATTGTGACCAACCTGAACATTATTTTCCCAATTTTCTTAAGTACAGTAACATTTTTAGAGCGTCATTTACTATAATTATTTCACATTTTATTTAACAATGAACATTTGTTTTTACATTCCAGCAGACACTATAGTATCTTTTTACACATGGTCACTTCTCTAACTGGATAGCTATCTGATAATCCCAAGAAAAGGCAACACTTTATATTGAGCAGCGAACACCAAGCACACGCGTGTCCGGTGCTCAACATATCAACTAGCTCAACTAGCGCTTCTGTCTAACAAAATGCTTTTGTTAATAAATGTTTTATTTCTTGTTTAAAATAAACTTACCATATGCGTTTTGAAATTGAGGGGTGAGCTGTTGGTTGCATTTCGCAATTTCACCACTAGATACTGCTAAAAGTTACACACACACCACCTTTTAAAGGCTAAACTAAAACACAACATTGTCATCATAAAAGCACATGTGTTATGATTAGGAAATAGCCTTTATTTTTGCCACACTGGTTTTTTAAGCCTTTATCTTACAGAGCCAAAATCGTCTAAATCTCACCAGTTCCATCGCAAACTTGGCATAGTCCCACAGCTATCACATCTACCGTTCGAACACAAGTTGAAAATGTCATTTCCTTACTTCTGAAATGGAATCCAGCTACCCTTTTATAATCTCTTCCTCATTGATGTTTTTGTAGCGATCGTCTTGGCCCTCCTCACCTCGAGACCCCAGGAGTGAATGACGCTCCCCCCGTCCCTTCCACACCCTGACGAGGATGACAATGGAAGAGATGAAGAATGAAGCGGACGCGACCTCGATGGTTTCCATGACGCTCTATGCCGTGATGTACCCTGTCTTCAATGAGGTACGGTGGTTAATCTCAGTAAGAGTTTGGCTTATTCCCGGTTTGCCACTTGTGTTATGTTGAGACAGACAGACTCTAGTTCAGGATTAGAAGATGCAAATGTTGCACACCCACACGCTCAGGAAAACCTGGAGTATCGAATGCATTTTTCTACAAGTGAGTCATACAAACCCAATGGTACTCCTTCATGTTTTTACACTGAGGAGACGTCCAGTTTCCTCTGATATTTTATCAACACAAGTAAGATCCTGCTACTTGACTGATTTGATTTACACATAAGTACATTTTTTAAACCTAGTTTGACTAGTTTATTTGCTTCAGAGGTGGTGTTTATCTGTCCCACTAATGAAATTACGTAACGGATAATGTACAGCCAGCTGGGTATGTCATGTCAGAATAAATCTCATCTCACCGTAAAGGGATTTATTTGTGATTATACGCTTTATTCAGTCCGCCGCCATGTTGATTCCAAAACCAGGCTGTGAGGGATAGACGTCCAGAGCGTGTGCTTTAAACCTATTGTTTTGTATCAGGATGCTGCTTATTCAGCCATCATAGCACATCATTTAACGAATTTCCAAAGAACCTCAGAAATCATGGATTGTTAAAATGGGAAAGGACATATGACCTAATTTTGAGATAAGAGCAGCGCAATGTGAACATAAAATCTGTTTGGTTATTAGCCTGTTGGCTAATCATTAATTGTTAATGAGTCATTTAAATTTTATTGTTAATATAGTCCTATAATTAACTAAGTACATCTCCTATTCGTACAGATTAAAAAAACCACAAGGCATGCGTACGTTAAAAGCTCTTCTCCGGTACGTTTTTTTTAAGCACATCATCTGAAAGCAGGATTCATTTCTACACATCTTCACAAAAACACAACGGAGAAAATACATGGGACCAACTGGAGATGTATACTTAGATTGTTTTGTTGTAGCCTGGCTAACACCAGACCAGTCTCATAGAAAATGAGACGTGGTCTGGGAACCACATGTTCATTTTCGTGTTTTAGGCGTGGTTTACGAATGCCCAGAGCCGTTTATTGGGCGCTACGAATGTCTATCGAATGTGTCTGTATGTAGCTCATACCAGATCGGTGTGTTGCATAGACGTCGTCATCATCTTGCTGCCCCCTCCCTGTTCTGTGATTGGTTCCCTAATCCTTATGCCGTTTATTTGGGTGCTACGAATGTCTATCAAATGCGTCTGTACGTAGCTTATAGCCGATCGGTGTGTCGCATAGATGTGGTCATCGTCTTGCTGCCCCCTCCCCGTTCTGTGATTGGTTCCCTATTTCAGGCAAAAATTTGGTTTCCATGCTAGACTTACAGCGTTAATAAATTTGCGCGCAAGGTAGCATGGGGAAACCCAGGCTAATATTGTTGCACTTAGAGCCCGACCGATATATCGGTAGGCTGATATTATCGCCCGATTATTAGGCATTTTCCGAACTATCGGTATCAGCATTCATAATGGCCGATAAATGAATATAAAAAAACCCCGGACGAAGCAGCCTTCAACCATGTCATGAGTGTTGCCGTTGTATAGTTTGTCCACCAGAGGGCACTCTACAACCTCCCTGTTGGCAACACTCATGTATAACGCGTCACACATCCTGCAACCTGCTGATCCAGCCAGAGTTGGGCAGAGAGAACAACGATTAAGTGAGTTCATGGTCACGAGACCATAAAAGAAACAAGTTTCTTTTTAAAATGCATTTTCATATTATTTTAGTTAAAACTCATAAGTAACTACAAATAACTAATGTTAGGGAAATCTGTTAATGTTTTGTTGCGCGTTTCTGAAATAAATAATAAAAAATATATTGGGCGATATATCGGATTTTAACAAGCATTTGTATCGGCATCGGCCTTCAAAATCCTTTATCGGTCGGGCTCTAGTTGCGCTATATTGCAATTTTAAAGAAAAGTAAACATGCTTGCAACATGAGAAATTAGCGATTAGCCAACAGACCATATTATGAATATGTACACATTGTGCTATTCTCATCTCAAATTGGGTCATATATCCCTTCTCATTTTAACCTCACGTTTTCTAAGGTTCTTTGCAAAATGATGTATTTTCTGTGTTTTAATGGCTGAATGATCAGCATCCTGATACAAAACAATAGGTTTAAAGAGCACGCTCTGGACGTCCATCACTCTTAGGTTTGCAATCAACATGACGGCGGACTGAATAAGGCGTATAGCTGGATGTATTATACCTCTCATGAGACGTCTACTTGCCACACAAGTAAATATATGGGCATAAAATATGGATTTATAAGATATGTAAACCTTTCCGTTTCCTTGTGGCTTTAAGCCAAGACGTGCTCAAAGTTCATAGTTCACAGCTCAAACATGCATTAAGTTTAATCATTTATACACAAAACTTCATATGTTATTGATTATGTGTATTTATATTGAGTTTATTTTTAACTGCAACTGACCTGACACCTCACTCACAGTACCCGCATGAGGTTGTGTTATTAGTTTCTGGTGGTTGTTATCTGGGAATAACAACCACTATCCAATCAGAATCAAGCATTTACACTGTGTAATAATATCTATGTATAATGTTATGTATAATTCTTTTCTTAAAAATAGCAATGGGGTTAAGTCATGTTTTACATTAATAACATTAGCTAAAACTGCAATGTTAAGCGTGTCTTAAAATCAAACCTTGGTGTATGTGTGTGGTGTATGTGCACAGATAACACAACATGCATGCATGCTTCTCACACAGCCCACATATACTCCTGTGAAATCATTCAAATCTCAAATTAGGGATGCTCATATCAGTTAATTTTCCCGACCGACAACCGTAGCTTCTAAACCGAACATTAACCGTTAACTGATAAGATTTTAATATGAAATTGTCATTCAGTAAAAATACAGTTGACGGTTGTCTGTGAACTAGTAAAAACAAAAGATTTAATTTGAACGTGCAAACAGCAGCGACAGATCAACAACAGAACCAGGATTCATACATTATCAGATATTCACGCAATATATTCACCTTAATAAAAAGCACGCGATCAGTCCAGAGGATTAATATCCAAAAAGGGCAGATTGTCTCCGTTTCATCTACCACAATGGTCATTTCTAAAGCAGGATGCTTTTCAGAAAGTTTTGTTTTTGCGTCGTCTTTCTCCGTTTGTGCAAAAAGAGAGATGTTTATGGAACAGTGCATGTGAGCGGAACGGTAATATTTCCATCAGAGCGCAGTGGTAATATTTCCATCAGAGCGCAGAGCGCATTTCCGAAGTTTCCGCTCCGCTCGCTCAATACGCATCACCGCTCGCTCATCCCAGTATGCCCTTTGGTAATTTGATAGTTCGAGAATCTATAGCAATAATTTATGGAGTTCAAATATTTTTTTAATGAAGTCGCCAGCCTTATATAGAAATGAAAGAAATGAAACTAAGATGACAGTATAAATGTAGCGTCGTCTGCATCTAGATGCAGTTTTAGAGATGAAAATTACTTTAATCTAACTGATCAACACAAATACAAAGCGCCATAATATAACTGATTGCTTACCAGCATTAAAACTACTTAAAATAAAAACCTGTATAGTTCTCCGCTCCGTGGATGAGGAAGCTTCAGCCAAAAATGCCGGTGCCTTTAGTATTAACTGACTGAACACTTGACTCTTCCCTGGACATTTAGATATTAATTTTTTTCATCAACAGCATGCGATGAACATTATAAACATTGATGATAATCTGCCGACTCGACTGATTCAGCACGTCCTCTATTTTACAGAGTCCGCTTAATTAACGGCTTTTCGTTCGGTCCGCGTGAGCTAAACATTTTTGTTCTGTAATTTGCTCTCGCGTAGGCTATATTTCTACATATTTTCGACCAAGTAACACTCGGGATAAAATGTAAGTTCTTTTAGATAGCATTTAAGCTTCTGAAATGTTGACAAATCAGTCTGACTAAAATGATCTATCCAGATGAATTTAGCCAAAATAATGATTTATTCGTTTTCATACTACATTAGATACACGTTAATTTAGCTACTAATATACTATTGAAAATGCCATAAATAAATACTCATGGCCTTCTGTATTGCATTCGTTTTGTACATTTACAGGTTCATAAATACTGTCTAATTTTAATTTCTTTAAGACACAGCTGTGTTCTGTATTTACTGATGCACTGTAAATTTGCACTTTGCACTTGAAATTGTTCTTCAATTTATTTTAGTTTTTTCAAATAATATATTTATATAATAGTATAGTTCGTTGGGGAACGAATTATTATAATATTTCGTAATTACTTATTACATTTATTATTACTTAAAATTGTGAATTAGTAAAACGTGGATGTCGTGGAAACAATTTGTTAATTTGAATTATATCCGGAGCACCGTATCAGTTAAACTAGGTCTAATAGCCAACACACAACTGTACATAACTGCGATTTATCAGCTAATACTTTAATTAAATGCAATTATCCAAGAACGTCAGTACAGAAAACAATTAGGCTTACTAAATTTTTTTTTATGACGGAGCGGGATCTGAATGGGAATTGGTTTATTTGCTGGCGTGAGCGGAAAGTTAACGGAGCGCTTGCTTGGGCGGTGAGCGACTGAGTGGAGCGCTTGAACAGTAGAGCGGAATATTTAGGGGAGCTTCGCTCACATGTTATGGTCCGGGACACGCGCGCGTCTCCGTTCAGCTTCCAAACACGCATACAAATGATCAGACCGTCAGGGCAGCAATCATTTGTGTCATTTACAGGACATTCACAAATTAAAGATAGAAAAGTGGCGAAATGTCTGTCGGCTCATGACGACACGCACCATGTATTAACAAATATTTTTTTTATTTTAACTGATAATGTTAATCGGTCATACATTCTTACCTTCGGTTAAAGGAATAGTCTACTCATTTTCAATATTAAAATATGTTATTACCTTAACTAAGAACTGTTGAATCATCCCTCTGTCATCTGTGTGTGTGCACGTAAGCGCTGAAGCGCGCTGTGACGCTACGATAGCATTTAGCTTAGCCCCATTCATTCAATGGTACCATTTAGAGATAAAGTTAGAAGTGACCAAACACATCAACGTTTTTCCTATTTAAGACGAGTAGTTATACGAGCAAGTTTGGTGGTGCAAAATAAAACATAGCGCTTTTCTAAGCGGATTTAAAAGAGTAACTATATTTTATGGCGTAATAGCACTTTTGGGAGTACTTTGACTCGGCGCAGTAACACCCTCCCTCTCCCATTATGAGAGTGAGAAGGGGAGCAGACTTTTCAGGCGAGTCGAAGTACTCCCAAAAGTGCTATTACGCCATAAAATATAGTTCCTCTTTTAAATCCGCTTAGAAAAGCGCTATGTTTTATTTTGTACCACCAAACTTGCTCGTATAACTACTCGTCTTAAATAGGAAAAACGTTGATGTGTTTGGTCACTTCTAACTTTATCTCTAAATGGTACCATTGAATGAATGGGGCTAAGCTAAATGCTATCGTAGCGTCGCAGCGCGCTCCAGCGCTTACGTGCACACACACAGATGACAGAGGGATGATTCAACAGTTCTTAGTTAAGGTAATAACATATTTTAATATTGAAAATGAGTAGACTATTCCTTTAACGGTTAAACGGTCAATGTGAGCATCCCTATCTCAAATTAAAAGCAAAATCTACACCAACAACAAACTACAGGACCATTTTTAATGAATGCATATATGTAATGTATGCAAACTCGAAATAACCTAGTTTATCTGTGTTTTATTTTTGTATGTGTGTTATAGCTGGAGGGAGTAAATCTATCTGCCGCACAGACTCTAAGAGCCGCCTTCATAAAGGTGAGTAGATCTGACGTAAAGTTACTACAGCAGGGTAAAACTGATGTTTTATACTTTTAAAAATCATCTTTGAAAATTCTGTGTTTCATTTGAATTAGCATAAAATAAATTCATAAACCCTCCGGTCTTATTGTGCACAAATGCATGTTATTCCAAAGAAAAACAAATATCATCTTTTGTCAAAATGTGAACTTGACATCATGTAGTCATAACATCCCACAAGTTTAATATGAACTAAGCGGCAGAAACCATTCAGAAATTGATATTGAGATCACATTAATAAACATATTCCCCAAGTTTAAACATTTTCTTGGGTTTTGTGTATCTTTGTGTGAACACTAGTGTTATCTAATCCAGTGGTTCTCAAACATTTTCACCGTGCGGCCCCCCTGGTCTACAGTGCATTTCTTTGCGGCCCCCCTAAAGAAAATTTATGACAAATTTGTGCTAAAATGTAAAATTTTTTTAAACAAAACATATAAAATGATTCAAAGTAGTGCTGTTGCTTAGTAGCCTTATTTTTTTTTAATTACACAGAATTCATGATAAACTAATGTATTTTATAAAATCTCATAAAACTGGGGCCCCGCTGGCACCATCTCGCGGCCTCCAGTTTGAGAACCACTGACCTAATCATTACTGAGATTATTTACATATTGCATTAGTGAAATCAGCCCATTATAGGGTAACTGTAATGTGTGTAAATGGTCATAAGACGTGTTTTTGTATACGAAATATAGAGATTAGGGCTTTGCAAAAATATCGATACAGCTAACTATCGTGACATTTTTCATGATAGTGTATCGATATTTCCATCTCTACTATCAACTTTTTTCGGCCAATGTCTCAGAAGTTAGCGGGAATGAGAAAATTTAAAAACACCTGCATATTTCAAAGCCGACATGTGGAAGCACTTTGCCTTTAAAAAAAGTTTTTAAAAATCTGCTCTATTTTTTTTACATTTTTGATAAAAAAAGAAAAAGTATTGCAATGTATTGCAACGTAGTGTATCGCAGTGGTTCTCAAACTTTTTCAGCGTGCGGCCCCCCTTGTGTATGGTGCATTCCTTCGCGGCCCCCCAAGGGAAATTTACAACTTACAAAGAAAACTGTTCTAAAACTTAACATTTTAATTAAACAAAACATCAAATTATACAAAGTATTGCTTTTGGTAAGTTGCCTTATTATTATTATTATTATTATTATTATTTTTTAGGTTTAATTACACAAAGTTAATGTATTTTATAAAATGTCATAAAACTGGGGCCCCCCTGGCACCATCTCGCGGTCCCAGTTTGAGAACGACTGGTGTATCGTATTGTGATAGACTGTATCATGGCCAAATGTATCGTGATATGTATCGTATCGTGAGCCCCTTGCCAAAACCCAGACCTAAAAGAGATATAGATATATTAATATATTTGGGGCACTTGGACCCTAGTAACATAAAGGGGGCCATTTCATGCAAAGTCAACCTTATTATAAAAAGTTTTTACCTAAAGTTTTAACCATGCTGATAAGTCGGATGTCAATATTTGGTGGTTTAAATTCATACTTTTTTTAGTCTCTATTAAAGTTTTTAAAGCATTTTTCCACAGTTAAGAGAGTCCATAATGGAAAAATGTTATGTACATGATATTGTTTCTCAATTATGAATGCACATACAAAATTTAAATAAAATATAATTAGTTTTTTGAACAGCCATCCATTCTCCATTTGTTGGGTATTATTGCTTCTGGCTTTTGCATTTTAATTTACTTAACTTAATTCACTTTAATTCCTACAAAGAATGTTGTCTTTCGAAAACGTGTCTTTTTTGTCACATCCATAACGCATGCACGTGTCCCTCATCTAAAACAGAAAACATGAGTATAGACTGATATATTTCTAATGTCTATCAACAGGGGTTAAGGAGAATATAAACAGATGATTTAATATATTGGTAATAAATGCATTCTCTAAGAATTTATATTTTAAGTTTTGACTGCACATAACGCTGGTATTGCTCTCATGTAATGTTGTGCCTTTGAGAGAGTTTGTGGTTGTATTTCTAATAACACAAGTTCTTAATTCACATTCTTGGATATATTAATATAAGAGTGTAAATATAAAATGTTTGTGCAGTCAGTGTTGTTGTCCTTTTTATATTGGTGTGCCAGTCATAAATAATATAAGTTAAAAGTTTTAAAACATTCACATTTGATGATCTGACAGTGGTATTACACACACATTGATTTGTTTTAGATTTTAAGATGTGATGGGAAAATTTGATGTTTCCCAAACTATAAAATCAAAATGCTATACGTGACTTGAGTTGGCATGAGTGTTTAATTATTTTAGTTTTTTTGTTTTTCCCCTCTTCATAACTAGTAAAGTTTTTTTACTAACTAGTATCTGTGTGTGTATTAGGCAGAGAAAGAGAACCCGGGCCTAACTCAGGATATTATCATGAAGATTCTGGAGAAGAAGAAAGTTGAGATTAACTTCACAGAGTCTTTATTACGCATGGCTGCAGATGATGTTGAAGGTGCGTGTGATTTTAGCAGAGAAGAGATATGTACTTTATTCTTTGTTGTCCCGTTTGAAGTCTTGTAAACAATGCAGCATGTTGCACCTAGGTGGAGCTGTTTCCCCATGAATTAAAACACTTGGATGAAAATCTGCTCTGCTTTTTAAATTAATTAGTTCCCATTCAGATGTTTTTTGACACATTCAGATTTATGCTGCCAATGAATACACAAGCACACAGTGCGTTTCTGGGTGATGCTCATTTGTGTTGATTTAAAATGTAAAAATAACTTCCAAATTTAATGAACAACCTTTTTCATTCTAGTAAAGTTTTTAAAAATCAATTTTGTCTTTTCTTCTGTAATCCATGCTTGTACATATGCATGCATGACATGAAAGTTTAGTAAAAGTTTACTGTTAAGATTATTATGGTACCTGACTGTGTCCTGTGGTTGTTTGTGTGTAGAGTATATGATTGACAGATCCGAGCGAGAGTTTCAGGAGCTGAATGAAAGGGCTCGTGCGCTGAAACAGATCCTTAGCAAAATCCCTGACGAAATCAACGACCGAGTCCGTTTCCTGCAGACAATCAAGTAAGAACGCATTAAGAAAAGTTCACACGATTTAATTTTTTTTATTGCATCAAAGAACTTCTCATTTAATAACATTTGTGATGTGACAAAGAATATATAGTGGGTCTGGATTATGACAACAAGGCTATGATATTATTTATTAATATTTGTGACCTCACCTACAGCGGAAAGTCCTTTCAGATGCTGCTTTGATGAAAGATTTTTATGATCATTTGTGTTGATGAAAATAAGTTGTGCTCATTTGTTTACAAGGGTCTTTTAAAGGGGACCTATTCTATAAATTAACTTTTATAATGTGTTTGAACATTAATATGTGTCCACAGTGTGTGTAAACAACAAGCCTATAATGGTAAAAATCTCCCTCATTTGCATAATTAAAAACCTACATAGAGAAATGCACAGATTGTGATTCTTCCCTTTGATGATGTCATCGGAGGAAAAGCCACACCCAACAGCGGTTACACTCCGCCATATTTGCATAAACAAAGTGAGAAGCATGATGTTTGCCATTGTAGTTTTACAGTGGTCTCTGCCAATGAGACATTATGTCTGTTTTCACATCACGCAACAGGAGAGAGTTTGCAGCGCTTACCCATTGTGTTTTCACACATGACTTTGATTTGTTTAATTCATGTTGTTTTTGTGTTCTTTCTGGTCCGTGTAGTGCAAGCTATAGACAGATAAAAGCCCATTGCACTTTCTGTTGCTCTGAAAGTTATGATAAAAGATAAGGTTCACTAAGTGATTGACAGCACAGTGCGACTGTATTCCCATCCAAGGTGTACAATATGAGCACAAAACGTGTTTTTATCTATTTCTCTAAAGATTAGAAAGATGAGGATTAACTCTGTGCACGAGAGAATGATTGACAGCCCAACACGACTGTATTCCCTTCAAACATTTACAATATCAGCAATGTGCTGTGTATGTGATAATTTTATATAAAATCATATTTTTATCATATAAAGATCTATGTTAAAGGTCATTTAAACATTCTTTTGTGCTTTAGTCAAAAGTCCTGAAAACAGTGTTTATTTTCTTGTAAAATGCTTAAAAAATCCTGAGCTTTATGTCTTTATTTTTATCCCACAATGCTCACCGTCTAGTTATTCATAAAGATGTATGTATAATTGACTTTTTAACTCATTCACCGCCAGCCTTTTTGAGAAAAGTTGCCCACCTGCATTTTTGTGATTGTAACAATATTTTAACAAAATTCCTTGCAGGAAAAATTATTTTCTATAAATATATAAACATACAAATTATATCAAATTAAAGAACACACCCTCTGCTTTCAAACAAACAATAAACAAACAAACAAACAAAATGGGGAAAAAAACTTTTCATTATATATTTACTTTTCTACTTAATTTAACCACTGAAATATGGATATTTCTCTTCAAAAATACAACATTTTGAGCAAAAAGCTTTAAAAACTGTGTTTTTGTAAAGGAATTTATGTTAGAGATCAGACTCAGAATGACTATCAAACATAAAGGCAGTTAAAATAAATCATAAAATCTTTTTAACTTTCGTTTTTGATACATTCGGTTTGGCGCCATCTGGTGGATAAAAGCGGTATTACACTTTCACTTTGAAATTCGTCCAGAAAGGCATATTTATTAGTTAAATATGAACTAATAAATGATGAGACAACTCGTCAATGGCGGTGAATGAGTTAAAATGGTTTAAACATAAAAGTCGTAACATTGCTACTGACTTTTGTGACATTCTCCTGCTTTGTTGTGGCTGTTGTTCTTGAAACCTCGCCCCCCACTGGTAAGCTGCGAGCAACAGCTCATTTGCATTTAAAGGGACACACACCAAAACAGCACATACCTAAAATGAGCAATTTTAACAGCTTGATGAATTATCTTTGAGCTAAACTTCACATACACACTCTGGGGACACCGAAGACTTATTTTACGTCTTGTGAACTGGGTCACAATAGGGGACCTTTAAGTTAAGTTTATTGAGGTATAGTGAGACAATTTTGATTGTTGTAAATGGCTTTCACATTAAAAGGACCAACAGAAAGTATTTGGGTGAAATAAGCAGGATGAGAGTAATACTGTATCTGATCAATTGTTTTTATGTCCACAGAGACATAGCCAGTGCCATAAAAGAACTACTGGATACAGTCAACAATGTGTTTAAGAAATACCAGTATCAGAACAGAAGGGTAAGTGTTACACACAACCACATTCTTACATTCACAGTCTTATTCAAATCTGTTGTTTTACAATTGCAGAGCATGACAACTAGGTTTGGGCATCACTGTAATCAATTCTTTGGCTCCTGAGGGTCCCAATTCAGATTTGATCCTTAAGGTCCCGGTTCAATGTGGAAAGCATTCTTAGGGTCCCGGTTTGATCTTGGAACGATTCTTATGCTGCGTTCACACCAGCCCCGGTAGAGGCGTCAAGCGCAAGTGTTTTCAATGTAAGGTCAATGTGAAGACGCGTTGACACGTCTGGAGGTCTCGCGGCGCGATATGAGGCATTTAGTGCGGCACGGTAGACGCGATACCGCCTCATTGGTTAACTTGACGCTTTTTTTCTGCCAAAGTTCACATTTTTCAACTCGCCCGTTTCCCGTAGCAACCAGGAGCTTGCTCTAGTAGTGACGTGATTACTGGAAGCCAGCGGAGTCGCCAAAGCCCCTCCCATGACGCAAATTTTTGTTTGAATGTCTCGACAAGAATTTCACGTGTGAATGAAGCAAGTAAACTCAAAATGTTCAAGCGGCAAATTTGACGCCTCAAACACGGCTGGTGTGAACCCACAGTTAGGGTTCCAGTTCTATCCGGAATCAATTCTTTGGGTCCTGATTTGGATTTAAGTCCTAGGGTCCCATTTCAGATTTGATCCTTAAGGTCCCGGTTAAATGTGGAAAGCATTCTTAGGGCCCGGTTCGATCTGGGAACGATTCTTATGCTGCGTTCACATCAGCCCTAGTAGAGGCATCAAGCGCAAGTGTTTGCAATGTTAGGTCAATGTGAAGAGGCGTTGACACGCGTCTGGAGGTCTCGCGGCGCGAAAAGGCATTTAGTGCGGCACTGTAGACGCGATTCCGCCTCATTGGTTAACTTGATGCTTTTTTCTGCCAAAGTTACAATTTTTCAACTCGCGCGTTTTTCGCAGCAACCAGGAGCTTGCTCTAGTAGTGACATGATTACTGAAAGCCAGCGGAGTCGCCAAAGCCCCTCCCATGATGCAAATTTTTGTGTGAATGTCTCGACAAGAATTTCATGTGCGAATGAAGCAAGTAAACTCAAAATGTTAAAGCGGCAAACTAGACGCAGATTTGACGCCTCAA
Organism: Misgurnus anguillicaudatus; assembly: GCF_027580225.2. Lineage (NCBI taxonomy): Eukaryota > Metazoa > Chordata > Actinopteri > Cypriniformes > Cobitidae > Misgurnus > Misgurnus anguillicaudatus. The sequence continues at coordinate 35,155,273 of NC_073351.2, read as the reverse complement.
ACGTGGCTGGTGTGAACCCACAGTTAGCGTTCCAGTTCTATCCGGAAACAATTCTTAGGGGCCCGGTTCGATCCGGAAACGATTTCCAGAAAATAAAATGTAGTCAACGCTCTCGCTGTGGACTTTTCTATTGACTTCCACAATTTCTAAAAATGTATTTTTGACATTTGTGAACTGGTACAAATCGCTATCGATCGCGATTCATTTATGAATCAAATTTTTTTCTGCACCCCTAATGACACATGGCTTCTGTTATGAATCTGTATGTTTAGAAGAGATTGGGGTTGTATTCAGTTTGATGTATTATAATCACATTGATAGCAGAAAAAAATGACTTTTTGTAATAAAATTAACTTTTTTTTCCAGGCACTTGACCATCAGAAGAAAGAGTTTGTGAAACACTCCAAAAGCTTCAGTGATACTCTGAAAACATACTTCAAAGACGGAAAGTACGGATGACTTTTAGATTTCCCATTATTACTGCAGGATCTCTCTCTGTTATTCCCATTTAATCCATGTTGCTTTAATGCCAGGTTGTTTTTAAACCCATTCTGGATAAATACTGGACAGAACACACCACTCGGTTAAAAATTACCTAACAACAAGCCAGTATTGGGTAATTTTTAATCCAGCAGTGTATTTTAAAAACAACCCAGCATTTTTAATGTGGTGATAAAAATATCTGTCCTTCTATTCTTTCCAAACATATATTTCACATGACATTCAATGGGATGTTTTTGCTTATTGCAAGTATATTATAAAAAAACAGGATTCTTTAAAAGGCAGATTAGTTAACACCTTGATCAGATTGCCTGTATGCACTATAAATAGGAGATATTTTAAGCTTTTATTTAATACAAAAAAATTAACCCTGGACCACAAATCCATAAGTGGCATGGCTATATTTGTATCCATAGCCAAAAATACATTGTATAGGTCAAAATTATAGATTTTTTATGCCAAAAATCATGTTTCATGAAGGTATTTATTACATTTCCTAGTGTAAATATATAAAAATGTGTTTATCATTAGTAATTTGTTTTGCTAAGGACTTCATCAATATTTGACATTTTTTGCACCCTCAGATTTTCAAATAGTTGTATCTCGGCCAGATATTTTTCTATCCTTACAAACCATACATCAATGGAAAGCTTTATTCAGATTCCAGATGAAGTATAAATCTCAATAAAAAAAAATAACCCTTATGACTGGTTTTGTGGTGAAGGGTCACAAATTATTAAGCTGCTCTATTAAAGAGAATTAAAAAGTAAAATAAGTGTCGGACGCAACAATCTGTTGATTATTGTTCATTGTTATTGTCCCATATCTGTGTTGAATCTTAAAATGATTGTGTAAAAAATGAAATGGACGCATTATTAATTCATGCATTTCCCTCTTCACATTTCTCCTAGGGCGATAAATGTGTTTGCCAGTGCCAACCGCCTCATCCACCAAACCAACTTGATACTGCAGACCTTCAAAACTGTCGCATAGGAGTCGCAGAAGTGTATTTTTAAAAAATAACCTTTATATGAACAATGTAAAGATACTTTGGACTGTAATTTATGAGTCTTGTCTCCAGGAGGTAACACTTAAGGCAAGATGGCTTCTATTATCATTTCTAACCGCACATCTAATCTTCTTTATGAGCTGGAGCTTTCCGCTCACGCTATTGCTATGGAGACGCTCTGGCTTGATTTCTCCCTCTGTTTTGCTCCTGATGTGGTTTTGTTCTTTCCGGTCAGTCCAAGAGAAAGCCAAATGCCTGGGAGCCTTAAACGGGAGGGAGACGCAGGCGTTCCAGACGTGCTTGTATATGCTGGGGTTAACTGTCTCTTCTGATGCTTTGAACTTGAATGAGAGATGTATATTTAATAGATATTTGGTAACAGAATTGTTCAAATAAACACAGCACATGTTGGAAAGATTTAAAGTAAAGTTGTTTGAATTCTTTGTGTTTTCCGTTGAATACTGGCACATTTAGCTAGTGCAGGTGTCATCGTTGCTTTAGTGTCACGTTAGGGTAAAACGTTTTTCATCTTTAACCGTAAATGTAGAAGGGGTTGGCTAATAAAAAGGTTTTATAAATCACTTACCCCTGTGTCGTTCCAAACCTGTCTTTCAAAAATATCTAAAAATGTATGCTGAAGACGATCGAAGGACTTAGGGTTTGGAACGACCTGAGGGTGATTTATGATCAAATATTTTAATTAAATAACCCTTTAAGCTTGTGCGCTTATAAGATGTCTTCTAATCTTCTCCGCAATGGGTACGTGGTAAGATATTGTCCCGCCTTAGTTTTGATTCCTGCTCAAAAATAATTAAGTAATATAACCGCAGTTACAAAAAAAAAAAAAAAAAAACCCACACACAATAACCCCACAAAGTAAGTACAACTTTGAACAGAATCACAGAAAATAAACAGATGCACCCCGACCAATTTTAGTTTACTCACACGTGACTTGTATTAACAAAGGTCTGATCCATTTTAAAATATATCCTTGTGAATAAGAACCAAACAAAGATGAAATTGCAATATTGTAGTCATTTAACCCCTGGTTTTGGAACGAAGCAATCAATCTACAGGTCTGAAAACACCCTTATGGTGCTTTTCCATTGCATAATACTCCACGGGTTGGTTCTGGTCAGCTTACTTTTGGGTCGTAATGGGGACGAGACCGCCTATGCAGAGACAAGACCGAGGCTGTTTCTCAATGTCAATGATACTTACTTACTAGTCCTTACAAGTCACTTCTTTCAGAGGTTAGGCATCCTCTTAAGCATTCGGAGAACACCTTAATGTAACAGGCTAGCAAGTGCACGTCATTGCATCAATTAAAGGTGTGCTTTTGGTGCTGCACGCATAGGATTGTGGGTGATTTCAGCGTGCGAAGAGCACGAATGGATACATATGCATCCTTTCCTGTATATGGGATATTTCTTGAACGAAGGCCTCAGTCCTAGGCTGAAATTCCGAGGATCCTCGACATTGCAACAGTCCTTTGACGGACGTCGATGATGTCGCATCCTTGAAATTCTGGCTTCCGAGGATCCTTCCTTGACATTGAGAAATGGCTCGAGTCTTTGAAGGGTCGAGACCAAGTCCATTTGGTTTTCAAATACAGTCGAGTCCGAGTCAAGACCAAGTCTTTGAGAAAGCAAGTCTGAGTCGAGACCAAGACCATAAAAGCATGTCAGTTTTCATATTCGTGATTTAATATCACCCCAGTTAATAAGCAACAGTTAGGTCTACAGACTAAGCTAGATTGGTAATTGTTTAGAGGAGCAGTCTTAACGTCTTAATATGGACTATGCTTTTACTATCATTAAAAAATTCCTACCACATGCATCATCTTCTGCCTATTTTTCTAGAAATAAATAAACAGCTCTGATGGCAGTATCTTTGCATTGCACCATGGGATGTCATTTTTAAATAATGCCCGTCAACATTGCATTTTATTGTTATGTGTTGTGGTCTCGAGGACTCAGTCTGAAATTACGAGTCCTTCTCCTCCCACTGTGGTCAGAGACCGAGTCAAGACCGAGTCTTTGAAGGAACAAGTCAGAGACGAATCCGAGAAAGCAGAAATCGGTCTCCGAGACCGGACTAGAGTACTACATCACAACTTTTGTTTTCCAGATTTGCTGTTTGTGGCAGCATGTATGCGCAGCATTTTGCAACTTAGCGGAGCTGACACCACGGGTGTTTGTACAGAAACAAACATCTTCTTGTGATGGTCAATTTTGGTTTTGTGGTGGTGGACTGAGAAATAAATGAATTTATGGGAAACCCTGCATTACAACGACGCTCGCTCCCACTTTTTTAATGTAACGGCACACCTATAATCACTCCCTCTCTGAAGTTGTACTAAATTAAATGTAAAAGCTAACCAAGCCAAAGTAAAGTGAGCCGACATGACCTTACCCGTGGGGTACTATGCAATGGAAAAGCTTAATCTGTAGGCCTCTTTCAATCTTTAGGCCTCTTTCATTGACATTTCCTTTTTTTTTGAGCATGTGAAAGTTGTGCAAGCTTATTTCATTCATTGCCCTGAAATGCGGGTCAATTTAAATTCATTGTACGTTCTAGGTTTGCCTTCTTTTGAAGAGATCCTGACTAAACAACTAGACATCTTATATGGCAAAATGAAAGTGCGCTGTCCACCTTTAGGCTGCAGTCACACCAAAAGCGTTTATGGCAGTTGCAGGCGCCTTTTTTGAACGATATTCTATGGGCAGGGCGCGTTTGCGCGCTGTTTATGCGCGCCGAGCGCCTTGCTGTTTTTTGCCGCCTGCCGCGCACGCGTTTTTGAAGGAGCGCTGAGAGCAGAGAAGCGCCTGACGTCATTTGCGTCTTTCATTGTCCAATCGAATCAGGGGAGAGGCGGGCCTTAAGTTGTAGTGAGGGAAGTTAACAGTTGCTTTGAAGAACCGGACTCCACTCGCTCACTCTCTCCTTCAAGTTTGTGCACCTCTCATCCTCAAACAAGGTCAGAGCAGGCGCCCTCTTTTTAAAGTTTCTGCTAATATGACAGTTAACAGCAAAAGAGCGTTCACGCTTCAATATTTGATTGACAAGACAGCTGACTCGGTGGTTGCTTAGCAATATGAAAAGCCGCGTCGCACTGCTCTTTTTTAAAAAAGGCAGTGCGTCGCGCCTTGCGTTTGCAAGCGTTTAAAGCGCCTTTGGTGTGACTGGCCCCTTAGACAAACTTGCTTCTGAAAGGAGTTATTTGGTTATTTCCCAGAAGATTTAGATTAAGCCAAGGACTAGGCTTTGTTTATGTTAGGCAATTTAAGTAGATTTTACAAACACCCCTTACAAAAAACATTACAGGTGTGCATCTTCAGACAAAACAATCTCATATATTTTAAGATGTGTCAATGCGAGATGTTAGGTAAGCCCAAACATGAATTTTAGTCTGGGATTATGCTTAAGTTTTATCTGGGAAACTGCTTGTAAGTGTCTTAACATGATGTCTAGGTAGGCTGCTTACTAGGTTTTGGTAGAGAGCTGTAGACAGTACATAAAAATGTGTAGAAGAGAAACAGTATTCTTGTTTCATTTTATGACTTTTGTTTTAACAAATAAATTAGATGGGGAAATTAGATATTTTTTTATTTAAATGCTTGCTGATGGTGTCTGTACTGTTTATTCATTTTGTCTAGGCAATTTGTTGTCAGAAACGTGTACGATAAAAGTTCAGTAAACACATCAGCTACACATGTGGATTCAGATATTGTATAAAATCCTTGGGGCAATGATGAGCTCGTCTTTAGTGTCCAATCATTGAATAGAGGAATGTCTGGACAGACAGATCCAATCCTCTCTTTATCCCTGGTTGCCAAGAGACATACCTGAAGCTTTGAAAGAAGGTGGATGATAAAAGGATAATATGTGCGGGATTTGACACTGTTCCCTCTTAGGAGTATACTCTCACTCCTCTGTGTCTCTCTTATTCTGCAGATCACATATTCACCTGCTGTTAAGATTCTCGGGTGACCCCATCAGTGGACAGCACTAAACCGAGTCCAAACAAATTGTGATCAGATCATGCAAATAACATTTAAGGTTGATCAAAAATGTAGTTTGTAATAGTTAGGTAGCACATTTAGCTTGTAATGTCAACATTAATATTCTTTAAAGAACCATCTCCTTACCTGTCAATCAGCCATGATGCTAAAATGCACAGCCTGAAATCTAATGAGAAGCTGAAGTGCACAATGATGGGCACACTTGTTTACAGATATATTCCTAAAAGGCAATAAATGTTCATTTTTGATTTTTAAATAAAGGCGAGAATAACACAAGGGATCAACAATAGTCCACATCTATGTGAATATCATGTTGATGCATCTTTTTGTTACTTTTGATAGATGACTGCAGTGCATCACAGTCTTTACACCATCACTTATTCACTGCATGCTCTCACTATGTTTCCTCAGGTCTTCTAACTATTGGCCTAATGCATAATGCATCTTTCCTTGTGTGAACTTCAGGCCCTATGTTCCAGAGTAACTCTGCCTTTCTCTAGACTTTGATTGACAACTGTTACAACCTGAAACCATAGGGGGAAGGGAAGCTGAGCGTTAGGTATCAGCTGACCGTGAAGGACTTTGTATTTGAAGGCTGTTCTGGGTGAGAACGTGAATATTTTAACGTGAGGTGCTGTTTGGTTTTATAGAACTTTTCGGGCACGCTCACATTACCCCAACCAAACTGTGCCCAAGCGCATTTGACCCCCAAAGCCTGGTTCGTTTGACTTGTGTTATCGGTCTATACCGTGCCTGGGCGCGGTTTGGTTAATCGTGCCCAGGCGCGGTTTGACCCCGAAAGCCTGGTTCATTTGACTAATGTGATCGCTTTGTACCGTGCCTGGGCGCGGTTCGGTTCATCGTGCCCTGGCGCGGTTCGGTTTAACGTGCCCTGTGGCGGTTCGGTTTATCGTGCCCTGGCGCGGTTCGGTTTAACGTGCCCTGGCGCGGTTCGGTTCATTGCACCCGTGCCGTCTTGCAGAGGTTGGCTCGGGGTGCGGTTCACGCAGTGTCATTGCAAAAATCGCGCCAGAGCACAGTTCAAAAGGAGAGACGTCAATTGCGCGAGCACTTTGCCTTCGTCAAAACTTTCTGATACGATCAGCAGGGTTGCTGGCATGTTTGCGCTGCATACCCAACAGATCAACTAAGCAATATGATGGGCATGTGAGGGTAGTGTGTCATTGCGCACCAAACGACTCCAATAAAAAAAAACACAGACTTAACATCACAATTTTACCTTTTTTTCCCAAAACCATCACATCCTAACGACAAAAATTGTGCTCAGGTGCCATTCGGTTAGGCGCAAACCAAACGGCGCCCGGGCACGGTATCGAGCGATCACACTAGTCAAACGAACCAGGCTTTGTGGGTCAAACTTGCTTGGGCGGGTTTGGTCGGTATAATCTGAGCACCTCAAATAAAAATCAAACTTTGATGCTCCTATATTGTATATTTACAGAACAGGATCACTTTTATCTACTGTAAATCTTGTATGTAACTCTGATAAGTTCCTGTTTTCTTTTACTAGCTTATATTGACTTATTATGGCAGACTTGGGTTTAATGAAAACATCATTGGCCGAATGTTTAAATGTGGTGTTATGCACCCGGTGACTTTATGAGGATCAACAATAGATGCAGAGTGGATTCTGAAGGACTCCACATTCAGACAGTAAGCATCCCTGGTCACTCTTCACCATCCGCATATCAATTAATATGCAAATCACTGGCGTTTTATTAAGCACTTACCCATAGATGCCTAACCGCCTTTATCCTTTTATGTCTTTTTGATGTCACACCCAATGAGTTTCAACAGGGCAATTAGGTGTTTTAACACCTCACTAATATACCAGATCATGTCCTCGATCTCTCGCCTCCCATACATATACATGCACTGCATTCAAAACCCCTGATTTCTCACCTTGTCACTCATAATAGCATGCGTCACAATGAAGGTTCTTGAGCACAGCAAGCATGTTGGTATCCGTCAGCAGTTTTCTTGCTCTCGAATCGGCCTTGTCATCAAATCATCCGGGTATGTTCTCTCGCCTCGTGGGATTTCGCTCCTTTCTCTGCCAACTGATGTAGATCAGTTGTTAACTCATTTGACTGACTTCATTTGACATGCTACTCCCACTTCATTTCTTATTTAATTTCATTTAACAGTGGACATCTCTGCTGTTCTCAGTTCAGTTTGCATGCAGATGGCCTGAGGCGATCACTTGCGTAGTTTACAAGGGAGATTTTACTATCGAGCATGGAGTATCTTGAGCGCCCGCTGCGCTCGTAGCCTTAAGCCACAACCCGAATGTTCTGATATTGGGTGTTATCATTATACACTACGGGCCATAACTCAATGCTTGATATGCTTCTCACAATATGATGTGTATACGTTTGTCTAGGTTTTTATTATCTTTGCACGGAAAGATTGTGATAAAAAGAATAGTATTTGTAGTAAACAAGAAGAAATAAACCAAGCGAGGGCAACAGAACATGAAAAAGACTTGTTAATTGAAAATTGTGGGGAGTTTTATCTCTGTAGCTGTGGGCGGGATACTTTTGAAGTCTCACTTCTTTGGGGAATCATCTTGTGTTCGGGATTAGACACGCAGCACGTCTCACTGCGTCTGTGTTTGTGTGGAGTCCCAATCCTGTTGCCACTTTAGCCTGATTGATGCCATTTCCCAAAATCCCTCAGCTGCTCTTCGGTATAAAGTGTCAGTTTTCACTTTTTTAATGTGGAGTGTTTTGTTGATTATGGTTGCCTGCACACAAGAAATAGTCCCTATAGCAGTCGCCGGGGCGTTACCCTTTAAAAAAGTACACACTGTGAAAAGTGAAGAGTTGGAACTTAAAAATAAAACACTTTTGTTGGTAATACCTAAAACAAAACTGTTTTCAACCTTAAAGGACAAGTTTGGTATTTTACACTTAAAGCCCTGTTTTCAGATTGTTTAAGATGAAATAGAACGGTTTTGACTGAAATTTAGATATATGATGCTGGCCCGAGAATTTTTGGGTGTTTGTTGTATCACCTTCCACCTCTACAATGGGTGTATAGGTGCACTGGAACAATCCTTCCTAAAATGCTTTAAACTTTTGCTTACAAAGAAAAAGACGTGAAACTCATCGAGTGGTCGCTGCAAAAGATCTATCTTTCAATGTAACATACTTAAAACGGGTATTCACAAAATTCACAAGTAACTTTTAAGACTAGTCTTAAAGGTTTATGCAACCGGCCACTGGTCTCACTGTTAATACCTAGTATTAAAGGTGCAGTGTGTAATTTTTAGAAGGATCTCTTGACAGAACACACTGCCAGGTTAAAATGACCCAACTGCTGGGTTATTTTAACCCAACTGCTGGGTTGTTTAAGATGGTTGATTGACAATAACCCAGCAATTGGGTTAAAACAACCCAGCAGTTGGTTCATTTTTGTGCCACCATTTTCTACAGAAGCCCTTAACGGACAAATTTTTTTTACTAAGTTGTCTCTGACGATGACATGTTTGTCCGGTGGCGGCTACTGTAGCTTCTCTATATGTTTCAAAAGCGAGGGGTGAGCAGTGGACTAAGCCGTTGGTTGCAATTCGCAACCTCACCACTAGATGCTGCTAAAATGTACACACTGCACCTTTAATACGTAACTTTCAAAAACACAAAACATACTTTTTTGTATGTTTAAATAGATGCTGAAGTGTTTGAACAGAAATGTGTAGGAAAATGTTTACTACATTATAGCATTTAAAAAATATTTTAAGCTGCTAATACAGTCCTACCCCAAAACAGTTTATTAAAATCATGTACTGTTAGAAATAAAAAGCATAACAGAAAGACGCGTAATCACAATAACTTATTTATTGTGAAATTTCAAAAGCAGTACCAAAAGTAGTTAAAATGTTGAGGTGCTGCAGTCGTGGTTCTCTCTGGAGTAACATCATATGAAATACAGAGAAATATTAAAGTTATTAATCCACATGAACGTTAATCCAGCTTCTCTGTCAAGGTGTGCATTTCAAATTTCAAAAGTACATTGACTGAAAGACGCAATCTCACAAATCTGTGCCATAAAGCAATGTTTTGTAAAGCATCTTTTAATTATTCATGCATGCATTTGTCAATACTTGACAGTATGAGCGCAACAATTGGGATTAAGGCCTACAGTTATGAATTAACTTTTATCACAATGTACTTTTTATTTTTTTTTAACACGTTTAGGTGTCACATGACCAGCATGTCTGCAGTAAGTCATAATGATGAAGAAACACCTCAGTTTCCTAAAGTGAAGAGGAAAGTAAAGAAGAACCTGACAGAAGAGAGAGATGCTGATGGATGAGAAGGAACGAGATGGGTGCGCCGGTGTGACAGAGCAGGGAAAGGTGATGAACAGGAAGGAGCTTCAAACACAACTGTCACCATCTGATGAGAGCTGTGAGGAAGAGAAAGATTTTAGGTGGAAAAAACAAATGAATTGTTCAAGGAGGAAAGGTTCACACTAAGCCCAAGAGAATTGCACCCCCTTTCTGTCGAAATTTTTTTTTACACCACAACACTTCTATGGCGTGAAGTTGTTAGTAGAGATGCTCTCAGATTATCTTGCTTTTCACCTTCTTCCAGGTGTTGCTGAAATCTTTCAAAAGACCAAGAAAGAAATGCTTTCAGGAAGAGACGTTTCATCTTTTCATGTCCTTCAACAGCACGCTTCTCCTTGATGTCCAGAAGACAGAGAGGAAGTGAATGACCAGTTATAGGAGAGTCTGTCTCTGTCTCAGTTCATTCTTCAGACAGGTGGGGGCAGTGTGGAGCTGTGCACCATAAACATGCCAGTATTTACATACAGAAACCTTCCTGGACTTTAGGTAGATTTTCTGCATTAGATTGGATAAAGGGTTTATATAATGGTTTATTGCAGGGCTTTTCAACCTTTACAGACAGCACAGGCAAAATCCAGGGACCCCGATATAAAAAGCAAGGTTTTCTCTGTAATACTGCAATATCACTTAAGAAAAACAACATAAGCTGTTATTTTCTATAACAATTCAATTCAGTTAATTTGCTACATGTAGAAAAACATTAATTAATATATATTTTATATATATATATATATATATATATATATATATATATATATATATATATATATATATATATTTGCTTTAAAGGGGGGCTATTTCATGCATTCTTACTTAACACTGTTTAAAGGGGACATAAATCGTTGGTGTCCCCAGACAAAATATATAGATAATTTATTATAACATGTTGAAATGACCACTTTGTAAAAAAGTGCTTCTTTTAAATGCAAATGAGCTGATCTCTGCACTTAATGGCTGTGCTGTGGTTGGGTTGTGCAGATTAAGGGGTTGTATTATTACAAAAAGATCCCCTTCTGACATCACAAGGGGAGCCAAATTTCAATGAGCTAGTTTTTCACTTGTAGAGTATGGTTTACCAAAACTAAGTTACTGGGTTGATCTTTTTCACATTTTCTAGGTTGATAAAAGCACTGGGGACCCAATTATAGCACTTAAACATGGAAAAAGTCAGATTTTCATGATATGTCCCATTTAAAAGTTAGATTCCTCATGCTAAACATAGGCAAAGTGTCAAAAAGGCAGTTAGACGTACGACAGAGTATTTCTGTGCCAAATGCACTTTGCCAGTTTCAGAAAGTTGCATGAAAGATTCATGCGTAAAAATTTAGCTTTATTTATTTTATGGGCAATTTCATTGCAGAAAGTACAGTGGAAGTCCTTATATGGGCACTTCAAAAGCGGACTAGCGCACATACCTGTTCAGCTTCCCAATGAACCCGACATTATGTAAACAATGGATATAGTTTGTTTATCCAGGGTAGCAGCGATGTTGTGCAAGTGTGTTTTTGCAAGTGTGTTACGGACCCATGGGTTGCATGCGGTAAGAAAAATTAAATCAAATATCTGTGTTTTGTTGGCAATCGGCAAGTAAGTGCATATAATGTAAACAACACAAACATGTAGTGAATCTTAAGTTATCCAGAGATAGTGGGATAATGTTTTGTGTGTGTTGTTGCTCTTGACTCGCTCCCCCCGCGGTATGCCTCGAGGGGGTCGGGTTTATTCGGACAAAATTTATAAAGCTGATCTGTCTTTACTAAATCTGATAAAACTAAAGGGGGAATCAAAATTCAGGTGCTGCGTCCTTTGAAAGCAAATGACGTCACCGGGCCGTGACGTAGCCTGTCCCAATTCGAAGGCTCCTTCACATGCAGCCTCCAAATGTGGCATTTGTTTCCCCATAAATGGAACCCTCACAACCTTGTCAATCCCAAGATTCAATGCGCGCCTTGGACATCTGGATATTTTTCAATTCAATTCAATTTTATTTATATAGCGCTTTTCACAATTTGGTAATTGTATCAAAGCAGCTTTACATAATAGATGCAGTGAAAAGCACAGAAAATCGACAGATAGCACAACATAATAAACGATAGCACAAGCAGTTAAATTTGCTACGGCTATAAATCAACATTATAAGCAAACGTATTACTAATGTAACATTTTAAAATGTAGTTTAATAAAAGTTAATATTATTATAAAATAAAATTAATATTATTGCTGCAATATTGTGCATGTTGCATTTTACTTTTGTTTAGTTCTAAGGTTGGTAAATTTGATATAATGTTGGGTAGTTTAACCTGTATTAACATATCAAAATTTCTAAAATAAAATAAAAAAAAATCTGGCTCCATATTTATTTTTAAAAGTCTGATCTCAGCTGTTGTGTCCCACTGACAAGTGGTGTGTGCGGGAACAGCAAGTGATGCAACTCCCCCCATAGGCTAGACCATCTCAATTTATTTCATATGGACTTCAGAGACTGCAGCCTTCAAACACAGAGTCTTAAAAGTCAAAGACTTTTTTTTTAAACCGAGTTACCTTCAAAGTCTGCGGCTTAGAATGATCCAATCCCTGAATTGGGATGCACCCAGACTCGTTGGATATATAAATGATGTAATACTACTCTCACGATTAACATGACATAAGCAGAAACAATGTGTGATATGTGAGCTTGACTGAAAACTCTTTATAGTATCTAACAGAGTTGTTGTTAGGTTTACCATAAAATATTATTTTATATTATTTATTATTTATAAATCTGACCATGAGAAGAAAATCTGAATTGTATTTCTCTGCTTACATTTCAGCAAAAAGTTAAAATAATTGCATTTTTGTGAAGGTATTTTGTTAGAGATCTGATTCAGTGCGAATGTCAAAACATACATGGAGTGTAAAATTAATAATATTTTTTTGCTTCAGTTTTTTTTTATTGGGCCATCTAGTGGATAATTGTGGTATTACAGATAACCATAAAAACTCAGGAACAAGTTTTTTCATGCAAATGTTTTTTCCTAATTGACGAAATAACTCGTCAATGGTGGGGAAAGCGTTAAGTATAGACGGTTTCATCGGACGCACTTGCGCTGACGCGATACACGCCTGGATCCGAACTTTACTTCCGGGTCTTGTTTTTTTTAATGGTCTGACTAGTTGCTAAACTGATCTCTTGAACAAATGCCTCATTGAAAATAACAAATGTTTTGGTTTCCTAGGTAATCTATGTGTTATTTTTTGCTTATTATATAAATAAACTACGTTTAAAGAACTATGTTGTTATTTATTCTTAGCAGAGTTTACCGGAAGTTACGTGCGGACCACGACAGCCGCTTGTTTATGTTGTTACTGATGAAACTAACCTGTGTTATCTCACACGTGTCTCCTCCAGAGTTTCAGAAGAGATCTCAACTTTATCAAAAGCTGAAGCAAATTTGTCGTGAAACAAATGTCTGCCACCTCAGAGATTTCAAAATGAACTTGTGCATCATCATCTATAGCTGTGCTATTTACAGTATTTTTTTAGCTCTATCCTGCATGATGTCTCTTGTCTCATTTATGTCTATTTTTATTTCTCCTAAGGATTTAATGAAGAAAAACCTCAACAACAGCCTTAACTTTCATCAGAGGTCATAAGAAGCTCAGCAGTGACTTGTGAACACAGGTGAAAAGTGGTGCAGTTTGCCGGTCGCAATTGAAAGTAAAAAGTTTGTGGCACAATTTAAAGTTCTGCTCAGTAATTTTCCAATCCCTCAAGACCAAATCTCCAAAACATTCCTCTTTTTATTTATTTTTGGAAATAAGAGCAATCAAGTTTTTTCATGGGAGAATGTAACCCTGTAGCTGTCTGTGATGCTCAGGGAGGAAGGACAAGATATGAGAAATGTTATTTAAACTTTTCCATGTAATATATTTGTGCTTAATTAAATTATTTTGTCTTGTTGAATATATTTAAATATCTATAATAGCTTCCCCAGGGCAGTGCTAACAAAAACAGAAATGCATTTTGTTGTGATATCTCATAAAGATAAATGTTTCTGTGAGGGCTTATGAGAATTATATCCCTTTATGTTTGAGAATTTTGCATAAGGAAGGGGGTGACATAAACACAAACTGTAAGATAACATCTCATTGAAACTTTAACTGAAAACAAGTTTGTGTGTGTCTTTAATTTATTGTTTTGGACATTCTGTTCTTTAAAAAAAAATTAAATTACTGTCTGCAGTATTTTTATATTTCTGTTTGATCTTCCACTGATAGAAAATGGTGATTTGTTGTTGGTTAAATAGGTTTTAACTGAGAAACAGCAAAAGTAAGAAGACGACAGCGTGACAGTGTTTGTTTTCAGTCTTTTGTCTATCAAACAGAGTCCTGGCAAACGTACAGTTGGGCTCCATTCAGAATTACACTGAGAACACATTTTATATTCAAATTCCCGAGGAAGCAAACGGGACACAATTCAGGAAATTTCTCATCCTGTCATTCAAATTGAAACTCCTGGGAGCCACGGACGATTTATTTTAAGCTCTAACTTAGAAAGAGGAAAGGAGACGAAACTTAAGTACTTAAAAATTTTGTCTGAGCCTGACACAAATCTTTTCTCATCTCTCCATCTTTACTTTTACAATCTTTCTTTTGTTTCTGTGCGTGATGGGTTCAAATAAAGGTTGACTAAGCGAATGCCATGATACTAAAGTAAGGATGAAAATATAAAGCCAACACAAATGTCTGTCTGACTAATCTCCTCTTCTGTCTGTCTGTCTGTCTGTTTATACTCTCCTCTTCTGTCTGTCTATTTATTATCTTATCTCCTCTCTGTCTGTCTTTCTGTCTGTCTGTCCTCCTTTTATTTTCTCTCCTCTCCATCTGTCTGTCCTCCTCTCCTCTATGTCTGTCTGTTTATTTTCCTTCCTCTTCTGTCTGTCTGTCTGTCTGTCTGTCTGTCTGTCTATCCTCTTTTCTACTGTCTGTCTGTCCTCCTCTCTGTCTGTCTATCCTCCTCTTCTGTTTGTTTATCTGTCTATCCTCCTCTCCTGTCTGTCTGTATGTTTATTTTCTCCTATTCTGTCTGTCTGTCTGTCTTTCTGTCTATTTATTCTCTTCTCTCCTCTCTGTCTGTCTGTCCTCCTTTTCTCCCCTCTCCATCTGCCTGTCTATCCTACTCTTCTTTCTTTTCCTCTTCTTTCTTTCTGTCTGTCTGTCTGTTTATTCTCTCCTTTTCTGTCTATCTATCTGTCCTCCTCTTCTCTTCTCTCCGTATGTCTGTCCTCCTCTTTTCTCTTCTCTGTCTGCCTTTCTGTCTGTCTTTCTATCCTCCTCTCCTTTCCTCTCTTGTCTATCTTTCTATCTTCCTCGTCTGTCTATCTGTCTGTCTGTCCTTTTATTTTCGCCTCTCTGTCTGCCTGACTATCCTCCTCTCCTTTTCTGTCTGTCTGTCTCCTCTTCTGTCTGTCTGTCTGTCTGTCTGTCTGTCTGTCTGTCTGTCTATCTATCTATCTATCTATCCTTTTCTCCATCCGCTCCTCTTCTCCTTGTCTGTCTGTCTCCCCTACTTTCTTTTTTCTCCTATCCTCCTTCTCTTGTTGTCCATCTCTCTGTCTGTGTTCAGTATGTACATATATTTAATCTCCATCTGTCTGTCTATCATCCTCTTCTGTCTGTTTATCTGTCTATCCTCCTCTCCTTTCTTCTCCTCCTCTTCTTTCTGTCTGTCCTCGTCTGTCTGTCTGTTTATACTCTCCTCTTCTGTCTGTCTATTTATTCTCTTATCTCCTCTCTGTCTGTCTTTCTGTCTGTCTGTCCTCCTTTTATTTTCTCTCCTCTCCATCTGTCTGTCCTCCTCTCCTCTATGTCTGTCTGTTTATTTTCCTTCCTCTTCTGTCTGTCTGTCTGTCCTCCTCTCTGTCTGTTTATTTTCTCCTCTTCTGTCTGTCTGTCTTTCTGTCTATTTATTCTTTTCTCCCCTCTCCATCTGCCTGTCTATCCTCCTCTTCTTTCTTTTCCTCTTCTTTCTTTATGTCTGTCTGTCTGTCTGTTTATACTCTCCTCTTCTGTCTGTCTATTTATTATCTTATCTCCTCTCTGTCTGTCTTTCTGTCTGTCTGTCCTCCTTTTATTTTCTCTCCTCTCCATCTGTCTGTCCTCCTCTCCTCTATGTCTGTCTGTTTATTTTCCTTCCTCTTCTGTCTGTCTGTCTGTCTGTCTGTCTGTCTGTCTATCCTCTTTTCTACTGTCTGTCTGTCCTCCTCTCTGTCTGTCTATCCTCCTCTTCTGTTTGTTTATCTGTCTATCCTCCTCTCCTGTCTGTCTGTATGTTTATTTTCTCCTATTCTGTCTGTCTGTCTGTCTTTTTGTCTATTTATTCTCTTCTCTCCTCTCTGTCTGTCTGTCCTCCTTTTCTCCCCTCTCCATCTGCCTGTCTATCCTACTCTTCTTTCTTTTCCTCTTCTTTCTTTCTGTCTGTCTGTCTGTTTATTCTCTCCTTTTCTGTCTATCTATCTGTCCTCCTCTTCTCTTCTCTCCGTATGTCTGTCCTCCTCTTTTCTCTTCTCTGTCTGCCTTTCTGTCTGTCTTTCTATCCTCCTCTCCTTTCCTCTCTTGTCTATCTTTCTATCTTCCTCGTCTGTCTATCTGTCTGTCTGTCCTTTTATTTTCGCCTCTCTGTCTGCCTGACTATCCTCCTCTCCTTTTCTGTCTGTCTGTCTCCTCTTCTGTCTGTCTGTCTGTCTGTCTGTCTGTCTGTCTGTCTGTCTGTCTATCTATCTATCTATCTATCCTTTTCTCCATCCGCTCCTCTTCTCCTTGTCTGTCTGTCTCCCCTACTTTCTTTTTTCTCCTATCCTCCTTCTCTTGTTGTCCATCTCTCTGTCTGTGTTCAGTATGTACATATATTTAATCTCCATCTGTCTGTCTATCATCCTCTTCTGTCTGTTTATCTGTCTATCCTCCTCTCCTTTCTTCTCCTCCTCTTCTTTCTGTCTGTCCTCGTCTGTCTGTCTGTTTATACTCTCCTCTTCTGTCTGTCTATTTATTCTCTTATCTCCTCTCTGTCTGTCTTTCTGTCTGTCTGTCCTCCTTTTATTTTCTCTCCTCTCCATCTGTCTGTCCTCCTCTCCTCTATGTCTGTCTGTTTATTTTCCTTCCTCTTCTGTCTGTCTGTCTATCCTCTCTGTGTGTCTATCCTCCTCTTATTTTCTCTCCTCTCCATCTGTCTGTCTATCCTCCTCTTCTGTTTTTTTATCTGTCTATCCTCCTATCCTGTCTGTCTGTCTGTTTATTTTCTCCTCTTCTGTCTGTCTCTCTTTCTGTCTATTTATTCTTTTCTCCCCTCTCCATCTGCCTGTCTATCCTCCTCTTCTTTCTTTATGTCTGTCTGTCTGTCTGTTTATTCTCTCCTTTTCTGTCTATCTGTCTGTCCTCCTCTTTTCTCTTCTCTGTCTGTCTGTCCTCATCTTTTCTCTTCTCTGTCTGCCTTTCTGTCTGCCTTTCTATCCTCCTCTCCTTTCCTCTCTTGTCTATCTTTCCATCTTCCTCGTCTGTCTGTCTGTCTGTCTGTTTATTTTCTCCTCTTCTGTCCAACTGTCTGTCTGTCCTTCTATTTTCGCATCTCTGTCTGCCTGACTATCCTCCTCTCATTTTCTGTCTGTCTGTCTTCTTCTTCTCTCTGTTTATTCTTTCCTCTTCTTTCTGTCTGTCTGTCTGTCTATCCTTTTCTTCTCTCTCCTGTTTCCATCTTTCTATTCCTCCTCTTTTCTCCTCTCTGTCAGTCTGTCTATCTTCATCTTCTCTCCTCGTCTGTCTATAGTCCTCTTCTCCCCTCCCTCTCTTCGTCTGTCTGTCCTCCTCTTTTCTCTTGTCTGTCTGTCTGTCTACCCTCCTCTCCTTTCCTCTCTGACTGTCTATCTATCTTCCTCTTCTCTCCGCCTGTCTATTTTCTTCTCTTCTGTCCATTTGTCTGTCTGTCTTCCCCTTTTCTCCTCTCTCTCTCTCTCTCTGTCTGTCTGTCTATCCTCTTCTTCTCTCCCCTCTTTCCATCTATCTGTCCTCCTCTTTTCTCCTTTTCTCTCCATCTGTCTATCCCTCCTCTTTTCTCCACTCTGTCTGTCTGTCTATCCTCTTCTTCTCTTCTGTCTGCCTGTCCATTTATTCTCTCCTCTTCTGTCTGTCCGTCTGTCTGTCTGTCTATCTATCCTTTTCTCCATCCGCTCCTCTTCTCCTTGTCTGTATGTCTCCCCTACTTTCTTTTTTCTCCTATCCTCCTTCTCTTGTTGTCCATCTCTCTGTCTGTGTTCAGTATGTACATATATTTAATACTCAGTACTCGGTCATCATGTGATGGAATCTAGACGTCAGTTTCTGTGCTCTTCTCGTCACAGGTGTCCTCTGTTCCTCCTCTGCCCTGTGGCCCTCTCCTCTTTTGCGTCCTCATTTTCTGCTAGATATAAACAGCAGGGGTTGTTTGAAGAGCTCTCATCTGTTTTACCAGCGTTATTCAGCATCTTAACATAATGTGCTTGTCTCTTTCCAAGACTCATCAAAGAGGGAACCAGAACGGCTCGCTTTTATCTCTGCCCGGGTGTCGAAAAAGGCACAAAACAGTTTGAGTTTATGTAAATGAAAGCATGTGTCTGTGTGTATGCATCTCTCTGCGTGTTTATCTGTCTGTCTGTGTTTTGAACAGGAATGAAATCAGATAGATGTCCAAAAAGATGTTTTCAAGTAAATTCACTGGGGTGCCGGGAATGATAAAGACTTTAATGCAATCTTTTTTTTGTTTTATCAAAAGCAGTTGTGTTATCTTTCCTTATGTGATGTGATGCTGCCTGATGTCTTCCTCAAAATAAAATTATACTGTATGGTGTAATGAACTCATTTCAAATTTATAAAGATGCATACGCAAATATCAAACAAAAATGTTGTTTGGGTATAATAATGTTATGTCAGTTCAGACAAAAAATGTTTTCAATATAGGTGACAACATTGCTGGTCACTTTTTTCTGTTATTTCTTTATTCGCACTATGAATATCATATTGTGGTATTATTTGTATGTCAAATGATTTCTATATTGTATTCTTCCCAAAGGACTCTCTACGTTGAAAGAGGGACTTGAGCATCATCCAAAGATCAGAGTATTATAGAGACCTGACCATCCAAAACACGCTTAACACCTGGGAACATGTCAGAAAACAATAGCAACCAGATTGAAATGTCCTGGTACAGTTATATGTTATAGTTTTATAAAGTATTTACAACAATACACATTAATTTAGAGACTGAGGCATACGTTTTGTGGACCAACACTGCAAGAAATGATTTTCAAGAAAAAAATTCTCAGTATTTTTGTCTTGTTTTCAGTAAAAATAGCTACAATTCTTAAATTAAGTTGCTTTTACTTGATGAGCAAAATGACCCAAGAAAATAAGTCTAGTTTTTAGACCAAAAATATCAAATTAAAGTGATTTTGTGCATAAAACAAGCAAAAAAAATCTGCCAATGGGGTAAACAAAAATCTTGAACATTTATCTTAAACACTAAATTCAAGAAAAATTCAAGAAAAAGCATCTTAATTTTTTAAAATATTTTTACTGAAAACAAGACTAAAAAATACTGAAAATGTTTTCTTGAAAATATTTTTTTGCAGTGCATGGATGTAAGATTGCGAAGAATCATAAGTATGGGTATAAATCTTGAATGCACAAAATCACTTAAATTCGATATTGGTACTTTCTTGGGTTGTTTTGCTCATCAAGAAAAAGCATCTTATTTTTTTAATATTTTTACTGAAAACAAGACAAAAAAATACTAAGAAAATGTTTTCTTGAAGATATGTTTTTGCAGTGCATGGATGTAAGATTGCGAAGAATCATAAGTATGGGTATAAATCTTGAATTAATTACCATAATCATTAATTTCTTATGTTGTAGGCATGCTTACTTTTATTTAAAACACTAATATAGTCTTATAAATAGTACATATCTTCAATTCGTATAGGTAACAAAAAATGCAAGGCATGAATGCATTAAAAACTTTTCTCCGGTAAGTTTTTTTAAGCATATTGACCGGAGTCAACACAAGCAGGATTCACTTCTAATTAAATAACATTTGTAGACAACTTTTAGGGTTCATGTGGGGTTTTACTTCGAACAATGATTGAACAATGAAGTATCGCATAAATAGCTTTTTATTAAGTGAATCACATGTTATTAAGTTAATGTCTTGAAAAACATAATGCAGATCTCACGGAAAGTTGTGTTATAGTCACAAAATTTTTTATTAATTTATTTGTGTCCATGGCACGAAATTCAGCTTTTTTGTGTCTTGAGCACCGATGTCTTTTTCATGTCCCTCGCACAAATTTCTATAAATAGTTTTTCGTCCGTTGCACAACTTTTTTTCGTTTCATTTTATGTGTTGTTCCCCCCCCCTTTTTTTTCTTAACATTGTTGCTTGGGGTTGGAAAAACAAACTGGAGATGTATACTTAGTTATTGTCATAAAATGTTGTATGTTGTATTTAGCATTATAAAACGGTTAGTTCCAATCCTTGATTCTAATTGGTCAATAGGTGTGCTTTATTCACAACAAAACACTGCTATGACCGCTTCACCCAACGGTTCTATTTAATATCACTGCGCCCTTAGCAACACCCTTAGCAACACATACACATATAATGAGACAAAATCTGAGAACAGTTTGTTGTTTTTATTTGAGCTTCCATGTTGTTGTTTGCATTCAGGGACTATTTTTTCTAGCGGAAGGAATGCTTTTATTGATTTAACTTCATGAAAGTTGCACTAATTTTTTTTTACTTTAATATTGTGTGGTAACCGTTTTATAAAAGCAATAAGGTACTCGAGGCAAGTGCTGTATCGTGAATAAGTAACGGCTGAAGGGGTTGCAGGCACTCCGCTTCGCGTCGTGCCTAACAACGCCCTTCAGCCGTTACTTATTCACGATACAGCACAGCCTCTCGTACCTTATTGCTTAAATATATTAGTGTTTTAAAGAAAAGTTAACATGCGTACAACATGAGAAATTAGCAATTAGCCAATAAGCTAATATCCAAAACAGATAATATGTACACAATGTGTTATTCTCATCTCAAATTAGGTCCTACACTGCAAAAAATGATTTTCAATAATATTTTTGTAGTATTTTTGTCTTGTTTTCAGTAAAAAATCTAAAAATTATTAAATTAAGATGCTTTTTCTTGATGAGCAAAACCACCCAAGAAAATAATTCTAGTTTTTAAACCAAAAATAACAAATTTAAGTGATTTTGTGAATAAAACAAGCAATATATTCTGCCAATGGGGGAAGCAAATTTTTCTTGAATTTTTTTCTTGAATTTATTGTTTAAGAAAAATGTTCAAGATTTTTTTGCTTACCTCATTGGCAGATTTATTTGCTTGTTTATTGTATTGATAAGAAAATTGTTTCTTGAAAATAATTTTTAGCAATGTATGTCCCTTCTAATTTAACAATTTATGGTTTCTGAGGTTCTTTGGAATCTTTTTTGTATTTTCTGTGTTTTGATAACTGAATGACCAACATCCTGATACAAAACAATAGGATTAAAGCACACGCTCTGGACATCCATCTCTCTTGGCTTTGTTGTTGTAGGCAATGATGTCTTATTGTTGACATCTGGTGCACTTCATGTGGACTTACAATGGCCGCCTTGTGCACGTGTCCACAAGACTGGTGTCCTATTTGACATTTTAGGTTTCAAAAGGGTGCTCACAGGGGCCCCTTTTTTCAGTCAATATGCACCCTTGATGTGCATTTTTCCTTATCCTGCACTTGTCTGAGCTTTGCAGAAGACTTACGGTGGTATTATGTCACGAAAGTGTGGACTTCCATGAGTGTTTAGGGTGCCATTTGGGACAGGGCCAACCCAGATGCTAGGAAACACCAAGAAATGCCCTGGCAATCATCTATGAGACATGAACACTTCTTAAAGGGATAGTTCACCCAAAATGAATGAAAATTTACTGTCATGTTGTTGTCACAAACCTGTATAAATGTCTTTGTTTTGATGAACACGATGGAAGATATTTTGAGGAATGTTTGTAACCAAACCGATCAGAAGCCTCATTGACATAAATTGCACAGGAGTTCAGTTTTCCAAAACACTGAGAGGACAATTATAGTATGATATAGTGAAGAGGATATGGTATGCAAAACAGCGTGTGGGCGCTTATTAAAGAGAGGACGCACTGTAGTGTGAACGGAGCATAACTGACAAGCTATTTGGAGCATTCCTCCTGTCTGGATTATCCCAACGCTTAAATTAAATTATGTTTATTGAAACGAGCCAGGCGTGGACAGAGGCGCGGCGAATCTGCATAAAAGTAAAACTGTAGGGGGATTGTCCCTCCATCATTATTAAAATGCATGAGTTTTCCTCATGCACACACGGCTTCATCAGCGACGCTTTTGGCCAAGCACATCAGGACCGTAGCAAATGTTGGACATAAATACATAAGCGTTACTTGACCCTGTACATCAAATTCCATAATGTTATTTGCAAACACTAATTTTTCATCCGTATTGCTAGCCTTTCCATGTTTTCATAATTAAAATAAGGACTCAAAGTCGTTGCTTAGAAGCCCATGTTGAAATGATTAACATTGTGAAGGTTTTAGTGCACAATACGCATCCGGGAGGGTTGAGATTCAGCTTCTGGCCGTTTCTGCACACCTCAGCGACTGCATTAGCAGGCTGATTGGAATGGATGACTGTCATGTGCTGGATAGTTGTTTGGACCTTGAATAAGTATATGGCCATTGGGCAGATGAATAATGGAAACTGTGTGCTGTGGCTCATTTTCTTCACACCAGAAGCCATAACACAGACGTCTTTAACATTCCTCCAGTAGCTCTCGTGTCTAAGCCTTCGAGTTTGAGGTACAGAACGACTGAACTTTTTCAAATGGGCTTTTTTGTAGAGCGCCCCAATGACTTTAACTGTACTGAATAATAGTACAAGAGATGTTCTTCATGTGCTGTGATGGATGTCAGCAAGGCCAAGGTCTGGACCGGGACATTTATTTGTGTAAAAATTTAATTGTGAACCTTTTTTCCCCACCAGACCACATTATCTTATCACAAGAGGCGTCATGCACCATTTTTTTTTAAGGGGGCACAGTGTGCAAAGATACCCTTCATACTTTATTATTTGACATTTATAATTAGGATTAATCAAATACATCAAAACCTTTTTATAGGCTTTGTATGACAGAAAGGTAAGAAGCGTTTATTGATCAGCCTAATGTAATCTTACACAAACTAAGTGAAAAAAACCTCTTTTACACCGACAACTCTTTAAACGTTATAGTGATGCGCTCATCGGTCACGTCTGTGATTGGCTGATTGAATGAATGCTAAAATTAAATAACATCAAAAGCAAACAATAAAGAGTTATAGCCTATAAAAACCTAAATATAAATGATTAGCAGACCGCATCATATTTGACCTCAGAGTTAGAGCACATGTGATCGGCGCCCCCTCTAGGGGTGAATCTAAATATAATCTTTAATAAACTTTGGACTTTGATACATAATCTTTGGACAGTTACACTCCAAAAAAAGATTTTCAAGAAAAAAATTCTTAGTATTTTTGTGTTGCTTTCAGTAAAAATATCAAAAAATTCTTAAATTAAGATGCTTTTTCTTGATGAGCAAAATGACCCAAAAAGTCTAGTTTTAAGACCAAAAATATCAAATGTAAGTGATTTTGTCCATAAAACAAGCAAAAAAAAAAAAAAAAAAAAAAATCTGCCAATGGGGTAAGCATATTTTTCTTGAATTTAGTGTTTAAGAAAAATGTTCAAGATGTTTGCTTACCCCATTGGCAGATTTTTTGCTTGTTTTATGTACAAATTCACTTCAATTTGATATTTTTTTGTCTAAAAACGAAACTTATTTTCTTAGCTCATTTTGCTCATCAAGAAGAAGCATCTTAATTTAAGAATTTTTAGATATTTTTACTGAAAACAAGACAAAAATACTAAGAATATTTTTTCTCGAAAATCTTTTTTTTGCAGCGTAGGGCATTGCAAAAAAATTACTTTCTTAGTATTTTTGTCTTGTTTTCATAGAAATATCAAAAAATTCTTAAATTAAAGGATAATTCTGGTATTTAACACTTTGAGTCTCATTTCTGGTTTGTTTTGGATGAACTACAGTGATGGACACAGAAATTTTGACAATGGGTCGTGTCTTGACTTTTCGACTCATTTAGAAGCGTCTCTTGACTGCTTCAGAATGGAAGTCAATGACCATGCACAAAATGTCATTAAAACAACACTTAACGTTCATTTTCAAAACTGTACTACTCACCGAGTGGTTCGTGGTGTTTGTTGATGATGGACAGAATATTCGAATATTCGAATATTCTGGTCCAGCCCTACAAATATGGGAAAAATTTATTCTGAGAGAAAACGAGCGAAAAAACTACAACCACATGTAAACAGTCCCTTTTCTGTTTCCCGGCGGCGGAGTGATATATCAGCGAGCAATGAGTCTTCCAAGAGAAGTCAATGGAATTTTACAAAATGCCAAATAAAACACGACAGAAACTGTATTTCGCTACACAACTTGTTTTTAATCATCAACGAACACCACGAACCACTCGGTGAGTAGCACACTTTTGAAAATGAACGTTAAGTGTTGTTTTAATGACATGTTTGTGCATGACCATTGACTTCCATTCTGAAACAGTCAAGAGACGCTTCTAAACGAGTCAAAAAGTCAAGACACGACCCATTGTCAAAATTTCTGTGTCCATCACTGTAGTTCATCCAAAACAAACCAGAAATGAGACTCAAAGTGTTAAAGACACACTATGCAGTTATTTTACCTTAATATAACAGCTTCAAAGTCATTTCGATGGTAAACGAAGTCATAGTAGGGCGAATCATCCTCCTGTTGAAGCTCGGGGAGGACGCCGCTAGCAAAACCACCAATGCAAGCTTGAGAGAACCGCCCCTGACAAATCTCGCGAGAATCACGACTCGCTTTACGGCAACGACGTCACACACGTTAGGCTTGTTCGACTTCGTGCAGCGCTGCAAGAACCGGCAGTCGGATGACGTAAAAGTACTGCGAGAATGATCCGAGACGGCACTTTGACGTCATCCGGCAGTCGGTTCCTGCAGCGCTGCATGAAGTCAAACAAGCCTATAACAACAACTGCACGCGCGCATTTGAGACGTGATGCTCGATGAGGGAAACAGCTAAGAAAACCCGTTCGGAAGAGAGTAGAAAGCGAAAAAGAGAATCTGACCGAGTTAGGAACCGGACAAGAGTCCAACTCGGTCAGGTTTTTACTCGTTGGCGTGAGCTAATAGACAGCACTGAATGCAAAAGGGCTGCTGATCTGGCGATCTTGTTGATGGACAAGTAAGTAAATCTCTTATTTGTAAATGTGTTTGCGGTCTATGTTGTATGTGGTTGCGCTTGCTTGTAGTGTGTATTTTTTTACTATGCTGTTCATTCATCCAGTGTTGATAATTAGACCAGTAAAATAACTTCAACAAGGGTCTAGCTAGCTTACGATCATAAGAGCATTTAGCAGACTTGCTAACAAACACTCGTTTCTCTTACATGTTTTTTTTGCCATCTAAACTCAAGTGTTGTGTTGTGTACGTAGTCATTTGTCTAATTTCGATTTCTTATGGCCAACGAATAACGGCCAATGTTATGAAATAATGCAACGTATACATTACAATTAACTTTGTCAATGCATTTTGTAATGTTTACAATTAAATAACAAATGAAATTATACAGTAGACATAACGTTAGACTATAGACTGTTTACTTGTGATTAAGCTGCAATCTTGTAAAAACGTAATAAGCCAGCAAACGCGGTAGGCTACTTTATTATTATATGCCTACTCTACACTTGGCATAAACTTCTTATTATCCTATTACCATCTTCTGTAGTTAGTAGACATGCAGTAGCCTAATATTTGTATGAAATTGTGAAACATTCCCTGGTCATTATCTTAGGAGTCCATCTCTGCATATTCACGCCCAACACTATCCTTACAGGTGCGTACAGAGTGGGGGTGCGAAATTACGACAGTTGCAAGTTTTCCCCAGTGACTCTAGGGGTCGCTGTTTGACAAAAACATCAAACTGCATGGAATGCCTTTAAATACCGGAATTATCCTTTAAGATGCTTTTCTTGATGAGCAAAATGAGCTAAGAAAATAAGTTTAGTTTTTAGACAAAAAATATCAAATTGAAGTGAATTTGTGCTTAAAACAAGTACACATATCTGCCAATGGGGTGAGAATTTTTTTTTAAATTAGTTGACTTTTTTCTTAAACACGTAATTTAAGAAAATTGTCTTAACCTATTGGCAGATATTTTTGCTTGTTTAAAGCACACATTCACTAAAATTGTATATTTTTTGTGTTAAATCTAGACTTATTGTCTAAAACTAGACTTATTTTCTTCATTTTCATCATTTTGCTCATCATTGATCTAAGAATTTTAAGATATTTCTACTGATGAAGAGATGAAGCCTCTGTTATCACTGTAAAAAAGTTTTGCTGCCAGGCCAGGCCAGTAGATGGCGATGTTACTTTGTAAAGAAACACTACATGTTGGCACACATAAACAATTAATACTGCAGTGGATCGTCCGTGTAAATGGATAAAAGAAAGATTTATTACTACAAGTGATCCTGAACTATAAAGCAACAACATTTTGTAAACTTAGAGAATGTTAATAAACTTAATGTCTTTACTGCAAAAAAAAAGACTTATTTTCTGTACAAATATCTAAAAATTGTTAAATCAAGATGTGTTTTCTTGATGAGCAAAATGACCTAAGAAAATAAGTCTACTTTTTAGACAAAAAATACAATTTAAGTAAATTTGTGCTTAAAAAGGGGGAAAATCTGCCAATGGAATAAGCAATTCTTGAATTAAGCACAAATTCACTTAAATGTTATGTTTTTTTTGTCTAAAAAGTAGAATTATTTTCTTTTAATTAATATATGCACATGATGTCCATTTATCACAGATTCACGTTTGTGTAGTTTACACAGAGATGACAAGGCTTCATTATAAAATATAGCACTTTTTGGGGGTGTAAATGGCCCCTAAATGGCTTTGGATAAGAAAAGTCTCGGCTAAATGAATGATAGCAATGAAAGCAAACGTATGGTAGTTATAAACCTCCCTCACAGTTAAAGTCATCGATTTTGCTTGTGAGCACAACACAAAAAATCATTACCATCTTCATGACGGGTGATATTTTTTGAAGAGAAATCACAGCTATGGAGGAAAGTTTCCTTTTGTCCTTGAGAAACAAAGCAAGCCTGACATCACAATACTATGATTGATGATTCACGCGCAGCGTGTTTGTCAATCCCCATAACTTTTGCCAAAATGCAACGCTTTCTCCAATGAGGACGGATTGGATTTCCATTCTCATTTTAGTGCTATAACAACTCGTGATAATTTGTAGCCTCGCTGTTTAGCTGTTGGACCGCAGGCTTGTTTTAATGTAATGGCTTAACAGATCATATCATGTATTTCTATGGTGTCTCACAGGGAGAGAGGTTGAAATATTCATCTGTGATGTGCACACTGCCGTTTATAATACGCTGATTCAGTTTACTAGTTACCTCCGGCGGTACATTGATTTGGTTTGAAGAACTTTTAATTGTGATATTTGTGTACAAAAGTCTTTTACATGAATGTAACACACAAGATATACAAACATAACATCTGCTTCAGGGTTAATGGCACAAAAGTCTCAAACTCTTGTTTCTTACATATTAAAATAATCACATCGTTTTTAAGGAATGAATGAATGAATGAATGAATGAATTAATGAATGAATGAATGAATGAATGAATGAATGAATGAATGAATGAATGTTTTCTAGTTTGTTAGTGTTTGTGAATGGTTGTAAAATGTTGTAACTTTTGAAGGGATCTGAATGAAGTTTGAGTGTCAATCTCAGTCAGATCTCATCAGCTGAAGATCATCAGAGTCTCAGTCTTTCTTTCTTTCTTTCTTTCTATTCTTTCTCTTCTTTTTTTCTTTCTTTCTCTTCTTTCTATTCTTTCTCTTCTTTCTCTTCTTTTTTTCTCTTCTTTGTTTCTTTCTTTCTCTTCTTTCTTTCTTTCTTTCTTTCTTTCTTTCTTTCTTTCTTTCTTTCTTTCTTTCTTTCTTTCTTTCTATTCTTTCTCTTTTTTTTCTTTCTTTCTCTTCTTTCTATTTTTTCTCTTCTTTCTCTTCTTTCTTTCTTTCTTTCTTTCTTTCTTTCTTTCTTTCCATCTTTCTTTTTTGCGTTCTCCCATCCTTCTTTCTTTCTCTTCTTTCTCTTCTTTCTCTTCTTTCTTTCTTTCTTTCTTTCTTTCTTTCTTTCTTTCTTTCTTTCTTTCTTTCTTTCTTTCTTTCTTTCCTTCCTTCCTTCC
The DNA here is from genome assembly GCF_027580225.2 of Misgurnus anguillicaudatus. Classification (NCBI taxonomy): domain Eukaryota; kingdom Metazoa; phylum Chordata; class Actinopteri; order Cypriniformes; family Cobitidae; genus Misgurnus; species Misgurnus anguillicaudatus. Next base: position 35,126,927 of record NC_073351.2, on the reverse strand, counting down.
TTCCTTACTTATATTTTTCCATCCTTCTTTCTCTCCTTCCTTCCTTCCATCCTTTCGTCCCCTTTTCTTTCTTTCCTTCTTTCTTTCTTTCTTTCTTTCTTTCTTTCTTTCTTTCTTTCTTTCTTTCTTTCTTTCTTTCTTTCTTTCTATTGTTTCTTCTTTCCTTCCTTCCATGCTTTTGTCCCTTTTTCTTTCTTTCGTTCTTTCTTTCTTTCTACTGTTTCTTCTTTCCTTCCTTCATCCTTTTGTCCCATTTTCTTTCTTTTTTTTTCCTTTCTTTCTTTCTTTCTTTCTTTCTTTCTTTCTTTCTTTCTTTCTTTCTTTCTTTCTTTCTTTCTTTCTTTCTCCTTCCTTCCTTCCTTCTTTCTTTCTTTCTTTCTTTCTTTCTTTCTTTCTTTCTTTCTTTCTTTCTTTCTTTCTTTCTTTCTTTCTTTCTCCTTCCTTCCTTCCTTCCTTCCTTCCTTCCTTCTTTCTTTCTTTCTTTCTTTCTTTCTTTCTTTCTTTCTTTCTTTCTTTCTTTCTTTCTTTCTTTCTTTCTTTCTTTCTTTCTTTCTTTCTTTCTTTCTTTCTTTCTTTCTTTCTATTCTTTCTTTCCTTCCTTCCATCTTTCTTTCTTTCCTTCCTTCCATCTTTATTTCTTTCTATTCTTTCTATTCTTTATTTCCTTCCTTCCATCTTCCTTTCTTTCTTTCTTTCTTTCTTTCTTTCTTTCCTTCTTTCTCCCATACTTCTTTCTTTCTATTCTTTGTTTCTATTCTTTCTTTTTTCTTTCTTTCTTTCTTTCTATTCTTTCTTTCCTTCCTTCCATCTTTCTTTCTTTCTATTCTTTATTTCCTTCCTTCCATCCTTCTTTCTTTCTATTCTTTGTTTCTATTTTTTCTTCTTTCTTTCTTTCCTTCCTTCCATCCTTTCATCCCCTTTTCTTTCTTTCTTTCTTTCTTTCTTTCTCTTCTTTCTCTTCTTTCTCTTCTTTCTCTTCTTTCTTTCTTTCTTTCTTTCTTTCTTTCTTTCTTTCTTTCTTTCTTTCTTTCTTTCTTTCTTCCTTCCTTCCTTCCTTCCTTCCTTCCTTCCTTCCTTACATTCTTCCATCTTTCTTTCTATTCTTTCCTTCCTTCCATCTTTCTTTCTTCTCTTTTTTCTTTCTTTCTTTCTTTCCTTCCTTCCATCCTTCTTCGTTCTCTTCTCTTCTCTTCTCTTCTCTTCTCTTCTCTTCTCTTCTCTTCTCTTCTCTTCTCTTCTCTTCTCTTCTCTTCTCTTCTCTTCTCTTCTCTTCTCTGTATCTCTTCTCTTTTTTCTTTATTTCCTTCTTTCCTTCAACCCTTCTTTCTTTTTTCCTGCACTTTTTGGAGTTCAAAGTCAGAAGTTGTTCCCTGATCAATGTTTTCTTCCTTTGTAAGCTTGGAAAATCATGGACATTTACTAAAATAACTCCAAATGTGCTTGTCTAAAAGATGATGGACGTGTATCTGGGATGACTATACTGTGTTAGACTTGATGAGGCTAGTTCTGGTGCACTTATGTATTTACTATATTTCCTCATCTTTTCACCACTGGACCAACAGTTTTGCATCTCTGTTTGGAGCTGCAAACGGGGCAGATCATGTTATTCTTTTAATCTGCTCTTCACAAATAGTTTGATTGATTGTGTTGCATTACACTGTGAGAAATATCTGTGCTTTATTCTTCGTCTCTCAGATGAAAAGCCAACACATTATTAATAAGGTACCAAACACTTTTGTCAGCTTTATGGACTTTATGGTGAGGTTTTGATATATATTCACAGTTTTATTTGATCTTTTCATCTATTGCCCTCATGTCATCTTACATTTGACTACAGAGACTTCTGTGACATTTCAAGTTTTATTCTAGCGCCCTTGGACCCAAAGGTAGTAGATCACACGCAGATTTATTTGATTTTGGGACGTCTCAGCGTGATAAACTTCATCAGGGTTAAGATCTCCCCGAGGTCTCAGAGAGATCAATTATTCTGACAGAATTATAGAAGTTTGTGTGTCTTACAGGAATAAATACTAAGCATTTTTGTAGCTACTGATTTAATAGAGTAGTTTTGTCCTTTAGTACACTGGAAACATAAGTTATATAAACATTAAAGTCTCTGTGAAATCAAAATGAACTACATGTTCCTGATATAAGTTTCTGATCTTATTGTGTTTATCAGCACCTGTTGTTTCAAAGGAAAATATGTGTAGTCAAAATCTTAGATTTGCATTATACAAAATAAGATTTGCATTACCTCTGAAATGACTTTGTTTTGACAGACATTACTTGCAGTGCTGGTGAAATTTATGTAAAGCAATAGGCTAGCTATTTAGACATTGTTTTAGTTGTAGATCATTACTACATACACGCATACATGCTCCTTATAGACCGATTTTACTTGTTTCTTTCTAGGAGACTAATTCGTTGATTGAGATGAACTTCAAAAAGAAATACATTTAGGAAATGCTCTCCTTTAAAATGAAACAACCCTTACTAAAGCTTTGTAAGAGAGCCAGTGAGCGTTTAATTGCTGTCTTGCATGTTTCATTTGCCTCTGTCAGGTGCGGTGCTGAGGATAGATGTGTTGGAGTCAGCGGAGGATTTGGATCAAACTTTGTCATTAATGCCCATCTGAATTTTGGCAAGAAATGTGAGTTTATATCCAACATAACCTTCTGTCTTGGTTTCTCCCAACAGTAAGAACATTTCTGCTTTTGATTTACTATATAATGGCAGTAGATGAGCTGTAAAAGAGATTTTCAAGGTTAGAAGACATTTTATAAATTCTGTGGACGACATTGATTTTACCCAACGTGATCTCATGAGAATGTGTATTTTTTCATGTAAAGTGTGGTTGTACCACACATACATTTACTTACATTTCCATACACACTTAAAGGTTTAATATGGATGTATTGACAGGACTAATACGTAAATTATTTAAAAATTAACAGCTTTACAGACGTACAGATTTGTACGTATTCCTATTCATAAATATAAAAATCTCAGGGATTGGTGTTTCTTAATCATATTAATAGCATTGACTTATTTATTTAAGACAGTTTACTCATTTACCTACACTGTAAAAAAAATCCGTAAAAAATTGTAAATCTCTGGCATCAATGTCGCCAGAGAAATTCCGTCAAATTACGGTAAAAAAATGTTTTTCAAAATTACATACAAAAACTGTAAAAATACAGAGAATCTTTTACAGTCCTAATTCATTAAATTACAGAATATTACTGTTAATAATTGTTATAAAACAAAACAGGTCAATCCCTGTAAATATACGGCTTTTATTAGTTATTTTATTAAATTGCTCTGTCTTTTAAAATACAGTTTATCTTTGTAAAATAACTAAAAACACCTGTATAAAAACGTATTAATTATGTGAAAATACATGAAGTATACAATGTTCATGACTTTCAAAGAAATATGTACTACACTTTAAAACCTTAAAACGAAAAACATTTAGTAACACTTCACTTGAAGGGGTGTTCATAAGACTGACATGACACCTTTATAATTATGATATGACACGCGTCATGAAAATGAAGGCGATTTTATGCACCTTTATGACAACTATCATTAAGTGTCATTCGCTCAATTATGTCATTTTTAATGCAAAGATAATTGTTTGAGATGTCTTTGTTATGACAAATATAATACATCAAAACTTGTCATGACAACTTGACATTACCAAGACAACGTAACTTGTCATAAAGCTGTCATAAACATAACATAGCAGATTAATTATTAAACTTAAGTAGCTTTATGGGTTAACATTACATTCAACCTCAACTACAGTGGTACAAATTGAACTGGTCATTAAAGTATAATTAAGTGTTAATAGTTAAAAATTGTTGTATAACAGCATCATAAATATTTTTCTTGACCTCAACTACAGTGTTACAAATTAAACTTGTTATTAAAATGTCATTAATACTCTTTTAAATAGTTTTATAACAGCAAATATTCTTAATTTCATAATGTTTTTTTTAGTTAGATAAATAAAATCAATCATCCAATAATAATAATAATTAAAATTGATAAAATTATATTTTATTGCATTTGGAGACCGATTAATCTAAGATTAAACAGTACAATAGAGGGTTAAGCCATGCAGCGTTTGGTCCACATCGTTGCAAAAAGTTAATTACATTAAATTAATTAATTTAATTAATACTTTTTTGGTTAGTGTTTCTTCTGTGTCAGAAAATGTCAGAACCCTCTGTGTGAGGAAAAACAAGTTCTGTTAGTTGTCATTTTTTTTATGCATTTTTATGCAGGAAACATGTTTTAAATGTGTTGAATAAAGTTGTTGAAAGCTTTGTGGTGATGACATTGATGTTGGGTTTGCTTGTGGCCTAAGGTTAGTTTTTCATTTCTAGTCAACGCATTTACACTTTACATTTTAATAAATTTATAAGAACTGTGACAATAAGAACTAAAACCTTAATATTTCTCTGTGAAGTAACTGCATTTAAAATACTTTCTGGCAACAAGAGGGAGTCATTTTAATCCATTCTATGTTTTCTATTTATAAAAAAAGCAATAATGTTTTGCTCATTTTATCTAAGCATATATATTTCTCCCACTGACAATCCTTTTTTAATATAAGATAAAAAACAGATTACTTTATTATTGTTATACAAAGTGAGTTTGTGTGTTCAGTTGTTCCTATAATCAACCGTGAAAAGCTGCCAAGCAATTTTTCGACTACATGGTTTAAACAATTTCTACAGCGTTGTGCTTTGCAGCCCTATCTACATCTCACTTTACATAACTATATAATAAACATACTGATAGGGTGATATTGTTTGACTTTATGTATTAGTGTCATGTTTGGTGTGATCAGATACATTTTTTCTTGCTGTGAAGGACTGTATGTTATTCTTGAGCTTAAATACATCAGTTGGCAAATCAGTCCAACATCGAATAACTGACATCATCGCACTTTATTCAAATGTTTTATTAAAAATCCATTAAAAAGTTTGTATGCATGTTGCATTGGTGAGATTGAAATAAAATATTTAAGATTAAGAAAGATTAGCTTTGAAAAGAATTCAAGAAGCTATAAAGTTACACACAACATGTATGTTAATAGATTAAGTTTTTTTTTTCTAGAATACATCTTGTAGTAGGCTACCTTCAAAGTTTAGTGTTTGGTCCATTTCTATCACACACCTCATATTTTGATAGTTTAATCTAATCTGAGTAGGCATTAAAAGCAAATGTTGTCTCCCGGACATCACTTTTGGGCACTTTTGTAAATCCAATCCTTAAATAAATCCAATGGGCAATTCCTTGCAAATGTCAACATTAGCATAAAAAGTAAATCTATATTTGGTAATTTAAATATTCATGCAAAGTGTCTCTTAATTTTTAAGGTATTTTTTCATTCTTTTCTATAGTTAAATAAGTGCAAATTTCAGAATTGTCACATTAATAAATGTCACATACCATTATTTGTTTCTTAAATGCACATAAAATGTTATTAAAATAAAATAAATGATTTTTTTTTTTTTGAAGAGCTGTCCTTTCTCTATTTGTTGGGAATTATTGGATCTGGTTTGTGCATTTTAATAAACAGAAATCCTACTCAGTATGTTGTCTTCCAAAAACTTGTTTGTCAAATCCATAATGCATGCATGTTTCCTCATCTAAAACTGTCACGACTGGTAACAGGAGTGAGGACGCAAGTGCTGGGTTCACCATGAAATAAATAACATTTATTAACAGAACGGAAATAAAACAACAGGCGGGTAAACACAGGAACATCCAACAGAAGGAACAGGAACAGACATGAACGTAATGACAATGACAATGATCCGGCGACAGGTGAGAAACAGACAGCAGTATAAATACCCAACACTTAACAGGGAACAGGTGTGATGAATCAGTCCGTGAATGTCCAGGTGACGTAATCGGAGAGACCAACAAAACATGACACGGATCACCGTGACATGACCCCTCCCTCTAAGAGTGGCTACCAGACACTCACCTAAACAAAACAAACACAAAAGTCCGGTAGCGAGAGTCCAAGGGAGGGGTGGAGGGCTTGAGGACCCTGGCGATGCCGGCAGCCGCCGGGACGAAACCAACAGGACGGTGGGCCGGACTACGCCAGGAGAACCGGAGCGATCGCTCCGAGAACCGAGGCAGACGAATTACCCCCCTCCTGGGAATCGCCGACGATCCGATGCCCCCCGGAAGTCATCTCCCGTCCCCTCGCGGAAATGGGGACCCTCACTTCGGTAGCCACCCCGGGGAAAAGATCGGGCGTGGTCCGTTCCGGATCCCCCTACGAGCGGGACGGTGGTCCTCCGAGGGACCGTCGACGACGACGACTCAACCGTTGGGGGACCGCCTGGGCCGATCCTCCTCCCCCAGGCCCGCAGGAGCGAGCGATCGCTCACGGTGGTCCCCAAGAGACATCGGGGCTGGTGGAGAATGAACCCCGATGTCACTACTCCCCCTCGACGAAACTCCTGGGGGAGCCGCCCTCCGTGAACCCGCTGCGTCCAGTCTGGCCGGATCATTCTGTCACGACTGGTAACAGGAGTGAGGACGCAAGTGCTGAGTTCACCATGAAATAAATAACATTTATTAACAGAACGGAAATAAAACAACAGGCGGGTAAACACAGGAACATCCAACAGAAGGAACAGGAACAGACATGAACGTAATGACAATGACAATGATCCGGCGACAGGTGAGAAACAGACAGCAGTATAAATACCCAACACTTAACAGGGAACAGGTGTGATGAATCAGTCCGTGAATGTCCAGGTGACGTAATCGGAGAGACCAACAAAACATGACACGGATCACCGTGACAAAAACAAAAAGTATAGACTGATATTTTTCTGATGTCTGGACTCTATCATTAGGGGTGTTGGAAAATATAAACAGATGGTTCAATATATTGGTAATAAATCCATTCTCTGTGAATTTACATTTCAAGTTTTGACTGCAGATGTCACATCCACAACACTGGCATTGCTCCAATGCAGTAATGTGAGCTTACATTCTTAAACATTGCCGCAGTACATTGTTTCTAGGAAATGATCATAAATATGCAATTTGCAAAAGTTTAATAACTTCTGAATATATTTGTTTGGAATAAATTAACTCGGTGCTTGTGTTGCTTTGTGGAACAGTGGCAGAAAATCAAAGTCTATGAACAGATTTGCATCCCTCTTGGCTTCTCCCTCTCTCTCTGTGTGCGTCTTTATGTGTTTGTTTTTTTGTGTTTGTCCAGGTGTTGTATTTGTGCAGTCCATACTTAGCAGATGCTGTGGTGTGTGTTCCTGCATACTGTGATCAACCTTCACACTGTCTTGTCAAACCCTGAAAAATGAACAAATATCAAGCCTTTACCCAAGGAGTCTCTGTGTGAGTCTAAGTTAAGATTGAGCATTCCTAATACTATGAGATGATGCGTCCTACGCCTTCAGAAAAAGGTTTAAAACTGTAAATTTTTTGTCGCTGGGGTGGTACCTTTACAGGTATACTAAACATAATACAATGTTGTACCTTTTTGGGGGTACATTACTGTACCTTACGGATGTATTGTGTACCTTTAAAGGTACAGTTCACGGTTTTGTACCCTTAACATTTCACTGGTACAAAATTATTTCTTAGGGTGCATAATAGTTTCTTAGGGTATACACCAAAAGGTATAACATTTTAATGTGTTATATACCCATAAAGGTAGAAAAATGTACCTTTGAGGATACCACCCCAGTGAGAGAAACTTTAGACAATTTTGTACCTTTTTCTGACAGTGTAGGAAGGCTGCATATCTCTTTTGCCACATCATCAAAGGACATCTCAATCCCAAGGATGCTTCGAAGGCAGCATCTGTTTTGTGCCCTTCATTCTGCCACTTTTAAAGGATGCATGCACTGTATCCTTCGTGCCTCAAATCACCCACAATCCTTTGCACACATTCAAAAAACATTGCAAGAATCAAATTGGCACTTTCATCTCCCATTTTCATTCTTAAAGGTGCAGTGTGTAATTTTTTGAAGGATCTCTTGACAGAAATGCAATATAATATACAAAACTACATTGTCATTGGTGTAATAAGACCTTTTTATAATTAATCATTATGCTTTTATTACCTTAGAATAAGATGTTTTTTTCTACATGCACGTGGGTCCCCTTACATGGAAGTTGCCATTTTGTGCCACCACGTTTCTACAGAAGCCCTTAACGGACAAACATTTTTGTCTCCGACGATGGGATGTTTTTCTGGTGGCGGCTACTGTAGCTTTTTTATGCATTTCAAAAGCGAAGGGTGAGCAGTGGACTGAGCCGTTGGTTGCAATTTGCAATCTCACCACTAGATGCCACTAAAATTTACACACTGTACCTTTAAACCATACAGTGTATAAGAGATAATGTACTGCCAGAACAAACTAAATCTGTGATCAGGACCCTGGGTAGATCACCCTAAAGAGATTTGTTTTGTAAAAATTTTTTGCATTATGGGTTGTAATTCTTCTAATGCACATTAAGGTGTAGACATTGTGTTATTGAAATCCAGTAAACTATAAACAAGACCAGTGGCGGCCACTGCCGGCCAGTCCCTTGTTTTTCGAGGGCGCACAAATTGCGAAGCTTGTCAAAACATATATTTAGCCCTTATGCAATCTCACGAAAATTTGTGTTATAGTCACAAAATTTTTGATTAATGTATTCGTGCTATTGACACTCGATTTTTCACTGTTTTCCGTGCCCCTGGAGCATAAATATCTTTTTCGTGGCACACAGCACAAATTTCTACAGTTTTTCGTTCCTGTTGCACGACTTCATGTATCGTCTCATTTTATATTTTGTTTTCTCATTTTTTGTCTCTTACCCAATTTATAAAAAACTGAAGCAAAAACTAATTTTACAACAGTTAAACTCTAACAAATCTAACAAAATTTCTTTACTAAAATGCAATTATCTCAGCTTTTTTCTCAAAATTTGTTCTTTTTGAAGAAACCTACCCATATTTGAGAGGTGATTAAAAGAGAGCAAATGAAGATAGGATGAAATGCCTTATTTGATATATTTGTATGTTTGTATGTTTATATATATTTATAAAATAAAATTTTCCTGGAAGGCATTTTGTGAAAATCACCAAAAAAATGCATGCAAGCAACTTTATAAAAAAAAGGCATGACGGGGAATGAGTTAATGGAAAGTTGTAATAACTTCATGTGGTGATACATTGCATTATCTTCAACTTTCAAAGTTGTCTTCAACCTTGAACTGTCAGAAGGACTAGGAAGTAAACAGCCTTCCTAGGGCACGTCCTCGCATTCAAGAAACACCACATGAATACTGGATAGTTTAACGCTCAATATGGCCGCTTTGGCATCAAAAGCCCGCCTTTCAGTTAAAAGGACCAATCATCAATCGCTTAAGGCTGATGATTCTATGGGGGAAGGGCTATAAGTACGCTTATACCAAATGTATATGTATGCCTATTGCCAATCCAGTTAACCAGATTGATGATAATGGCATACTAGTAAAATACAGAAAGGCTTTGTAAAGCTTTATAATGTGACCATTAGCTGCTGATTTACACACACTAAATTACACACACTGATTGAACGAGTCTGAGAGCGCATTTCAATTAAACCTCATTAAATATTAAGTTTTCTGCCGGCTTAACTTGAATCCAGGACTAGAGCTGGTTTGTGATAGCTTCAGATAGATTTCTTCTGCAGTGGGTTAGTTAAGTTAATAGCATGACCTTCTGTGTGACCGTGAAGTAGGTGTGCTAAATTTTTCCTTATTTCTTCAAGGTACAATGAAGATGGGGTTATCTTCTTGAAACAGGAAGCAGGATTTGGGTTGCTAGAGTTTTATAGCTTTCAAAGTACAAGTAAAAAAGTGAAAAATTGGGTTTCCAAACTCAACAGAGATAAAGTTATTCCTGCACGACTCTATACGCAAGAAGCAATTGGTTTGGTGTTTTGGACGCGTGCCAGTCGATGGTACAAAAAAAAAACTGGCACAGTTCATCAGAGCGGTGATTCTGTCGTGAATAAGACCATCCGTCCGTTACCAAGCAACGGTTCGGTTCGCTCCATCATCAGCGCCGGCCCGGGAGACAGTACTGAAATGTTGTTATTGATGGCTCTGTACACTCGTCTAATCTCTCGGCTGACACAGAGGGTTTAAATAACCGCAGGAGAAATGAGGACAGATGTCTGCGACTGTGCATGCTGCCCGTGCCCCTGCTGGCAAAGAGTCAATTAAAGTTGAAGAACTTTCCGATCGGAGTTAAAAGTCAAAAGTGATGTGAATAGAAGGCAGTTAATAACTTAAAATATTCCTACGTGTGTATATCTGTATGCATTCCAGATGCCGGGGACCGTGGTTGTCCTGAGGGTTGTCACCATGGAAACGAAATGACTTCGGTTGGACCAAATTTGGATTTAGATGAGCATTATTTCAACCATACAGTGTATAAGAGATAATGTACTGCCAGGCGATTGAACCTGTGATCAGGACCCTGGTAAGGTCACCTTAAAGAGATTTGTTTTGTAAAATTTGCATTGTGGGTTGTAGTTCTTCTAGTGCAAATTAAGGTGTAGGCATTGTTTTTTATCAAAGTTTTATTGTAACATAGTAAGAAGTAAACTATACACAAGACCAGTGGTGGCCGGTGACTTTTAAAGGCGCATGATGTGAAGCTTGTCAAGGCATGTATTTATCCCTTATGTGCATTATGTGTGATGTCAAAATACATGTCTGCTGCAGACGCTTTGAATGGGTTTATAATAAAAGAGACACTCATGAATAATCAAAGTTTGTGTTAATTTAGTGTATTTTATGAACGTGAGTGTCTCTTTTATCACGAACCCTTTCGACGTGCATGCAGTAGGCACGTATTTTGACAAGATGCATGATGCAATAAGCACGTATTTTAACATGATGAGCAACACACATGACAACCCAAACACACGTTCCTAGGTAGATAAGTCACTGGCCGCCACTGCACAAGACCATGCACAAAGAGTACTAAAGATTTTTTTAAATATATTAAATTAAATTCAATTTTATTTATATAGTGCTTTTCACAATTGGTAATTGTTTCAAAGCAGCTTTACATTGATTAAAGCAGGGAAAACACAGAAAAATCGACAGAAAGCATAACATAATACAGATAGCATAAGCAGCAGAATTTGCTGCAGCTATAAATCAACATTATAAGCGAGCGTATTACTAATGTAACGTATAGAAGAGGATGCTAAATTAAGCCAATGAAGGCTGACTCCCCGGGTGGAAAACCCCCTAGGAGAAAAACCCCCAGACTTTTTTAGCCGGGGGAAAAAAGTCCTAGGAGGAAAAAACCCTTGGGAGATATAGTATATATGTAAACGGGTTCTGCCGGTGGTCGTCGGTCAGGCATCAGCTGGGCATCACGTTGAAGGACGGCTAGTAAATCAGGGATGTTCCGACCTTCACATTTACCGGAACTGGGTCTGTTTGTCTCATTGTCCTCAAGATTGAGGACAAGACAGGGAGAGAAACAAAATCCTATTAGCGTTGGGGCCGTTGACATGTAATGTAAGTGTCACACAGTGATGTGGTTTAAGTTAGCTCGGTTCCAGACAGGCTAACTATTGCGGCATAAGTATATTACGCATAATTGAGGATTTAGCAAATTTGTGGGCCCAGGGTGAATCTATGTATGGGGGCCCCCATCTGATCTTCAAAACAGTAACAGAAACTCATTTGACTAAGGTCAGAAGCCCCACTGTCGTCGTTAATACTAACGTACAGTGGCAAACGGTTTTGTATGACATACTATTCTCAAGACCATGGAAAAACGCCAAATCGCAACCCGACCATACGTGCCAAATTGAGACTCAACCATCTACTAATTCAAAGTTTCAACATATTACTTAAGAATATTAATAAAATGTACCATGCTTTGAAGTAGGGATGTGCATCGATGCATCGCGTTCCCATTAAAAAGACCTGTCTAAAATTGATTCTGAATCGTAAGGCTCCGATTCAGTGTTTCATGCACAGCTTGTGCCTGTACTACGGTTCCGTGATCAGTAGGAAGTCCTTATCAATCTAAAATCACTACAAGTATAACCTGCATTTAAAAAAGCAACACTCGTCAAACACAATCATTTAAAATATTCTTTATTATCATGAAAATACCTGAAACAATCTGAAGAACAGCGATATAAATATGCCTATAGATATTTCCTGGAATAGTGTTAGTAATGCTATTTCTTCTGTGGCACAAATGGTGTTTCTAAGCGAGAGCGCCCCCTGGCTCTTGGATGTGGCTGCATTTCACCGTAATTCATTCAAATTCATTCATTGAGAAAACGTGCATTTGCCTGATTAATTGTCACAACCCTACTTTGAAGTGTTGATGATAATAAGGTTTTAATTTATTTATTTATTAGGTTGTACAAGCTAGCTATTGTGAGATAAGTACCATTACTAAACAAATTATGTGAATACCATGTTAAAGAAAAAGTCTTAAGTCTAGATTTAAAGTGATTGACTGTGTCTGATTCTCGGACATCGGTTGGTAAATCATTCCAGAGCTTAGGGGCTAAGTAGGAAAATGATCTGCCACCTTTAGACACTTTTGATATTTTAGGGATAATTAGGAGACCAGAATTTTGCGACCGCAGTGCACGTGATGGATTGTATTCTGATAGTAGTTGTCTAAGATATGAGGGTGCTAGGCCATTTAAAGCTTTTTATGTGATTAGTGATATTTTAAATTGTATGATCGAGCTTGCAAAAGCGTTTTGAACTAGCTGAAGCTTGTTAACTTGATTTGCATGGCATCCGAGTAACGAGTTACAATAGTCTATTCTAGAGGTCATAAAAGCGTGGATATACATGCAAACATTTTAGGACATGAGCATATAAGTAAACCCATTTGCATCTTCACGGTAAGAATATTCAACCCTTGGCATTTAAAACCAGTAATAAAGTTCTGTCTATGATAAGGTGTATGCATTGTATTTGGATATCTGTTTATGTATGCATCTTTGAATTCATAGACGTTATTTCTGCATAATCTTTGAGCAGACAAACAAAAGGATAAAACATTATTCATCATCAGTGCCTTGTGTGCAGGTAAGCTAGCCAAATCACATTCACATTGACTTTATGAAACCATTAAAAGTTGCTCGGGAAGTAAAAAAAAACAATAATATGCACACCAGTTGTCACTAACTTTGTGATTTATGCACAATGGACTACTGAATAATTCTGTGTAATGGGTTGAAGCGTACATTTTGTTTATGTACTACACTTTTATTGGTAGCTGAGAGCATACTCATATTAGGCAAAGTATTTATTACACATTGTGTGTAGGAGTTTGCTGAACGATTGCCGTTACAATTCTGCTGAGCTTTCTGTGGAGTTTGCAGATGCAAATTCATGTTTTTATCTTTTTTATGAGTCATGAGGTAGTTTCTCATTCTCAGAGTTAGTATGAAGTTTTGGGTTCTGTTGGAGGACTCTGGTACTGTAGTCATCTGAAACTCAAATTTACCCTGCACAAATGATTTGGATCGCAAATTCTTAATGAATTTTATTCACAGCGTATAATATATGTGCTGCTTTCAGCTAATACAAAAGCATTCATCGTCTACAAGCAGAAGTTTTAATCCTCTGCCCGTGAGCTTGCGCTAGTATTAGCTTTTCAAATTGAATTAAATAAGCAGTGGAGTTTCTTTTTGCTTTATACAAGAAAGCACTATTATGTGTACCCAAAAATTATAGTCAGGGTCTTTATACTTGTTTTTTTTACCCTTTTGATCTAATGAAAAGGAACATTGCATATTGTAGTGTACTTCTTACATGTGTTAATATAAAATAAAGTGACGTGTATGCTCAGAAAAAAGTCCAGTGTTAAATTAAGTCTTACAGACTCGGATAAGCCGGCGCACTGAATCCCTTACAAGAACCAGAGTCCCGCCCCCAACCAATCGACACCCACCAAGTATCATCAAAAACTGGGCTTTATACTACTCCCTTACTCGACACCCTCCTCCTCAAAAACCTCAGGAGGAGGGCCGAGCAAATGATAACATAATGCAGTACTTAGCTTTAAACTTTACTCTGGTTTGGGAATTAATAGCCCGATTTGGGGTTTTATTAGTCTTGTTTTAGAATTATGGCCTTCTTTAGTGGACTTCTTTTACTGAAAATGGAAAGAGGAATGTCAATATCTATGTGAAGTATTTTGGAAGAGGTGGGTTTTAATTGTTTTTTGAATGTTAAAAATGATGTGACGGACACAATGCCAGAGTTTCTTTGACTCACAAAAGTGTTAAAAAAGATTTTTTTCCCAATGTGCATATCATCGCTGTCCGATGAAAACCACGTCCATGTCCATTTTGCTGATTTTGAGATTTTTCAACGGATTGAACGTCCAGGTTCATTTCCGTATACAGTATGCTTCACATATCTAAATGGCCAATGAAAAGTTGTAAAATCATGTCATCTGATTTTCACGTATATCCATTTTGTGTCAAAGCTGTCAATCACGCCGCGTATCTCCCGCCCTGTGGAAGCATCTCGCTGGTCTCGTGAAGTTTCATCGAAGCTCAGCACTGGATAGCCAAATAAACAGCCTGGTGAGACAATGACTTTCCTTCATCGAGGTAAACGTTTCCCCCCTGAAGCCAGACGTACATCTAGGAGTGATAACATTACGGTAGGACTGTGCAAACAAAGTATCTGTCTAGCACCATGTCAGTGTTTTGATTCATTGTCCCTTCATAGTTTGCAAGAGACATTTAATAAATTTATAATTAATATTAAATAAACTAAGCGTATTTAACTAAGACGTAGGCTATTTAATAAACTGAGCGTATTCATCTGTCAATATGAAACGCGACTTGGCCTTTCTAATAAATGATCGGAAGAACGCGTATCGACCACCGTTACTGTAAAATATGCACGTATTTTAAACTCAATTTTGGTCAAATGTGGATTATATCATTTCACTGGCAAGAATATGGTTACATGTAAAGATGCCGTACCAAGTATGACATTGCTACATTCAACTGCTTTTGAAATACAGTGTTTTTTTCACTTCCTGAAAAGCAACTGTTTTGGACATACGTGAGTTTCATCGGGCAGCGACGATATGTAAAGTTTTAGCTCAAAATAGCTCAGATAATTTATTATAGCATGTTAAAATTGCCACTTTGTAGGTGTTGAGCAAAAATGTGCCCTAAAATATATTTTTGTACTTTAAAGGGGGGTCTCTCATTACTTATAGGAGGTCCGGGACCACCTCAGCCCCCCCCCCCAATTCGAACAGTCAAACTATCTTAAAATGCAAGTGCCTTTTGCCAGTAATTTCTTTTTCTAAGGCATGCTTAAATCAACAAAAGTCTAGTCCTGACGGCCAAAGCTAAGTCTTGTCTTTGAAACCAGGCTATAATCTGTTTAGTTAATTTTAAAAAAACTTTTAGGAGTGCACAGGCATAAATATGGCCTCAAAGAAATGGACTAAAAAGAGTCTTTAATACTCATAGTTTCCCAGGACACCCCTTACAAAAGTGGTAAAATAAAATTTAATGTCCTGAAAGATTAATAAACATTAGGGTGGTCTCTTCTGTCTGCAGCCTCATGATCATCCAGACTGCCAAAACATTAATGAGGCATTAATGATGATGCTTTAATGCCCACATCCTGTACATCCACACTGCACACACAGATAAGATGCTGGTGTTGTTGTTTTTATTAAGCGGTTTTATCTGCTGTGAAGCAGAGGGAAAAATACCTTAATTGAATTCCCATTTAGGTCAGAAGTGCAAAGCTGCCGGAGCTAAGATGTATACAGACTCCTTTACACATATTTAAATTAGATTAAACAATGGAAGCATTTTTATATTTTGATCTTATTTGCACAAAAATGTAATAAAGACAAGAATTATTTTATAGTGGTTAAAAGATTAGAAAAAGACTAGAAAAACGATTGACTGAATGGTTTTGGAAACCCAAAAATGGGTATTTTATGGCAATGCTGTGAAGAATTAAAGATGCACATTGTAACTTTTAAAAAGATTTCTAGACAGAAATGCAATATAATATAAATAACTATATTATCATAAAGACCTCACAAAATGAACTGTATTGTTTTTATTACCTTAGAATGAGACATTTATATCTACATACATCACGAGTTCTCTTACATGGAAGATGCCATCATGTTTCTACAGTAGCCCTAAACGGACAAACTGTATTTTGTTACTACGTTGTCTCAGACGAAGGCGTGTTTGTCCTGTGGTGGCTACTGTAGCTTCTCTATGCATTTCGAAAGGGAGGGGTGAGCTGTGCCGTGCCGTTGGTTGCAATTCACAATCTCACAACTAGTATTAAGTACTGTGATAAATGATGAAGAAAATATGAAGAGTTTGGTTCCAAAACGCAATAAAAAAGAGTTACCGCCAAAATCAGTGTATCAGGTTAGTATTAAAAAGTAAATTCTTAATTTTAGGTAAAATCCAATATCCACCGTGTTATTCTGTCATCTTTACTCACTTTTTCCCAAAACGCGATAAACGCCACTCCTCCTTTTCTGCAGAATGCAATAAATCCGCTTAACCAATCACAGCGCACCATTCCACGTATTGTAAACAACAATGGCGGTGCTTTGAATACACACAGAATCTTAGTTTTCCTCATCTACTTTGTACTTTGTGATCAACAAACAAACGAAAACAAAATAGTAATTTTGATGGCATTGATAAACCTGTGGTGATTTTCTGTTGCGGAGAAGAAACGTAAGCCATCAAAATCGAATAATTTATGCAAGAGGCACTCGGCTGAAGGAAAAATGCCGGCTGTTGCTTCTCACACGACAGCATCAAGCTTCTGTCATGCTAACACATTGACCTCAGAGGATCTTATGAAAAACTTTCCATTATTTTACTCAAAGTCAACAAAAATTAAGCAGGACCAAAACATTTTGCAGCTGATCGCTGTCAAAAAAGTTCAACGATGACGTCCCAACAATGACAATGTTCTTAATATGACAAAGTAAGTGTTTTGATTAATGCCAAATGTTTATTTTTTAAATCTGTGTATACTACTAGTCAACTAAATTAGTATAACATGGCAAAGATGAATGCACATTTATATATTAATTCAATAGATTTATTGAATTTTGTGGAAAAAAATATTTGTTTTTATAATAAATCTTTGAAAATCAAATGATGGATCTAAATTACTAATTTTATTATAATCTAAATATGCTATGTGAAAGCTTGTAACAGAAAATAGTGGTTTTCTTCTTCTCAATTTTTAGGTTTAGAAAACACGTTTTTACCTAAATTAGTCAAAATGAATTTATTGCATTTTGGAACCAAACTCTTCAAATATTATGTAAGTATTGTGATAAATGATGGTAAGCACACAGTTGATGATACCCACTGAATTCCATCGTATTTGTTTTTCCTACTATGGAAGTCAATGGTTACACTTAGCTGTGTGCTTACCATCATTTATTAAAATATCTTCTTTTGTATTCATCAGAAAAAATAAATTCATACAGGTTTACAACAACATGAGGATGAGAAAATGATGACAGAATTTTCATTTTTTGAGTGAACTATTTGTTACAAACTTTCCTTTAAGAGTTCAGTGGTGTGTTGTCGCTGTCCATGGTACTGATTATAATGTTATAATGAGAATTTCTTTAAACTCAGGTTTATACAGAGACCTCTGTATTATCATTTGCTGTTTTATATCAGACCAGAATCGTGATCACTATAACAGTGTAACTGTAATGCAAATAAAATGATCAGACAGCAGTAAAATAAAAATACACAACCTAATTTAATCAACAGGCAACTAACACTTATCCAGAATAGTCTTGATAATAATATGTAAGCTTCTATCATAAATGTTCACTTTAGTGTTGTTTTATTTCAGAGCTTTTGCACTATTTTAATTATAATAATCTATATGCTCTCTCCTCGGGCTTATTTAGGCAAACGTGACTATTTAGTGTTGGCATCAAACACATGTTGAACTCATTTTAGGAGACTGAAGTCCTGAAGTCATTAGATAAGAATGAGAAATTTGAATTTAATTTCATTTAGGTTTAAGAGATCCTGCAGTTTCCTGCTATTCCTCAACATGGGGCGGTTGTGGCGTAATGGTTAGAAAGTCAGGCTTGTAACCCGAGAGTTACTGTTTGGAGTCTCACTGCCGGCAGGTTGCGACTAAGATGTTTTGAGCAAAGCACCTGTTCCCCATACTTCCCTGGGCGCTACTATAATTTTATTCTTTTTATTAATACTGCATGCAAATTTCCTGCATTTTCCAATTGTGTTCCAACAAAAAGACAGAAATAATTAGATATGGTCATTATACCATTGCTAAAACAACAAATCTAATGAAAGCACCAAAGACTTTTGCACAATATTGGGGGTTTAAAATTAATTTGATTGTGTGTGTGAAATCAGATAAATTGTGTAAATGAGGTAAGTGTGTAGATTCAATACGACCGGACCATTTAAGTTGTCCTTATATACATATCTTTATTATATACCTCTCTTTACTCACACGTAGTGTTGTAGTACTCGAGACCATATTTTGGTGGTCTTGTCTGGGTCTCGACTGTCTTTGGTCTCGGTCTCGTCTTTGTGGTCTCAGGATTTTAATTTAAGACCACAACTGCAGAGATTACACAAAATTGCTGTTGCATTGTCCGATTTATGTGTTAACATCATTATTGTGATGGATGCAAAACATCTGGCTTTAAAAGCGATCATTGACTTCTTATTTTCTTGCTTGTAAGAGATGAACGGGGAATGATCATGAAAGAAATATGTCAACAAAATGAATACGAACGCCCACAATATCAAAGATGTAATTGCAAAAAAGGTACTTTGAGATCTTGTTTATTTATATTATAACATGTCACATGATCTAAGAAATGCTGAATATTGATTTTATACAATCGTTAACATACGTTAATAAGTGACTTTAACGCATGATTCTGTAACTGCAGTTGTAGTACATTTACATTGCATGTTTGAAGTGACTCAAGTATGATTGTATCCCTCATGTGGCACATTGTTTTGCCAAGTGTTTAGTGTAAATGCAGATATCAGATACGATTCGCTTTTAAAAGTTGATGTAAGCGGGTCGTCCAAAAAATTGGATACAGGCAACAAAACGGAATTGTGCATCAAAATTGGCAGTCTGAATCCAGAAAACTGCTCAGGTATTCATTAAGGAGAAAGTCATTAGCAGTGCTTTACTGATTCACAGTGGTTTTATTAGCTGTCTTCATTGCCAGTAAATGTAACCTTTTCTGCTCAGCACTTGTTAAATGTTAAGAGTTATTATTGTGGCATCACTACAATGGCCTGCTCAAATCTGTGCCAATTAAGGGTGAGACTGAACTTTATTTATGAGTGGGTGTCTGAAATCCTTTTCTCTCATGTATTAAGACCTTTCTCTGTCAATAATGTCTGCTTTACATTGCAGCTTTTGGACAAGAATGAAATACTTAAAGGAATAGTCTACTCATTTTCAATATTAAAATATGTTATTACCTTAACTAAGAATTGTTGATACATCCCTCTGTCGTCTGTTTGCGTGCGCGTGGGCGCTGGGGCGCGCTGCGGCGCTTCGATGGCATTTGGCTTGGCCCCATTCATTCAATGGTGCCATTTGGAGATAAAGTTAGAAGTGACCAAACACATCAACGTTTTTCCTATTTAAGACGAGTAGTTATACGAGCAAGTTTGGTGGTACAAAATAAAACGTAGCGCTTTTCTAAGCGGATTTAAAAGAGGAACTATATTTTATGGCGTAATAGCACTTTTGGGAGTACTTCGACTTAGCGCAGTAACACTCTCTCTCTCCCATTATGAGAGTGAGAAGGGGAGCGGACTTTTCAGGCGAGTCGAAGTACTCCCAAAAGTGCTATTACGCCATACAATATAGTTCCTCTTTTAAATCCGCTTAGAAAAGCGCTACGTTTTATTTTGTAGCACCAAACTTGCGCGTATAACTACTCGTCTTAAATAGGAAAAACGTTGATGTGTTTGGTCACTTCTAACTTTATCTCTAAATGGTACAATTGAATGAATGGGGCTAAGCTAAATGCTATCGAAGCGTCGCAGCGCGCTCCAGCGCTTACGTGCACGCACACAGATGATAGAGGGATGTATCAACAATTCTTAGTTAAGGTAATAACATATTTTAATATTGAAAATGAGTAGACTATTCCTTTAAATACTCATTTACATGTTTTTGAATGTCTTTTAATCGTGAAATTGGTGATATAACTATATCCGAAAACACTGACAATAAGCAATAATTTGTGTCTACACAGTGATTAGAGCTTTGACATTACAATAAAAATGTATTGTTAGTTAATGTTAACTCATGCATTAACTACAACCTGTATTATAAAGTGTTACTGATTTTATTTTACATACATAACGTAGAAATAATCTCATGACCATATAAAAAAGATCAGTTAAATTGTTTAAGAACGTAAAAAGATCAACTACCCACGTCCATTGCTTTTATATGATTTATATTTTCATAGGATAGGATCGGTAGGAGTCCTGTGTGGTTTAAGGATTCGCTGCAGGAATGTTAAACTGCCGGCCTATGGAGCAAAGCCCAACGATAGAAGAGACACAAGAAAGGAATGAGTCCATTAGGAGATATATATATTTCTCATGTCTGTCTTTCCCACTTCAGTGCAGAGGTAATGAGATCTGAGACTACATTTCCTTGTCTCTTAAAGCATGCTTTTTTAGCGAGTTTCTTTGTTCAGATAAGAACTGGGTTTCCCTGCGTGTCGAACGGGGAAATAAACAGACTGAGAGCAAATAGAAACTGAGGAAACTTGTTCAGGAGGCTTTTGTGTACCAGCGCAGATGAGAGGAGGTGCCAAAAATGCCTCTTCACAACTCAATGTCAAGCTATGCAGTTGAAAGGCTTAGAAATGAAGGGTTGGCCTTTACGGGCAATAAGAGTAAAACACAACTCATTGAGAACGGCGTGCAGAGGAGGAAACCATTTATGAACAGACTTATGGATGATAGAGTGCATCAATGAGAAAAGGGATTTACAGTGAACCCCAGAAATATTTAAGCCCCACTATAAATTCTCTGAATATCTGTCAATGTCACTTCATTAGATGTGTGTCCAAAATGGATGAGATGGTTAATGAATGAACTGCAGATGGTCTATAGGTGGCCCAGTTAGCCCGTGTCCCAAAAGGCACACTCCAGACTTGTGGACTTCCTCAGAGTCCACACTTTGATGACATCATGTAGTGCAGACTTTAGAGACCCTTGACGCGAGTCCATGAGGGCGCACCGGGGTCTTATTTTGGGACAGACTCAAGCGTCACGCCGGAATTAGGAAGAGAAGTGGTGTGAACTCCTCCCATCCGTCATCTGATTGCTCTTTTGCAAGGACTTCTGGGTTGGTAAAGTGTGTGGAGCCTGCAGAAGTGCGGCTTCACCGAAGACCGGATCAAGGGTGCAAAGGGGGCATACTTTGGAGCGTAAAAATGACGGATGGGACAACCTACGGACTCGTAGACTAAGCGAGCACACGCAATTTAAGACCATGAGTCCACATGAAGTATGCCATTTGGGGGCCATTAGATGGTGCCAAGGGGCCCCCAGTTTTATGACATTTTATAAAATACATAAATGTATCATACATTTTGTGTAATTAAACCTCAGAAACATAAGGCTACTAACAAACATTGCATAATTTAATGTTTTGTTTAATTTAAAGAGCCCCTATTACGTTTTTTAAAAACTAAGCTATTTTGTGTATTTGGTATAATACAATTTGTTCATATGGTTTATGATAAAAAACACATGATTTTCTACATACTGTACATTATTGTTGCTCGTTATGCTTTATCTCCCTAAAACACATTGATTTTGTACAAAGCTCATTATTCTGAAAAGCAGTGTCCTCCAATTGGCCAGCTAATAGAAACGACAAACAAGCGCTACTCTGCATTGCACAAAACTTGCGTTTAAGTCATGTTTTAAATAGTCACTGGTAAATTATTTAAATATGAAAACATATGGGTGGGTTGCACCAACAAGGATTAAGCCTAAATCTGGTTTAAATCAAAGCTCATTTAATAATACTGTTGCACCAAACATACGGCGGCGCTTCATGACAAATGCGTCGGTAGCCTACATCTTGTTCATTGTATCAATACAATAGATTGCTTTAATAGATCGTCAAATGCTTTTATTTGAATCAGGCAATCAGCCCTTTATAGATTACCGATGTATGTAGGTGATTTATAATACAAAAATTACATTACCTTTGCCTTCATAAACTGTTTATTTCCTTTTTGAATGACAACGTCAACAACGTTGCTGTTTAATTACACCAGAAAATTCATCATGGTGGACAAAATAATCGGAGATTAATGTTTTAATACAGTTTAAAGTTTTAATCTAAGATTTGTTAATCTGTGTTTCAATTTAAGTGGTGCAACACAACTCAAATTAAAATTAAACTGAGATCAACAAATCCTAGATTAGCTCCAAAGTCTGCTTAATTTAATCCTTGTTGGTGCAACTCACCCATACACTACTTACAGGCTACGAGTCAGTTGCAGAGATTATGATAATTCCCTTAGTGTCCAAGTAAGAAAATGTTGCCTACAATTTGTGTGTTTGTTTCAGGGCTTTGAACCAGATTTTTTTCCAATTGGTTCGTTCCGAACAGAAACAGTATTTTAACATTTCCGGTTTTCTGTTCAACCCTAAACTTGACGTTCCTGAACCGGTTAGAACAAAAAATAAAGTTCCCGAACCGGTTAATAACGTTCCATGTCAGCTGTGGGACATACAGATAAGTAGGCTGATTATTAGGACATTAAATTAAGTCTCTATCTTGTCATCAATCATTAAAAAATGCTACATTTCTGCCATGTCGTTTATTGGCAAACAACTTAAAAAAAATGTTTTTATTAGAAAAAGAATACTGTGGTGTTTCGAGATAATTTTGTTAGTATGTGTCCTGTCAAGAACAAAAAGATTGTTTGCTTGCTTTTTGAAACGCATCTCTCTGTGTATCCACTTTTGAGTGCACTTACCAATGTACTTAAGCGTATGGGTGCTGGAAGTTGGGCAACAGTTTGACGTCCCTTGACCAGTCGCTCTGCTCATAAGGATCCAGTCATTTGATTCCCTTTTTTTCATCATATCTCGTCTTTGCATTAGGATGATTTAGTTTTAAGCTGTATGATCCGACAACGTTTTCTTTAACCAGCTGCATTTTGTAGAATTATATTCTGTTTTTCACACTATTTTTTCATTATTTTTATGCCACAACACTATACCAGCCCATGTAAACGAGCCAAACATACCCATAATTCTTTGCGTTCTGATGACGTTGCCGCCTAGTTGGTCACATGTCTTAGCAATCTCTATAGGGATTTAAGTTGGAGACTCACTTCATCGTTGGGATTTGAAACTTTGCATATCGTTAACATGCACTAATACACACTTACACACCAAGGTGTAAATCGTGAATCAGAAAATATGTGCCTTTTAAATTTTACAATGTTTTATGTCATACATTTTTTTGGGGGGGCCACTAAGAGATGCACCGTACACAAAGGGGGGCACAGGGCAAAAAAGTGTGAGAACCACTGCTTTAAAGTTTTGAATGATGCATAAATCATATCTGTATGTTCAAAATCACCAAAGTAATTTGAGTCTGTTTTGCACGGATAAGAAAAAAGCAGGTAATACCCGATAAAGTCGACCCCTGGGTGTTAAAAGTAGATATGCAACTTATATATACTGATATAAGTACAGAAAAATGTCAGAATCTGACTGAAACACACACACATGCACACTTCAGATGCACATGCACTCTTCATATGCAAAATCTGCCATAGCTCAAAGCCAATACAGGCACACAGAGAATCAATTCATGTTCAGAAATGTATTCAAGTGTTTGTCTTTCTGACCTCACTGCCAGTAATAATGCATGTGTGTGTGTGTGTGTGTGTGTGTGTATGTGCCCATGCATGCGTGCGTGTGAAGCAGTAGTACATCTGAACCCTGCATGTAGAACAAAGACACAAGCTCATTAGAGTCTCATCTGTTCAGCTGACTGAATGCTTTCTCCTCTGTCTATTTTTTCTCTTTCTTTCTCATTTTCATGAATCTCTCTCTCTCTCTCTCTCGATCGCAACTGGAATTTGCACTTAATGATGTGATTCCTCCGCTCTGATTCCTGACTCTCATTACTACAGATTGTCCAGACTGTCTCATGACCACATGAGTCCACTTACATACATACACTTCAGTGTCAAAACCTTCATACTAATGTAGATATGAAATATTCATTATGAACCTGAAATGGTCTTGAAGAATAAAAAATCATAAAACTAATATCTCAGTTCTTTCTCTTAAATAATCTTAAATTGAGGGGAGTGACTGTGAAGAAAAGTCCCAGAAGTTGACCCTCCTTGTATACGTATGATAAGATAATCTCACTTGTTTCTCCTGTATTAGACTTTTCAAGATCTCAACCAGAAAATTTTAACTCAGATTTGTCAAGACACCGTAGTATATAATAAAAAATCAATATGTCCTTACAGATTACCTATCAAATTCTTCCAAGATCAAAATATCTGCTATATATGAAGATTTGAACACTAGTACTATATGGCAACAGCTGTCAGTTTAATTTGGTAAACATCATAAACAGTTGTTCGGTAAATTTCACAATGTGTTAAAGTAGATTTTCCCCCTGTAAAGCAAAATAAAAGATCACATTTTTACATATCGCAAAAAATATATTTTTAAATATAAATTTAGATATATTATAAAATGGCCCCAAAAAAAAACATATGTACTGAAATATATTTTGAAATATATTTACAATTGTTTATTTTTCACCAATATATTTTTTGAATATTTTGAAATATATTTTAAAAATAAATGTGTTTTAAAGTATTTATATTCACGTTGCAACTTTTTATGTTACAAAACTGTAAACATAACAGGTTTAAAAGATAAAAATATAGGATCACTTTACTACGGAGCCCCTCAGGGGACATAGAACAAAAATTTTAGGAAAAGTTTAGTTTTGCGTGCTCACTTGAAACTATTGCGTGCTTACGTGAAACTTTCGCGATAGTGACCATTATATGGTTTAGATACAACATTTAAAACAGATTTTAAAGTCTTGTAATCTGTTCCGGCGCAAGGGATACTACCGAGCCCCTAAGGTGACATTGGAGTAAAAAAATCGAAAGTTTAGTTTTATGTGCTCACGTGAAACTTTCGGGTGTTCACGTGAAACTTTTGCATGCTCACGTGAAACTTTCATGTGCTCACGCGAAACCTTCATATGCAGATTTTTATTAAAAAGTTAGTTTCGTGTGTGCACGTGAAACTATCGCGTGTGCACGTGAAACAATCGCATGCGCACGTGAAACTAAACTTTATTTAATTTTTCCTCCATGTCCCATTAGGGGCTCCGTAATGAGCAATACTTTGTTACAGTATTTATTAATCTTTGTTAATGTTAGTTAAGCTTTTAATTGTTTGTTCATGTTAGTTCATTAACTAATGCTAACTAGATTTTAACAAAGTATTAGTAATTGTTGAAATTAATATTATTAAAGATTAATAAATGCTGTATAAGTGCAGTTCATTATTTGTTCATGTTAACTTATGTAGTTAACTAATATTAACTAATGAACCTTATTGTAAAGTGTTACCAAATTATAATATATTTTCAACTGCAAAAGTATATGTATAATTTTATATTTTATACAAACTTTTATATTTTGGCCAAAAAAAATATTTTTTTGCGATATTGTAAAATTAGAAATGTATTTGTTGCTGATATACATTTTAAAATATATGCACTGTAAAAAATACTTTGCTGCCTTAAATTAACTCAGATTTACAAGTCATGTCAACTTATATTATTTATCTTGACAAGACATGAGTTGTTACAACTTATAAAATGAAGTTGACTTTTTCAACTATATTTTATTAGTTATAACAACTCACCTGTAGTCGTAACAACTCATCTCTAGTCAAGATAAATAATAGTAAGTTGAAATGACTTGTAAATTGATTCAACAACAAAAATTAAGGCAGCAAAGTATTAATATATGAAGGTTAAAACTACATTCAAAATATATTTAATTAAGCTTTACTTTCTACAAAATGTATTTTGTAACAGATTTTTGGGCAAAGAAATGTATTTTTTGCAGTATGGGTTTAAACACCCCAAAACTACATGTCAAATATTTGAAACTCCATTAAATCTTCTGGGCTATGAAAGAGCTTTAAAAGATTCTTCTGGGCTTAGTCACTCGTGTTTGACCTGAACGTTTTTATATCTAGATCTTTTCGTGAAGCTAATGACGTAAAGCCGCGTGTCAGAAAGCCCTGTCTTGCATATCCAATCTTTCTTTGACTGATTTCATCTGCTATCTCTCCCTCTCTCTCATCCTTTCTTCCTCAGACATGCAGAGTAGCTCGCCGCTCATCTCGACAGCTGTCCATCAGACCTTCACTGAGGTTAATGAAGAGGGGAATAAAGGCACACACACATTTTCCTCAAGCCATCCTTCGACTGCGGACAGTTTCATCATCCTGACGTGATCGTAAGGCCATTAAGACAGTGACAGATGATTATGTCGACCAATCCTGAATTCAGATTGATAGATAGGTGTGTATTTGTGTGTGTGTGTTCATAGGTACATTCATAAGATGCAGTCAACTTCAAGGTCGTTGATTTATCATGATTTTTTTCATCTTCTGCTGAGGCAGATCAACACATCAGTATGCAGGGTTGATGACACTTAAATCCTCATCAGAATCATCATGAGGTTCAATTAAATTACTCAAGCACTAAGCACAGATGGGTAAGTTATTTTCTAATATACAAGTCCAAAAAACATATTCCGTAAATACCCCGTAAAATGCCTACAACTAAGTAGTTTCCAATGTTCAGGATCAACATTATGCATGTATCTCTCATTCCACCGTACAGATCGTAGCCGACTACATTTTGGTTCGGATGTCACGAGAGTGAGATGCATTAGTGCCAGGATATTACTCTGTGGGTGCTGTGTCATTTCTCTGTGTTAAATCATTCAGGAGGGCTATGGCTTTTACCTCCTCAGCCAGAAAAATACCCAGAATGCAGTGTGACAGCGCAGCCCTCGAGCCACATCCACAGATATAACTTCAGTTCTAATATCTCGCCTTGTCCAATTTCGGTGTGCGCGGGGCAGAGGAGCATGAGAGGGGTTATGCATACAGAACGTTCCATCTCTTCTCTGGTCCCCGCTGCCATTGGAGACCCTGGAGAGCTATAGACACCCACCTCAAAATAATGAACTCTCACACAAATAGGGCGCTGCTAGCAAGTTGTCTCATTTGAAATGAGTGGGCTCGGTCGCTCTCAGAATCGAGAACTGGATCTTGTTCCAAACTCATTTTGTTATTCAGAAACATCTCAGAATTGATTGACAATGTTTGTTATGACAATCTGAGCATGCATTGTGTTAAGAAAGAAATATGCAGTCAAAGTTTATTCAGCATTTCTCACAATTCGCAGATGAATCATATTGGCAGACAGGGTTTAGATTAATCCAAGACTAGCCCTTAGTTATTTTAGGACATTGAAGTAGTTTTTGCAAGCACACCTTACAAAAAACAATACTGGTGTGCGTCTTATATAAGACAAAACAATGGCACTGATATATATTAAGATAGGTCAGTGCAAGATGTTTTTAAACTTAAAGGAATATTCAATTTTCTTAAAAGAAAAATCCAGATAATTTACTCACCACCATGTCATCCAAAATGTTTATGTCTTTCTTTGCTCAGTCGAGAAGAAATTATGTTTTTTGAGGAAAACATTGCAGGATTTTTCTAATTTTAATGGACTTTAATAGACACCAATAATTAACACAAGAAAAATAACAAATATACACTTTTAAAGCACAACTTCTCGTCTAGATCCGGTCGTGATGCGCCAGCGTGACCCCAAGCAATACGTCATGATGTCAAGAGGTCACAGAAGACGAACGCGAAACTCCGCCCCAGTGTTTACAAGTGTGTTGAAAGAGGACCGTTTCTACGTTGTTGTATGTCAACTGATACTAATTAATGTCTTTGTGTCAGTTTATTGTTTACAATGGTCCGCAAAAACCATTAAAACCAATAACATAATAGGGCAAAGCTTTATGCCTTCCTGCTAATTGGCCGAAACCATTACACCTTGTAATAGTGTGGACAAAACTTCAGATTACTAAATAAATAAATAAAGATATTGTCAAATAAAATAAAAATAAAAATAATTACAAAATTAAGGACAAAATAACCAATGATTACATAAACCAAAACCCTTTAAACAGTCAACTTGTGACTCATGCTGCAGTTATGAACGTGGCACAACCATGGGTACAAATAATAACAAAATACAAATGAAAATAAGACCCAAATCTCATTGTTCTTTTAATTCTTTTAATACTCAATTACACATGTGCACTCTAGCCAGAAAATTAAAATGAACGATACTTGTGCAGACGTTTTACAGGACAAAATAAACGGCATAAATACACAACTTATTTTTGGATACAAAGCAAATTGTTTTTCTCGCTGTACATTGAATGGTTTTCTTTTTTTATGCTTTTACTCTTTATCTCCCCCATTTAATTTTTTGCTTTTATACAATATTGCAATAGCAACACACACACGCACACACATTCGGCCGAATACTGGGCTTTTTGACGGGGTCGGGTTCGGCCGAATCCTAGATTTTTTTTCCACCGAACCCTAGGCTTGCGCTACGCTGGTCGACGTCACGCGGCCGTTGATTACACACATCGGGTGCTGACGTGGAGATGAGCTTTTTCTTTCGGTGAGCCTTAGGGGCTGGACACACCAAAACTTTTAAACACGTCTGAAAATGCCTTGAGGACGCCAAATGCCAGCTGTTTTTCAGCCGAGTGCTTGGTAGCTGTGATGCTTCAGCTGTGAGCCGGTTGGTTGCTGTGGTAATGTCCCGCCCCTCCTCCATTGTAATTGGACGGCCGTGTGAAAACTGACATTGACGAGCGGAGCTTCTCACTCAAAGTTAAATATAGTTTTCAGCGCGGAGCTGCTTGCTTATTGGAAAAACGAGCGTGTCGCAACGCATCGCTTTCATTATGCATATGCTTATGGTAATTGTCAAAATAGTTTTCCAACTTGTCATCCTGGCATAATGTACAGTTAAAATTAAATAAAATGAAAAATACACTGTTGTGGACGTTGTATAATTCATTAATGTGTTTTACTGTGTTAATGGAATAAGGATGCAAGTAGGATTCGGTATTCGGTTTCGGCCGAATCTTAAACGGTGGATTCGGGATTCGGCCGAACCTAAAAAATCTGGATTCGGTGCATCCCTACTTAAAAATAATGAATAAAATGAAGTTGACATATTTCAACTATATTTTATAAGTTATCACAACTCATCTGTAGTCAAGAGAAATGACTTGTAAATCTGGGTTTAATAAACAAAAATGCAGCAAAGAATTTTAACAGTGTGATGGAAAAAAAGATATATGGAAACATTTATTTCCAATTTATATTCATGCACTAGCTTTAAAGGAAATACATAGAAGTACAGGCTAATTAAATAAAGTGTGTGCAACTTTATTGTATGCATATTTATATGTATGCAATGCTCATGCCAAGATGCATATTATAGTATTGAAAATAATAACAGTATGTTTTGTTTAATTCTAATCAAATTCTTTAATTGTTGATTGTGATGGCTACATTAGGCCACATTAGTCAAAATTTGTTTTGTTTTTTTGTTTCTTTGACAGTCTGTTTTGTTTATTGGTTAAAGTGTTTTTCTTTTGTTTTGAATTGGTAGGATTTTTTTATAAAGTTGCTTTGTACCCAAAAATAAGTTGTGTATTTATGGCATTTATTTTGAATACGTCTGCACAATATAATATTTTTTTGTGGGAAATTCTTAAACGTGAAAATTCTTTATAGTAAATTGTAGTTCGAAAGGACATTAAAACCAGTAGTGGCTCCTGTGCTTTTTATCCTCAAGAATCTACAGAAATCAACATACATCAAGACTTCAGACAGTCGAACGGTTAAAGACTGAAGCATTGAGTATGGAAATCAGTAGGTGAGTCTTCCAACATCTACATCTATCTACAGCTAACTTACAAATGGTCTCTTTCAGACAGTTTAAGACAATGTGGAAAAAAACATTTATGAAGTCTTTTCTATCTTACATCAGTGAAAAAGAAAGTGCGAGTCTGTTCAAACCTCACCAGTGCCACGGTAAGATTGTCTGACTTTTTCTGAAAGTCATATTTGAATGTCGGCTGAAGTCGATCTGTGGTCTCTCTCTCTCACTCTCATATGATATCCAAAATTAGAAAGTGGAGGGAAAGCGAGAGAAAGATATGATAATGCACTTGTCCTTGTTAATCAGATCATCTTTTGGCCTTTTGTGTGTTCGGGCATGAAATTAAAAATGCATCGGTTGAAGTTCAGCCTGGGTGTTAAAGGGAAAATACGGCGGTGATAGAGATAGATGCGCTTTACACTGATGTACAGACCATCAGATGTTTAAGATGCACCAAAGCAGAAAGAAACGACTCAAATATTCTTCTGAGATGATTTAATATTGGAATAATTTAAATGGCAGAGGGTGGGACATGTGTGTTGAACAGTGATGCCACAGTTACTTTGAAAAAGTAATCTGATTACTGATTACTGATTACTCCTTTAAAAAGTAACTAAGTTACTTTACAGATTACTTGATTTTAAAAGTAACTAAGTTAGATTACAAGTTACTTTGTTAGTTACATTCCAGTAGCTGCCAACACCCCCACTGCCTCAACATTAAAAATGACAACCGGTTTTGCCAACACTCACTTTATTGGAAGTGCATTTTTAACAGTAACGTCAACAATGTATCTCCTGACATTTTAAGTTGAACTGTTGTGTTTTAAAAAACTAAAATATATATATATGAGTCTTTCTTGACTTCACTTAACATAAATAGGGGTGAGCAGGGGCCATTTTCAGAAAAACTTAATTTTAAAAGTTAATGTTTTAGACAGAGATATATTTTTGTTGTGGTCAATAACTCACAAGTGTGGTCTATCAAAACCAGCTGGAATTTTGAACAAATGTAAAACGACTTCTGTATAATTTCACTTTAAACAAGAGTAGTGAATTGTTACTTTTGACCTTGACAGCAGGGACGAAAGTAACACACAGGTGGGTCAAAAGTAACACAACAAAACATGATAGATTTTTGTGTTACACTTGTTTTTATTAAATATATATTACTATGACCTCTTTCATATGTAACTGCAAACTTATTTTGTCATTTATCTTTGTAAAATATAATTAAATTACATTTTTATTTTAAATTTCAGTTTTATCAAATGTTTCAAAAGCAACCAACAGTACAAACTTAAATTGCTGAGACTAAAAAAAATTCAATAGTTTGAACACTATGAAAATAAAATTAAATAAAATTAGAATAATATCAATTTTTTACCATATTATACACAGTATTAGCAGCGGGACAAAACTAACAAGTGTTACTTTTGACCCGACAGGATCTACTTACTCTATAAACTCGATTTACTTTTATTTTGAAAAACTGAGAAGTCTTCAGGATGTTATATACCTTGTAGATTTATCAGTATTGTAACAAATGAAATGAGAAACACGATGCGTTGTAAGAAAAAAAGACCGCTTTTGGAATGTACTTATCATGGTTGAAAACACAGTTCTGGATCTACACGTGGAAATCGGTGAGTAAATAACGCGATATTTGTCAACTCTTTCAGAGGTTATGTGCTAATGTGCTGTCATAGTGAGATTTAGATGTTATCGGGGCTCGGAGAAAATCGCTTTGTTACTTTCGTTCTTCAACTCTCCCACACTTACTGTTTTTGCACTGAAGTCCAGCTTTTGTTGTTTGGGTAGTGGATGAACTCCTGCTCACTGCTTCGCATCACCGGGTGGGACTTGCTCTTAGTTTGACTGTCTGCGCCGTGCCGCGACTCCAAAATGTTTTTTTTTTTTTTAATTTGACGTAGTGTTTTTGTAGCTGCATCTCTCTTCTCTCTCCATTGTACGTTGTTTACGTTTGTGTCGCTTACACGTGACCTGAATTGTCCTCGTGCTGAAAACGTGACTTGTCGCACACCTGACTTCACTTCCCGAGACGCAAGAAGAAATATACAAGAAAATATATATTTTACTAAGGAAAATTTCAAAATTAGTAACGCACAGTGACTTGGATAAGTAACTTTAATCTGATTACTGGTTTGGAAATATTAACGCGTTAGATTACTCGTTACTAAAAAAAGTGGTAAAATTAGAGTAACGCGTTACTAAGTAACGCGTTACCGGCATCACTGGTGTTGAATGTCACACAAAGCATTTTGGGGTTGGTTATTTATCCAGTGTGTGGATTGATTTGTGCCTAATTAAATCTCAATAACACATCAGAGGAGGGTAAGCTAATATTTCCACTGTCTCACTCTAGAGGCAAGACACCGCTGTAATTCATAATGAGGGAATTAAAAGATTATCCTAAGAAGATTACAATGATGCATTGTATATCCAAAGTTTTATTACACATTATAAATATTATAAGCCATTTATTTGGATTGATGATCTGCACTTGCATGCTTCTTGGCGTATTGGGTGTTGGATCAACGGGGACTTTTGTCATTGCTTAAACAATCTATTTAAAAAAACATTACCCTACAAGAAAGCAACACTGTCCAACAAAGACAAAGAGATGCACGGTGATTAAAACTTCAATGATATGATGCAATAAAACCCATTCTCAAATGTTCACTTCAATAAAATGGGTTGGGTAAAATATGGACACACCCAACTTTTGGGATTAAATTAGGTTACACTTTATTTTGATAGTCCACTTTGGACATTCTACTAACTATAAATAACTTTGTAACTACATGTTAACTAACTTTCATTAATTTCCAACCATATGTCAACTAACTGTCATTAGAGACTGTAAGGGTTAGGGTTAACTAACTTTCATGTCTACTAACTTTCATTAATTTCCCACTACATGTCAACTTACTTTCATTAATATCCCACTATACTGTATGTCAACTAACTTTCATTAGAGACTGTAAGGGTTAGGGTTAACTAAACACCTTTGGCGCTTTTCCATTGCATAGTACCCCACGGTTTGTTTTGTTTTAGTTTGGGTCGGGTCAGCTTACTTTTCCATTAGGTGCACAACGTGGTACCCGATACATTTTTTCGTACCACCTCGGTTGGGGTTCCAAGCGACCGGAGCTGATACCAAATGTGACGCGAAAACACCATAGATCACTGATTGGTCTGACAGAATCGTCACTAGAGCGTCATCGCTATAATGTAAAGTTTAGCTTCACTCAGTGTGCTAGCTTGCGCTGTCTCGAGCAAACATGTTGTCTTCTGTGCTCTGCTAAGTTCCCAAACGACCTTTTAGCGATAAAAAAACATCCACAGGTTGAGAATCAGGGACACCATAACAGTTTTTTCCATTCTTGCAGTTTGTGGTGGAACATTCGCGACGCGCACATTCGCATAGATGCTTAAATAAGGTATGTTGCTAACTGACTTTTTGGTTCTGCTCAACGAAACTCAAGATTTCCTCAAGCAGCGCGCGGTGTTGTGGAAAATAATGCTTTTGTTGGTTTGTTGATGCCGAAATATCTGAGTTTTTATTGTTAACATCACCGGAAGAAGCATAGGTACCTTTTCGTTTTCAGTCACCACCTTTCATGTTTAACTACTGGCCGTGCGAGCTCGCCAAAATCTATTGTTTGTAAAATCGTCGTTGTTTTTGCTGAAGTTGAGTAAAGACATTCTTGAAATTGTAAAGACATTTAGTTTAATTGCTAAACTACAAGTGAACGAAACTTTAATAAATTGAACGACGACCACAGGAGTTTTACCTCCACCAAAATCTGCTTGAATGGACAAAGAATGTGAAGCGGCCGTATAGCCATGTAGTAGATGTCTGTATATATAGACTGAATAAAGAGTGTTATTTGGTGTAATTAGTGTTTTTTTTTATATATCTTACATGTCAGAAGTGGAATATGTAGAGGATCTGGCAAACAGCTTATCCTGAAAGATTCAGGTCAATATCTCAAAAATGTAAAAAGTTATAGCAAAAATTTTATAATTTTCATGATTCAGTCACACATTTTCTAGAATTTTAATGGAAAACATGGGACAAAATAAAGTGATGATTTTCGAGTTTCAAATTACCAGTATTTTTTTATTCTTGAAAGCATAAACATGATCTTGGTCTCATTTAAAAGCTTTTTTCAAGCCCTTTCTATCTGAACAACTAGTTTTAATATTTAACTATTTAGAAAATTTTAGCAACATACCTACTTAAATGCAACTTAAATGAGGCTCAGCGGAGTGCCGTCGACTGACGCCACGGGTGTTTAAACAGAAACTGTCATGTGAGACAGAGGTAGTGATAAACACGATGTGCAAACATCTATTTTTGGTGGCCAATTTTAATTCTGTGGCGGACTGAGAAATAAATAAATGTATGGGAATGTACAACCGCGCTCTCACTTGTATGATGTCACAGCAGGAGGAAGCGCAAATATAACGGCACGCCTATAATCCCACTAAAAGGGGTTGTTTTGTAACGCCAGGCGACGTCTTTTTTTCGACGTCTTCTGCACATCTAAAGGTTGACATCCGTAAGACCTCCGTGTAAGGAAAAGAGACATGAAAAAAGCGAAAAGGGATGATTGTCTCTGCACTTCACCCATCCATCGCAACACCGAAACAATTCAGTCATTTCCGGCCAGCCATGGGATTCGAACTACCAATCTCTGGGTTACAAACAAGTCTCGCTAACCACTCAGCCACACGGCCATATCTGAACATTGTATATAAGGCACACTTATTGCATTCATAGCAAACTCTATGAGAATAGATATTTACGTCTTGCCCGTAAATATGACGTCCAAATGACGTCCAAAAAATTACCCAGTTCAAACGTCAAATGTTGCCGTAAATATGACGTCCAAATGAAGTCCCAAAAATTACCCAGTTCAAACGTCAAATGTTGCCCGTAAATATGACGTCCAAGTAGGGTCATGGTTGGACGTCCAAATAGAGGACCTAGTTTGGACGTCGAATAGATGTCCAGAATTGGTCATGGACCGACGGACCCAATATAGACATGATCTGCACGTCTATCCGACGTCCTGTGTTTAGTGGGATCCCTCCCACTGCGAAGTGATACTAAACTCGATGGAAAAGCTAACCACGCCAAAGTGAGGTGAGCTGACCCAACCCAAACTAAACTAAACCGTGGGGTACTATTCAATGGAAAAGCGCCATAACTTTCTTGTCAACTAACGGTATTAATTTCCCACTATATATCAACTAACTTTCATTAGAGACTGTAAGGGTTAGGGAAGAGGTTTGGGTTAGTGGAATAAGTTGACATGCACATTCAAAGATACTTATAGACAGTTGAATGTCTGTTAAGGGATCATCACACTACAATGTTAACCGGACATTCTAAAGTAAAATGTAAAATGTCTAAATTGGACTATTGAAATAAAGTGTTACCCTAAATGAACCATGGGTCAGAGTTATGGGTAACAATTTGTCCATATTTTAGCTTAACACTGAAAATGCTGAATTTGTTTTAACTCATGGTTTGTTAAACTTTAGATTGATAGGAGTTTAGAAACACATGAGGGATCACAAAACTGTTAAGACTTGTGGTGGACTGTTACTCTAATTCCACTATGTATTTCTTCAAGAGAAGACATTTTTGAAGATTTTAAAGCTGCTTTACAATGCCTGTATACTGTGGTAACATATTGCAGAGACGGTTTAGCATTTCTGTCTACCTTAAAGTCTATCAGCACATGTGGGTATGAAAATGTTTCATGATGGGCGTTTTGTGAAGATGTCCACGTCCGCTGGTTGGATAGGAAACGTGTCTTATCGCCCTACAGCAGAGGCCGTCACACTTATCTATTCATGCTGTCCTCAAAAACACTCAATGTGTTTAGATCAAACCTCAGGTGAGACATCACCCTGCTGGCCCAAAAACCTTAAGATCAAACACATGGTAATCTCTTCTGACATATAAATGCTTGTGATCCATTCGGGCTGAAAAACTGCCAAAACGGACAATAAACATGATTTCTGAGATCAGGTGATTGAACAGTTTAAACATTGACCTCTAGATGGCAGTGTGACTATAAAAACAATTTAAGTGAGAGTACATGTTGGGGTTATATAACATTTCTTAATAACCTGAATGCTCCATATGCAACCCAAGAAACGATGACAATGAGCAAGAAACGCAGGAGAAAGGAAGGTTAAGTAAGGTCAAACTGTGTTGTTTTCATTGATTATATGAGAGAAAGTTCAAAAGAAAAAAAGGCCATGCAGAATGCTTTCATCTAGGGCTGTCTTAAGATTTACTTCCCCAGATGCCAAGCGGCACCTGAAACCTACCAGAGGTAAAATAGAGCCATCGTAAATTTTTATGGACATCATAACGAAGCCATTTGGTCACGCCCTAAAAAAGATTATACCGGATGTAATGGGCGCTGTCTGGAGTGCAGAAATGTGTCCTCGGAGTCCTGGGGCTGTTGTGAGGGGTGTTGGGCCACAAGATTTAAAGGACAGTAAAGTCCTGACAGATTTGTCAGATTTCAGTATCAGACTCTGTGTGACACATGCACCTTTTCTGTCTATATTTCATCTTCAGTTTGTGTTACCACATCACTCTTTCACATTGTCTTTTGCTCACCTTTTTTTAACTTTTAAAGTCAACTTGTAATAGCATTTGGAACCCAGTTGACCTCTGTGAGGTCTATGAGGGTTTTATCATTATATGTATCTACTACTAAATGTAAGTTTGCAGTGGATTGTGAAGGATTCTAGGATTCTATTTTTTTTGACATTTTTTATGCATTTTGAAGAGACTTTTATCAAAAGCAACTTAAGCCTGGTACACCAAAAGATAATCGGGGTAAATTTTGTGATGATTCCCCCTCTTACGACAATCCTAAAGTCCTGATCATCTATGTGGTTGAACCGATTATTTTTCTTTGGTGCAAGGTGTGTTAAGAGCGTCTAAATCTGCTCGGAAGCACGTAGGAGGCGCTCCGATCGTAAACCTAAAATATTCAACATGTTGACCAGAAATCTTGTTGTGTGGGGGGAACCCTGAGGACAAACGCACACCTATATTGTGGATTGTCACTTGAAACAAAACGATACCCGGTCAGATGTAAAAAGCAGTCCACACACTTTAAAAAAATTATTTGCTGCCTTAATTGTTTTGTTCAATCAACTCAGATTTACAAGTAATTTCAACTTACTGTTATTTATCTTGACAAGACACGCGTTGTTACAATTTATAAAATAAGGTTGACATATTTCAACTATGTTTTGTAAGTTCTAACAACTCGTCTCTAGTCAAGATAAATAAACGTAAATTGAAATTACTTGTAAATCTGAGTTGATTGAACAAAACAATTAAGGCAGCAAATAATTTTTTTACAGTACAGTATTAGTGACATTTTATGCCGTCGTGAAGTATACCGTTTGAAGTAACGTTTAACCATGACAGACATTGCGAGTTTCCTTTCGAGGGAACTTGTGCTGCGTCGCCGTAATGGCACTATGGGAACGCCTCCAGGCGTGAGTGCGTTTAAATGTGTATATCAAAATTCAACCAATGGTGAAGTGTAACGTCACCGGCAGGGTGACATGGGAGCCAGGAAGTATAAAAAGCGACCTAAAAAATGTAGAAAATGGCGTAACAGGTACGTAGGACATATGGCAGGGAAGACGCAGCTTCTCGTTCCCTTCCCAAAAACAAGGGTTACATATGTAACCTTAGACGATTTCCTGTGTTCTCCGTTGAGACTCGCGTTGTTTATGAACTTATGTGAAGGGAATTTGTGGTGGTGTGACCACACACTAGAAACAAAACTGGTATTTTTTTCATCGTGTTTGTGGTCTCTCACATTTAGAAAATCTGAAAAGATTCAAAAAATCTTTTGATGTAGCAGTGCATTCAAGGTATTAAATTGTTTTGTACGCATGTGCATTATAGGATTCGAACCAATGACCTTTATGCCTAAAATCCTTTACTAGCAATGGGACTGCATTTTGTTGTTATTGCTGTAACTTTAAATACTGTAAACAGGTACATTGATAGTAATTATTAACGATTTTAGCAGTCTAAAACAAAACGTAAACAACTTTTCTCCACTGATGTCAACCAAAATGGTCAATTCAGAGTTTTTTTTATGAAACCTATAAAGACAGTTACTGTTTTGGGAATTACATGTACATGTGAGTCATGCTCAGTAGGGACTCGAAAGGTCAGTTTTGATTCTAAACATTTCCTCTGCCATTTCTGTTTACAGGTTGCAGGTCAGCGGAGACATTGAGATCTGCCAAGAGAGGAACTTGTGTTAATTAAGTCAGGATTGAAAACTCTCACGACATTAGAAGATCAGAGGCGGTGATGGATTTATCAAAACGAAAGCCTCTCTGAAGCGGGTTTGGTTTGGCTCAGGCCTGTGGCTTTGTGGAGTCCAGCCGGCCGCAGGCTGCCAGGTCCTGATCAGAGAAACTTTCACGCTTGTCTGATTTTCATCAGCTTCGTATTCCTCAACATAATCTCTCAGTCTGCCATAGTCAGTCCCTCATAGCATGCTTATCTCTCTAAGCCCATACTGTTCACTCTCTCTCGTTCTAACAATGGTGAGTTTTGGAAATCCGGCTGTCGTAAAGTATGTCTGCTTTGCAAGTGAAAAGGTCACTTGTTCCTTTTTCATCCCTTCCCTAAAGCGAAGCAGTCGACGCTACATGTTTTTTTGACCTTATGTCATATAAATCTCTGACTGTTCCAGAATTGACGCATCTAACAATCTGATCTTTGCCCCTCAGATGTCTTGACCTTGTGACTTCTCGTTGCTGGTGGTGTGATAGTTACTGGTAAGGTGTGAGAAAAAGCTGAGAAAGAGAAACTGGCTCGTCAAACTGGAACATCATGTTGCCACCAAAGCATGTATTACAAGGTCTGTATGTCCTTTTACTTAAAATCAGAATAGATGCACACAAACACACACTGTAAAAAAATAAGCATGAAGTTAAATCTATTTGGTTTTGCAAGTCAATTCATCCTACTATTTTAAGTTTTGACGTAATAAGTTGACATTCCATACAGCAAAAAAATATATATTTTTAATATATTTAAAAATATATATTTGCAGGAATATATTTTGGAATACGTTTACAAAAATAAATAAATTTTAAAGCATTAAAAATATATTTAGCCCTTCATATATTTGAATTCAAAGAAATATATTCACGTCGCATTGGAAGAAAAACTTTGTTTATGTTACGAACCTGTAAACAAAACCGTTTTAAAAAGGTTAAAAGTAAATATAGTTTCAACTTCAAATTAATGCAACTTATTTAGCACTTATTTAAAATATGTTTAGGCAAAAAATAAATTTTTGCCATATAGGATGTAAAATAAGAAATGTCTTTGCTTGCCCTTGAAATACATTTTGAAATAAATGTTGAAATATGAAGGTTAAAACTAATATATTTACAAATTTAAAAATATATTCAATTGAACATAACATTCTACAAAATGTATGTAGCATATATTTTAAAATATTTTTGGCCAGAGAAATAATTTTTTTTTTGCCGTATGGGATAACTTATAAAATCTTGAAAGCTGAAATAAAAAGTTGACATTGTATAACTTAATTCATTACGTTGTTATCAAATATATCAATATATGTTGATTTGACAAAAATTCTGCAAATTTTTAGATTTACTATTTTAAATGAGTTGATGTAACTTGTTGAAACGGCTTGTTTTGATGAAATAACATATTTAAAAAAAAAATAAGTCAACAATCATGACATATTAATCACATAATAGCTTTGTTATGAGCAATTCAGCGTTATGGATGTGACATTTGCAGTCAAATTTAGAAATTTTCGGTAATTGGATTTATTACCAATATATTCAACCATTTGTTTATATTTTCCTAAACCCCCTGATGACAGAGTCCAGACATCAGAAGGTTTTAGGGAGACAACATTTGTAGGATTTCTGTGAATTATAATAAACAATCAGAAGCAATAATACTCAAGAATGGAGAAGG
The DNA here is from genome assembly GCF_027580225.2 of Misgurnus anguillicaudatus. Lineage (NCBI taxonomy): Eukaryota > Metazoa > Chordata > Actinopteri > Cypriniformes > Cobitidae > Misgurnus > Misgurnus anguillicaudatus. The sequence continues at coordinate 35,086,652 of NC_073351.2, read as the reverse complement.
GACTCTTCAAAGACCAAATTATATTTTTTTATTTTAATTTCATTGCTAAAAAGCCAATAGTTTGTGTATTTGGTATAATACAATGTGTTTGCGTGGTTTATGGTAAAAAACACATTATTTTTCACATACCGTACATTTTTATAGCTCCAGATATACTTGATATACAGATTGGCCAGCTAATCTGTACGTTGTGATTGGTCTAAATACCTCTGACGTCATCTGGAAATGTGACGCTCCTTACCATGTTTGAAAGATTCGCTCACAATGCAATGCTAACAATAAGTAAGTCCGAAGCGGGAGGAATTAAGATAATGCCGGTCTTATCTACGTCACCAATCCCAGGAAGTAAACTGTTGCCTACAATCCATGTGTTTGTTGTAATCCAAGAGAGAGATTTACGTTGGAGAGTATAACTCGCGTCACTGTTTACTTTGGGGTTTGTACCTTTTGCATATCATTAACATGAACTATTTACACACCAAAGGAAATGTAAAATCGTGACCATAGGTGCTCTTTAATTTGTATGTGTTCATTTATGAGAGGAAACAATGTTATGGATGTGATTTCTCCATTATGGACATGACAATTCGGAAAATGATGAAAACATGCTTTAAAAACTTTAACAGAGGCTTTGCATGGATCTTTAAACTGGAACTAAAAGCTAAATGCATTCTTTAAACTGTGAAGACATTTCCCATTGTTTCAGAGCAGTCGACCTTGGCCTTATGCTCTTTTTAAAGCAAGAATCTCCAAGTTTTTTAGGAGTTTGTAACATTTGGAGGATGATGTCTACGGAAATAGAAAGAATTGGTAAAATTGATGCCAAGTCATACTAATGATTTTAAATTGTTAAACGCCCTCTGGTCGCTGCACGGAGGATTTCACAATATTTTAGAGTCAGTCGTCTGATATGAAAGCCAGTGTTAACTAATGACATTTGAATCAGCCGCTGTGATCGAGCAACATAATGGATTAAATGGCCCTGACATTTCAACACATGCGGCAAATTTTACCCCTCATCTGTCACTGTTACACTACATGACCTCTGTGCTTTTAATCTGTCTCTTTCTTTCGGTGATAGTGATGTCCGGCTCATTTGTATGCTGTCTCTGGTCTGACTGTCTTGCTGGTGGCTGGAGCCAAAGTTGTGGGATGGAAGAGATGTTTAGATTTTAGGATATATCAAACGAAAACATGCCTGGGTCACATTTCAACCTGTTTTATACATCATTTCTCATATTAAGCCTTTCATAATACAGTAGGTTGACTATGAAAAGTTATAAAAATGTGGCACTATCAAAGCATGTGTGAAATTTGGCATTCAATTGTATGCTTCTCCTTTAAATTGTATTGTATATACACAATACAACCTGATAGTATTTAGTAGATGACCTTTAATTCTTAATGATATCAAATTAAACATTAACCATTGCATTAGAAAGATTTTTACTGTATCACATTAAAATGCAAAAAAGTGAAAGATCTACATTATGCTAATGACTATTTGAATGTACTGAATGTGTCATGAAGCCTATTTATAGAGATCATTTTAATCATATTTTTTTATGCTAAACATGTCTTTATGCAAAAATGTTTTTTGAGGTAAAATATGACCTTGGCATGTTTTGGGAGAATTCTTTAAATACATACAGCCCATACAAGTTATAAAGCATGGATCACGGTGTATTTTGTCCTTGTGTGGGGTCAGTTTTGTGTCAGATGGGGAGAACAGAATCTGAAACCAGCTTTCATCTGTGGTGGCCAGCGGTCCCCTTCCCACCCACTATAGTCTGGGTACAGAGAGAGGCTGCGAAACAGAAGAGGCAAAGATCTGAAAGTTTAAACTCAAGTTGAATACTGATGAGTCCTGGCTCTGTTGTAATGGCAAGCACAGACTGGGTGTCTTCATAGGGACACATGCATTAGTATGTAAAGCTTTACGTCCTTACGTGTTATGTTTTATTTGCACAACTAGACATTATGTTACATAAAAATGAAGTATTGATTATAGAAAGATAGTGATACAAAAGACTGCATTTACATTCATGCATTTGGCAAACTCTTTTATCCAAAGTGACGTAGAGTGCATATACATTTTTATCAGTATGTGTGTTTCCTGGGTTCAGCTATTTAGCTCAGAGGCTTATTTTGTAATGGTGCGTACATACCAAACGTGAAGCATTGCGTTCCTTGCTCTAGATTACTCACAGGATTTAATTTAGTATAATGCAATTTTTTTACTTAAGTAGAATATTTTCAACTTGCGCAAAGATGTGTTTGAGCTGAATAGCTTGTGTTTTTGCGGATCACCCTGCCCAATTTGTGTCATTCGCATTGCCCAACACAAGTTCGCGTCTACTGGCATCTTTACATTGACTTTGTTTGTAAATATTCTTGCAAATTGTTGAATTTGGTGTTTGGTGTGTATGCCCCATAATGCTGCGTACACAGCAAACGTGAAGCATCGCGTTTCTTGCTTTAGATTACTCACAGGATTTAACTTCATATTATGCAAATTTTTTACTTAAGTAGAATTTTTTTTAACTTGCGCGAAGACGTGTTTTTGTAGCAATCACCTTGCCCAATTTATTTCATTGGCATTGCCCAACGTCAGTTCACGTCTATTCGCTTCTTTACATTGACTTTGTTTGTAATATTTCAAATCATTGAATTTGTTGTTTGGTGTGTATGCCCCATAATGCTGTGTACACACCTAATGCGAAACATCCCATTCCTCGCCCTAGATTATTTGTGGGATTTAATTTCATATTATGCTAAATTTTCACTTGAGTTGAATATATTCACTTTGCGCGAAGACGTGTTTGAGCTGAATAGCGCGTGTTTTTGTAGCAATCACCTTGCCCAATTTATTTAATTGGCATTGTCCAACGTCAGTTCACGTCTATTCGCTTCTTTACATTAACTTTGTTTGTAATATATTCTTGCAAATCATTGAATTTGGTGTTTGGTGTGTATGCCTCATAATGCTGTGTACACACGTAATGCGAAGCCTCCCATTCTTCGCTCTAGATTACTTGCGGGATTTAATTTCGTGTCATGAAAATGTTTTGCTTGAGTTGAATATTTTCAACTTGTGTGTCTGGGGTTAAAGGTGTATGTTTTTGCGGCAATCGTGCTGCTCAACTTGCATAAGGATGAATTTAAGGCAAATAGCGCGTGTTTTCGTCGCAATCACACAGCCCAATTTGCATCATTCGCATCGCCCCGCGCGAGTTTGCATCTATTTGTGTCTTTACATTGACTTTATATGTAATCTATTCTTGTAAATCGTTAAATTCGCGTTTGGTGTGCACGCCCATTATACTGCGTACAAACCATGAAGCATCGCGTTCCTTGCTCTAGATTACTTGTGGCATTTAATATCGTGTCATGCAAATTTTTCTCTTGAGTTGAATATTTTCAACTTGGGCAAAGATGCGTTTGAGCCGAATAGCATGTGTTTTTTCTGCAATCACAGTGCCCAATTCGCGTCACTCACATCTCCCTGTTCAAGTTCCCGTCAATTTGCGTCTTTGCATGTCTTTGTATGTAATCTACTCGCTCAAATTTTAAATTTGGATTTGGTGTTTACTCCCCATAATGCTGCGTGCACACTAAACACAAAGCATTGCGTTCCTTGGTTTACAGAGCATACAAACGTGAGTTCAACGATTTGCGCGAGTAGATTACATAGAAAGTCAATGCAAAGACGTGATCAGACGTGTCCTTACGTGGGGTGATGCGAATGACGCGATATGGGCGGCGCTATTCGCCTCAAACGCATCTTTGCAAAATGTGCATGACACGTAGTTAAATCCCGCAAGTAGGCTAATCTATAGTGAGTACGGGATGCCCCGCGCTTTGTGTGTACGTAACATTAGATTACTAGCGGGATTTAACTTTGTGTCATGCTAATTTTTTGCTTGAGTTAAATATTTTTGTCTTGCTTGAAGATGCGTTTGAGGCAAATAGAACGTGTTTTTGTGGCAATCGTCCAATTAGCGCCATTCACATCTCCCCATGCCAGTTCGCATCTATTCACTTCTTTGCATTGACTCGCACAAATTGTTGAATCTGCATTTGATGTGTACGCCCCAATAAACTGAATATTCTTTACATATATCACAATACACCATCTGATTCCATCACTGTATGTTAAAATCACACCAATGGTTATGTAAATATAAGGTACAGGCTTTATTTTGTTAAACATAGTATACTGTGCAAGCAAACTGACACAGAAACCCAAGGATGCAGAAATTTTTAATAATAAGATGTGAATAAAATTCGTCTTGAAGAGACATACGGCAAAGAAAAGTACATGTAAAATGCTGAAATTGCTGTGAAAACAGAGCGGCAGACTAATTTCTGTCGACTAATTGAGACATACGGTGTTGATGCTTTAATGAAGGTTCTTATGAGTGCAATCAAAACATCCACATGAAATGTGATTTTGGTACTGAACTGATTTTAATTAGGGAAATCAAGCTGTCCATAATTACAGGAGCAACAGAGTCCTCACTCCTGTGTGTCAGGAAACCGCAGGACACTTGATGAACGTCAGGACTTCATTAGCACAGGCATGAGCCACTAAAACACAAAGAAAACAGGAAAACTCTGCAATTTATTTTCCCTAAAGAAACTTTTTAACAACCCTTCACACCATGTGAGCTCACACTGTCAGCTAAATAGACTTGAACTGTGTTACGTTCAATTAGGTAAGTATGGATGGTAGGCTAAATAAAAAATTGCATTGGGGAAATAAAAATGAGCCTTAATAAAAGAAATGTAATATTGCATACAGTAGCAGCACAAGATGCCACTTTGAAAAAAGGTCCCTAGCTGTCACTGTAGGGCAGTACCCAAAAAAAGCACATCTTTGTACGTGCAGAGGTTATATTAGTACATTAAATGTACATGTTGGAACACATATCTGTATCTAAATGGTATTTATTATGACCTTTTCAAAGGGTACTGTCCATTGACAGATTGGAACAATTTTTTGACCGTTTATTTTTTTGTGGGATGCCATGAATACAATACAGTATAACACAGACAGACCTATATGTTTTCTGTATCTGTTAAAAAGTTAAGGGTTACTTAATTAAAAAGTTGTCATGATCTTAAAAACTTCTTAATCTGTAGGCACATGCTTACATTTTTTAAATTAGGTTTATGAACAAATGTATATGTCGTTCATTACATGTGTATGTATGTATGTATCTATGTATCTATGTATGTACAGTAAATAGTACAGTATGTATGTATGTATGTATGTATGTATGCATGCATGCATGCATGCATGTATGTATGTATGTATGTATGTATGTATGTATGTATGTATGTATGTACTGTAAGCATTACTAAGTATGTATGTATTTATGTATGTAGTGTATGTATGTATGTATGCATGTATGTATGTATGTATGTATGTATGTATGTATGTATGTATGTATGTATGTATGTATGTATGTATGTACTGTAAGTATTACTAAGTATGTATGTATTTATGTAGTGTATCTATGCATGCATGTATGTATGTATGTATGTATGTATGTACTGTAGCCTATGTAAGTATGTATGTGTGTATGTGTGTGTGTGTGTGTGTGTGTGTGTGTGTGTGTGTGTATGTATGTACTGTATATATGTAGCTTATGTATGTACAGTAAATAATATGTATGCATGTACAGTAAATTGTATGTATGTACTGTATGTACAGTAAATAGCATGTATGTATGTATGTATGTATGTACTGTAAGTATTACTAAGTATGTATATAAGTGTGTATGTATGTATGTATGTATGTACTGTATGTTAAGTATAACTAAGAATGTATGTAAGTGTGTATGTATGTATGTATGTATGTATGTATGTATGTAAGTATGTATGTATGTATGTATGTATGTATGTACAACTAGTATGCATGTATGTACGTTAATTTTTTTTTTCAAATGGATGATTTGGACTGAATAATAAGGCAGCAAATAAAAGCCCAGAAAATATGCAAACATTTTAATTACTATTTAAAAAGCATCTCAGAGTAAAAGTTTGCTTGATAAAATGACAGGAAAGGCTGACTACACAGGTGATGTAAATTACAAAATAGTTTTATTTCTGATTAGTCACAGCATCATTTATATAGTTACATTTGTGTTATTTTATAATTTAAACGGGGTTTTTATTATTGTAAAATGTGGGGAAAATATAAACAAAACCGAACTCGTCTCTAACAGCAACACACCAACTATCGCGAGATGACGCGTTGCTATGCGACAGCCGTACACAGTTTCCACAAGCAGCGCTTCAGGAAGACAAACGCGTTAAAGTAAGTGACAACTCAATGCTTTCAAACGCAGTCTCACACTTATATACAGCATTGCTATTTAAGTTTAATCGTTTGTATACACGTTTATTAAATAACAAAAAGCCCGTTTTTGAAGCTCATCAGCACCATTCGTTTGGTTTTGCTCTGCTCTTAGATAATGCTAACATCCAAACGCAGTGGCTGCCAAACTAATGGGTATAACGTTATATTTAAACGCTTTTTTTAGTTTGGATAAACATTTAGTACTAACATACGTTTGTAAAGCTTTATTGCACTTTACAAAAACTACGGTGATATCAATGTGTGGGAAAGTATTGGTGTGTAAATTGAAATATGTAAAATGGCAATTGCAACACACAAGATGCTTCTTTGCTACATTATGGTATTTACATACACAGTAGAGTGCATTCAGTTTTTGACAGTAATCCCAATGTCAGTGTGTCTCACTCAACCTGAATGATATATAATTTTGCATTACTTTATGAACCATAAATACATTACATTACATTAAATACCATGTGTTTTTATATCATACTGCAGTATATAACTATGGTAAACATTTAATACTATGGTATATAAGATAAGTTTGCTTCATTGCATATGCACTATTTGACTTGTGTTCACTTCTGTGGCCTCTTTATGAATGAATTCAGTTATTTTGTGCTACTTTGTGCTGTGTTTTTGTCACTCAAAACTCTTTTCCTTTCAGGACACTTGAGTGGAAATTACAGCCTGTGAAGCTTACAGTCTGATCGCAGAGCACCATGAATTTAAACAACTTTGTGGTTCTTCCCAGCAAGCCGAAGTCAATGAAGTTAAATGTCAGGTTTGCACAGTTGCTTCCTTTCAGTTTATTTTCACGCTTCAGATTTTTCACATTAGCAAGTTAGATGTGGTCTTTGCAAATGGAGGAACTCTTTTTCCTGCCTTATGTACACTACTCAACATTTGAAGTGGATCAAAAAGTTAAAGGATTACTCCACTTTTATAAAAAAAAAAAAATCCTGATAATTTACTCACCCCCATTTTATACAAAATTTTGATGTCTTTCTTTGTTCAGATGAGAAGATTTTTTTCATTCCAATCCTTTCCAGGATTTTTCTCAATTTAATAGACTTTATTGGACCTCAACAGTTTACAGTTTCAATTGCAGTTTAAAATTGTAATGTCAATGCAGCTTCAAATGGCTCTAAACAATAGTCTCTTTCACACATACAGTCTTTACTGGTAATTTACTGGTAAATTGCAGTTAACAGATCATGTGTGAACAGAACCTTTCCGGTAAATCAGTGCTCCCAATTTACCAGTAAGACAGGTTGTAAGATTACCAGTAATTTACCGATAAGCGCTGTGTGTGAACGAAAATTATAGGATTACCGGCATTTAGAACGGACGACGTCAGACCGTGCTGACAGCTTCGGGCCAATCATAGCGTTTTAATACAGATGACGCGTTTACCCCCGCACTGTTTACTGACGTTTCCACACACATGCTGCTTGAAAGTTGAGCACACCTGCAGTTTACGTCCACATTTCTTCACCAAAGTTGATAAAAACAGCTGACCACCGAATTGCCGACGTCCTTAGCATGCTCTATGTGAAGCCTAAAGTGCAAACAGTACTGTTGTTAAAAACGCGTTTTCTGTTTGACGTCGTCTCATTCAATGTTGTTTGGTCATGAGCAACTTCGCGACTGTTTACCACAAACGTGAAAACAACAAAATACGGACCGTGGATGTGAACGACGTGGATTGTTTACAAATACAACACTGAGCTCGCCGCGTGCTACAGGTACTTCCGCTCATGGTAATTTACCAGAATTACTGTGTGAAAGAGGCTAATGTCAAACGAGGCATACGGGTCTTATCTAGAGAAATGATTGTCATTTTCGGCAAGAAAAAAATTGCACTTTTAAACAACAATTTCTCATCTTGCACTAGCTGTGTGACGCACCAGCCCAACCTTATGCATTGCGTAATCACGTCGAAAGGTCACGCATGACGTATGTGAAACTACCGCTTCAGTGTTTAAAAGTGTGAAGAAAGAGGACCATTCTGAAGTTGTTGTATGTGAAATGATACTAGTTAATGTCTTAGTGTCAGTTTATTGTTTAAAATGGTCTGCAAGTGTGCATTTCACATAACGGGTGACCTTTCGATGTTCTTACGTAATACGTAAGGTCGCGTTGGCGCATCACACGTCTAGTGCAAGACGAGAAATTGTGGTTACGCATGGTGATTTGGTTTGTTGTACCAAAGAAATAAATATTTTTCTATAAAAGTATGTGGTCACCTTTTAATACATTTGGCTATTTCAGCTACATCCATTACATTAAATGAAGCATACTGCCTAGCTTTTCTATGGTTTAAGCCAGGGGTGTCAAACTCATTTTAGGTTAAGGACCGAAAGGTAAATAACGTCACCATTTGAGGGACGGATACTTTTTTTTAAACCTAAGTGTGCTGCAGGCATTATGCTTTGAAATCGTGCTTGAATCGTTTCTTTGACCACCAGATCAACATCACCAGTTTTAGAGTACGTGCTACTCTCATTTCTATGTGAGTCCAGACCAGCCACAATATTTATTAGTAGTAACCCTTGTAGAAACTAGAACCCACTGCCGTTCGTCGTGTGTTGCCATTGCGGCTTGTTAAGGCAGAAACTGATTCATGGGTGTTTCACATGGTACGCAACAGGCAGCAGAATTTCCGTACGGCTGCCACTTTTCTTCTCACCTGCTTCAAAGAGCCATGCCCGCGGAAACGTCAAGATTTTTGGATGCACCAGCACCATGTGCGGTCTACGCTCCACCTGTCAAACCATCCGTGTTTTGTCGCTCTCCTGTTGAAAATTAACTAGACACTCGCAACTGCCGCGTCCCACCTGAAAGGGATTTTAAAATATTAATGTAATATTTCATAAACTGTATAAATCATCATGGAGGCCAGATTGGACACCTTGGTGGGCCGTGTTTTTACACCTCTCGTTTAAGCTGATTCAGATATGTATCTAAAAATATTTATCAGATGTGTGTGTATATTTTTTACCAGGAATCTTCGGGAGCTTCGTATGGAAAAGTTGCAGCTGGATCAGCAGACCAAAGAGATGGAGAGCAAGCTGGAGGAGCTGAGAGAGCGTATGAGTCAAGAGAAAGAGGAGAGAGAGTGAGTAAGACAATAGTAAAATTCATGAATTCATGAGCCTAAAAGAGAGAGTTTTGAGATAAAGGAGAAATGTAAACAATGATACATAGGAAAAGAGAGCAGATGAAAACTAAAAATTGGTGAAGTTAAAGTTTGGAGGCAAGCTAGAACTAGAAGATGGTTAAAGTGACAGTTCACCTGAACATACAATGTCATTATTAACCAATTGTGGGTTATGTTTCTTAATAAAGAGGAAGCAAAGACACTTAACATATAATAAGAGGCTGGAATCAACATGCATATGTGGCCAAGGTAGCAAAAGCAGGCAGGAATTTGAGAGAAATAGTGAAGGAGACACAATCAGCTTTACAAACCTGAATTTCACACAATGTTCCTGGAGGTGATCTGGAGAGAAGGTTTGGCTTCTGAACGCTCTGCTGATGGAATCGGCGTTGCCATCGAGTCGAGGGAAATTGAGTCATCGGCTCCAGTTTCTCTGCACCGCCATGCTTGTCTTCCCATTTCTCCCAAACAAATTAAGATTAAGTGGGACCCTACGCCAAAATGAGGAAGGCATGAAATTAGTTTCCTGTCAAAATTAAAGAATAGGAAAAAATAACATCAGTAGTTAATATTTTGATATCGCTCTCTCCTCTCAGCCTGGCCTCTTCTTTCTACTTCATTAATAACACTAAAATATGACCCATGTAGGTCCACCTCATGAATTTATAGTGGCATCTGTTTTATGGGTTTGTATCAGCTCATAACTCATAACAGGGATGGAAACACCATGGTATTAGGGTAGATACAGTGAATAGATGATTACATTTCAACACACTTTAATGTGAATGCATGCAATTGAATAAAAATGCATGCAATTGAATAAAAAAAATTAAGTTATCTGCGACTTTGAAGAATGTTTCGGCTTAATATAAGTGGGGTCCAACGACTGCATTTGTGGCATTTATGTTGGTTATTGAAGAAAATAAAGTCTTTATTCCTCAGTTTTTTTTAAATGGAAGAAAACTATAGGGCACTTATAAAGTAAATATAGGCTGGTCAATAAACATTACATTGTACAGTGTTTTTAAGGCCCACCCACAGAAATAATGCCAAACCAGTTCATCCAGCTAGAAAACTTTACAGCTCTAATATTAAACCGATTTTTACTGAATAATTCAAACATTTCTGCTTTTCAAGCTCTTTGCTTTGATCGTAAGTGCATTACAGGTACCGTGATTTTTGCTTTTTGTAGATACTGAGGGTTGAAATCATGATAATCAACATCATACATCAAATGCTGCTGGTTCAGTTTAGCTTGTATGAAACCCAGCGGAAAAGCGGAAAGACAGCTGGAGACGATACAATAAAGCCATTGTTGTGAGTTCTTCTCGGGAACTGACACCGTCAATTATAACCCCATATATCAATAACACACAGGAGCCCTTCGCCATAATCCGATGAATACAGCGGGGATGCAGCTTGCCTCAATGCCCCTGAGATCTGAACCCGCAGCCTCATTTCTTCTGCCGTGTACCGGAACTGTCATATTAAGAGATGTTAGCGGTACTATATCTAAATTACGAATGCCTCCGTACGGAAGTTTTTAAACAAAACCGTTTTAGATTAGTTTTTATCCGAGGTCATTAATCAAAGCAGAAGTTCTGTTGCGGGAGCTGTGCTGGGAATGGTTGATGTTATCTCGCCGCATGCTGAACCGCCTCTGTTTATCACAGCGCAGGCGAAGCACTAAAGGGCCACAGGTGAATTTATACCAGCAGATGAGAGCTGATAGACTCCGGCCTTCAGCGTGCTCAGTGGGCGTCTGAGATGTGTTCACAAACTAGGGTGCTTGCACAAACTTGCCATGTACTTTAGTGTTCTTTTTGTAATGTTTGATACTGTAGTTATCTGTTCTGCTGTGTTCTTAAATCTTGTCAACAAGCAAAAGTTTACTATTGTCTCCTAAAGCACAGAGTAAATATTTTACGTGAACATACGCGCACAGTCGAACGCGCGCCTTGCTAAGTATAGTTTATTTGACCCGTACGTGTACACAGACGTTCGACACATGCACATTACGACAAATTGCAATGCATTTCCTGGGCTACATACTACATTTTCCTGTAGGCACATGCACAACCTACGGATATAATGTACGGGGGTTCCAAAAATCTGACGGTGTGCGTGTACAGTACACGTCTCTCCTGATGCAGAAAATTGCGTCACGCCCTTGCGTACGCATAAAAACAGATCATATTTCGGCCTTAAAGGTACACTTTGTAACTTTTAGAAGGATCTCCTGACATAATTGCAATCTAATATTACCTTACCGTGGGTTCACACCAGCCACGTTTGAGGCGTCAAAATCGCGTCTAGTTTGCCGCTTGAACATTTTGAATACATCTGCACGTCTAGAGCCAAGTACACATGCAGAAAAAGCAAGCATTTGACTCGCGTCAGAGGCGAAATCTGCTTCTTGTGGGAGGGGCAAGTGCTATGCGGTTGTCTGTTTGCAAGATTCATCGAGAGAGTTACCGGTTTGTATTTGGCCACCTTACTATAGGGGGAAAATAGTTTAAAAAACGGCGGGAATGCCGTGAAATGTGTATTTACAACTTACCAGGTTGCCCAATGTCCTCACTGACACTCTTTCAAGCGAGGTCCATTTTATTCCTGTCTCTATAGAAATAAGAACTTGTGTGGTATAGCTCCGGGTGACTGCTCACGGACAATATCAAGCGTTCCTCCATATTGAATGAGTGACTCCGGGTGGGGCTGCTGCCACAGCAGCAAGCAGGCTCCTGATTGGTAAACGCGGTGCGAAAATCCGCCAAAGTTCAAATTTTCAACTTGGGCGTTAGCCGCAAATTCGTGTCAAACGCAAAATGCACAAAAAGCACCATTCGCGCGTAACGCGCCAGATGCTCAATTCGCGCAAACTAGACACGCAAATGAGGCAGAATCGTATCTACCGTGCCGCTAAACGCCTCATTCGCGCCGTGAGACCTCCAGACGCGCGTCAACGTGCCTTCACATTGACTTAACATTGAAATCACTCGCGCTTGACGGCTGTACCGCAGCTGGTGTGAACGCAGCATTAGAATGAGCCGTTTATATATACATACACAGCGGGTCCCCTACATGGAAGTTGGTGTCATGTTTCTACAGTAGCCCTAAATGGACAAACTGTATTACAGAATTCGTTTTAGCCATACTTTGTTTCATTTTCAGACATTAGCATATGCATTTTGAAATTGAGGAATGATCTGTTGGTTGCAATTCGCAATCTCACCATTAGATGCCGCTAAAATTTACACACAACAACTTTAAGTCAACTTAAGGTAACCACAAAGACAAATTTGCTTTTATATGGCACACATATAGTGCTTGCTCCTCTTAAAAAGTGTAATGTTTATTCGCAAAAGTGTCCCAATCAGTGTTGGGTAAGTTACTCAAAAAGTAATTAATTACTAGTTACTAATTACATCTTCAATCATGTAATTAGATTACTTTACAAATTACTCTCTCCAAAAAGTATTTAATTACTTATTACTAATTACTTTTTAAATCCTATTTAGTTAACGATACAAGGATAGGCTTGAAATGGCTCAAAGAAATAATATATAACAGTACATCAATTATTCTGGTCCCACTTTAGGGTCCAATTATCTCTATTAACTAAATATTAACTACTTTTGCCTCAATACTCCAACTACTGCTTATTAATACTAAAAAAAGTTGTTAATTTTAAGTATTGGTAGAAATTGGATGTAGAATAAGGTTTTGCAGAATCAGGCTTTAATATGTGCTATTAAGTATTAATAAATAGCCAGCATCTCATTAATATTAATGCTAATAATCAACCAGTGAATAGTGAGAATTGTAAACTTAAACCATGTTAAATCCACTATTGTATTATACTATACATAATTGTTTAAGAGTCCATACACAGTATTTAGTTACATCAGAAGTAACTGTAATTAGAGTAATCCCTTACTTTACTTTTTCAAGGGAAAAGTAATTAAATTACAGTAACTAATTACTTAGTAACTAGTTACACCCAACACTGGTCCCAATACATGCATCTACTATCCTATGGTATAATACAACATTTGCAACTCGTAAAAATGAAGTTTGGCTTCAGAAAACTATTTTTTTGGCTGTATGTGCAGAAGCATGCATTTGGCCCCCTTAATGAAAATATTTAAAATGAACCAGACAAACCTAAACATAACCATCACCAAATCACCACTAACCAGCCTAGAGCTACTTGGAAGTTCATACTGGTTAGACTTTCAGCAGGAGCATCTTCTGTGCTTTTCCAGATGTTTCTTTCATATGAGAAATCTGAAAGTACAAAGACTGTCAACTGGTCTTACTTTCTGAGTTTATGTAGTTTTTATCACTCTAAAAATTTGATTTAACAGAAGGTTAAGTGTGCAGTCATGTAACCTTTCACCTTTCAGTCCTTTTGTCATCACACACTGGACAGCCTGGTAGGTGAAAAGTTTGTCTTGTTGGTTTGCACTTGATGATAATCCGCCAGTTGTTAGCACAACTGCCACGTCGCTTGTGCGTTTTCCTATAGTGCTGACAGGCAGACTCGTACGCGGTTAATCCCCATCCCAAACACCCGTCTCCATCAGACTGATAAAGGCCAGCACATAAATGGCTCCTAATAAGAGTGGACAGCATGCAGAAGGAACGTCTTATACTCCCGCAGGCCCTTTCCCAATACTGTCCCTGCATAATATAAGATGGGTTTTAGTGAAGCTGGTGAGCTGTGCAGTATGTGTGCTTTTAATTATTAGTGGTGCAATGCTAAGGCAAACATCACTGTTTATATTGCTCATACTTATGATTGAGAATTTAAACTAAATGCTTTCCATACACTACAGTATATGGGTTGCTCTGTGACATTCAATTTGATTGGCAAACAGAAAAAGTGGGAGCTCTAATTGGCTTATCAATAATCTGACTGAGAAGTTTTATTAATATAATGTTTAAAATAAAAAGTGAAATGTATTTAGCATTTTTGCACGTTTCTGTTTGGTCAGATGTTAGTGGTCCAATTTAACTATGATTTAGTTTTAATGATGACAACATTATTAAGCCATGAAATGGTTGATCTATTATGTAACTATCACCAGCGTTCCCTTGAGAAGACACAGGTTGCTGTCAAGTCACTGTCTATTAAATCAACAGCTAAATGATAAATTAGTTGACTATTAATTAGTACAGTAAATAGCTCACACATGAATGCATATCTTGCTTTTGTCTGAGCACGTGAACATGCATTTTAACTAGGGTTGCAATAGTCTGGGAATTTTCAAGGCTGGAAAATTTTCATGGGAATTAACAGGAATATATGGGAATACATTTTAATAAATGGGAATATATGGGAATATATGGAAATTAATGGGAATATATAGGAATAAACTAGAAATTTGAATTTTTTTTTTATTATTATCACCTTTATTTAACCAAAAAGAAAACTCATTAAGATTAAAAATCTCTTTTTCAAGAGCGTTCTGGCCAAGACAGGCAGCAGCACAAATTAACAAGGTTACAGACATAACAACAAGAAACATGTAACATAAAACAAAGTACAATAAATAGTAAATTACAAGGTTATAAAATATCCAAATTTTCATATATATATTATCTCATGCGATAAACAACAGCAAGGATCATTCCAATAATCAATCGAAGCATTTACATCCATTTTGAGTAGCCTCCAAATCATTTAAAAGTAGTTTAAAAACACCTAAAGAAACTGGCTCCTTAAGATTCAAAACTGTTTGCAGCTGATTCCAAGCACAGGGGGGCGCATACTTAAAAGCCCCTTTTCCCAATTCAGTCCGAACTTGAGGGACAGATAAAACTAGTAAGTCCTCAGAACGAAGACAATATCCTGTACCTTTCTTTTTAATGTAAGATTGAAGGTATGGAGGAAGCAGACCGAGAATAGCTTTATAGATAAAAATGAACCAATGAGTAAGTCTACGTGTAGACAATGCAGACCAACCAACCCTCTCATACAAAGAACAGTGATGAGTAAGTGCTTTAAAATTCATGTATTTTCGTGTAAAATTATCAGTATTACGTTTCTTTAAAATTTGTATTACCTTGCATGCATGTCTGCTTATGACCAAACAAAATGTTAATATATGTTTGTATGTGAAATACACTCACCTAAAGGATTATTAGGAACACCTGTTCAATTTCTCATTAATGCAATTATCTAATCAACCAATCACATGGCAGTTGCTTCAATGCATTTAGGGGTGTGGTCCTGGTCAAGACAATCTTCTGAACTCTAAACTGAATGTCAGAATGGGAAAGAAAGGTGAAGCAATTTGAAGCGTGGCATGGTTGTTGGTGCCAGACGGGCTGGTCTGAGTATTTCACAATCTGCTCAGTTACTGGGATTTTCAACTAGGGTTTACAAAGAATGGTGTGAAAAGGGAAAACATCCAGTATGTGGCAGTCCTGTTGGTGAAAATGCCTTGTTGATGCTAGAGGTCAGAGGAGAATGGCCGACTGATTCAAGCTGATAGAAGAGCAACTTTGACTGAAATAAGAACTCGTTACAATCGAGGTATGCAGCAAAGCATTTGTGAAGCCACAACACGCACAACCTTGAGGCGAATGGGCTACAACAGCAGAAGACCCCACAGGGTACCACTTATCATCACTACAAATAGGAAAAAGCGGCTACCATTTGCACGAGCTCACCAAAAATTGACAGTTTTGCCTGGTCTGAAGAGTCTCGATTTCTGTTAAGACATTCAGATGGTAGAGTCAGAATTTGGCTTAAACAGAATGAGAAGATGGATCCATCATGCCTTGTTACCACTGTGCAAGCTGGTGGTGGTGGTGGTGTAATGGTGTGGGGGTTGTTTTTTTGCCAAACTTTAGCCCCTTAGTGCCAATTGGGCATCGTTTAAATGCCACCGCCTACCTGAGCATTGTTTCTGACCATGTCCATCCCTTTATGACCACCATGTACTCATCCTCTGATGGCTACCTCCAGCAGGATAATACACCATGTCACAAAGCTCGAATCATTTCAAATTGGTTGACAATGACAATGACAATGAGTTCACTGTACTAAAATGGCCCATTCTAAATAATGCTTTCAGCACCTTGTTGAATCAATGCCACGTAGAATTAAGGCAGTTCTGAATGTGAAAGGGGGTCAAACAAAGTATTAGTATGGTGTTCCTAATAATCCTTTAGGTGAGTGTAGTTTATATACATCTCCCAAAATTTCCCATAAATTCTCGTTAAATTTCCCTAGATTAGGTTTCGATGGAAAGTGTCTGGAAATTTCCTGGAAAGTTTTCGCCCCTTTGCAACCCTAATTTTAACAGAGGTACTGTAGTTCTGCCAAAATGTCACATGACCCCCGGTCATGCGACGAGCACACCTTTTATGAAAAGTCTTATTTTAGATGATGGAAACAACCTAAAAGTGGCACTAACCTGCAGGAAAGAAACATTTTAAGAGCATAGTTGCTGCTTCAAAACAAAAAACCTATTATTTTGGCAGAGGCATATAATATACATTTCTGTTCTTTGAACATACTGAGGCCTGCGGCTCCATTGCAACATGACAACCCATCCTAAACAAACAGCCTCCTCCACAATCATGATGTGAATTATTTAGGCTGTTGATTTCATGTGGCAACCAAAACAACACATCAGAAAACAGACTTCCATCTCTGTATGTGTATGAATTATGCAGGAAAAATGCTGTAATGTTCTGTTTGTGTTTGTTTTCTATACTATGATATGTGCATAATTAAAGGTTATCAATCAGTTTAAAGAGTTAATAGGACACCTCAACAAGTCACAGTATAAATATTATCCAGTGTTCCAGTTCTGTGTTGATCAGCCGTCTTTGAAATTCCCACACAGGAAAACGGGTGCATCCCGCTGGCGTTCCGCTCAGCCCAAAGTTCTCGCCCCAGCGTTCCACAACGCCAAGACTAACAAGGAGAATGCAACTCAAAGAGTAAGAGATCACCTTTTCTTCCTGGCACAGTAATAAAATCTGCCTATCTTGAGATCAGATCGGGTCTGCCTGCTCATTCAAACCAGAGTTGGTCTCAAATCTTGGACACAGCATCTAAAATAAAGTGCAAAAATGATTCCCTGCTGGATTTGGTGATAATGTGGTGTTTGAAATATGTTGTTTTGGCCAGCTCTCTCCAGGAAAAATGAAGATTAGAGTGCTGAAGGATGAGCCTTTGCCAGGTGGGTGGACTTGAATCTGAGATCTGCTTTGCTCGGCGCTACTTGAAGCTTTTGTTTTGTTTCCAAATGTATTACTTTAACACTGCACACCCTACTTTTCAGTCGTGTTTTTCTACTAAGTAAAAGTCATTTATAACTTTGTTTTTAACTTCAGTGATCTGCCTAGAATCAGATATTGTAATTTTGCTTCCTTTTATGCAAAAAATGAAGATACTAGAATGCATTGCAACAAGCTTATAGTGCGTTCACACCAGACGTGAATGAAGCATTAAGCACAAGTGCTTTACATGTTAAGTCAATGTAAAGATGCATGAGAGACATCATGCGGCGTGATTTGTGCGAATGAGGTGGCATGAATGATGTGGGGCGATTAGCTTGAATGAGCCAGCATGAATGACGCGGCATGAACGACGCAGCACAA
Source organism: Misgurnus anguillicaudatus (assembly GCF_027580225.2). NCBI lineage: Eukaryota > Metazoa > Chordata > Actinopteri > Cypriniformes > Cobitidae > Misgurnus > Misgurnus anguillicaudatus. Next base: position 35,068,500 of record NC_073351.2, on the reverse strand, counting down.
ATTTTGTGTGTTTGACGCATGTAACGCAGGATTTAAAAAATCTGAACTTTGGTCGATATTCGCGCCTCATTTACAATCAGGAGCTTGCTTTAGTAGTGACATGATTATGACATAGCGAGGTGAAATACGAAACAACAATGGAGGACAAAATCATAATCCCTGTATGTGGACACCCGGAGATGTACAACACATCTTCATACTTTTATAGAAACAGGAATTAAAAGGATGCTTGGAAGAAAGTGGGTGAGGAGGTCGGACAATCTGGGAAGTTTTAAAAAAAGATTTCTCAATTTGAGCTATATGTATATACATATTGAAACTACAAGCTAGCTAAAGCAGGCAAATTGAGCATATTCACGTCTGAATTTAATCCCGCCCAACTATGCGCAAATAGCGCAATATATTCGCGTCTGGTGTGAACGCACAGTTAATAGTAAAATTAATACACAATGGTGCCTAGGGCAGATCCACTGGAGTGGCATGGGGTTGGCACCCTAAGAAACCCTAAAAAAAACATTGCCATCCCATATGTATAAAATATACATTTGAATCAGTTTCTTTGACCGTTTTACAGCAACAATGCTTCAATGTGATGGAATGAAAAGACCACGTCCCGATAAATTTAGGGCTGGGTATTGTTAGGAATTTCACAATTCGATTCGATTTCGATTCTTGCGGCTTCGATTCGATTCGATATTGATTTTCTTGCTTCGATATCGATTCAATAATAAGTCAATACACGAGCAATTAAGTACCTCAGTTTATTTTTAAATAATGTGTGTAGTATTACTAATGTTTAAGAACAAATTGACCCCAGCACGTTTCCTGTCATGGTTTATTTAGCAGTGTGACAATGCTTACAGACCACTTTAGTTTTATCCACCTCGTCATTTGTTACCGGCTTACAGTAGAACCCAAAATGAGCCCAAACATCGCCTTTTAACGTTGATGGTGCAGGCTTGAAAGAAGTGCTGCTGTTTGCCATCTTTGATCTTTTTGTTTTGATAAAGCGCGTCTTGTACAACGCTGAACGCTCTCACTGGAGTGTTTCCCACAGCGCCGCCACTGGCCGGGGGGGCTGAATCGATTCTTAGGATTTGATGAATCGATATTGAATTGAGAAACAAATAATTGCAATGCACTGATGAATCGATATTTTTACCCAGCCCTAGATAAATTATGACAAGATAACACGTCTTTCTAATACAGTGATGTCCAAACAAACGACTCTTATGAACTAATGTGAATCAGTTTTAGTGAATCAGACACATTCAATGCAACCAACATTATCACTGATAACGAACACATGACTCTATTCAGCTCTTTAACAAATCGAAGCATTTGTTTCAGCTTGCATCTTCAGGATTGTCCAAACTTTTGACAAGTGACGACACGTGACAACAATGCATTTTGCACAGTCAATAAAGTTGCACATTAAGAAATGGTGGGCAAATAGATTGAAATGTCTGTTATAAAATATTGTGTGGTGTTTAAGTTGTTTGTGTTTGTGTAAACTCAGTTGTACAGAAGCAGGTGGTGGGACAACCGGCTGTCAAAACACAGGGTGCACACAGAAAACTCAGACTGAAGGGTAAAGTGTGTGGACAGTGTGAAGTTCAGCTGGCTGGACTGGTGAGTTTACATCTATTCTGTTATACGAGCTGTTATATAGTATACTTATAACTCAAGCTATCATGCTGTCTTCCGTTATGCAGCTATCTAGACAGCAACTCAGACAGTAAGCCAACAGACCACGATGCATATTGCACACAAATATGTTAAGAGCTGGTTCCAATCTGGCTGGCTGGATTTCAGAAAGTCAAAGTGCACAGGTTTTTATCAAAGTTCTCAGACTGCTGCTTTGAGCACTTTGGAGGAAGTACTGATAACTGGATTTGCCAAAGTGGCATCAAACCTTTGGAAGATACTAAGTGCGGACTAATTAGCAGTTAAACCAGATATCAATGAGCAGAATTGAGTGTTTGTGAAATTGTCATTATTTATTACCTCGGGACATGCAGAAGTTCTGATCACAAGTCTTTTTGCTTTCTCAGAACCAAAAGCAGGGCGGTTATAACCGGGTCCATATTCAGACATTCATAGTAGTTGATTGCATTTTAGGCATTTTCAAAAGATACATACAGTATAAAGATTTAAACGTTAAGTGAAAAGATTGCTGTGTCTGAATTGAAGCGTTTGTATGATGCAGTATGCCAAATAATTGTAATCTGCATAATGCTTCAGAATCTAGCACTCAGAACTGGACTGCAAGATTGCACTGCGATTGCATGCTGCAAATTGCGTTCATCACTAATGCACTTGTTGGTGAATTTTACTGTTATGTGATTTGCATAATACTTTCATGAATTGGAGTGTAAACAAACTGCTTTCGATGGGCACAATTCATTCCTAGTGAATTTCCTCTCAGTCATGTCATTTTGTAATATTATTGTGGAAGATCAGAACATCTTTAATCATTGTCCCCCCAAAAAAATTCTGGTTGCATAAATTGCATCCTACAAAATGTTTTTGGGAAAAAGAGAGACTGAGAAAGGTGCACTAAAAGTGTCATTGTTTTAGCTATGAACCTTTAAGCTAGGTGATTCATTACAGGCACCAGTAGACTCAATTCTCAGCAAGCCATAACCGAGACAGTGAATTAACGACTAATTATAGATCAGATATAGTCCAGGTTTGAGTAACCCCACTTCTACCCTAAATAACATTTAACATTTATAACGTAATAACATTTGGTTACATGCCGTTTTTGCCAAATAAACCCATACGGCAAAAATATATATATATATATTCAAATATAATTGTACATGTATTTAAAAATAAAATAAAATTGCCAAACAATGTTAGAGTATGTTTACAAATTATATGTAATTTTAAAATATATATTAAATTATAAATATATATATTTTTTGGCGAGTTTTTAAAATTGTATATTTTCACGTTTATTCACGTTCATTTATATTCACGTTGCATTGAAAGAAAAACTTCTATAAATAATATATATATAATATAATATATAATGTTATAAACCTGTAAATGTAACATTAAAATTACATTTATTTTCAACAGCAAAAATATACTTATAATGTTATATTTTAACTCCGCCAGCGTTTTAAAAAAAAGTTGCCAGCCAGCGCCAGCGTTTTTCATGATTTTCACCAAAGTTTAATGCCTTCCAGAAAATTTTCTTCTTTAAATATATAAACATACAATATACCAAATGAAAGAACAGACCCTCTGCTTTCAAACAAACAAAAAAAAAAAAAACGTTTCATCCTACCTTCAGTGGTTCTTTTGTAATCAGCTTTTGAATATGGGTAGGTTTCTGCAAAAACACCACATTTTGAGCAAAAAGCACAGATAATTCCATTTTTGTGACGGACTTTTCATAGAGCGATCTTTAAAACAGACACGGACATGCAGCTGCTTGCCATAGGGCATTACTTCCGGCGGAAGGGCGCCACCTGGTGGATAATAGCGATATTGCGGAAAGACGGAAAATCTCGTCATTGGCGGGGAAGCGTTTTCTCTTAATTGACGAGATATCTCATCAATGGCGGTGAAAGAGTTAAACAAACTTTTATATTTTGCTCATTTTTTTGCCATATGACTTGCAAAATGTATTTGTTGCCTCTGAAATGTATTCAGAAATATATGTTGATATATAAAGGTTAAAACTAAATCTATTTACAAATTCAAAAATATATTTAATTAAGCTTCACGTTCTACAAAATGTATTTAGCATATATTTAAAACATATTTTGGTCAAAGAAATATTTTTTTGTGTATGTATTATATTCCATAGTAAGCAAAGTCAACAGGTGTTCAAGGTGTTTGCTTTAATTTATTTAAAATTTTCTAAGCCTAGTTGCTTCGTGGTTGGTTAGACGTCTATTATGTTGCTTACACACTTTGCGTAAGTAAATCACAAAGTCATTGCAAAGGCGCGAACAGATGCAAACTCACACGAGCAATGTAAATTACGCAAATGAGGCAGCGCGTTTGCAGCAAAAACACATGCTATTTGCCTCAAACGCGTCTCTGCACAGTTTTAAAAATATTCAACTAAAGTGAAAATTCGCATGAGACGAAGTTTAATCTCGCGAGTAATCTAGAACGAGGAACGCGATGCTTCATGTTTGGTGTGAACGCAGCATTAGACTTTCACTGACAGCCAAATTTTGCCATGTTTTAGTCAAAATTGTTGCAAGCTGGGTTGGCAGCAGTAATCGCAAATACAATGTTTCTAGCACGAATACCCTCTTAAAAAAACAGTTTATAGAGAATGTCTTAGTAAAGCTGCGCTCATGTCCACTGATGTGCTGGTGTAATTTATGTCAACGGTGGTGTGCTGAAATGAGACCTTTTTTATGTGGCCATTAAAGGTGCCAGTAATGGACACAGCTGTAGATTCACAGAGCAGCACTGTATTTCCCCTTTCTTCATTCACCGTGTGTGTGTGGGGGGGAGTATTAAAGGGAACCCTGTCGCCCTGGGGAGATTTGGGGCTTTCATGCACTCTTCGGGTGTGGGTGAGGAGGGATAACTCTTTGGGAATCTAAAGTCTCGAGGGAAAATGTACCTGTGGAATTTGCACTGTGGCATTTGGCCGTCAAGGACAGAGAGAGAGAGTGTGTTAAAGTCTGTTTCAGTGGATTTATAGATGCGTAGAACTGAGAGTTCCTAGGGGTTCTCTTTATACTCGCGCACACACACAACCCTAAAGGTACATCCGAGCTACCTGCAGGAACAAATCTGAGACTAAAAACTTTGGCTAGCTGTGTTCAGAATGAAAAATAGTACTGCATACTGACTTCAAATAGTATGCAAACTTTTTGCATTTGGCAATGACAGTACGAACTGTATCTATGTTGTCTGTTTTGTGGGGTTTCACTCACTGATCTACTGTATATTGACGTCACAATTGTAAAACCCCCGCACCGCCATATTGGTATGCCCATACATTCTATTAAATTAATAGGACGTTATCATATTTTGATGTTAAAACTACTTTACCAGTTTCTGTTTTTATATCTGAAGTCTCCCTGTACATTATTACAACGGAAACGTCATAAGTATGTAGATTTTACTTTTTCAATTTGGGTGTTTTAAGCATAGAGAACTTTTAAGAAACTAATGAAAATCTTAAAAAAAAGTTTGGTTTATATATATCACAAAGGGTTTGTAACATCACACACGCACATAGAGAAAACTTGCCCATCAAATCGTCCTTCACACGCATTTTTAATCAGTAACAAAGTAATAAGATCCCTTAAGATCAGGGCAACCACATCTCCTGTTTTAATGCGTGTCGTGCATGTTTAAAAGGCAGAAAAAGTGCTATATATTTAAATAAACGTAAAAGTTATTGTAAAAGTACTTTGCCTGCAGTATTCTGAGTTTAATTGTTTATGTCTGTTTTAGATGTGCTCAGAATGTGGAGAGGATTACTGCGTAGGCTGTTTCGTCAGATTCCACCAGAGGGGGGCACTGCAGCGCCATCGAATGATACCCATACAGGTGAGTAGGTGTTTTGTAAACCCCCGTCCATCCCACACAAACGTACATAACCACACACACAACTGCACACGCCAGCGGCTGCAACCGAGAGCAAACGTCAGCACACACCAGATTTTGTTTCTCAGAATGGTTGGTCACCATTAGCAGACAATCTGCTCACTGTAACCCAACTCTGATTATACGCACCTGTTCCAGGGTTAGAGAGCAGCTACACAAACACAAAACGCACACATCCAGAGGACAACAGATGTGTGTTTACACTCACAGAGTCGCATATATCATCTGGAGTTTGTTTTAGAAACTTGAGTGGCCCCATGGTGAGGTGTTTGATTGAAGTTCTTATCAACTGGTCAATACATCCATCATCTCACCGGATCAGACCATTAAAGCAGGAGGACGGGAGTGATGTTGGGATCGCTCCTGTTCTGTTGAAGCAGATGCATGCTTCTTAAGGTTTCCGATTAGACACTGTGCTTTATATAAATTTTAAGAAATCAGACATAATAAATTTCAGACATTTGAAGCACTATTGCTGAAAATAATGGTATGGAACTAATACAAGTAAGTTTTACACGTTTCCAGGATAAAATTTAATGACTACCATCCTGATGTGTTGCCAAAAATGTATTGCTACATAAAAAGTCATCTTAGCAAGCGTTGCATAAATATTAAAGTTTTGGTGTTAAGTTCTAGGGCCCTATTTTAACGATCTGAAACGCAAGTGCGAAGTGCAAGGCGCAAGTGACTTTGTGGGCGGATCTTGGGCGCTGTTGCTATTTTCCCGGCGGGAGAAATAACTCTTGCGGCAGGCGCAAATCAATAAGGGGTTGGTCTGAAGTAGGTTTATTATTCATAGGTGTGGTTTGGGAGTCAGAACGTCATCCAACATTCCCTTTAAACGCAAGTGCGCAAGTTCCATGGCGGGTTGCTATTATTATGACGGATTTACCAGGCGCACGCCAGGAGCGGTTCACAGCTGAGGAGACCGACGTTCTTGTAGAGCAGTCAAAGACAGAGAAGTTGTTTTGTATGGGGATGGGAGAAACCCGCCCAAATCCGCGTAGATTAAACAGGCATGAGAGGAAATAGCCACAATTGTCTCATCAGCTGGCATCCCCGCAGGACGTTGCCCGCAAGCGCTACAATGATGTCAGGAGACGGGGGAATCCCAAGCTTGCCAGCATAAATCGGGCACGCCGTGTAACGGGAGGTGGATCTGCCTCTACACATGACCTGACGCCAGCAGAGGACATCACTGCGTCCACCTTCACCGCTGAAAGACAAGAAACGCAACATCCATACCCAGAGTACACTTACAAATCAAGTTCACATACATTAAGGTTTCTTATGAAAACATTTTAATTATTATTTACATAAAATAAGCGTAATACAGACACACAACAAACTTATGAAAATATTTGAATCGTTATGTGCATGATAATTTTTTAACGCAGCCACACAAAATAAATAAAAACTATCACCACAATGCTCACCACAATGATTTCCCTTATCTCATGTGTTAATATTTTTTTATTGTAACAATTTATGATTTGCAAAAATAACTGTTGCATCTGTGTAGATTAAATAAGCAAAGTGTGTGCGCGTTGTTCACGCTTTACATTATGGTCAAGCATGTGCCCTTAAAATAGCATAATGAACAATGCGCAACGAGCCACTGACTTTAGACTAGTTTTTCTGGTCAGTGGCGCAATTGTTTTTTGAAACTGCAAAATGCATCAGGGATGGTTTGCGTCGGAACACGCCTCCTTTTTTTGCGCTGAACCGCCCAGGGAGCGCAAGTTCATTCCCTAGTTTGCAGACGTGCGTCTGTGGAGGGAAAAACCCGCTGTGCGCCGGTGCAAAATACGAATAATACATGCGTCACTGACAAAGTCTTTTGCGCTGGGTGCAAGATAGGGCCCCTAGTGTCTTACTCTGTGTTCAACCTAAAAGTTTTTTTAATTCATTAAACCAGCATCCAGTGCATCCAGCTAAGTGGACCGGTATAGCAATAAACTCACCATGCTGAAGAGCATCCAAAAGTCCACTATAGTAATGTCCATCTAGATGTTATATTCTCCTTTAACACTTAATGGGCTCCATCATACACCCGGCGCAATGCAACGCAATGCACGACGCAAGTGTCTTTTTTTCTAGTTTCGACAACGCGGGTTTGCTTATCACACACATGGATGCACAGCAGCACAAAAAAACTCTTTTAAATACGGAAAATTAAAGGATTAAAATGTAAAAGATTATTATTGAGTATCTTGGACATAAATGAGGACCGATTATGAGACGTAAAGAACAGCTTCACCTGTAGCCTGGTAAGTAAATAAATGCTTTGCTTTAAACAAATGCATCTATTTTAAATGTTTTTAAATGCTTTCCATTGGATTTATTGTATATGATGACTCTCTATCTGTGGATATGGTGAGATGAGAAAATTTTTTAAGTAATGCTTTAAAAAAATTTAAACACGGAGCTGTCCGAGTGCTGAAATGCCTCTCCGCACGTTTGAAAATTCTTTATCTCTTGTTTGTATTTTTAGAGTACAAACCTTTTCTTGCATATTTGCTAATTTTTTTATGAGATTTAAAAAATTATGTAGGATATCAATACATTTACAGCAATTAAAGCCTGCTATTTTTACTTCAATGACTGAAAGAAGATGGATTTTAAAATCAATACAAATAAAAACAACAAATTTTTTTAACATTATTCTTAAACTGGTGGTCTTCTTCCTCAACTTTTCAGTTTACAAATAATTTTGCTTTCTAAATAAGGATTAGACATAGCGCCAGGCGCAACTGGCTTTTAAAGAGGATGAAAGCTGAGACTTTCATTGGTTTATTTCACAATATGCCCAAAACACACTCATTACGAAAATAGAAACAACCCTTTTAGGCCGTGCACTTGGCGCATAAACCATTTTTCCCGTCGTTAAATTAGCAAAAGTGGGTTCGGACATGCCCGTTTAGACCGTGCGCTTTAGACTGTGCTCTTTGATCTTTAAAATAGGGCCCTATAAGATCTATAAGAAATTCTGGACTCTAGTTTTGGCATGGACAGAAATCTGATGTCTCAGATCCATGTGATATCATTCATGTCTGTAACATGTGTAAGACTCTACATAGTAAACAACAGTTATAGCGATGTTTGCCTCAGAAAAAACTTTTAATACGAAGCATATTAATATATTTTCTCCTATTACACAGATGTGTGCTCATTAAATTAGCTTTATGCTCTGTGTGATTTTAATGTTATAGTTTCACTCTGAACTACAGTTTCACAATGAGCAAATTAAAGTATAAGGTTCATGTAATTTATTTGCAGTCTTATGCTTGTAATTGATATAACTCAGGCCACCAAGATAATAAAAATGCTATATAAAACATCCATAAACATTAATATATAGCTCTCTGCTGTTAAGCTGTGCATATGCGTGGTAAAAACTGTTATCAGTCGGTGTTACCTTGTTAACTTTGTGTTAAATGAGAATGTGAAATGTAGAAATTAATTCTGTAGAACCTACATTGCAAGCTCACACTTCTGATAATTTACTCACGCCCTTGTCATCCAAGATATTTATGTCTTACTTTGTTCAGTCGAGAATATATATATATATTTTTGAGTACAAACATTCCAGGATTTTTCTTCATATAGTGGACCTCAACAGTAGGGATGCACCGAAAGGAAAATTCTGGTCCGAAGCTGAATAAAATGGAAAAACTGTCTGAAGGCCCTACTACAAACAACCAAACATGTTTTATTTATTTTCCATTTTCCTAATTTTTGGCCAATTTTCTCATCATTACATTTTCACAAGTTACATTTTCAGAATGTATTTTTTTGCTATTTATTTCACATTATTTAAATTTTTTTTTTTGAACATTTCAGCATTTAATATTATACCTTTATACACCTGGTCACTTCTCTGACCAGACAGACTTGTAAAAACTCTTCCATTTACATTCAGCCACCTAAATGAGTCTTGGCTAAATGGATATTGATCCGATCTTTCATTCCCGCACAAAATGCAAATAACCTATTTAATACTCTGCCTTAAAGGTGGGGTGCATGATCTCTGAAAGCCAATGTTGACATTTGAAGTCACCTAAACAAACACGCCCCTACCCCAATATAATCTGGACCTTCTTTTGATAGACCCACCCCACACATACGCAACCCAGGCAATGATGTCGTTTAGTAGACACGCACCTTACTGCTGATTGGCTACAAGTGTGTTTTGGTAGTCGGCTCGACTCCCTCTTCCAAAGCGTTTTTCAGAAATCTTGCAATCCGCCTTTAAACTTGCAACGACACTTTTATGCAGCACTGTATGTTGAGTAGTGGACACTTCCTGCGTGCACAGTCAAGCACGAGTACAGGGAGAGAGATGGTGGCAAGTTTGAGCTGGAGCATGACATTTGTTAATGAACGTTTAATTTCTGGTTTAATATAAGCGTGTTTTTCATTGTAGGACTTTACTGGTTCCAGAAAGTTTTTATTTTATACTGCAGTTGCTTTCCATTCTTCCTCTTCTCATCTATGACATGAAATGAAGAGATAAAGTCTCTCATTCTCTGTGTTACAAATACCCAAGATTGCTGCTGCCGTGTCTTTCTCATACGCTGCATTGTGTCTTGATTTTAAATAATAAATGAAACATTCTCAAACACTTTAAATGCTTTCATCAACGTGTTTGCTGCATTTGCACTCCTCTCACTCTGCGCTGGTTGCTATTCGATCATGTCATCAAAATGTATTTCCGGTCTTTTCACTTGTTTGGCCGAACACTGACATTTTTTGCTATTTTCAGGCCGAAGAATTTCAGTTGCCAAACATTTGGTGTACCCTACTCAACAGTTTACAGTTTCAATACAGCTTCAAAGGGTTCTAAACAATCTCAGCCAAGACATAGCGGTCTTATCTAGCACCATGATCGTCATTTTCGGACAAAAAATACAAAAGAAGTACTTTTTTCTAACAGCTTCTTGTCTTGCACTAGCCATGTGACGCGCCAGAGTGACCTTACATATTACGTGATCACGTCGATAGGTCATGCATGACGTATGCAAAACTACCACTCCAGTGTTTACAAGTGAAGAGTTTCGTTGCAAAACGAGATAACCACCGTTTTGTTAATTGTTCAGAATTCACGTTTTTTGGTTGTGCATTCCAATTCATTTCAATGCAACTGCAGTTGGTTTGTTTTGATTTAAACCTTCATAACTTAAAAAATACAGCCAAGTAGCACAATAAAACAAAATAATAACATGATAACATAATAATAAACATGTTTTGACAAAAATGTTAAAAAATGGATTTATCTCGTTTTGCAACGAAACTCTTCAAGTGTGGAGAAAGAGGAACGCTTAGACACTGTTGTATGTGGAATGATATTAGTTAATGTCTTTTAGTCAATTTATTGTTTAAAACGGTCTGCAAGTTTCACATATGTAACGCGTGACCTTTCGACGTTATTACATAATACGTAAGGTCACACGCTTGCGCATCACACAGCTAGTGCAAGATGAGAAGTTGTGGTTTAAAAGTATTTTTTTGGTGAAAATAACGATTGTTTTACTAGATAAGACCCTTATGTCTCGGTTGGGATTAGTGTTTCAGTAGTCGGTACCGATACCAGTACAAATTTACGGTTCTCTGTACCAATTTCGGTAACAATGCAAAACACAAAAACATTAAAAACTATTTTATTAATACATTTAAATGTTAATATAAAATAATAATATAAAAGCATTGCTATTCTGTATAAAATGCATTTGTTGCTGAAAGGTTTCAGCAGCTGTTGTCTCTGTGTGTTTGCTGGGGTCCTTTATGCTGATGAACAACATCATCTGATGCTTTAAAAGACAAATACAAAAAAATTAAGTAAGACGACTGGTTGAACATAGATGCATATACAACATTAGATGACTGGCACTAAATAACTGTTTTTAAATACCAAAACTGAGATATTACATTTACAAAAGACTACATAGATTTAAGTACCTGCATGCATAAAACGAGAAACATTGCTAGCCGAACATTCATTACTTTCTAACACAATAATTTTGTATATACATGTCATCAAAAAGAGAAAAAGTGTTTCCTCATTTATTTTACACATGTAAAAGTTTTTAAAGCATTTCTGTTCTTTCTATAAGTTTATTAACGGTGCTTTATTTTAATCCAATATTAAAATGCTACAACACTCATAATGCAAACGCAATTAAAACTGAAGCTCACCTGCTTGAAGTCTAATGAATCCAGCCGACGCCTTTAATGTTTTTCCTCCTTCCATCCGGACACTTCACTTGTTCTCTTGGTGATGCGCTTTAAATCTGAAGTATTTCTGTAAGCTGGTAACGCGACTCTGCACGTCTTTAAATGATTTTGTGGAGTTCAGTGACCCTGCATTGCGAATCGCGTCGCTCACGTCTTCTTGTTGCGTGACGTCTATGAAAAGTTTTTGACTGACAACCTGTCAAACGGCACATTAGGTCCAGGTGGACCCGTTTGGACCCGGTTCCGCGATTGTTCCGGATTGTGTTATTTTTTAGTACCGGCTTGGTACCGAAGACCCGGTACTTTTGACAACACTAGTTGGGATCGTTTAGAGCCCTTTGAAGCTGAGCCCGCAAACTGTTGAGGCCCACTAAAGTCCAGTATATGGTGGAAAAATCCTGGAATGTTTTCCTTTAAAAAAGTAATTTTCTTTTCCACTGAACAAAGAAAAACATAAACATTTTGAATGACATTGGGGTGAGTAAATATCAGCATTTTTTAATGAAAGTGGAGTAATCCTTTAAAGGAATAGTCTACTCATTTTCAATATTAAACTATGTTATTACCTTAACTAAGAATTGTTGATACATCCCTCTATCATCTGTGTGCGTGGACGTAAGCGCTGGAGCGCACTGCTACACTTTGATAGCATTTAGCTTAGCCCCATTCATTCAATGGTACCATTTAGAGATAAAGTTAGAAGTGACCAAACACATCAACGTTTTTCCTATTTAGGATGAGTAGTTATACGAGCAAGTTTGGTGGTACAAAATAAAACGTAGCGCTTTTCTAAGCGGATTTAAAAGAAGAACTATATTGTATGGCGTAATAGCACTTTTGGGAGTACTTCGACTCGCGCAGTAACACCCTCCCTCTCCCATTATGAGAGTGAGAAGGGGAGCGGACTTTTCAGGCGAGTCGAAGTACTCCCAAAAGTGCAATTACGCCATAAAATATAGTTCCTCTTTTAAATCCGCTTAGAAAAGCGCTACGTTTTATTTTGTACCACCAAACTTGCTCGTATAACTACTCGTCTTAAATAGGAAAAACGTTGATGTGTTTGGTCACTTCTAACTTTATCTCTGATTGGTACCATTGAATGAATGGGGCTAAGCTAAATGCTATCGAAGTGTCGCAGCGCGCTCAGATGATAGAGGGATGTATCAACAATTCTTAGTTAAGGTAATAACATAGTTTAATATTGAAAATGAGTAGACTATTCCTTTAACTCTGGTGCATACAGAAAGCACACAGCACTCCAAATGCATGAGTATGTTTGTGCGTTGATGTGGTTTCAAGGTTCATTAATTGTACATTTAAATGTTTAATGCACAGTACAGGTTTGGTGTCTGTCCTCCTCTTTCTAAGCGAGGGTGACCTTGCATGTGTCCCACATAAATGCTGTCCTCATGTTAACATCCCACCACGCTCTATCAGTCAGCACACGTGCACCACAAACCTTCTTTGTCTGTGTCACGAGAAGCTCACCCTGCCCAGCCAGCCGCATACTGAAAAACATTAAAGTAGTTACACAAATGCAAGCAAACAAGCCCAGATGGGAGAGAAACAGAAAAAGGCTCTGTTCCAAAACTTTCTGATCTGCCTGCGTAGCCGGCTGCATGCTAACTGATGGATCTTCTCCACTAACTCGACTGACAAATGAGTTTAATAGTGTTTATATAGCTCAACTAGAGATGTAACGATACCCGGTTTAATGGTTAAACGCGATAAAAATGTCCAACGGTTAGTATTACAGCGTCACTTTTTTATTACCGTTTAACTGGGTCAGTGTCATGGCTCGAAAACCCCTGTCCAGCAATAACCAATGTGAGACAAACACATTTATTTGCGTCTGCTCCCATGTGTTTGTGATGACAGACAGTGCCTCACAAAACTCACATTTAGGGAAATCTAGTTGTACTGACACATGTTTACTTGATATTTCTTCAGACAGATCCATCTTTTCTATTCATTCTCCATTAAATTATGTGATCTGACGAGTTTAAAGCTCTGTTTGTTTCTTCTGTGATTGTTGTTTAGTTTTACTCCTGAGTCTTAAAGTTCTCCTGATTTCTCACAACATACGCAGACAGATGACTTGCCTATTTTTTCTGTGTTTAAATGAAAATCTGATTTACTCACTTGTGTTTTATCTGAACTAGATGAACATTTATCTCACGGCACATCAGTGGTGGCCGGTGATTTATTTTTTTGAGGGCGCTCGATGCGAAGTTCGTCACAACATGTATGTAGCCCGTCATGTGTGTGGTTCGTAATTTCAAAATATGTGTTCTGTGCGTCGAATGATCGTGTGTGCATCACGTGTTTTGTCGGGGTAGGTGCCTGCTACAGACGCGTCTAAAGGGTTTATGATAGAAGAGACGCTCGCGTTTGTCAGATACTCACATAATCTCATGCGTAATCGAAGTTTACTGTTAAGGGAGCGTCTTGGGTGTATTTTGTGAACGTGAGCTTCTCTTTTATCATAAACGGTTTTGATGCATATGCAGCAGGCTCTTATTTTGACAAAACACGTGATGCACATGGTTCAAATGATGCAACAAACACATATTTTGAAAACACAAGCAACACACGCCACTGGCCGTGATTAATGTTAATGTTTTTTATTTGATGTTTATGCGAACAAAATTGCACTTACATGTAAAATCTATTTTTTATTTGGTTTGCATCAGTACTTTCTTTTAACATTTCTAGAAATTGTTCACAAAACCATGATAATATTGATAACCGTGGTGATTTTGGTCACTATAATCGTGATGTAAAATTTTCATACGTTTTATCTCCAAGTTTAACTGGAAGAGCTCAGTGTTCGCAGAGCAAAAGTCGTGGAGTCGATTCCCCTGGGAAAACACATGGTGATAAAATGTGTATACCTTGTAATCCACTGTAAGCTGCTTTTATCCAAAGTGACTTACTGTGCATTCAAGCAAATTAGTTTGAAGTTCGCAATAAAGACTAATGTACACCGTTTGCACAAATACTGGGTTAAATGTTGTATAAAGCATAGATGCTTTTTAGTATAAATTATATTTGCAATCTGTATTTCACTCATATTTTTTGTTTATTTTTCACTAAGCTTACTGCAGTGCATTCTGGGATTTTCTTCCCCACATCCCTGTCACCTTTTATGGCACCCAGCAGGTTTTAAATGACATAAAATGTAGTTCACAGGGCATGTTGTAGGTCATCTAAAAAAAGAAATCAGAGCGTAAACCAAAGCAATTCTGCAACTTTAAGAGAGTATGCAGCATTGGCAGATTACAACAATCATTTTTAACTCATTCACCGCCAGCCTTTTTGAGAAAAGTTGCCCACCTGCATTTTTGTGATTTTAACAAAAGTTTCACAAAATTCCTTGCAGGAAAAATTATCTTCTATAAATATATAAACATACAAATTTGTCACGGGAACAAAGAGGACCAAAGGCAAATTAGCAGGTGAGTCTTTTGCTTTAATAAACACAGTTCGAGCCGTACAGGTAGTGGCACTTGGTGAACAAGAAAATAAAACAAAACACAGTTAAAGCCACTCAGGTAATGAAACTTAGGAGGTCACAGTCCTTTAAAAGGTAAAGCAAAACTTGTCCGCGTGGCTGAGTAACCAGGGGTAGGCAGACAGACTTGGCGACACCGCGGCGTTCAAAGGCAGGCTGTGACCGGCTGCGGCAGCAGCGACGGGCTCGAGAGAGAGAGAGGAGAAATACTGGAGCGCCTGAGTTTCCAAGGCTCTATCCACACACCTCCTCAGCAGAGTAACTGTACAGAGAGCAGACTGGGTAACACACAGGAGAAACTGCTTATCACAGATATTTCACAAAGACACGACTCGACTGGACAGGACAGGAGCACGGCTCCGTATCTAACACAGAGTGAAACACAACACAACGTGACCATCATATAATAATCCAACAGAGGAAGGGAGAAAAAAGGGAACTATATATATGGAGGTAAATCACAAGATGAGGAGCAGGTGAGAAAATGAGGAACACCTGGGGGAAGCGCTAATAGGTTAACTAGCGAGTAAATGAGAAAAGGTAAAATAGAGAAAGAACCCAAAGACGTAACACAAATTATATCAAATTAAAGAACACACCCTCTGGTTTCAAACAAACAATAAACAAACAAACAAACAAAATGGGGAAAAAACGTTTCATTATATATTTACTTTTTCCACTTAATTTAACTACTGAAATATAGATATTTCTCTTCAAAAATACAACATTTTGAGAAAAAAAGCTTAAAAAATTGCGTTTTTGTAAAGGAATTTATGTTAGATATCAGACACAGAATGACTATCAAACATAAAGGCAGTTAAAATAAATCATTACATTTTTTTAACTTCCGTTTTCGATTATTTCTATTTTGCCGCCATCCAGTGGATAAAAGCGGTATTACACTTTCACTTTAAAATTCGTCCTGAAAGGCATATTTATCAGTTAAATATTAACTCGTAATTGGCGAGATAACTTGTCAATGGCGGCGAAAGAGTTAAAGGGGACACACTTACAAAGTGGCAATTTTAACATGTTATAATAAATTATATACATTATTTTTAGCTGGAACTCTGGGGACACCAACAAATTATTTGACATCTTAAAAAAGTCCTAATGAAATGTCCCCTTTAAAACACACTAGGCTCAGATGCCGCTGTACATGTCCTAATCTTATTTAATTTGCCTCCATAGAGGGATAAAGGGAACAAATAATATTATTGTCCCCAGGGTTTGTTCTTTCCCATCTTGCATTGTCTTCTCCTAAGAATCTGCTTTTGATTCAGTTTTTTATATACGTTTTTAAAATCCGGCACACTCTTAAATAGTTTTCTTTAGTTTTTATTGTCTTCAAATGTACACCTCCGATAAGCAGCGATAACAGTGAATGAATTGCACTGATGTGGAGTCTGGCTGTAGCACGTGATGAAAGTGTTTTCACAAGATTGTCTTATCTGCTGCGGTAAGAGAGAGAAGACATTGAGAGCGTCTCATGTTATTCAGCAGGCATCACCACTGTAATGGCCAATAACAATGTTATCTAAAGTACACGATGACATAGAGAGGAATTAGTCGGATGGCTACCGGTTATTGGCTAAATTATGTGATTTAATCACTCTTTTCTCTGGGGCTGTCATTTATGGCCACTTTTTTATGTAGAGCTTTCATAATGTTTGCAGTAATCAGAAAAAAATGAAGAAAATTTCCTTGCAAATGAAAATGTTATTGCTCAAATGTTGCACTTCATAGTTTATGAGACTCCACAGATTTCTTTATTATATGTCATTTAAGTATCGATTTTATCTTGGATGTTTGTCATAACATTTCTTTGGAAAAAATATCAATTGTTGCATTGAGCTATACACTAGTCAACATTTGAAGTGGATCAAAACTTTTTTTTAAAGTTCTCTTAACACCAATACCTATTCTTGTCGTCAGACAACTTTAATCAACCTTTTTTGATCTACTTCAAATGGAAGTAGTATATTTGTTTTTTAATTGGTCATTAAAAACTTTGCTGAGAAACAAACTTTAAGTTCATATTGGAATGACTAATCCAAACTTTGGTGCTTCGAAAAATTCAGCGTGAGACATCTTCTGAAACCTAGAAGAGAAACTTTACGTTTCTATAGTAAATGTTCATTTATAGCTCACATACAAACATTTTTCAAAATATCTTTTTTCATGGTCATCAGAACAAATTTTTTTATTCAATTCAATTTTATTTATATAGTGCTTTTCACAATTGTTAATTGTTTCAAAGCAGCTTTACATTATTAGATGTAGGAAAAGCATAGAAAAGCGAGCGTAGTAATAATGTAACGTATACAGTAAAGTAGTAAGTTGAGCCAAAGGTGGCGGACTCCCTAGGGGATGAAAAAAAACCTCTAGGAGAAAAACCCTCCTGGCTAGTCCAGGGGGAAAACTCCTAGGAGGGAAAAAAACCAATGAGAGATATATATATATATATATTTATATATATAAATACTATCGAGGTATGTCAACGTGTAAGCAAATTAAACTGGTTTAATTATACAGGTTTGTAAGAATGTAAGAGTGAGTAAATTATGACAGAATTTGGGTGAACATATTGTATGTGGTTATTAACAGCATGATACAGAAGATGTTAATGGAACTGAACTGGTTTGAACCCATAACAGTCCTTATTAGGAATATTTTAATTATATTGTGCGCAATTTGATTATTAACAGGATGAGCAAATAAAAATCTTTATTTTGCATGCTGGCACAACCAGGCACAGCTCCAGACCCCTGTCACCACTCGGGATGTGTTGGATCGCAACCATCAGCAGGTATCACGTGAGCAGAACGGCACTATCCCCAAATCTGCTGATGAGAGAGAAACACCAGTGACCAAGAACATACAGCCCGTGTCTGATGTCCAAACCCAACAGGTGAGTCACTGTTCAATGGGTGTACTGTAGATCAAAGTCAGGTGTAAATTATACAAAATATGTTTACAGTATAACACAAAAAATGTATTATGACCAATTCCAGTTTGCTCCCCCATACGGAGGGTTTGGACTCCATTTCTTTGAGTTTGAACATTTTTAACAAGTGCTTCTCCTTTAAACTTTCTTTGAGTGCACTGTAAAAATTATGTGTTGGATTTATTTCAAATATATATATGCACCATTTTTGCATCATGCTTTTTAACTCTTTCCCCACCAGCGTTTTTAAAAAAAATTGCCAGCGCCAGCATTTTATGATTTTCACAAAAGTTTAATGCCTTCCAGAAAATGTTCTTTTTAAATATATAAACATACAATATATCAAATGAAAGAACAGACCCTCTGCTTAAAAAAAGTTTAATCTTACCTTCATTTGTTCTCTTTTATCACCTCTCAAACATGGGTAGGTTTCTTCAAAAATACCAAATTTTAAGCAAAAAGCTGGGATATTTGCATTTTTGTGAATGATTTTTGATAGAGATCAGAATCAGAGTGATGATCAAAACATCCACGTAATTTGAACAGTTTGGCCTTTGCGGTTGCTTCTGGGTTTTATAAGTTGGTTAAGAGCGCCACCTGATGGATAATATTGGAAATACAGATTGCCGGAAAAACTCGTCATTGGCAGGGAAGCGTTTTCTCTTAATTGACGAGGCAATTAGGACAAAGGCGAGATCATAAAAAACTGACTTTTACCATGTTTAAGTGCTATAATTGGGTCCACAGTGCTTCTATTAACCTAGACAAATTTGAAAAAGATCAACCCAGTAACTTGGTAAATCATTCTCTGCAAGCATGTGAAAAAATAGGTCTCTGAAATTTGGCTATTATCTATATAGTATTTTGAGCTAAAATTTCACATACTCTGGAGACACCAAAGATTTTTTAAAATCTTAAAAAGTCTTGTGAAATGTCCCCAAAAGCTTTTTTTGTATTTACACAAATACCTTTTTTACTTAAAATATGTAGCACCAGTTCACTTAACTCGGTACTCAAATTGTTGAATGCATTTAACTTAGTGTTCAGGATACTAATGCATATTATAAGAAAGAGTACTAATAAGCAAACCACCCAGATTTTTTGTTTAATTAATGCTTACTTTTGAGTTTATCTTGTAATTTATTTATTTTTTTGTGTTGCATAAACAATGCATAGTTAAAAATGTTGTTAATATATATGTTTTAAAGTAAAAGGTACATATACACTCACCTAAAGGATTTTTAGGAACACCTGTTCAATTTCTCATTAATGCAATGTTGTAATGGTGTGTGGGATGTTTTCTTGGCACACTTTAGGCCCCTTAGTGCCAATTGGGCACCATTTAAATGCCACGGCCTACCTGAGCATTGTTTCTGACCATGTTCATCCCTTCATGACCACCATGTGCCCATCCTCTGATGGCTACTTCCAGCAGGATAATTCACAATGTCACAAAGCTCAAATCATTTTAAATTGGTTTCTTGAACATGACAATGAGTTCACTGTTCTAAAATGGCCCCCACAGTCACCAGATCTCAACCCAATAGAGCATCTTTGGGATGTGGTGGAACGGGAGATTCGTGCCCTGTATGTGCATCCCATAAATCTCCATCAACTGCAAGATGCTATCCTATTAATATGGGCCAACATTTCTAAAGAATGCTTTCAGCACCTTGTTGAATCAATGCCACATAGAATTAAGGCAGTTCTGAAGGCGAAAGAGGGTCAAACACAGTATTAGTATGGTGTCCCTAATAATCCTTTAGGTGAGTGTAATAATACATCATAGTTGTTGAAACAACAAATCACTTTTTACAGTGTAGATACAGTCCTGTTTTGAGGTTTTTAATTGGTGGAAGGAATAGTGTTGCAAATATTCATGACATACGACTTTCTGCACTGTGTGCCTGCCAAACTGTGGGATCTTGCAGCTTGGCAATTTTCATTTAGTATGTCACTCTCTTTCACTCTCTCACCCTCATACAGTTTTCTGTATCATCGCCTCAGGTGTTGTTTGTGAATGACGGAGTTGACGTTGACAATGAGGAGGGTGGTGAGGAGGACGACAGCTCTCTATTGAAAGGATACTTTGATGAAGAAGAGTCAGCCAGGTCTTTCCAGGAAGCTCTGAATGAGTGGAGAGAAAAAGGGCAGACAGGAGACACATTCAGACCCAGACCAGGTAACGCACACCTCAGCCGAGTGTGTGTGGATGTGTTACAGTGCAATATAATGGCATACTGTCAGGTGCATGTGAGCTGTCACACTTATTTTTTTGGCAAGCTGTCAGAACCCATGCATAGTCTCTCTCAAAAAGCACAAGGCATTGACTGAAATAACACATACTGAGACTCGCTGATTGGTTGCCAGGTAACTACATGCATGCATTACTAACATGCGATCAACGGTGGCTTATACGTGTATCCAGCGGCGCACAGTTTGCAGAAATGCCTGTGTGATTTGACAACATGTGACACAATGAAAATGATTCATGATTTACTGTGTCACAAGAGTTCAGTCAATGAGGGATTTTAATAAAGAATATATGGGTGCATTTGAAGGATTTGAAGGTCTGAAAGTAAGAGGATGTCACGTTTACTCACTACATGTGCCAACGCATCTGTCATATTTCAGCCCAAATTTAAATAAAAATGATATTTTATCATGCATAATGAAAATAAAGCCTCTTGGATGATATTTGTGCATTGCACCCTCCCTTATCGAAAGACCTGCTGTGTATAATAATGACACCCAAAACACTGTGCGCTGCCATAAATAGATACATTTACACATTTCACACTATTTTTTTATTGAAAGTGACTTACAGTGCATTTAAGCTATAGGTTTTATCAGTATGTGTGTTCCCAGTGAAGTTTGTGTTCCTATACCTGAACTATAGGAACACCTAAAATTGATGCATTGACCGCACCGGTCACAACAAGAGATTCATTTGTGAAATACGCCCGTACTACTGCAGCCATATCATTAATAAATCATTTATTTACTTGAAGCAGAATAATACAAGCATTCTATCCACCTTATATTCGAATGCGGAAGTAAGTGATGTGACATATTTCCCTTGTTGCGAGACGTCCGTTTCAATAGCCAGCTGGTAGAAAACAGGAGCACTCATAAAACTTGATTAAAACAGTTATGGTAAATATTTACTTCACTTTCCATGTATGAACCAGTGGCCTGATATACTGTATCATATGAAGATATGAAGAGTTTGGTTTCAAAACATGATAAATGCCATTAAAAAAAATTAGTTACAGCCAAAATCAGTATTGTATCTGGTCAGTATTAAAAAGTAAATTCTTCATTTTATTCAAAATCTGATATTCGCCGTGTTATTCTGTCATCTTTTTTTGCCTTTTTTCCAAAACGTGATAAACGCCGGTCCTTCTCTGCAGAATGCAATAAGTAAGGAATAATTGACGACGGGCCGTTGAATTATAATAAAATAATGCACACCAAAGGTTGTAATGCAGAACAATACGAAGGGGAGTGCCGTTACACCGTGGGTGTGCATTTTTTCAGAATAATTCAAAGGACCGGAGTCAATTATTTCCCTTATACCACGGTTACCAAAAACATTGCTCTGGTGTCTATTTTTAAGAAATTTGACAAATTAGGTGTGCGTTTTACAAAAAAATAATCCACCCATGGAACATTTCTCAGCCAATCAGAATAAAGTGTTCAACAGCCCTGTGGTATAAATCCGCTAAACCAATCACAGCGTACCATTCCACACATTGTAAAAAATAGCGGTGCTTTGAATACACAAAGAATCCTAGTTTTCTTCATCTACTTTGTACTTCGTGATCAACAAACAAACGAAAACAAAATAGTAATTTTAATGGCATTGGAGAAGAAACGTAAGCCATCAAAATTGAATAATTTACGTAAGAGGCACTTGGGCGAAGGAAAAATGCCGGCTGTTGACATTATGAAACTTCTGTCATGTTAACACATTGACCCCAGCAGATCTTATGAAAAATTTTCCATTATTTTACTCGAAGCCAAAGAAAATCGAGCAGGACCAAAACATTTTATAGCTGATTGCTGTCCAAAAAAGTTCAGACGACATCCCAAGGATGACAGCAGAAATGACAGTGTTCTTAATATGACAAAGTAAGTGTTTTGATTAATGCCATTAATGTTTTTTTGTTTTTACTCATTGTATACCACTAGTCAACCTAATGAATATAATATGGCAAAGATGAATGCACATTAATATATATTTATTCAATGGATTTATAGCATTTAAAAAAAAAACTTGTTATGGATTTATTGCATTTTGCGGACAAAAGTAATCAGTTTTTATAATAAATCTTTAAAATCAAATTGTGGATTTAAATTTTTTATGTTATTGTAACCTTAAGATGCCATGTGAAAGTTTGTAACAGAAAATAGTGGTTTTCATCTCGTCACTTTCTTGGTATAGAAAACATTTCATGTTGTTGCTCGGGAGTGACGGATCTTCCATGCGCAAATAAAAGCACAGAGAAATAGCAGTATCTTTACAATAAGAAAGTCAGTTGAGTGTTTGTACATGGAATAGACCAAGACTGTCCTTCTGGTGTGAGATTTTTTAAACGGCAATTTTTAATGGACTTGTTTGAGTTTTTATGGCGACACATCAAGCTTCACGCGATCCGACAGTCAGCAGCATTTTTCTCATTCAACACATTGTAAGTTATTTGAAAAACTACTATTACGTGTATTCAGTATTGTTTCCGTTTTATGAAAATATTATTATGCAGTGGATAAGACATGAGCTTTTGAATTTATTTGCTAATTTTTTTTTTTTATTAAAAGCGTAACAAAAGTAGGGCAAACACATTACAAACTATTATAGACATTAACTAATAAGCTGTTTATGTCATATATAGTATGTACTGTAATCGCTTTTTTGTAATAATATATAATAGCAGAAAATTCAGGATAATATTAGCATAATATTATTGTATTTATTGTTTACTGCCAGTGTCTATGAAAGGTTTTACTGGATGGATGTGTGAATAGATAATGGATGCATGTGCACCACATACGTGATCGGCTCTTGTGTGTGGATTACGGTCAAAACAAATGTTTTTTTTTAGAGATTTACTGGGTTTGTACCAGCTATTATGGCAACCCCTAACTGCACAAATGATGCCGGTCTTTCTGGATTTCATAATAAACATTAAAAAGCCAGTCAAAACGACACACTCGTGTCTTTCGCAATACGACTACCATTAGGTTTAGTGGCTCACCGGAAGTCTTCCACAAAGGAGCTCAAAGATGGCAGCACCTACATTTGCGTCAAAAATAAGGTGTAAAAAATACTTAAGAGTATAGCATATCATCTGATTTTTGCTACCCATT
This sequence comes from Misgurnus anguillicaudatus, assembly GCF_027580225.2. NCBI lineage: Eukaryota > Metazoa > Chordata > Actinopteri > Cypriniformes > Cobitidae > Misgurnus > Misgurnus anguillicaudatus. The sequence continues at coordinate 35,044,840 of NC_073351.2, read as the reverse complement.
CTCACCAAGATGCGTACAAATGACACGCAGTGTGATCATCGTGCAATAGATTAGCCAAATTCCGCTTTTGCATGCATATGATACGCCAGTCCTTCCCATTCACTTATATGCGAATCGTTTCGTGTCATTTTATTTATTGTTTTCACATTTGTTTTCTTTTTTTAAACCATTTTCGCTTGGGTTTAGGGTTAGATTTCAGATTTGTTTAGGCAGGTTATTTAATATACAGTTTCTCTGTTTTTTCTATATTTAAGCCATGGTCGCTTGGAGTTGGGGTTAGAGATGGGGTTTGGGTTAGGATGTCATTTTTATATAACAAAAAGTTGTTTTAACTCTAAACCCAAGTGACAATGGTAAAAAAAACAGAAAACAAATGAGAAACCAATAAATAAAACGACACAAAACGATTCGCCATATAAGTGAATGGGAAGGACTCGCGTATCATATGCACGCAAAAGCAGAATTTGGCGTATCTATTGCACGATAATCACACTGCGTGTCATTTGTACGCTTTTTGGTGAGATTGGGTTGGATTTTTGAGTAAATGTACTTGTGTTTTATTGCTCTTTTAATGTAAAGCTGCTTTGAAACAATTAAACAGTTGTGAAAAGCGCCACTGTATATAAATAAAATTGAATTTAATTTTTTCTTTCTTTCTTTCGTTGTGTGTGTGGCCTGCAGGCGCTCCATGCATCCATAGAGCTGCACGCCTTGTCCTTTCTCTGATAATCACTGCTGTGTTATGGGGCTTTCAAATGCACTGAAGTCTTACTACTCTTTATACTCTCAATACCAAGAGAGAATACTCAAAACAAAGACACAATTATGTCAATGGGAAAGCTTGAATTCTTTTGACGGCCTGTTTCTTTTGTTGAGGTTGTGTTCGGTATGAATACCTCAATGGTCTGCTTGAAGCCAGAAGGGCAAAATCCTCTTCCAGTGTGTACTGTATTTGGTAAATATACCAACCATAGTGAGTTCACACCTAATAAAAGCCTTAAAGGGATAGTTCAGCCAAAAAAATATATTTTCCCATGGTTTACTCACCCTCAAGATCATTCTCAAAGTATATGATTATTATTATTATTTTTGCTGATAAACACAATCAGAATTATATTAGAAAATGTGCTGGCAGTTCCAAGCTTAATAATGGTAGTAAATTGTGCTTCTGATTTGAAGTAATCAACGTGGCGCCAGTGGGTTAATAAAGGCCTTCTGATGGTAATCGATGGGATTTTGTAGGAAAAATATCAATATTTAAAACTTTACAAACTATAATAACTAGCTTCCGTTAATAACTGACACATCGACTGCCCTTCATTTAACCCCCTGGAGCCGTGTGGATTACATCTGTGAAGGTTGGATGGACTTTTTGGGCGTTGAATCAGAAGCACCACCATTACTTAGCTTGGAGGAGCCACAACATTTTCTAATATACCTCTGATTGTGTTCGTCTGAAAAAAGATACATCAAAGATGGCTTGAGGGAATGTAAATCATGGGGTAATTAAAATTTTTGGCTGAACTATCCCTTTAAATTTAACCCTAAAGCTTTGAAGTATGTGTATATAGCCATTTTCACACAGAGATTACGGAAAATACATGGCAAATGCGCCCGGGATTTGTCTGGGATCATTTGATTGTTGTTTCATTCACACTGTTAATGATTTGCCGGAATCTGTGCATGCATTCACACATTTATTTTTTATTTAACCTTTATTTAACTAGGTTAAAGTTCCATTGAGATTGTAAACCTCTTTTACAAGGGAGACCTAGCCAAGACAGGCAGCAGACAGAATAAAAAAAAAACATAGTTTAACCACATCCAACATAAAACACAAAAATATTACCATATCAGTGTTAGAGATAAGTTAAGTTAAAAGCATCTACATTTTAGAGAGTCCGTTTTTATGTCATTTATTCTTGACTTAAAAGCATTCAGGGAAATTAAAGTACACATTTTAAAATCAGAATATACGAGAGCCTTTTTCCTATTTCCGATATTTTGGATAGCAATAAACACATTTTTCAAATCCTCAATGGCCTTTTCAAGAATAGCCGCACATCAATATAGGACTGTGTCATCAGAATAAATATGAACATTTGCAACAGAAACGTTTTGCCCAAGGTTATTAATATAAACTGTAAATAAAAGTGGCCCTAATACAGAGCCCTGCGGGACACCCTTGTGGATGGGTACAACATCTGAACATAGACCATCATATTTAATGCACTGTGACCTATCACTCAGGTAGTTCGAAAACCAAGCAACGGCAACCTCAGAAAGCCCTGAATTAAGCAGCCTAATTTTGAAACATCATGATCAACTTGTCAGGAACAGAGGTCGAATGAACCCAAACGCAAACGATATCGGGGAGTGAACATAGAACATTTATTACTTTAAACATGAAACAAAAAGCCCACGAGGGGGCAAAACTACATAAAACATGATATACAAAATACAGACACAACTTGATTAACAAGACTAAAACTAAACTGAAGAACAGCATGACATACAGCAACATGGCACGGATGAACACAATGAACCAGCACAAGACAAGAGACAAGAGGAGATTAAATAGGGGAACTAAACGAGGGTAACACAGGTGCAGGGGATAACTAATAATGAATAATTAACAGGGAGAACAAGGGGGCGGGGACTAGAGACGAGACACCAGAGGCACATGCCACAATAAACAAGGCATGAGCCTCCACATGAAACAAGAGACTGTCAGAACCCTGCCATCACTATAAAACATAAATATATAACAGACTGTCGTGGCAGAGTCCTGACACAACTGTGTCGAATGCTTTAGACAAATCAATAAAAAGTGATGCACAATGTTTCTTTTTATCAAGGGCCACAAAAAATTTCCTTAACCACCTTCAGTGCAGCTGTGGTGGTACTATGTCTTTTCCTGAAGCCTGATTGATAAGTTGATAAGATAGCAACTTAGAAACTTCTTAAGTTGATAACTCACAAGGTTTTCAAGAACTTTAGCTAGTACTGATAAGTTAGAGATTGATATATAATTATTTAAAATTGCTGGATCACCCCTTTTTTAATACAGGGAGCACACAGGCAGTGTTCCATATTTTTGTGATTTCCTTGTTTTCCACCATAAGATTAAAAAGATATGTAAGGGGTTCTGCTACAAAGTCAGCCACCAATTTCAAAAAGTAAGAATCCATAAGATCTGGTCCTGGGGGCTTTCTCGAATCTAAGGTTTTTAGGGCTTCTAAAACCGAGAAAGGTACAAAGTTAAAAAACTGACCAACAAGAACTGGAATGTCAGAGCAGGATGTCACAGGCACAGAGCCGACAGCATCAAACAGGGAGCCAGAGGAAATAAAGTGCTCATTAAAACAGTTAAGCATCCCCGTTTTATCATAGACAGGTATCAAATCCTTCATACAGTACCGTAAAAAAACATGTAAAGACTAGTATTTAAAGTCCTGTACTTGGTAGTTTTTTTCCACATTGTCTGAAGTTTGCTTAATATTCGTGATCTCTTTCTCGAGAAACAATTCATTTTTGTTTATGACAAGATAAGGAGAGCGTGATGTGCTGTTCTGTCATGCTGGTGATCTCAGCTTTAGCGCGGATAGTGACGAGCTCCCTGATCTCCGCTTCATTCCAGTTTGCCGACATTTCTCGTTGTGAATGTTGATTTGCGTTTAAATCCCTGTGTCAAAGAGCTGAACCATAACTTCTGGTTGCGATGACACGTGCCTCCTCACTACTGCACGGCCATTACGGCATTGTTTCTGCCTTTTGTTCACACCGAATGATTTTCGTAAATGTTATGACAATGTTACTAGGTCCTCTTTATGGGAGCGATCCCAGAACATTTATGGGACGTGTTTGCGTTCGCACAGAAGCCTCTCTGACAACTTTACAGAGATTGTCTGGGACCAAAGTGCTGTGTGAATGGGGTTTATGTTGAACCAAAGTGATTGTTTGGTAATAAACCTGTTTGCTTTACTACACATACCTGATTGATCTCTCATTCTGTCTCACTTTTAGTGTCTGCAATGGAAACACAGACAGAAAAGAGACTTCAGCAGTTTATCCATCTGGACTTCAAAGAGGACACTCTAAGCTACATGGAGAAGCTCCTTCTAAAAAAATCCCGCAGGTTAACTTTACACTTAATTGCCAAAAAGAACTCACATTGAATACGAGTATTTCAAGGCTCATTTACTTCCTCAGGCCCTAATTAAGGTCCATTTAAGATCAATTAATGACTTATGGTTGCTAATGACAAAAGCCTCACCTTTCAGCTGCATCACAGTAGATTAGACCGAATTTATCCAGCTAATCTGCTCCAGAGCCATTTCAGGGATTCGTGTTTCGCTTTGAGTAACGGTACGTAAACACACTGGCTTGGTTGCAAATTCATGCATCATTTTAAGACATCATAGACATTATCGCTGCCTTTTAAGATTTCTTCTTTTGGCGAAAATTGATTCATGCTGATTTTGATTCATTGGATAGGCAATCCCACAATGAGCCTAGAAAAATACCAATAGCAGGAAAAGTGACAACAGAGAAGTTTGATGTCATTAAAAATAGATCATTTCACATTTTAAAATTTGAATGCATCTTTATGAGGTTGAATTTTTGTCCTGATCTGCTTGCTGAATAGCATGCTGAGAATTGTGAGGCACATTGCTCCTTTTAAAGACGTCCATTCAATGCACATATATATATATATACAGAATTGCATTTAGTAAAATGGATGTCCCATCTGAATGGCCCCTTAAAAGGAAGCTGTCCATGTAGCAAGGCAGCTCAGTCTTGTAGGTTTTACAATACAGTCGTTGACACAGTTAATCCATCCCAAAAAATTCAATTTCTTACCTAAAAATAATAAAAAGCTTTGACAAAACTACACAAACGCAATTGTTGTACACCCTTTGAAGTGTGCCTTAAGCTTCATGAGTGGTTTGGTATCTATGGCAGTGATGGTTTTTAGGTCGGCCATTCAGGAATGGATCCACCGAATTGCCTTCTTTTGAGCCGGATGTGTGAACAGGAAACAGGATTTTGGAGCTTGTGTGTGTTTTGGGTTATTTGGAAGGAGGGCAGACGCGTGCCCCCGGTTTCAGCTCGTATTCTAAAGGAACGGAGTGTGTGATAGGGGTGACTAATCCCTTCAAACACACACAATGTGGAAAGCAGGTTTTCCTGCTGAGGCAGTAAGGGTTGGCACCAGAGAGAGAAAGAGAGGGTTTGTTTTTGTGTAGACGGTGCAGAGGGTTTGAGAGCTTTTCTGTTAATACGCCTGTATGGTAAATTAGCAGTAAAGAGAGGAAATGGGTTTAGAGGACTAAACCAGCGGGTCAGGGGAATCTGGATGAGCTGGGATTTTCTTTTTCAAACACAAAGTCTGGGTCATTCATTCCACTCAGCCGCTTTTGTTTTCTGTTGCTTTCTCTCTGTGTATTGACAGATGGTTTATAAGCTATACATCAAAAGTCACATCATTTAAATTATTCATAAAAGTCATATTATTTCATAATATGATGTATAGAGTTAAAATAATATTGTATAAAATAATGTAGGGATGGTATATGATGGTTCACTAAAGCAGTGACAAACAAGAGGATGCGCAAGGTAATAAGTAAATAACTGTAACTGTGGTTAAATCATGGTAACTTACAGTTCTGATGCAACACATAGAAAACAGACAGACATTTTAATAATCATCTTATTTTTTACTTTAAGAAAATCATTGGTCTTTTCAGATCTACAAAACCTAAATGTGACCACCCTGAACTAGAGGTCTTCTTGGATCCAAAGAAATGTACTTTTTATCCATACCCGACGTGCATAAATCATTTAAATAAAGACCAGCCCCAAGCCAAACCCAAGAAAATTAGACCCGAGTCCGACCCAGACCAGTGCCATCGACTGGACTCGAATGTAAACGGCACTGACGTGTGTGCAGTCTGCATCCCTGCATAAATCTGTCAGACAGAAAGAAATACTGTTGGCCTTGCATCCAATTTGCCCCAATTTTCTTGGTTTTCTGACGACTTCACCAAGATAATCGCTAAAATGTACATTCAAAATTGATTGACAGGTCTATCTCAACAAAAATTAACCTACCACCAGCCATACGGTGTTGCAAGCGCTTTTAACAAAGGGGTTGGGGGGTTGGACCAGTCCCGGCGCCATGGGCGAGTCTGCGGTCTCCCTTCACTGTTCAGCTCCATGTCACACCAACCAACAGTCCTTGCTTGTTTGCACTTTTTTAAGTTATTGTTTTGTATATACAACTCCTTAATAAAAATAAAAATGTGTTTGGTCTGATATTTTAGATGTATTTGATTGGTTTGTCAAAAGTGTGCATGGAAATGTTTGGTTGTTTGCTAAGCAAAGCGCCACCGCTTAACGCTAAGACACGGTTGAGTGCTGCAGCGAGACGGACACGTTATGGTTCTGCTGTGATCTTTAAACTATTTTCGCTGCTGAAACATCAAAAACAGTCAACATTGCGTCTAAAATGTAAGTGACTAAATATTAATTACTTGTTTAGTGAACTGTGATATGAAATCTGTAAATTTTTAACCATGATGTGATGCTGCTTAACTGTATCATGTTATTAAAAACTCCACATTTTTACCACAGTATGTTTAACCCACTTTCTTAACACACTGTTAACTCACTTCGTGTTTGCTGTGTAACTTGTTTAACTTGTTTAACACTAACGTGTGTTTTTAGACTGCTTCAGTAGGCTAGGTTCAATCTTTACGACTCCTCCGTTGTATTGCATATGTCAGTTCTTCGTAGTTTTTGTCCATTTAATTAATAATTAATGATATTATGCATTGCAGTGAGGTTGATCTCATTTATGCCCCCCTTGAAAAATGAAATGCCCGTCCGTGAATTTGTGTCTGGCGCCCGTGTCTGGGTTGGATACACGTGAGATAGTTCGGGTCTTTTCAAGTTCGTTTGGCAAAAACACATTCATTTTAAACTACCTGAGTCCCGATGCTGCTATTATTATTCCCGACCCGCTCAGGTCCCGGGTTGGACCTCGGTTTTCGGATCTAAGTGCACCTGTGAAGACCTCTACCCTGAACCACAAAACCAGTCAAAAGTGGCACGGTTATATTTGAAGCAATAGCCAACAATTCATTGTATCGGTCAAAATCCTGTAATATTTTGTACTTTTCCTACTGTAAATATATGATAAATGTATTCATCATCAGTATTATGCATTGCTATTGACTTCATTTGGACAACTTTACAGGTGATTTTCTCAATATTGCAACCTCAGATTCCAGATTATTTAAATAGTTGGATGTTTACCAAATATTGTCCTATCCTAATGCTGCGTTCAGACCAGCCACGGTAGCGTCAACCGCTAGTGATTTCAATTTTATGTCAATGTAAAGACGCATTGAGGTGGGTCTGAAGGGCTCGCGATGCAAATGAGGCGTTTAGCGCGGTAGAGGCGATTCCGCCTCATTAGCGCGTCTAGTTAGCACGAATGCAGCAAATTGAGCATTGCCGCGGCAAACGTGCAAGTTGAAAAATGTGAACATTGGCGGAAAAACGCGCCGCGGTAACCAATCAGGAGCTTACTCTAGTAGTGACGTGATTACAGGAAGCGAGCAGAGTCACAGATACCCCTCCCATGATGCGAATGTTCGTGTAAATGTCTTGATGACTAGAATTTCATGTGTAAATCTCAATTTAAAAAAAATACCCTTGTGACTGGTTTTGTGGTCAAGGGTCACAAATCTGAGTGATATCTTTCATTGCTTTCAGTATTGTAAAACTGTGGCAACAGCAATATAGGGTGGGAGTGAAATATGTGGCATTTTTATTTAGTTTTTTTCACATATTATCACAATTATGACTAAATAATAATCACTAAATAATACCAAAAAATGTATTAAGAAAGTAAATAATGATTTATTTTTCATGTTGTTCATTAAAGGGGACCTTGATATAAAAAAGCTTGACTTTCTGTGTGTGATTTACTGCAAACAGCATTTTTTTCTGTCCCTCAGGGGCCAAATTGAAGAATTTCGGCAGCAGCTTGATGGCCAGCATCATCCAGACCTGACAGCACCTCCACCTGCCGAGACGGATGAACTCAGTCAAAAACTGACAGGTGTGTCCCTTTTCATCACACACACTTACAGACTTCGGTTCTTCTTTGCTCTCTGAACGTAAACTAATGATAAACATTTACATCTCAGGTTAATGTCAAAATTAAATTGTTGAACTTTGTTTGCTTTTAAAAGGGATAGTTTACCCCCCCAAAAAAGAAAATTCTGTCATCATTTGCTCACATTGTTAACCAAACCGATTAGAAGCCCCATAGGCTTTCATAGTATTCTTTATTCTTACCATAAAAGTCAATAGGGCTTCTAATCAGATTGGTTACAAGCATTCCTCATAATATAAATTTGTAGAGGTGTGTTACAAATAAACAATGAGAGAATTTTTATTTTTGGCTAATCTATTCCCTGAGTAGACTTTAATTTTATATATGATTATTCTCTTAACACTTGATCATTTGAAAACATTAAGAAGTTCATTCCAGCATACTGTATACAGTACATGGGTCTACCGATTTCACACATTATTGCTTTAAATGTCTTAAAACAACTTTTGAGAAAAGAAGACAAAAATAACAGTGATGATTAGCCTTTACATAATCTTAAACTTTTCTTAAACTTTTGACTTGTTGTAAGCCAGCAGGTGACATTCACAAAGTCCCACACATGTGCAGCCTCTCAAAAAAGTTTTGAGAAATTAGCTTTTGTGAGTGAGAGCTTCTCTTCTCCCAGAGCTCTGATCCATCACTACGTTTCTGAAGGGTAATCACAGAGCTCTTATTATGCTGGGGGGGATCGTCTGACAGAACATTCTCAAAGCTGATTGAGAGAAGCTTCCAGTGAGCCGACGGGCAGGGCGCTTGATCACAGCTGTCAAAGAACTGACCACCTTCACCCTCTCCAAAACAGTCCCATGATGAGGGCCGTCTCTCTTCATCTGTGCCAGCCTGTGCCACTCTTTACAGAAGCCCACCTTCATGATCCTCACATCCAGAGCGCTTTCACTCTCATGTGCTTCTGGTGGATTTTGATTACCTTTAGTCGACAAGCTTGTGGAGGGTTGTCATCTTAAAAACAATAGGAAATGCAAAGCATTTGGTAGATGCTTTTATCCAAAGTTGTCTATCAAAAATGCGCTTACATGCAAATCAATAAACCAGCTATGCAGAAAACTGTGTATTTGGAGATTTGTCAGGATTCTTGCAGGGAGTAACGTCACCACCTACACTGTAGCCATTCAAAAAACTGGCTGCCGTACAAAACTCATAATTGGCAGGGAAGCATTTTCTCTTAATTGATGAGTTAACTCGAAAGAGTTAAGCATGTTGTTACATTGGGTGAACGCAGGCAAAGGCAGTGGATCCACTCTCAGTAAACATTTATTTAATAAACAAAAGGCAGGCAAAACAGAAACAAGATAATCCAAAGACAACAAGAACAGAAACCAAACCATAACATTAACACACATCGACTGACAAAGGACAAAAGAAACACTAAGGCTATATATCCAAAAACCAAAAAATCTTTGACTAATTTTGACTAATTAAAAACATGTAAAAACATGTTTTCTATACCAAGAAAGTCACAAGATAAAAATTACAAACGTTCACATAGCATCTTTATAAAAACATTACAATTTTAAAATCCATAATTTTATTTTCAAAGATTTATTATAAAAACAGATGACATGACAAGTTAATCATCGTATCTTCCTGTCGACCCTAATGGCTATGGGTGTCTCTGACACAGCGCTTCTATGGTTCAAGTCGTACCTCTCAGGTAGGTCATTTCGGGTATCCTGGAGAGGTGACGTCTCCGAACCCCAACGTCTCGATACCGGGGTGCCTCAAGGCTCTGTGCTTGGACCACTGCTCTTTTCGATATACATGACATCCTGGGCTCTGTCATTCAAAAACATACCACTGCTATGTGGACAACACTCAACTCCACTTGTCGTTCTACCCTGATGATCCCACGGTTTCTGCCTGCATCTCGGCATGCCTGAGGGACATCTCACTCTGGATGAAGGATCACCATCTCCAGCTTTTGGGAAGACAGAACTGCTTGTCATATCATCTGAACCAAAGATACAGCACAATCTTTCCATTCAGCTAGGTTCTTCAACCATCACGCCTTCCAGGACGGCCAAAAACCTGGGAGTGGTCATTGATGATCAGCTTAGCTTCACGGAGCATGTTGCCAGCACTGCTCGTTCTTGTAGATTCATCCTCTACAATATTAGGAAAATTAGACCGTTCCAAAATGAGCATGCTACGCAGGTCCTAGTCCAAGCTCTTGTCCTGTCCAGGCTGGACTACTGAAATGCACTACTGGCTGGACTTTCAACCTGCACAACCAAACCCCTACAGATGATTCAGAACTCAGCGACAAGAGTGGTCTTTAATGAGCCAAAGAGGTTGCACGTCACTCCTCTCTTTGTCAAGTTACACTGGCTTCCAATAGCAGCTCACATCAAATTTAAAGCTCTGATCCTGGCCTTTTAAACCACTACTGGGTCAGCACCCCCTTACCTTCACTTACTTATACAGCCTTATGTACCCTCTCGATCCCTGCACTCGGCCACCGAGCGATGGCTTGTGGTGCCATCGCAAAAAGGGAAAAAACATTAGCACTTACCTTCTCAGAACGCAGACATTTTTTATAATCCAATCAATTTCTCGAAATATGCTGCTTTACTCTGAAATTACAGATTACATTGGCTGGCGAATCTTCATGTGTTTTTAGTTAAAGATCTGTCACTTTGTATTATGACTAAAGTGGCACATTCAAAACAGTTTGGCATTACTGATGGTTGAGCTGGTTATGTTTTAGTGTTTAAATGTAAATATAAATCTATTTTACTGCCTCTCAGATCATTTGCTCATTCATCGGTCTCTCTGATTTGCAGAGGAGCAGATGGAGCTACGTAAGTACTTTGCTTCTCTCTTCAAAATCACACCCGCAGAGGATGCTGGGAAAATAAACTGCCCTGCAGAATCCTGTTTGAGCATCGTAGAGTTAGATGAGGTAATTGTGAAGTTCCTGCGATGTACTGCTTGTCTGTAGCCAAAAATAAACAATTCTGGTGTTTGTTTTTTTTACAGATGTAGCATCCTCCATTTCTCCTGTGTAAACTGTTATTGTTTGTTTGTTTGTTCTTTAGAGCTAAGTTTGTGTTTAATGTCACTTTAATTTTTCCAGATGGATACGGATGCTATGACGTACAGATCCTTGGGAGTCGAGGAGAAAACTGAAAGCAAAATGTAAGAAATACAAGATCAAGGCGCGAGACTTTTAAAAAGGAAGCTAAAGAAAGGTTGTCACCATGAAATGAGACCTCACGTATTATTAAACTGGATGTTTTTTCCCAAGCTGACATAACTACAGTTTTATGCTGACATTAACACTTGTATAAGTCACCATTTTTTTTTGCACAAATTTTAAAGCAATAGTTTAACAAAATATGAAACTTCTCTCATGATGTACTTTAGGGGAGAGCGGGGCACAAAGTAACACTTTTTGGCTTTGGCTCTATCATTCAAATAATATTTCAGTTTTTACATTTTTTACACCATCAACACACATCTCTGCTACAAATGAACACTTAAAGTTTGTTTGTGGGACCTGCTGTTATCATGCAATTACACCGAAAGTGACAGGAGTGCAAACGGTACCCCATAGGTGGGGTTCATTGTGACAAACAAAAGGTTTGTTGTAACACCTGCTAGAAAATTCAGTTTAAACACAAATAATTCAATCAAATTCTGTCTATATAAAGGAGGATATGGTTTATGTATCTGCCTATAATAGATAGATATCCACACATTCATCCATCCATCATCCTTCATCTAACCATCCTTGTATTATGCAGGAATGCATAGAAATGTGTGATTTTTTTTTGAAAGCATAATTAAGACAAAAAAATCATAAATGTAAGTTATTTTCCCTGATGTTGTATTAACAGTTATCATTTTGATGAATAGTATTTATATTGTTTTCATTTTATTATCATTGTATACTTGAGGCTTCATTGTAATGCTGCGTTCACACCAGCCACGGTAGAGGCGTCAAGCGCGAGTGATTTCAATGTTAAGTCAATGTGAAGACGCGAATCAGTGTGAAGTCTGGAGGTCTCGGGGTGCAAATAAGGCGTTTAGTGCGGCGCGGTAGATGGCGCGAATTAAGCGTTGCCACGGGAAACGCACGAGTTAAGAAATTTGAACTTTGGTGGAAAAACACGCCACTTTAACCAATCAGGAGCTTGCTCTAGTAGTGACGTGATTACAGGAAGCGAGCGGAGTCGCAGAAGCTCCTCCCATGACACGAATTTTTGTGTGAATGTCTAGATGACTATAATTTCACGCGCGGCATTCACGCGCGAATGAAGCGAGTACACTCAAAATGTTCAAGCGACGCGGTAGACGCGAATTTGACACCTCAAACGGGGCTGGTGTGAACCCACAATAACACTGTGTGACAACAAACCCGTATTCAACATTTTGTTGTATTTTTAAAAGCAAAATTAAGACTCCGCATTTTTTCCAAAAGGTTTGCATCCATTAATTACCAAAATAAAGTAGTAGAATTTGGATGCTCGATCACCACTTCCACACCATCCCAGATGACCAAAGCTACGAAGCTCAACTCTTCCCTTCAGCTCTGGCCGCCAACACAAGAGACTGACCGATTTCCATCATCTTTGCCAAAATCAGAAAGCTCTCATTTACTCCAGGAATCAAGTTCTGAATCATTCCCAAATGTTCCAAGGGAAGACCGAAAAGTTGAATGTTCCTCTCAAGTAATTCTGTCCACCAAACTCAGTGACTCCCCAGAACCAGAATCATGGACGAGATCTTCTACAGCACAACTGAACAAGTCTTCAGATCTTGTGCCATCATCATCTTCTTTGTCCCTGAGAAGAAAATTGAATCCAACCAATTCAGACCATGATGTCAATCCCTCTCCTGGCAGCCTACCATCTACTCGAAAGCATTCGCCTTTGCTTCTCGCTAAAAGTCCAAAACCTCCAGATGCTCCATTCTCAACATCCAGATTGGCTTCCTTCTCCGTGAACCGTAGACTTGAACATTCAACATCACAATCTAATCAATCATCAGAATGTGTCACTGCATTATTAAAAACAGCATCACCTGACTCCATCAAGAGTCACACTGATGGGAACACTTCACCCCCATCTTCCAAATGGTTAAAGAGTGCACGGAAGTCACCTAAAACTACAACACTTTCCTTACACCTCGACATTTCAGGTCAGTAGGATTTTAACTGGTTAATGGAGTTAAAAATTATAGCAAGTTTGTTTTTCTTACTTTACATGCTCGAGCCAACATTGGTCAGTGAAGTAAACAATGAAATATTGTTTCTTGTAAAGCTGTTTCTGTAGCTTAGTAGGTAGACCATCAAGTTAGCAGCCTAAAAGTTGTGGGTTTGATTCCCAGAGAGCACACACATATTGATAAAAATGAAACTTTGGAAACCAAATGCATAAAAAGTAAATGTAAAGTGTGAATTATATCAAGCCTGGCGTTGCAGTACCATCATTTGACCATGCTCTTGCAGTGTTTCCCACAAGATTTACAATAATTTCACATTATATTTCATAAATCCAACCACCCCAAACTCTCTTTGCCATGAACAAAGCAGACACTGTTTTTGCACTGATATATGAAGCAATTCTTGTGAAGATGACCCCTTTAAAAGGATTTATTAACATTGTGAAAGGTGTAGAAAGAGTCAAACTCTATTGAATACAATAGGCAATGCAGGTCTTGAGATTATAGATGTGACTGGTGTTATAATGGTTTATGCAAATTTCTTTACTTTCTATTAGATAGATAGAGCAGAAGCAGTAAAAGTGCCTTTCTCTTTCCATTCCTCTCTTGCCGATTAAACAAGCTTAATCCACTCATTTTTTTCAGATATTTTGCTGGCCCGGTGACCGGTGACTTTACATTACAGATTTGCGTTTTTCTTGAGTCAGATTACATAATAAGGCTTGTTTGCCCATTCAGTGCAATGGGCTTGACATTAGGATCACTCCTTTGCTATCATCTCTGCTTTCTGAGCAAACATTTTAGATATAAAAAGATGGTTCGTTAATAATAATATTATTTAAAATAGTGCAGCGTGGTCTTGATTTTTAAAACAAGTGCCAGTTATTATCGCCACAGAAACTGGAGGTGCGCTTGACGCTGCACATGCGCTTTCCGATCGATCCGTTTTACACACAATAGGTACGTCTACATGCAACCAAATAATCAATTTGTAATCGTATTGATGGCTTAACATTGTGCACATGCGCAGAACATCACGTGTTTTGTCAAAATAAGTGACTGCTGCACATGCGTCAAAAAATAACTAACTTAACAGTAAACTCTTATTTTGACAAATTACAAACCACACACATGAAGGGCTAAATACATGTGGTGACAAACTCCGCATTGTGCGCCCTCGAAAAAAGAAGTCACCGACTGCTACTAGTAATAGGGTCACGCGTTGTACGTTATACAGCGTTCATGTTTACTTTCATAACATTATGCTACATAAAGCAATAAAATAGCGTTGTGATTTTTGAAAATTGTCTTTTCATCACCCTTATCTGAACACTTCTTACGAACAACTTTCTCTTCAACTTTGTATGTTTATCCCAAAAAAAGCATGAACTTGATGGAAGATGCTGTGCTCTGCGTTGCCAAGTCCTCTGCTTTTTTTCAAGTTCCGATACTGTTAAACTGTCCCCGCGGGTTGTTTTTTCCTGCGGGTTAAAGATGTAAGGATTTCGTTCATTAGTTATTGATATTTGTGCTGTAAGTAATCATTGGGGTGCTTTTGGGCTAGTTCTGAATGTCCATTGGGATGGTTTAGATACGCGAAGCTGGCAACCCTGGCTGTGCACTTGTGCAGACGTTTGGTTCAGATTATATAGATTGTACATATAAACACGCATTTTAATCAGATTGCAATGTTTAGGGTGCATGTAAACTGTATTGTCGTAACCTTCAATCGTATTAAATTTAGTCAGATTGACAAAATGTTGTGCATGTAAACATAGCCAATGTTAATCAGACCCGAAGTAATTAAACTGGGACTGACCCGGACCAGACTGCCCATTAACTCATTCACCGCCAGCCTTTTTGAGAAAAGTTGCCCACCTGCATTTTTGTGATTTTAACAAAATTTTCACAAAATTCCTTGCAGGAAACATTATTTTCTATAAATATATAAACATACAAATTATATCAAATTAAAGAACACACCCTCTGCTTTCAAACAAACAATAAACAAACAAACAAACAAACAAAATGGGGAAAAAACGTTTCATTATATATTTACTTTTTCTACTTAATTTACCACTGAAATATGGATAATTTCTCTTCAAAAATACAACATTTTGAGCAAAAAGCTTAAAAAATTGCGTTTTTGTAAAGAAATTTATGTTAGAGATCAGACTCAGAATGACTATCAAACATAAACGCAGTTAAAATAAATCATTAGCTCTTTTTAACTTCCGTTTTTGATAAATTCGTTTTGGTGGATAAAAGCGGTATTACACTTTCACTTTGAAATTCGTCCAGAAAGGCACGTTTATTAGTTAAATTTGAACTTATAAATGACGAGATAACTCGTCAATGGCGGTGAATGAGTTAAAAATATAGACCCGGAACTGTACGGGTCCTGGGTCCTCAACTCGGCTCAAGTACAGAAAGATGGAAGGATAAAATGTGTAACGGAGCTCGCTTCATGATGCACCCAATTCTACGAGAAACAGAGCACGCGAACGCACACCAAAGTCATCGGGAGAGACATGACATGCTGGCACGCAATATGTTAATTGTCAAAGACTAAAAAAGACTAAATATGATGCCAGATAAAAGTTGGACAGCTGACCCAAGTAAAGTCATTATGTGGGAAACATTAGCTCAGTGGTAGAGCATTGCATTAGCAGCTAAAAAAGTCATGGCTTCGAACCCAGAGAACACACATACTGTAATACACTGTAAGTTGCAAATGCATAAATGTAAATGCTTAGCTGGAGTGAGGTAGGATGTAAAGCGCTTCATGTGGTGTCTAACAACAGTGGTTCCCAAACTTTTTCAGCATGCGGACCCCCTTGTGTACAGTGCATTTTTTCGTGGCACCCCGAAAGAAAATTTATGACTAAAACAGTTTTAAAATATATAAAATTATACCTAGTAGTGCTGTTAGTTAGTTTATAGCTAGTTATTTGTTTAGGTTTAATTACACAGAATTCATGATAAATCAATGCATTTTATAAAACGTCATAAAACTGGGGCCCCCCTGGCACCATCTCGCGGCCCCCAGTTTGAAAATCACTGTTCTAAACCATGGTAAAATGATTGTACAGCCAATTATACAGACATGATTGATTGCTTTCCAGCTCATTTTCCAACATTGAAAAACACATTGTAAATGACAATAGTGCAGTCTCCGTGACTTGTCAAGCACAAGTGCCAACCCACAGACACAACCCTTTATTCACACAGAGTTTGTTTCTCCATTATTTGCTGACTTGCAGAATGATGGAAACTTCAAACTGTGAAGATAAGCATTATTAATGCAAGAGGCAGGGAAGCTCTGTTAGACCATGTCCAGGCTTCTCAATGAGGGCCGTTAGATAAGGCACATGTTTGTATCCTCACCGCAAGACTCCATCTCCTCCCTGACTCAATGTCCTCTTCGCTTTGTGTTCTTCATTACCATTTCTGTGTTTGTCACCACTCAGATTCAGAGGAAGAAATGACAGGGGATGATGTTTGCCTGGTGCCCAGTGAGGAAGACTCCTCGGATGAAGAACTGAGATGTATCAATGATTCAGAAGTGATGAAGAACATTGCTTCCTCTCCCCGTCCTGCCACGACCTATTCAACAGATTCTCTCTTGTCCTTTCGGTGTCTCTCAGAGTCGGGCCTGTTAACAGGATCTTCCCAGGTGATCAGATGTTTTGTATTGCATGCAGCCTGTATACTGTCAATGCATTTGCATTTGTAAGACCTGCACACAGATATGCAGTATGTGTGCATAGCTTTTCTGTGTATAATGTGATTCCATACAATACAAACGAGATTTTAAACCCATATCCAGTGGAAATTTTTGCTTTTCAAACCTGAAAGCATGTGAGGTTTAATGTTTTTGTGAGATTCAAACACTTAAACTCAGTTGTAGCTGACGGATGCATCATTTAAGTAATCTGAATTTCATATCGTTGTCTACGCTTTTCAGAAACAGTAATTCTGAGGCATGATGGGAATTTCTGTACATTTGCTGTCAGCGGGCAATACAGCCATTAATGTTATTCTAGGAAATGGAGCTTTTCCGAACACCGCTGGAAATATTGTAGCACAGAGAGCCGAGAAAAAGTGAGAGAACGGAAAAAAAGGAATTCCATAGTTCATATTGAATAGCCCTGCGGGAAACTCTTGGATACTAAAGACTTAATCAGTTAGATATTACTCGTATCTAATTTAATTGTGGATTTCATGCTGCGTGAGAGCTAATAACAGGAAAGACCCTCAGATCCACACCGCTGATGAAGACCACTGGAAACAGAGCTCTTCATCCGGCCACAAGCTCTGACTATCAGAGAGAGTTATATTAAACACCTGAAATTAAACGTCTGATTGGAGAGCTGCCTTATCTTTGCTCTTTTGTCTGGCGATCAGAAAATTGTGTCCCTAATTACCACCCGCCGATATTTTTTTATTCACTACCTCATTTCCCATTTAAAGGACACCAGCCGGGAACCAATCAAACATAATTGTTTCTCATTTCCTTTCAAGGTAAAAAAGATATATAATTTCTTTAAAAGCGATTCGGTCTGCCCAAATGCTACATCTGAATGTGACGAGTGCAATTTGACCTTTATTTTAAAACGCATGAGAGAAAAGGCAGTGCTCATTCGCCACTCGAAAAATAAGAATAATGAAAAGAAAAACGTGGTATACACTGGTGTGAAAAAGTGTTGGCCCCTTTCTGATTTTTTTTCATGCTGTCACACTTCAATGTTTCAGATCATCAAACTAATTTAAATATTAGTTCATCAAAGATAACACATGTAAACACAACATGCAGTTTTTAAATGAAAGGAAAACAAAATTCAAGCACACGTGGCACTGTGTGAAAAAGTGCTTGCCCCCTAAACCTAATAACTGGTTGGGCCACCCACATTTGCAATAAGGGGGCGTGCACACCCAGTGTTGTGCCTGAACGAGTTAATTTAACGAAAGTTCATGAACTCGTTCATATTTTGGGCGAACATGAACTGAACGTACTGTATTACTGCCTGAGGAACGTTACTGTGAACTCGTTCATTCTGGTGCTTGTGAACGGCACGCTCTCTCAGTTTAACGTCATTCAATAGGGTGCCAGATTTCTATAAAGTCTTTCAGGTGAAAACCCGGCTAAAACACACTGTAAACAGGCCTTAATGTGTAGCAGAAAAACACCCAATCTGGCAACACCGCCACCAATCAGTGTTTCACGCTGCATGCGTCATCAAAACAACATTGACTCTGGACGCTGCTGAAATCCCTGCCGCGCCACTCACACAACGTATATTCTGGATCTTGAACTAGACTCTGACTAACCTCACGCTATTTAACGTGCACGTGCGGTGTGCGATACCTGCGAGTTGTCCTACACGCGACACCCGGTGTGTGACTCCCTTGAAGCACCTGGTTAGCCTTTCAAGGTATGTGCAAGCAAATACAAAAATTAAAAGACAGTCAATGCTAATGTAAACCCTGGTTGGATAAGAATTTAAAGTTGGATATAAAGATGAAATCTGACGCATTTAGCTAGTTAAAACTGATAAAATAATTGCTGTCTGTGGTTCTATATGGGCTATAATGGCAATAATTAAAACAAATAATATGGCAAAAATAACTATAAATTAGTTCATTTTTGGAACTGTGCTCTAGTTCAAAATTTTGAAATAAGAACTGAACTAGTTCATTTTAAAATTTGTGAACTGTGAACTGAACTAGTTCATGTAGAAATTGAACTTTCCCAACACTGTGGACACCAAAGGTTTTACGCCCGTGGCTGGAGCAGGTTTTTAACTGTTTCCAGTGGAAGCGTGGCGTTTTTCAAAACAGCCAGCAGCTAGCGTTTTTTTTTCCGGGCTGAAAACCGGCGCTCTGCGGTTTTTCCCCGCTCAGCTCTGAGCACCGAGATTTGAAAGAGATTCAACTTTAGGTGAAAAGCTTCCCTCGTCAATGTCAGTTCTCATACGCCCGTCCAATCACAGTGGAGGAGAGGCGGGACAAGTATCACAACAACCAACCGGCTCACAGCTCAAGTATCACAGCTACCAAAACGCTCGGCTGAAGAAAGCTGGCGATCAGCTAAAAAAACAGCTGGCATTCAGCATCCTCCAGGTGTTTTCAGCCACGTAATAAGGCTTTGGTGTGTATCGCCCCTAAAGGGGGTCGCACACTGGACGCGCAGCTCAGCGTCGAGTCGCGTCTAGGACAACTCGGAGGTTTCGTACACCGAAAGTGCACATTAAATAGCACGAGCTTAGTCGTATAGCGTCTACTTCAAAATGCAAAATATACGTTAGCAGCCAATGTTAATCGCTAACGATTTGGGACAAATATGATGTTATTTAATGTTAAATGATGTGAGTGGCGCTCTGTGGCGCGACAGGGATTTGAGAAACTTCCTGAGTCAAAGCTGGGCGCCGCGGACAGGCGCCACCTGTCGGCACCGGTGTGCGTAGTCTCATAGAAAACAATGTGTTAGATTTTTTTAGAACGGCATGGCGCTGAGCTGCGCGTTCGGTGTGCAACCCCCTAAAGTCTGTTGCAGTGCTGTGGAGGAATTTTGGCCCACTCATATTTGCAGAATTGTTGCAATTCAGACACATTGGAGGGTTTTCGAGCATGCATCTCTGTAGGATTGATTCAATTCAATTTTATTTATATAGCGCTTTTCACAAGTGTTAATTATTGCAAAGCAGCTTAACATGGGAAGATGTAGAGGAGAACACAGAAAATCAATAGATAATATAAGAAGTAGAGATAGCGGCTAAGGTTAAACCATACAAGCGAGCATATTAATAATGTAACGTATACAGTAAAGTGCTAAGTTAAGCCAAAGTTGGCTGACTCTCCCTGGGACGAAAAAAAACCCTAGGAAAAAACCCAATGGGTAAAACTCCTAGAAGGACAAAAACCCTTGGGAGGAATTAATATATATTTATATATATATATATATATAGATACAGTAGGGATAGGAGGCGGGTAAGCGGATTAAACTGGTTTAGCCAGTGGTCGTTGGCCGGGCATCGGCTGGTCATCACGTTGAAGGACAGCCAGTAGATCAGTGGTGCGATGACCTTCACAGCAACAGGAACTGGGTCTGTTTGTCTCATTGTCCTCGGGGTCGAGGACGAGACAGGGAGACAAAAAAAGAGTTCTATTAGCGTAGGGGCCGTTCACATGTAATGCAAGTGTCATACATTATAGTGGTTTAGGTTGGCTCGGTTCCAGACAGGCTAACTATTGCGGCAATAGTATATTACCCATATGAGGTATGTGAGTACTTTGCTCTAGACAAAATTGAGGTCAGGACTTTGACTTACTAGGCCACACCAAAGTCTTCATTTTGTTTTTCTTCAGCCATTCAGCAGTGGACTTGCTGGCGTGTTTTGGATCATTGTTCTGCTGCAGAACCCAAGTTCGTTTCAGCTTGAGGTCACGAACAGATTGGTGGACTTTGACTTCAGGATTTTTTGTTAAACAGCAGAATTCATGGTTTCATTTATTACAACAAACCTTTCAGGTCCTGAAGCAGCAAAACAGCCCCAGACCATCACACTACCACCAAGATATTTTACTGATGGTATGATGCTCTTTTTGTGAAATGCTGTGTTACTTTTACACCAGATGTAATGGGATACACACCTTCCAAAAAGTTCAACTTTTGTCTCGCCAGTCCACAGTTTTGTCAGTTTCTTCCCAAAAGTTTCCCAAGCACTCTTTCACACAGGGTTTGGATTTTGTTTTTTCTTCATAATAAAAACCTTTATATAAAAACTGCATCTTGTGTTTACTTGTGTTATCTTTGATTAATATTTAAATTGAAAATGTGACAAACATGCAGAAAAAAATCAGGAAGGGGGCAACACTTTTTCACACCACTGTATGCACTAGTAAATGAAGTTCTTGGTAAATTAAATCTTTCTATGCCACAGGGTTCCTCTATGATATTTCCTTGTCTCATGGCAACAAAATAGCTCCCTGCATTTTGTTTACTAAAACTGTATTTGTTCATGACTAAAATTGAGCAAGAATACATAAAATGCAGAACAAGAGCAGACATTCACCACAAAAGAAATTTATTGAAATGTTGCATTATCTTTAAATTAGCAAATCAAAAACAAGACCCATTTGTGTGATGGTGTTTTGTGTTTATGTCTGTTTTCCTCCCCTCAGGCCCTTCTTTCATTAGCCCAGCGACAGGACGTCCAGCCGGGACAGGACCAAGGCCTGGAGGGGTTCTTCACATTGGGACTGAAGGGTGAAGATCTACAGCTCAGCCCGACTCCAGCTCAGACCTCGAGAGAAAGACGAAGCAGCACAGATTGTTCTCTGGGTCTGTACACAAACAAGATAAGAGTTCAATTCTGGCAAAACAAAGCCATATATTTCTGATTACAGAGGATAATACATTGTTTGGCCTAAAGGTTTGTCACAAGTTGCACTCCGTTTAAAGTGCCCCGGGTAAAATATATATTTCTTGCAGTGATTGCAGAGAGGATGATTATGTTTCCAGCTCTGAAAACAATTTGAAGAAACTGTGTTTAATGTTTTATGCATTGAAAAGCGTTTATTTAATGTTTGTCTTTCGTTCTCGCTGTCTCTCATGTTGTCAGATTTTTGACGGTCATAAACTTTAAACAATACTCATTGAAATAGAAAGCGGTTGTCTGAATGAAATGTCAGCTGACCTACACTTTATAAAATGCAATTTTCTCAAATCAACATTGACGTACAAAACAAGTTGTTTTAACTTCATGCTGCATTTTATTTCACAGTATTTTTATGTTTAGGACAGATACACCCACCTAAAGGATTATTAGGAACACTATACTAATACTGTGTTTGACCCCCTTTCGCCTTCAGAACTGCCTTAATTCTACCTGGCATTGATTCAACAAGATGCTAAAAGCTTTCTTGTTGGCCCATATTGATAGGATAGCATCTTGCAGTTGATGGAGATTTGTGGGATGCACATCCAGGAGACGAAGCTCCCGTTCCACCACATCCCAAAGATGCTCTATTGGGTTGAGATCTGGTGACTGGGGGGGCCATTTTAGTAAAGTGAACTCATTGTCATGTTCAAGAAACAAATTTGAAATGTTTTGAGCTTTGTGACATGATGCATTATCCTGCTGGAAGTAGCCATCAGAGGATGAGTACATGGTGGTCATAAAGGGATGAACATGGTCGGAAACAATGCTCAGGTAGGCTGTGGCATTTAAATGATGCTTAGTTGGCACTAAGGGGCCTAAAGTGTGCCAAGAAAACATCCCCCACACCATAACACCACCACCACCAGCCTGCACAGTGGTAGCAAGGCATGATAGATCTGTTTATGCCTAATTCTGACTCTATCATCTGAATGTAAACAGAAATCGAGACTCATCAGAAAAGGTAAAATTTTTCCAGTCTTCAGCTGTCCAATTTTGGTGATCTCGTGCAAATTCTAGCCTCTTTTTCCTATTTGTAGTGGAGATGAGGGGTCCCCGGTGGGATCTTCTGCTGTTGTCAAAATTGCTTACACACAAAATTGCTTAAATCACCTTTCTTTCCCATTCTGACATTCATTTTGGAGTTCAGGAGACTGTCTTGATCAGGACCACACCCCTAAATGCATTGAAGCAACTGCCATGTGGTTGATTAGATAATTGCATTGATGAGAAATTGAACAGGTGTTCCTAATAATCCTTTAGGTGAGTGTAAGTCTGAGATATAAAGTAATCAAGGATTTCGTATATACTTTTCTCAAGCTAAAATATTTCAAAGCCATGAAAACCATATTACATTTAGTTAGTAAGTAGTTCAGGGAAGGCATAAGGCAAGCCAGTCGGCTTTTATTTCAATAAAATTAATTTACATAATTAGTTTATTAAACACAGTTATCTAAATTGACTTGCAGTGCTTTACAGAACATTACATCAGTATGTGCATTCCCAGGAGTTGAATCCGTGACGTTACTGGCCAGAAAAGCTGCTTATACATTAAATAAGTCTAGTAAATGTGCATGTGCTAGTGGGCGGTCCATGGGAGTGACATCAGAGACTGAGATTAATGAGCCTCATTGGCAGCTACATTAACAGAGAAGTTTTTCTACTGTGACTGGAGGATTCACTATAGCCCAGAGTGATCGTGCAAACAGCACATTATTCTCTATAAAACTCACAGCATGTCATCCCTCTCTTCACACTTCTATAAGTGTACAGAACATAAATCTTATTTAAAACGAGTTCTCTCGAGTTAAGATAAAACTTAGCCAAACTCTGCCTTTTATGACCTAAGCTGAACCTTCAAATCGTGTTTCTAAAATCACAGAAACATAAGCATGGATATTAAAACATCTAATTTTAACAACTTTTTTGTAGCTTAAAGGGCTCGCTTAGGTCTTACGCCAAAGCCTTGACGCCGTGCACTTACACATGGATCGCTAGTAGGCAATGTGCACACCGGTCATGATACACAGTATCAAGGCAAAGCCAAAGAAGAGAAGGCATGTGATAAATATTCAGGTACTATTGTTGCAGCTTGGGTTAAATACTGTATCACTTCTCAACTTTGTCCATCTTTGTTTTTACTCTCACAAGCGGAAATGTAAATGAAGAAATGCAACGCATTTTTGACTTGGTTCTAGTGGACCAATCACAGCGCTTAGATCCGCATAGAACGGACGTGTTTTTACATTTTTGGAGAGGTGCATGCCAGGCTGCACTAGGCGTAGATATGGCGCTAATTATCAATCACCCTTAACTCGTAAAAACACATGCTATAAAATGTAATGTTTGACTGCACTGGTCACAAAAACAATGCACAAGTCGCTTAAAGGCACAAAATGTAAGATGTTTGCATTAAAATTTCCAAAAACTACTAGCACAATGTTGTTTATTTAATGTACTTGTATACTGACATTATTCCTTATATTTTTAACAATGTTTAAATTCAGAGAAGTAGCAGTTTACAATATAACGTTCATAAGGTCGCTTGTCTATTGCGCCATGTCCACATTATCTTAGGTTTTCAGTTTAAATGTGGTAGAAATCATATATGTGTTTAACTTCATGCAGTGCTGCACAGCCACACGATGTTGCAAGCGCTCCCGGCAAACAGAGGAGGGGTTGGAAAAGGACTCGATGCACACACTCAAGGGGCCCTATCTTGCACCCAGCGCAATTGACTTTGTCAGTGACGCATGTATCATTTGTATTTTGCACCGCCGCACAGCGGGTTTTTCCCTCCACAGACGCACGTCAGCAAACTAGGGAATGAACTTGCGCTCCCTGGGCGGTTCAGCGCAAAAAAATGAGGCGTGTTCTGGCGCAAACCATCCCTGATGCTATTTTGCAGTTTCAAAAAACAATTGCGCCACTGACCAAAAAAAAACAACTAGTCTAAAGTCAGTGACGCGTTGCGCGTTGTTCATTATGCTATTTTAAGGGCGCATGCTTGACCATAATGTATAGCGTGCACAATGTGCCCACACTTTGCTTCACAGATGCAACAGTTATTTTTGCAAATCATAAATTGTTACAATAAAAAATATTCATACATGAGATAAGGGAAATCATTGTGGTGAGCATTGTGGTGATAGTTTTTATTTATTGTGTGGCTGCGATAAAAAATTATCATGCAAATAACGATTAAAATATTTTCATAAGTTTGTTGTGTGGCTGTATCAAGGGGATCGCACACCAGCCGCGCAGCTCAGCGCCGTGCAGCGCCGCGCCGTTCTAAAAAAATCAAACACATTGTTTTCTATAAGTATACGCACACCGGCGCCGCCAGGTGGCATTAAATAACATCATATTTGTCCCATATCATTAACGATTAACATTGGCTGCCAACGTATATTTTGCATTTTGAAGTAGATGCTATCTGACGAAGTTCTAATTAATGTGCACTTCCGGTTTACAATACCTCCGAGTTGTCCTAGACGCGACGCAGCGCTGCATGGCGCTGAGCTGCGCGGCCGTTGTGCGATCCCCTTCAGGCTTGTGCACAATTCAGAATTTCCGAATTGGCCTCCATTCAATTCATGAATTGGAATTCAAAGAAATTCAACAGTCACACAACAGAAAGAATCTCACATACATTCAGTGTTAGAAAAGTTACTTTGGAAAATAGTTTGGCAACCATTTTAAATACTTGATTAAAGTAAAGCATTCTGGGAAATGAAGTCATGTTCCATCTTGTTCCACAAAATTTCAATTAATTATTTGTTATGTGACAAGAGTTTTTAACATTAATTGCTGGGGGAAAACATTTCCTCTTAATGTAATCTGTAAAAGTAGTTTAAACTTATATAATTTCTAGAATATGCAATGCAATCATATCTGACATATACTGAAAGCTTCATTTTTAACACTTCACTTACTGTATAATATGTATTTCTTTGAATTTCTATTGAATTGCAATTCTGCTTCCTTTAATTCAAATTCGAATTGTAATTCTAGATCCTGTTTTTGACATCAATTAAAATTCATGAATTGAATTGGAATTTAGGAGTCATTCTCAATTCAATTCTGAATTGTGCACAAGCCTGGGTTGTATTACATTTATTTTATGTAAATAATAATTAAAATGTTTTCATAAGAAACCTTAATGTATGATTTGTAAGTGTACTCTGGGGTTGGACTGCTTGCGTTTCTTGGCTTTCAGCGGTGAGGGTGGATGCAGCGATGTCCTCTGCTGGCGTCAGGTCCTGTGTAGAGGCAGATCTGTCTCCTGACATCAGCTGATGAGACAATTGTGACTATTTCCTCCCACGCCTGTTTAACTGACGCGGATTTGGGCGGGTTTCTCCCATCCTCATACAAAACAACTTCTCTCTCTTTGACTGCTTTTACAAGAACGTCGGTCTCCTCGGCTGTGAACCGCTCCTGGCGTGCGCCTGGTAAATCCGTCATAATAATAGCAAAAGGGACTCTATCCTGCTAATATTATACCTGACCCGTGTCCGAGGCACATGTGAAACTTTACGTTGGACCTCAGGTTTTCTGATCTTTTTGCACTCGTGAAGACCTGTGGCTAGGGTGAAATTTTATTACATCATCCATGAACATATTTAATGAGTCCCGTCGGACTGATTTCCAAGTGAAGGTAAAGACTATATCTTACATCATTCCACGCTCCTTCACAGCGTCATCAAGCTCCGATTTTGTTTTTCTAGGATGACCTCTTGTGGCGAAAATTACACAGTGTGCCTTTAAATGCATAAATGTAAATGCAAAAATACATCCTTAGGCTTTCATTTTCAATCAAGGCAGGAATGTCACTCCAGATTAAATATGCAAGCATGCAGGGGCGTCATGCACCAATTTTTTTTAAGGGGGCACAGTGTCAACAGCTCACAGAAATTTGTGCATACACAGAAATCAAACGAAATATTATAGAGCTTTCAGTCTTTTCCATGGCACTTACATTTCTAACAATCTGAAAACCCCTGCTTTCATGCAAAAACCTCCAAAATAAGAGTGATGACTAACTTTCATATCAAATACTATTCAATCAGAATAATGACACATTTGCATCATATTTACATCTGAAACGGCATGTTTTATTTAAGTCTTAATGGCTCGTTTAATTGTGTCATTAATGCATTTTGCACAACAACTACATTATCATATGTAATTTTAAATCCATAAAGTATATAAACAAGGAAAATGACATAAGCTATAGCCACGTGATTGATTTTAATGTTCAATAATGATTTTAAAAAATATGTTTAGATAAAATTATTAGAGGAACGGATTTTTGCATTAAATTTTACCTCATGTGAGCATGTGAGATTCCGCGCCCGCGTGAACTCTGGCGTTTTTTGGCATTGTGCCAAGAAGATGAATCTCTACTAATATAACGCTGAGACGGTCACATTTAAAACCATACATTTTCTACACAGAGGAGGTTAACTGCACATTACCGTACTGGGGTTTGGTAATGTTGTGAGCGTTTCTAACCCGTTTTAATTCCTCAGATAGCCAAATGCAGCAGCAAGCCATCGACAGCAGAGAGCTCTTACGAGCGCGCCCAGATGCTGATGACGTCTGCGACTGCGCTGACTGCAGCTCCAGCTGCCGCCAGAATAAAAGTAATGTAACATGATCAAAACACTATAAAAACGGCGAAAATCTCCGAAAAGTGACAAGGATGCACCACAGAATGTATAATATTGTGCATATTAAACAGATTAAAATTCAAATAACAATGGATGCTTATTTGATTTTGAGGTTGAATGCAAAATCCATTGGCTCAAAAAACCAAGGGGGCAGGTGCCCCCTCAGTTTGAATGGGCATGACGCCTCTGCAAGCATGCTTTAATGAACGCCATAGACCATCTCTCTTAACAGTACATTTGTTCAGCTCATGTTATTTAGATACCTAATTATTCTATACTTAGATGGATTGGCTATTGAAGAGAGCTGCTAGCTTACACATTTATTTATATGCCCGTATTATCCTTTAGCTCTTCAGTTTTAATGTTACCTTGGCAAGACCATTAGACTGAGTGTAAACACTAATATATCTCTTTAAACAACTCGATTTAAAGTGTCATGAACCTCCTTCACTTCATGATGAGTTCTTTACCACACTTTTGAATAATGTAAAGTTATGCACAATATGCTCAGGAACGGAGGAAGCGGGGAATATAGCAACAGTCTGTATGAATAAATCAGATTTATTGCGCTTTAATTGAGCGGCATCAGGTTCTCATGAAAGCATGCTGCGAATTACATATAGCGTATTATATAGTATGCTGTTTTAAAACCTTACAACACATAAAAAATACACAAAGGTCATTTTATATCTGATTTAATGCACAAATAAATTCTGAGACTTTCGCATCTCTACTCAACAGCTAAAAAAATATGCAGGAATATAAATGAATATAAATGTGCGCTTTTGCATTTTTAATAACTTTTGAGACTGTTATTCTGCAACATTGATTCATAAATATAAACACTGTGATGGGTTAAGACTCACAGAAAGAATTGATGGCGTTTGTTATGAGCTTCAGTGTCTTAAACAAGTTCCAGTTCTCGGTTCTGGTTCACGTTGTACACAAACATTTCAAAGTTGTTGTTGTTATTGATTGAAAGCTTGTTGTTCTGTCAGAATCGCAGGGGACGAACATTCGCAGGCCATGTTTCGACTCGCTGCACGTTTGACTTCTGAAAACATAATGAAGAGTTGATTTCAAAACTGAAGATAGCACAAGAATGCTTTAGTTTAGCCATTTTTCTCCCAACATTAAAACTAATGGATGGTGCCATCTTTCATCATGCGCAACACGTCTCAAAAATGTTCAATTCAACATCCTTTAAAGACATCATTTGAATATTCAAAGTCATTTTTTATAATTATGGAAAAGGGTGTTGTTAAGTAATATCGTAAAATATTAAACGTCTGGTTTGTTCATTTGGCATTCAAGGTTAATGAAGACGAAGGAAAAATAAGCCCTAATGATGCTTCTGTTTTAGCTCCATCTCTCTGTCATCTCTGTTTTTACCGGCTGGTTCGTCCCTCCATCAATTTCCTGCAAAGTCATTTGTGTTTCCTCTTTTTCGTCTCCATGTCACAGTCGAACTGTTTTTATCGGCCTGTCTGTGCATCTGCAGTCCCTGACGGGCAGTGAGAGAGTCAGCGGCCATTCAACTAGAAAAAGGCTTAATTACAGCAGGCGTTTAAGATGCTGATAGAAGCCACACATGTTTAACCTTCACACACTCATTCTATCGATGTTGAGATCCAGGATGTGTTTGCCGTTCAGGACTTAGGGCTGTTTTGAACCATAAAAGTGAGAAATGAGCTATCGCCATCATACCCTTGAGCAGAAACTTAACCCAAGGTTAAAGAGAAAATGTTGGTTGTACTGGCAAAAAGGCTGAACGTCACCAATCACCATTAGGATTAGCATTAACCATTAACATTTTTTGCATTGTGTCATTTTTAATGGCAATTAAGCAACCTCATGTCCATTGCCATTTCTATAATGCAAAATAACATCTCATCACATTTTTAAGAAATGACATTGTAGTAAAGTATGACAGAAAGGGAACTGAATTCAGCCTAATGGGTTTCTAGAAATGTTGTTACAGTTTTGTGTAAATATTCAGATCTTGTCGTTCCATTGACTTCCACACATACCCATGCGAATGCGTCAGATGGAAAACGCAAGCTCACACAAATATATTTCACATACCAAAGTTGAACTCTGACCTGTGAATTCATATCACGTGAAGATGTCTGAGTAGTAGAAATCTGGTTCTCTACAAAAAAAAAATTAACGAAGCCAAAAAACGTATATTGACGAATCGCCCCCTGCCCATATTCGCAGTAACTGCCAGAAAATATATGCATGCACAAAGTCTAGCTTGAATGCCCCTTAATTCTTTTAGTGGTGAGTGTGATAGTTTAGGATTCAAAGAGCCACATTATTCACATTATTTTGTGCATATGGTATAATGCAACGTGTGGTTTATGGTTCAAAAACACATTTTTTTCCACATACCTCTATGCCCTGCCTCTCCAAAACATTCCTCGCGATTTTGTACAAAGCTTATACTGTAGTTTTGAAAGGCACGTTGTGCTCCGATTGGCCAGCTATCCAATGTGTTGTGATTGGCTGATTACCTAAATGTGACGCTCCTTACCATATTTGTAAGATCAGCTCCCAACAGGAGTTAATATCGTCTTTACTACATTATCAATATGAGATGAATCTGATTCAGAAAATGCAGATGACCAAGCTGATCGATCAACTTTACAAGCGCAGCTTGAACATAACGTAACAGATTGATAAGGTAAGGATACTAAAACATAAAAACATGTCTGCATTTGTGATCGTAGAAATGACAAACAACAAGCGCATCTCTGCACTGCTCATAGCTTGTGTTTGAATCGTGGTTTGAATAGTAAATTCAGTAGTAAATTATTTAAATTTGAAAACATAGGCAACTTACAGACTGTGAGTCAGAAGCGGGAGGAATTAAGATAATGTGCATCAGGTCAACGTCAACTCGCTGCGGAAATAAACTCTTGCGTTTATTGTACTCCAAGAAAAGAGATTTCAGTTGGAGACAATAACTTGCATCATCGTAGACTTTGTAATTTTGCAGATAGTTAACATGAACTAATACACACTTACACACCAAAAGAAATGTAAAATCGTGAATTGGAAAATAGGTACTCTTTAATCAACATGCTCACTGTTGCTTTTTGTGAAGATCTTTGATTTATTTCCATTCTTATTGTAGCTGGAGTCCAGGATCTTTGGAGACCCAGCAGCAGTCTTCGGCATAACGCAGATGAAGGGCTGGTCAATGTTCTGGTCAACAGTCGACCAATCAGAAGCCCCCTTCGTTCGGTCACACCGTGCCGTGACGCATCATCACAGAGGCAGAGTTTCTCAAGTCATCAGGGTAATTTAATAAAAACATCAAAACCTTTCATTTCTTGCACATTTAGGTGTTTAATTTGAACATATGACCAAGTTTTACATATTAAAAAAGTTAAAATAATATTCAAACTTTCATTTAAAAAAAAAAAAAACATTACATTTTAATAATTTACTCCCCCCATGTCATCCAGGATGTTTATGTCTGTCTTTGTTCAGTCGAAAGGAAATTAAGTTATTTAAGGAAAACATTCCAGGATTTTTCTCCATATAGTGGACTTTAGTGGACCTCAACAGTTTACAGTTTCAATGCAGCTTCAAAGAGCTCTAAACGATCCCAACCGAGGCATAAGGTTCTTATCTAATCTTCATTTTCACCCAAAAATAAAAAAAATATTTACTTTTAAACCACACTTTCTCTTTTAACACTAGCCTTGTGATGCTCATACTTTACATGTGATTACGTAATACGTAAGGTCGCGCTGGCGTGCTAAAAAGTGATTTTTTTTTAGCAAACATGACAATGGTTTTGCTAGGTAAGACCCTTATGTCTCGTTTGTGATTGTTTAAAGCTCTTTGTAAGCTGCATTGCAACTGTAAACTGTTTAGGTCCACTAATGTCAACGATACAGAGAAAAATCCTGGAATGTTCTTAAAAAACTTCTTTTCGACTGAACAAAGAAAGACATAAACATCTTGGATGACATGGGGGTGAGTAAATTATTAGGATTTTCTTAATGAAAGTGGAGTAATCCTTTAAGTACTACATATTTAATTTTATTTGAATAAAAAGCAAAATTGTGAAGGACAGAAGTATGAAAAATCCAGTATAAATTCAGTGGACATACTGTAAACATGGGCTGTGAAAAGTATGGACACAGGACTTCAAGACAGTAAGACATTATTGAGCAATCTTGTGTTGAATGCATCAGATGAAAGATGCCGTCTACCTTACGTAAGGTCTATATTTATGCCAAAGTCATGCGTAACTTGATACTTGTGGTAATTTCATGTTAAAGATCTTAGCAGTGAGCTTCTCCACTGTCACTTCAAATGCACGTGCACTTGAAGTTCAACTAGATTTGATTGGCTTTCATTAGTTTATCGTTCATCAGGTAGGAAAAAAATCGTCAAGAAAGTGATCCAAACGATATCGTTACTTGTATCTGTGTCGTTACAGTTGTGATGTAAACTCCGCTATTGTCTTTAATATAAAATGATTTTTAAAACTGTATTTTTATAGTTATAGTCAGTGTTGGGGAAAGTTACTTTTAAAAGTAATGCATTACAATATTAAGTTACTCCCCAAAAAAGTAACTAATTGCGTTACTTGGTTACTTCTCATGGAAAGTAATGCTTAAGTTACTTTTGCGTTACTTTTTCTTACTTGGCTGAGGCTTGATCTCTTTCAGGCTTTGCGGGTCTTTTTTATGACAGAGAAGTTCTGCATTCAGAAATTGCATATTTCCATCTCTGTTTCTCACTTAAACTGTTACCGCTCAGCCGCGACGCATAGAGTATACACTTTTACGTTAATATGTAATGAATAATTGATGACGGGCCGTTGAATTATTAAAAAATAATGCACACCCAACACCACGGTTGGTGTGTGCATTAATTCATAGGACCGGAGTCAATTATTCCTCTTATACCACAAACATCGCTCTGGTGCCTATTTTTGGGACGTTTGACAGGTTGGGTGTGCGGTTTACAGAAAAATAATCAACACCCATGGAGCATTTCTCAGCCAATCAGAGTAGAGCATTAAACAGGCCAGTGGTATAAGTTCAGTTTAATTCAGTATATCATTTTATAATCAAATGAATTTAACTGAAAAGTAACTCGCATGACTTTTTTTTTTAAAAAGTCACTCAAATGTTATTGTGTACATTTATAAAGTAATGCGTTACTTTACTCGTTACTTCAGAAAAGTAATATTAGTACGTAATGCAAGCTACTTGTAATGCGTTACCCCAACACTGGTTATAGTTATCGTTATAATGTGAACGGCCCTTAAGTCTTTTGATTTCTCTTTGGTGTCAGTGGCGGAGCCAGAGGGGTGTCCAGGGTGGCACTGGACACCCTTGACATGTCACTGGCCACCCCGTGTGCCACCCCAAATTTTATGCGCTACTTTCACTTAATCGCTATGTTTATTTTCGACGTGCGGCAGCGCAGCACATTGTTAAAAACAAACACTATGAATATTAATTCCCTGCGGCGCAAACTCTTTATTTTTCAATCACTGCGCAAAGAGACTTTAGAGAGATTACTCTGCTTATTTTGGACATGCAGATATGATTTATACATCATTTAAAACGTTAAAGTGTCATTTTTTGTGTGTCTATAAAAACTGAATGTTTTGCTTTTCACAAAATTAAGAAAATATACATTATGCGCGTTCTGTTATCTCTCCATCAGTGACGTCTTATCAAAAACACGTCCGAAAAATTACTGTAACGAATACTTTTCATATCATCAGAAGATAAATGTCTATAATGCTTGGAATCTCTTTAAAATTATGTAAGTGAAGTCGTACATTGCTAATACTACATGATTTCACCGTATATGCTGGAAGTGTGGTAATTTTCTTGTGGACTGAATAAAGTCTAAGATTGCCAATTCTTTTTACAACAAATCCCAGCACAATGTTTTCATTCTTGACGTGATCTTTATAGGCTACTGTATGATTGTTAATTCGACTGGATTGCCACATTGAACTTGAAAGCGCGACGCGCATATCCGATAGTGCGCGTTCACAGCCAGAGCTTAAACGACTTCATATTCGCGTCTTTTTTGCTTAAACGGACAAATGCTCATATGTCAAAATAGCTGTCTTGGTGATTTTCATACTAAACATTTGGTTACTGTACGTCTTAAACGAATAAACATTTTATTGCATTCGGTCTTAGCCTAACCTGTTGAAGTCTCTCTGTCATTAAAGTTAATTAAATATCGAAAGAAAAAAGAAAACTTTTGCATCTTCTGTATCTTCGTAAAGAAAGATTAATCCAATTTGTGTTGAGCACCGCTATTGAAGTAAGTTTAAGGTTTATCATGGAGTTTAGATTTCCTAAACTTTGGTTTCATTAAAGGGATACTTCACAAGATGAAAATTCTGTCATGGTTTATAATCCTTATGTTGTTCTAAACCTGTACGAATTTTTTTTTTCTGGTGAACACGGGGGAGGATATTTTGATGGTATGCACACAGCTGTTAACCATTGACTTCCATAGTAGGAATAAAAACAACATGATGGAATTCAATGGATTGTGTGCTTACCATCATTTATCAAAATATCTTCTTTTGTGTTTATTAAAATAAAATACAGGTTTAGAATAACATAAAGGTGAGTACATAATGACAGAATTTTAATTTTTGGGTTAATCCCTTTAACAGACAGTAAATCAGATGTAAGAAATACAGTAGAAAGATTTAAAATTCACCCTTATTATGTTGACATATAATGCGATCAAAAGATTCATTTATGATTACACATCATTTTCTTTTATGGACTATGGACCCCCTAAAGTACCTTTGGCCACCCCCTGGCCACCCCATTAAAAATATTCTAGTTCCGCCACTGTTTGGTGTGCAACTAGGCTGAATTAAATGCTTCAACCACGCATTTTTTTTCTCAAAAACTTCCCTAAGTCATGTTAGCAAACACACAAATGATTGACACGCAGACAGTTTCTACATAACATTACTTTTACACATTTATCCAAAAACTTGTAGTGCAATACAAGGTCATTCAACTTTTTATTAGTATGTGTGTTCGCTGGTTTGAACCCATGATCTTTTGCACTATTATACACAATGTTCTGCCATACAGGAGCTTGTTTCTAACTAGCATATTCTGCCCTACAAAGCGAAAGCGCAGTAACTACGCATTTGGTCAAAATTGAGTTAAGGGTTAAAATGGGCTTTGTGAGATCTGTTGTGTCTTGTGACAAAGTCTCCTGGTTAAATTTTGTCCCATTTCAGAGAAATGTGTGTGCCAAAATTGCAGTAACATGTTTGACTGGCTGGTGTAAAAAACTTTAAAGCCATTTTTTCTCAGTTTCAGTGTTTGCGTAGATACTGCACTTAGCCTTTGGAGGGCAGTATTGTAAGGTGGATCAGGTGTGATACAGATGAATATCTCTGAGCTAGTAGAGACATTTTATGTGTGTTGTAGCAAAAAACTCCCTACTGTTTAATCCAGATTTATAAGGCTTAATGTGTGTTTAAAATGTCACCCCAGAGCCCGTCTGATGTCATATCTCTGCCGTGACTAAACGGTCATTTGCTAAAAGTCTACACCACCCTGCTGGACTCAACGGTTATGGCCAAGCAAACATCAATAACACGGCCGTATAAGAGTCATGCTAACGTGTGATTTATTGGCTGAAGTACGTAATTAAAGCCGAGCTGATTCCCAGCATTCTGCGCCGGCACACGCGGCAGAGGTTTCATAAAGAGATTACTGTGTTGCCGTGTGCGTGCCAGCGAAGGGAAAGCAGCTCCTCAACGCTCGGCTCGGATCAGCTGAGCTCGCTTTATCAGCCTATAGCTCAACATCTTTTCCTCTCTGTCTCTCTGGTCATCGGTTGCAGGTCTGCAGAGAAGGGAAAAATAATCAGTTTAACAGCACGACAGCTCAGATTTTCGCTGGTGCAAATCAAATCGTCAGAAATCCCTGCATGCTCTCTTCTCTGTCTCTCTCACTTCCCTTCATTCTCTCTATAGCTCATGAAACCCTGTCAGGTTAGACATGCCAGATTGAACCTTGTGCCGCAAGGGGATTCACAAAGCCGGCTGTCCCCGAGCACATACCTGAAGAAGCCGTATCAGCTAATACCGCTCGCTCCGGCTATGCCACCTCTGCTAAACGCGACCCCGGGGGGTGTTTGATTAACTTGCTCTTTCATAGCTCAAGATGTCGTTTTGAAATGTTTTTCATGAAATTGAATAGGGTAGTAAGCGGTGCTAGCATCCACCATTTTAATATACAACAAACCACACACGTACCTGTGATCAGGTAGCTGTTACAGTAATCCTAAAGCACTTCTTTATGCATGCTTTACTTGTCACATTTATCAGTAGTGCTTTATAAAGTCAGCAACATTTTTGCTGCTGTGCATCTTTGAGTTTTGACAGGAAAAAAGTGACTAAACTGTACCTTTTCTGTCCTTGGGGTGGTACCCTCAAAGGTTTATTTTTGCACCTTTATGGGTATACAACACATTAACATGTTGGGGTACAATATTATACCCTAATGAACTATTGTGTACCTTTAACTCTTTCCCCCCCAACGTTTAAAAAAATGCCAGCTTTTTTATGATTTTTATAAAAATTGACTGCCTTCCAGAAAATGTTCTTCTTTAAATATATAAACATACAATATATCAAATGAAAGAACAGAACCTCTGCTTTAAAAAAAAGACAAACGTTTATCATACCTTTATTTTTTATTTTTATCACCTCTCAAATATGGGTAGGTTTCTTAAAAATGCAAAATTTTGAGCAAAAAGCTGAGATAATTACATTTTTGTGAAGGACTTGAAAGAGATTCAGAACGATGATCAAAACATACACAGAGTTCTTACTGTTTGGCATAAGGCCATACTTCTGGGTTTTATAAGTTGGGTAAGATCGCCACCTGGTGGATAATAGCGGAAATACAGATTGCCAGAAAAACTCATCATTGGCAGGGCAAGAGTTAAAGACCAATTTTGTGCCATTTAAATCTTAGGGGTACAAAATATTTGTTAAAGTACAGTAATCATGATTCTGAAAGTTTCAGGTAAGTGTAGATCATCTTTAAATTCACTTAATGTTTAGAGTGATTATGTATTCATTTTATTACTTTTTTAAAAAAATATATATCGTATTTTTTGGACTATAAGTCGCTCCAGAGTATAAGTCGCATCAGTCAAAAAATGCGTCATGAAGAGGAAAAAACATATATAGGTCGCACTGGACTATAAGTCGCATTTATTTAGAAAATGATTATTCTTTTGGGGGCATTTTGTTTGTTAAGTCTTTCTCCTTTCTCCTCCCTGTCTTTAAGTTAATGTTTCAGTTAACAGTTTTTTTCAGGGGTAGGCAACAGAAGCAACATAAAGCGCTCTCTCATGGCTGTAGACGGTAATGTTTTCCTTTGGTTCATGTTAATCAGTATGAATTAATTTTGACATATAAGTCGCACCTGACTATAAGTCGCAGGACCAGCCAGTCTATGAAAGTGTGACTTATAGTCTGGAATACGGTTCATCTTAAGTAGCCTAAATTAAAAATTAAAAAAATTTGGTGCAAATTGCTGCAACATGGATTTGACATTACTTTATGGTAATGAGCTATAAAGCGGTTCGACGGCAGCCAAGCGCAAGGCGGAAACTTTTGGTGGCAACCAATCGGAACGCGGAAACCTCCGCTTGAGAGGATTCCAGAGAATGCATTCAAGCGTCAGAGCGTATTTAGACGCTCTCGCTGGCAGCATTAACGTCCATTGGTTGAATAAATCTACATGCAAGCTTAATCTTCACGCCCACTAGAACACTTGGGCCAAATACAGGAATACGTATTGTAAGTGGTCAAGTGCAAAGACAGCAAATGTGGTTATTTCATTTGGATGCACCCAATGTTTCCCCCTGTGCTACAAACCCTTTCGGAAGAGATAAGATCCGGAATAAGATCCTCTTTTTGGTACTAAAAAAAGTCAAGGTTCTTGTCGGAGGTACCTGCGCATTGCTCTTCAGTTTCTTTCTGTCTAACTTCTCGGTGAAAGCATCCGCTGTATCAGTGAAGCGAACACGAGCACATCTGGCTTGCGCAACAATAAATGTGATTTCAAGACGTCATTGCGGCGGCTCTGATTGCGTGTTGTCGAGAGAACTGACGAGACTGCCTCTTTCCTCTTTACCTGAATCGCCGAAATGCTGGATTAAGATTGTTTGGGTGGTCGAATCGAGATCACGATCTTTTAACGATTAATCGTGCAGCTCTAAAAAGTACAAAACGGAAACTCAGGGTACCATCCCTGTTACCTTTTTTTCTGACAGTGTAGAGAATGGACGAGTGCACATGAAAACTATATGCACTAAAAATATGTACAGATTATATCTGACCTGTGCTGAGCAATAAAAGATTTTGACATTCTCTATTAAAAAAAACTTCAAAACAATGTATCATTTGTTGTTATCTGACAAATACTGACAGAGTTGTCAGAGTCAGCAAAGTCAATTTTGAGAAAAATCCAGAAAGATTTTTGAAAGATCATAAGCAAAATCATAGCATGGCACATTAAAAGTCGAAAAAATTTCTATAGGAAAAACATATGTTCAACTTTTTTCTTTCTTTAATTGTTTGATTGACATTGAGACAGACAGCTTTAAGATCTACTGTAATGCAAGGATCTAATATAATCTTACACCTCAGATATTTTCCCCCAACAGTTAACCAAACATTCACTTAAGACATAATAGATTATATCTGCGTCATTATGTGTATATATCGGTCTCACACATCTGTGTGCATGCTTCGGATATGTCAGTCAGCACGAAGAAGATCATTTTGGAGTCTTGTCACTCTAAATAACTCTTTTAACATCAGTCAAGTGCCGAACTTTGTCTCTCTTAAAGCAACACCAAAGAGTTTTTTTTTTTTTACCTTAAAATAACTTCCAAAAAAGTTTCAGTCGTTTATCCACTCGAAACAGGGTGAACGGCACTTTCACATTCGCTTTCCAGCCCTCTATCGGCCAAAACCGAACTAAAGAAATTTCCAACCGTCGGGTCGCGGTCCTGTAGTTCGAGTGAAAACTACAAAAACTTGCTTTACGGAAGACCTACAATCCAATCAGAGCCAGCTATGCTGCAGTATTTATGACAGTGGTAATGGACAATTACGCTTCTAACCTGTAGGGGGAGCAAAGAGCAAAAACTCTTTAACAAAGTGTTGCTTTAATAACTCTTTAAAAACCAAGCAAGTCCTGCACTTTATTTTCTAATTCCAACATGTTTTAAAACCCAAACCACGCACAAGTGGATGGAGACGCATCTTTGAATAGTTTAAGCATTCAGGACGATATACCTCTCAGAAAACTGACAAATAAAGAGTGTTTTAAATGTTTCATGACTATTAAGACCATTGGGATTGCTAGATGAGGGCCTAATGTATACTTTCTTTCGCCTGTAGCTCAAAATAAGATTCATTACTTATTTTTAAAAATATAGAAGAGAATTATATAAATATAAATAATGTATATCTTCTTAGACGCATCATAGTGGTGATTTTTGGAATGCACCACTCATTTTTTTCTTTATAAAATCAAAACATCTAGTTTCCTTCTGGTTTCTATACTTTTCTACATGCAGATGTTCTCAGCAGACGTTCCTCAAGCTCTTCTCTAATCCAGAGCATCAGCACTCATCGGGTCAGCTCATCTTGTCGTCCTCTGTCCCGTGCAGCCCATGAGATCATGGAGGTCCAGAGCGTAGAGCGGCCTGATCTCCAGAACTCAGATGAGGAAGAGCAGGATTGTCTGGCTTTGGCCTGCTTGGAGGAAGAGTTCAGGAATATGAGCTGTACACCACGTGATCAGGATGAAATGGCTTAGATTTTACTTCCACTGCTTTTGAATTATTTTTAAGTAGAAGGTATAATTTAATATCTACAGTATATGATGTAGAGCTTGAATATGTGTGTAAAAAAATGACATTCATTTTATAAAATTAATAGAATTTTTTTGTGTTATTAATGTCTTGTTGTGCGAAAATAAGTGAATTAATCTGATTTTGAGGAATTATATCTATTAGTTTCCTTGTGATATTCTTATCTTTTGCACTGCAAACACATTTTATTCACTCACAACAATTAACCAAGTAAATGTGTGCTTCATCATCATGTTACTGTATGGAGTATTGTCCAGGTCTAAAACCACAACTAATTTAATAATGTATGAGACTGGCTGGCACACAGCCAGTAAAACAACACATCACATCACATGCTGGTTACCTGCTACCCATGGCAACTCACTCATTAGATACCATAAAGTGAACTAAATAACATTCAGACTGCCTGCTCATTAAACAAGCCTAACATGCCCACTCTTGAATATTTTTCTTATTTCAGCATTCACATTAAATAATACACACCTATACAGAACCATTAACACAGCAACACACACAATTAATCCAGATCTGATCTTTCACCAGCATCAGTTGTGACCCTGTGTCAGTTTTAAAATAGGTTTGCATGCAAAAATATTTGAATTTACATTTATGCATTAGGCAGATGCTTCAATGCAAACAAGACTTACAGTTTATTACAAGATACAGTACAAATTTGATCAGTAAGTGCGTTCCCTGGGATTGAGTACCTAACCTTTGGTGCTGCTAACGCAATATCACTATTAGACTCGTTCTCTCTGTATCAGTTTTTAAGTCTAGCTTAAAACATACTTATTTGATAAGGCTTACAATCTGTGTCAACGCTTTCTTGCCTTACATTTTGTTGCATTTATTTTTTCAGTTAATGCGTTTTTTAAATGTTTTTATTGGTGTAAAGCAACCCCTGGTTGTAATTAATGGTGCTATATAAAAATGCCATTGCCATTCCCTGTGCTCCACCACTGAGGAAGGCATGCAATCATTTGTAATAAGCCAAAAACTTGCTTATAAACAACATTGTATGGCATCTTTGAACTAATTGCACTGCATTCTGGGAGTTTTTTTTTTGCAGATGCAGGTTGTCATGATAAACTGGGCCAAAATAAGTAACGTTGGGGAGTTACTAAATTTTTCATGATGGGCCTTAACATGTTGCCTCACTAGGTTTAGGTAAAGAACTTCTTTCTCATCCCTCTCTCAACATCTCAAGATGATTTTTTCATTTATATCCATCAAACAC
This sequence comes from Misgurnus anguillicaudatus, assembly GCF_027580225.2. Classification (NCBI taxonomy): domain Eukaryota; kingdom Metazoa; phylum Chordata; class Actinopteri; order Cypriniformes; family Cobitidae; genus Misgurnus; species Misgurnus anguillicaudatus. Next base: position 35,004,178 of record NC_073351.2, on the reverse strand, counting down.
CACGTTCAAGATTGCCACCAGTCGTGAGCGCATCAGTTGCAAAACATTTAACCATGACAGCTTCCTTTAAGCATCATTTTGAGTATTTGTGTGTGTTGCTGTAATGATAGTGTTGATGGTACATGTTGCTCCTCCAGCAGTGCTGCTTTATATTTTCTGACAACATCATGCGTGTAATGTAATATTAGCATGTCTAAAGGCTTTGCCATATTTTTGATACGCTTTTGTGTTTTCTTGCATGGCTCAGTGGTCCTTTGCCTTATCTCTATGTTTTTGAGAGCACCATGCAGTCGTGCGTGCGTGCGTGTGTGTGTGTTTGTGTGTTTGTGTGACAAATCTCAGTTGAAGGTCGACTGTTGTGCAGTGTGCTGTATGTTGTCGTAACAGGATTACAAGGGCTACATAACATGGAAATTGGACTGGATTATGAAATGTCTCCTCCATAAATATACAGATACAGATCGATCCAACAGCTGTAAGCTCAACACATTGACACAAAAATACATCTTAACAGTTACATGTCTGTTTTCATTCATTTTAGAGACTCGTGACATGATAGGGTTTAAGAGGGCTCTTTAATCAATTCAGTTTTATTTATATAGAACTTTTCACAAGTGATCATTGTTCCAAAGCAACTTTAAAAAAGCAGAACAACAAAAGTTAAATATTTAGGAGTATACTTGAAGTTACATCCAATGTATTTCTTATTTAAATAATGTAATGAGTAATACTCCAATTCCAAACTATATCTTTGAATCTTTTACAGAAATTGAGTACATGGATGTATTCAAACTAATTTCCTAATAGAATTATGTATTCAGTGGTAATAATAACATATAATAATGCCAGAGGCATTTTGCACCAATTTTTCTAAGGGGGCACACTGTGCAAAGCTGACAGAATTTTTTGCAAAAACAGACATTAAAATAAATATTATAGAGCTTTTAAAGTCTTTTCTATGACACTCCCACTTACTTTTCTAAAAATTTGAGCCTTCATGTAAAACCACTAAAATAAATGTGTTGACAAACTTTTATATCAGTTAATTAATTCAATCAGTATAATGACACATTGGCATCATATTTACATCTGACTTTTTTGTTTATTTACATTCTGTTTAATTTCTTTTTTAAGTGTGCCATTAATGGATTTGTACAACAACTGCTTTATGTTATAAAATTAATGTAATTTTTAAAACCATAAAGTACATAAACAATGAAAATGACATAAGCAAGAGCAGCCCAGTCTCACGAAATTTCGTTATATTACTTTTTTCGTGATATCACAAATTTCCGCGTTTTTTGTGATCATATAACAAATTCATGTTTTCGTTCGATTATCACGTATTGGTTACTCAACTGTTTTGTCCTATTTTCTTACCATTGCCACTTCGGTTTAGGGTTAGACTTACATAAAATGACACCCCTACCCTAACGCCGGGCGACATATAAAAAATAAATCAGAAAAAAATAGTATAAACCAATATATAAAGTGACATTCTAATGCAAGCACCAAATCTAACTGAAGCGACAATGGTTTGAAAATAGGAAAAAGCAGTTGAGTGACCAATACGTGATAATCACGAAAAAACAGGAATTCGTTATACAGTAACAAAAAACGTGGGAATTTGTGATAATATCCCGAAAAAAGAATCAAAAATTCACTGGATAGGCAAGAGTCACGTGATTGATTTTAATATTCGATCATAATTTTAAAAAATATGTTCATATAAAATTATTAGAGGAACGCATTTTTGCACATGCGATTCTATATCCCCGCAAACTCTGCGCTGTACCAAGATGAATCTAGAAATCTACTAATATAACGTTGAGATTCACATTTTAAACCATAAATTTTCTACACAGCGTAGGTTGACTACACTTTAAAATACATGGGTTTGGAAATGTTGTGTGCGTTTCTGACAACGTTTTATTTCTTCAGATAGCTGCCTGAATAAAGTAACATGCAACACGATCAAAATCCTATCAAAATTGCGAAAATCTCTTAAAAGTGACAATGCTTCTGCACAAAATGTATAATATTGTACATATTATTCAGATAGTAACAGTAACAGTTGAATGGACGCTTCTTTGATTTGGAGGTTGCATGCAAAATCCATTGGGCTCAAAAAATGGCATCTCTGTAAGATTGTAACTGAACCATAATAATGAAAGCAATATTAACATAATGTACTAAAGGCAGTTGTAAGTTAAAGGGGCCAAGCGCTATAATTGGGTCCCCAGTGCCTCTATCAACCTAGAAAATGTGAAAAAAGATCAACCCCGTAACTTAGTTTTGGTAAACCATTTTCTGCAAGCACGTGAAAAATTAGGTCATTGAAATTTGACTTTCCTTATGATGTCATAAGGAGATCTTATTATAATAATACCGCTCCTTAATCTGCATTATCCAACCACGGCACAGCCATTTAGTGCAGAGAGAAAGAGAGAAAGTGTATGCACTTCATCTGCTCATTTGCATTTTAAAGGACACACCCAAAACGCCACATTTTTGCACACACCAACACAGTGGCAATTTTAACATGCTATAATAAATAAGCTATATGGTAAAACTTCACATGTGTACTCTGGGGACATCAACGATTTATTTTACATCTTAAAAAGTCTTGTGAAATGGCCCCTTTAAGCTAATATCAGTAAGCAAGCCGACAGCGATCAAGGGGTGAAATAGAACTCCATATGACAAAACAATCAAAAAGAAAAAAATGTGAACTTTATAAACAACAAGGTACAAATAAAGATGATGAAAGCATTGGGATTTCCCTTTCAGGAGAGAGAATTGGAAAGAAATCAGACTGTAGACAGAAAGCTATTAAAGGCAACATAAGGGCACCCAATGGAGGTATAAAAGAAAATCCTCATTTAAGAGACATTACGCCAGCAGAAAAGCATTTGTTTATTGATGAGGCAATTACTTTATTAGAATTAATTTCAATTAATTTAATTTTTTTCCAATTAATACAGTATTGACACACTATCAGAAAAAATGTCCTAAAATAGACCCTAGCATCACTTTAAAAAAAGTACACCTTTGCACCTAAAGAGTTTATATTGGTATCAAATGTATACGTATCTGTAACCAAATTTTATTTTTTCTCCATTTAAATGCAATTATTTATAACAGATCTTATCGTTTAAAATGCTCAAATCCAGTAAACTACTCTTAACCCGGTCACTGTTCTCCCTTGACAGTTAACTCGTCCAACCAGGGGCTTTTCTCTGAAAATAATGACTTTCATAGTTCTCACTCTTCGCTGGGTCTGTTTTCTCCGAGCAGACACAAGAGATGCAGCCCATGACCCGGTCCATTGATTCCTATCAGGGAAAGACTTGCAGAAGCATTGTTTCCAAAAGCCTGTTGTGAGGGATACACGTTATTACATTTTTAAAACACTACCGGTGTGCTTTTACTGCAGTCTCATTTCACACATCTCATTGCCCAGAGGACTCACACACCACATGCCAAGCCAACAGTTACTAGGTTCAACAGTAGGTAGATGAATGACCATATACAGTACAGTTATACAATCCAAAACAATGTTTACCTCTCCGTTAAATATAGGGCCATATTAAATCTTAAATGTCAAATCTGAAGCTATTCTGTTTAACTGGCCTCTATCTTACTTTAAGTGAATATTTGATGATGTAATGAAATTTTTCTTTGCCTTATTTGAGAAAAGTTGAATGAGCCTTGGATTTGCTAACACAAGTTATTCAGTCAATTAACCGAAATTGATTTCCCAAACGAAGTTGGATGACACCTAATCTCACAAATCATGATATAAAAATCCTAAATTAATTGCATTTTCAATCTTCAAACTGTTACTGCTGCATGAACAGAGATGTGCTTCATTTTCATTTCTCATTTCTGTGTCAAGTAGTTTTTTTAAATTATGCATTAATGTTTCAGAAGTCTTTAAAATAGGATGAAGTAATTAAAGTAAAAACTGTCATAATGAAAAACATAAATCTTGCTGCATCTACAAAGAAAACATTATATTTCCATATTTCCAGTATTGGTTATGTATGGGTTGCCAGGCCAGTTCAGGGCAGATCTGTTATTGTGGTGATAGATGTTTAAGAGGGATTCACACGAACCTATTACAGAATCCACTGGAGATCAGACTAACAAACAGCCTTTTCAATAATCCCACTCCAAAATGAATTATTTTGTAGGGATTCATAAATTCACATGGGAATTTGCTTATACACTCACCTAAAGGATTATTAGGAACACCTGTTCAATTTCTCATTAATCACATGGCAGTTGCTTCAATGCATTTAGGGGTGTGGTCCTGGGGAATGGGAAAGAAAGGTGAATTAATAATTAATTTTGAGCGTGGCATGGTGGTTGGTGCCAGACGGGCCGGTCTGAGTATTTCACAATCTGCTCAGTTACTGGGATTTTCACAACCACGCACAACCCTTTCTAGGGTTTGCATAGAACGGTGTGAAAAGGGAAAATCATCCAGTATGCGGCAGTTCTGTGCGAGAAAATGCCTTGTTGATGCTAGCGGTCAGAGGTGAATGGACCGACTGATTCAAACTCGTTACAACAAAGGTATGCAGCAAAGCATTTATGAAGCCACAACACGCACAACCTTGAGGCAGATGGGCTAAAACAGCAGAAGACCCCACCGGGTACCACTCATCTCCACTACAAATAGGAAAAAGAGGCTACAATTTGCACCAAAATTGGACAGTTGAAGACTGGAATCCTTTAGGTGAGTGTATTTTGAATGAGAAAGTTGACAGGCACAACCCTTACAATTAAAATTAACCATAGTTTAACTACACCAGTGCTTCTCAAATAGTGGGGTGGGACCCCCAGGGGGGGGGCTCGAAGCGACACCAGGGGGGGTGCGCGAGACCCCAGGGAAAATACTTTTTCAGGAAGTGATTTTTAAAGACATTACACCCCAATCACGCTGATAAGCTGCTTGTGTTTTTTATTATTATTTATTGATTATATTTAATTTTTCAGTATCAAATGGTCAAAAAATATTATACTTTAAATAAGGATTGATTTTTTTATTTCAGGCAAATTGATGCATTTTAAGTCTTTTCTGTTACAGACTAAAAAACAATGTTAATAAAGTTATTCTTTGTTGTAAGTTGATCGATATTTCATTTTTTGTGTTTTCTTTTTGTGTTTTCTCAATGTTAATAAGGATACAATGTTTTGCAGATGTGTAATTTTATAGACAAATTATACTATTTACAGTCGCGGCAGAGAGTCGGGGGGAGGCGCGAAATGTTTACCTCTTCCTAAGGGGGGCGTGACAGAAAATACTTGAGAAGCACTGAACTACAGTAACCATAACTATTAAAATCTATAGTAAGAAATGGTAAGAAAATACAGGTATACAGTAATCAATCAACCCAAACAGGTTTTTGGGAATTTTTAAGAGGAATTATAAGGATCCTCCTGAATTTATGTTGAGAAACATGAAATTGTTTTAGTCCACATAAAGAATTGAAATCAGTAGAGAAATGCAAACACTATTGAGCTTTAAATTTTCTAAAAACTGCAGCTTCCCACTCACGTATTTGTGTTTATACAGCAATCTTCAATATGGAGGCGCTGTTGTTCTCCTCCCATCACATGGGTTGCCAGGTTTTCACAGCAAAACACGTCAGATTGCAGCTCAAAACTAACCTACGCTCTAAATTCTACTGATTTATTTTTTAACCCAATGTGGGGTAAATATTGGACAGAACACATGTTGGGTTATAAACAAACCTATGCGAAACAACCCAGCCTATTTTTTTTTTATTAACCCAACATGTGTTCTTTCCAATATTTACCCAGCATTGGGATAAAAATAAGCAGAACATAGAGTTCAATTGCGTTTTGGGGGGGGGGTCCTCCAGTTAAAATAGCGTTCTGGGATAAATTCAGTGTTCTTATAACATTATTGTAACTGCTTCAGCCCGTGGCAGCAGTATTAAAGTAGCCCAATTTTGCAGAAAAACCACAGACATCACAGCAACAAGTTCAATGTGGCATCTATGTACTGTATTATGTCTATGGTCTAGTCAATTACGATTTTCTTGCGGAGCCACGCACATCGACAGGCATATGACATCATAGTAAAGCGAGAGCGATGCCAGACATCATACAGACATCATACAGACATCATACAGATCAGTTTGGTGTCGAATCGTTCTTGAAGTACTTTAATGTCATCCGCCGGTCTGCTGTGCGGCACAACACAAGGTCGAACACACCTGTTGTTTCCTCTACTTCTGAATCAATCAGACCTTTCTGCAAATCAGTCTAAATGATTTGTTTACAAATCGTTTTGAGGAATTCTTTAGTGAAATGCAACTTGCAGAAACAAATCGAATTTACACCTGATGTGCGAACGCCTGGTAAGAGAGACACTTGTTCACTCAATGCAGCGTATTTACAAAAATAAAACTTTGTAAAGATGTATTTAAACGTCCTACTGACTTGTAAATGATTTGTTTCCGAGTCCATGATTTGATACAGTTTGTACGACTCAATGTGTTTCCATCTGTTTCCATATGTTTGCTTGTCTAAAGGCTTTTCAGACAAATAACCAAAAGATAAAGTTTTAGAAACCTTTTAAACATTTTAAAAACTAGTGAAGTCTACATCAGAACTATACGAATAAATGCTAATATGTTTAGTGCTACCCTTCATCCAAATGTGCATCCAGAAAAGGCTGATAAAAATATATTTGTTATAACAAATAACTCCGTTCTATTACGGACTGAAGAAATCTGTTTCTGCTACACAAATACTTTGGTTAAGTGAACAAGCCAAGCATTCATTAATCTAGAAATCAGTTCGATCCCTCGTTGTTTTTTCATTAGAGCAAAACTCATTCACCTGAAGGTCACGTATAGGCTGTTTATTTGTCCGAGATGTTTGCCATCAGTAGTTGTATGTCATTGTTGTCCAATCAGGTGTTCTGGAATGAAAAAGCTAATGGACGGGGAGTTTGACGTGTGGTGTTCCCAGTGGATTGAAAGAACCGAAGCGGGTCGGTGTAATGGGCCCTGAAGACAGGGGGTTAGCTAACACAGTTTTGCTCTTTTTCATGTGATTTTTTCCAGCTGTTCTTCTCTATAATAGAAGGTATGTGATGTAAGTGTTTCATTAATTTGGACAGTTCATGTTTATTCATTTTGTGAGACATCACGTATACATGCATGAGAGATGTCGTTCCACAGGCAGCACGTTATGACAAAACTAAATAGATTTGAAGCAACAAAGCTGTTTAGATGCTGTTCATTTTTACTTTTAATGCCTACATTTGCTAAAAGTATGAGGTAAAGTAAAGCAAAGTAACCATGGTTAAGTAAAGTAAAGAAGAACCTTTGGTTTAAATGTTAAAGGTTAACATACAGCCAAATTGGTTTCTCTATGGCAGGGATCTTCAACAACTCTTTAGATTTTAAAATTGTAAGTATGAAGCAAACTTTTACCTCTATTTTTACCTTTTATATATTTTTTACTTGTACCTATTATATATAGTATTATATATGTTATAACTAATGGTGTTTTTGTTACTTTTTGTTATAGGACATATATTAAAAAAACATGCATTTAAAAAAAATGCACACTTATATCCAGTATTTGCCTTTTAATTACTGAAAACTCATATTTTCTTTTTTTATATATTTTAAAAAACAATTTCAGTTTAACATTGCAATAGCCAAATATTAATAGTTAAACTATGAACATTTCACAAAAAAAGTGTACAACACATGTATTTTAGCACTAACTGTAATGCAGAGCTCTTAAATGTCTTTTGTTTATAACTGTTTAGCTTTCATAAATTGTTAAATTTCAAGTATTCACAACATATAGCCAGTCTTCTCCTAATGACTAAAATTGCACTTCATGTTTTCTTTTTTAATATTTTAAAAATATATAGGCTAAACAGTCTTTCCATTGTATACTACATTTGGATGTGACTGTTGAAGTTTGCCCCTTAGTGGCAGTCGAAATTAAATTTCATTTTAATCGTAAATCCATGTCAACATGGGAGAGAAGCTCATTCCAGCACAATGGCCTTTAATCTACCAATACATTGCAAAAAATTTCTTTTTTACTTGACCTAGAAAAATAAGTCTAGTTTTTAGACAAAGAATATAAAATATAAAGCGAATTTGTGCTTAAAACAAGCAAAATAAATCAATAATTATTATCTGCCAATGTAATAAGAAGTTTCTTGAAATAAGATTACTTTTTTATAAATTTTTTTTTTTTTTTTTTGCTGGTTTTAAGCACAAATTCACTTAAATTTTATATTTTTGTCTAAAAACTAGACTTATTTTTCTAGGTCATCTTAATTTAAGATTTTTTGTTATTTGTACTGAAAACAAGACAAAAATACTAAGAAAACATTGTCTGAGCAAAATGACCCAAGAAAATTCGTCTAGTTTTTAGACCAAAAATATCAAACGTAAGTGAAAAAAAAAATCTGCCAATGGGGTTAGCAAAAAACATTTTTCTTAAACACAAAATTAAAGAAAAATTAAAGAAAAATTTGCTTACCCCATTGGCAGTTTTTTTTTTTTTTTGCTTGTTTTATGCACAAAATCACTTACATTTGATATTTGGTCTAAAATCTAGACTTATTTTCTTGGGTCATTTTGCTCATCAAGAAAAAGCATCTTTACTTAAGAATTTTTACATATTTTTACTGAAAAATAATTTTTTGCAGTGTATTATAGTTAATAATTTATTTAGCTGTAATTAATCGTTTTTAAAGGATTCAAATGTTACTGATAAAGTTAAAAAATGTTTTTTACTAATTTTCACCTTGCACAGATGCACACAGTGTTTTTATTGGATCACACTAAAATACATCACTTCCGGACTGGTCAGTGTGTCAGAAGAGGTAGTCACACAACTTTTTTTATGCATCCAAAGCTCAAATTGGATCCAGTTTATCCACTTCCGGTTTATCTGCCGGCATCATCATTCTATGGCATCATGTAGCATCATACATTTAAAGAGTGTATTTGGTTATTATGACCCAGCCTGATCTCATGAGAATTTGTACATATTTTATAAGTTGGCTAATTTATATAAAGTGGTACAAAGTGAATCGTACAAAAACTTATTTTATCATAAAACGATTATGAAAAATATGATTAAAAAAATAACAAAATCCCACCCGTAACCTTAACATCACATGGGGCAAAAGCAAATCATACATAAATACAGTGTGGTCGTACAAACTAATACGAATTAGCCACCTTGTAAAATTTGAATTTGCTATAAGATATAGGGTTGGATGACCACAAAAATATGGAAAGTGTTTAATTCCTTTACTTTAAAGTTTATAATCCTGTTTATTTTTCTATAAAAACTATACGGTTACATGGTTCATTTTATTGTTGTCGTTTAGCATGTATTTACATTCAGAATGGACTTTTGGGGTCTTGACCCATCACTTTAGATGTGCTGTTCTAAGGGTTTATAAAAATGCAGAGACATACCTGCTGAAGAATAGCTTTAGGTTCCCATGATTTTGGCTGACCTAACCTTAATTATTCAGATAGACAGCTCTCCGGGCGAGAGGATTCCAGCTCATTAACCCTCTGTTCCCATCGCTTAACTGCTGCCAGCGCAGTAACTTGGACTCTGCCAATGCACATGAAAGGGTTAGAAGTGGTTAAACACATTAGGCCACGAATCAATTTTAGTGATGTATCGATTTGTCTCAAAGGGATGTAAAAGCCACAGAGAATCACTGAGATGTTTTATCTGTGTGCTGAAAAGAATGTCTTGATACAAACTTCTTTTGTGTTGTGGGAAAGAGGACACATAGGGCCAGATTTACTAAACGGGGGAAATTAGCATGTGAGTGCAATAAAAAAGTGCTGGTGGGAGTGCTAATATTTGCGGGTTATTAACTAAAAAGATGCTAATTAAACAGCTGATTTCCATATTGATCAACGCAATCTACTAAGAGCAGCATAAATTAGCTCAGGGTCGCAAATAAGCAGAGCGGCTAAGGTGCAGGTGACACATTGACGCCTGATGCGCTTGAGTTCAGCACCACGGACGTCGCAGCTAAAAATTCGGGGTGTGAAGTTTTGAAACGTCTGGTATTGTGTGACTTATGGCGCACTCACATTATCCAAACCAAACCATGCCCCAGCGCGATTGTCACCCCTCCCTACTCCCCCAGGTGCACGCACTCACACTGTACTTTTGAATTGATCCGAGTCTGGGCGCGCTTTCCTCATTAAGATGTGATTGTTTTGAAAAAAGCAGGAAGTAAAGCTCTCTCTTAACACTGGAACCCACCATAATGATAAGTCTGTGTTTTTTATTCGGAGTCATTTGGTGCGCGATTACAAACAGCCCTCTCACATGTCATCATATTGCTTAGTTGATCTGTCACGTGTGCGCTCACACCACAGCCTTCCACGCCTGAGCCCAAGTGAAACCCGCTCCGGCCCACCTCTGCAACCCGGCAGCGGCGCGATTAACCAATCCGCGCCCGGGCGCGGTACAGAGCGATCACACCAGTCAAACAAACCAGGCTTTGGGTGTCAAACGCGCCCGAGCGCGGTTTGGTTTGGATAGTGTGAGCTCGCCCTTATAGTGACTCCTTTTTTATTTCCTCCAGCAAATAAAAAATAACATGGCTTTGCAAACAGTATTTTTTATAATATGTTCTTCTGGCATTCCAAATAAACTGAAAAAATAAAATAAAAATAAAATACTCGCCCTTGTACCAAACGCTCTCTGATCTCTGCCAAGCCTTCTTCTTTCAGCTACAATTGCAGGCATTTCAAGCGCAAAATGATTTAAGACATGCTTTTTTTCTGTATTTAATAATAGCGCAAAAAACAGAAATATCACACACGCAAACATTAGTAAATTGCATTGCGTGAATTATTTAAATAATCTTATCCCATAAATGTTAAGTCTGAAAGGAAAGTTCAGTCGCAATAAGAATTAGACCACACATTTTCAGTGCTAATTATCCACTGCGTGTCTTTAGTAAATCACGACAGTCGTTATTTAACACCAAAATGATAGTTTGCTATTGCGCAAGGTGTTAGTAAATCTGGCCGCATAGTCTTATGTAAAGAAGGATCCTCAGCTTTTTCATATTTTGTCTCAAATGGTCACACTGTAAACCCGGACAGTTCTTGCAATGGCCGTAGCCAGCTATGAGTAGGAAAACAAGTACTCATAGTAGGAAAACAAATATTATGGAAGTATTGTAATAAATGATGGTAAGCACACAGCTGATGGTACCCATTGAATTCCATTGAATTTGTTTTTCCTACTATGGAAGTCAATGGTTACAATCAGCTGTGTCCTTCCATCATTTATCAAAATATCTTATTTTGTGTTCATCAGAAAAAAGAAATTCATACAGATTTACAACATTAGGATGATAAAATGATGACAGAATTTACATTTGTAGGTGAACTATCCCTTTAAGTGCAAAATGCAAAATATTAATGTCACGGTTAATCCGTGTCATGTCTTGTCTCTGTTCCGATTGTTATCACCTGGACATTCATTGATTAATTACCTGCCACATCACACCTGTTTGTCATTTAGTCTGTGTGTATATATACCTCTGTCTTCCGTTTGCTCACTGCTGGATCATTCTCGTTACTCTCATGTCTGTTCCCTGTTTTGGATGTTCCTGTGTTTGGTTACCTGTTACTCCTCGTGTTATTATTTCCAGTTTTATCATTAAATGTTATTTATATTTTGAACTCTGCGTTCGCGTCCTGTCACTCCACCTGTGTCATGACAATTAAGTGATGTTTACTTCATTGTTTAAGTATCTGGTTTAATCACTAAGGGGCAGTTTCCCGGACAGGGATTAGACTAGTTCTAGACTTAAACACTATTAAGAGCTCTCCAAACTGAAAACAACTTGCACTTACATATCTTAAAATGCATCAGGGCCCTTTGTAGTGTTTTTAGTAAGGCCTGTTTGTTAAAACTAGTTATATTTCCTAATTAAACTAAGGCCTAGTCCTGGAATAAGCTAATCCTGGTCCGGGAAACCGCCCCTATATCAATTACATTTACATTTATGCATTTGGTTTTTATCTGAAGAGTCAAGCTGTGTTTTGTTATCACCTTGGAATCTAACCTATAATCTTTGCACAGCTAACGCAATGTGCTGCTGACAGATATTTTCATGTAGCTTTTTTGTTTGCAACACAAAGGTTGTGGGTTTGATTCTAAAATGCATGCAACCTTAAATGCATGGTTTGCTCTTCCAGATGCATTAAAGTAAATGCTTATTTTAAGTGTTTTTGATGGTAACCAAGTTATGGAGAGCGTTAAAGTCCTACTTAAAAGTTTTAAGCCTATTTATTTTTCTGCAATAACTATATTACATGGTTCATTGCATTTTATTATTAGCATTTAGTTTCAAATAAATATGCTATAATGGCAGTCAATAAATGCTCTTGGCCTGCCCGAGTGTGCGCTTTTTACTCCTGTAACCTTATGTGTCACCTTGGCCTTCAAGATGAATTGGGTAAAAATGCTTTGTTTAGTAGAGGTGGAGATGTTTTCAAGTAATCTGTATTACTTGAATGCCGTATAGAAATTGCCCACCAACCCGTGGAAGACCAGCATAGGATTTCTTCTTCTAATGTTAAGATCAGGAGTTGCTCTGTTTGCTCATTTCTCATCCAACTGATGCTTTTATCTAAAGAAACGGTCATACATTTATTACAGGACACTGGGGTTAAGTACTTTCCTCATGAGCACATAGTTGTGATCACTTATGGATCGACCTTTAAGCTGTTTGAACCTACAACCTTTAAATTGCAGGCCCATATCTTTAATCATTAGACTAACATTAATATTTTTATCTCTTGCTCTATAGCGTATGTTTTTTACAAACACATCTACTTCTTAAATGGATGAATGGATGGCTTTTTATTACTGATTACTAATGAAAGAATGACATAACGTACCTTTAACGATTTAGACTTGGCTTAAAAGTTTAATTAAAGTTGAGTTAAATTGTGAGGTGAAAAATAAGCCCCTTACGTCTCTCCATGTGCTGACTGCACATCGTAAAACTCATGTGAGAGAAACCAGAAAACCAATACGTGTTCTCATTAACAATGCAATTTTCTCTCTTTATTATCTTGTGGTTAAGATGGCAAAGTGTTAGTGTGCGTTAAAAAAAAAGCTTATTTGAAAAAAAGAAATGGATTTTCAACCTTTCTTAATTAAGGAACCGCAAAGGGCCGTAACATTTCTGCCTCTTCCAACACCACCACCTCATAATTGACAATTAACCTTCTCACATGCTCATTCTTGGAAATCTCAACCTTCTGCCCCATACACCTGCTACCTTATATCAGCCTGGCCTTGTGGACCAATCAGAGTCTCTCACGGGGTCACTTTGGATGGATGGGTTCACATGTGAGCGCTATATAGGGGGCAAAGTCTGAAAGCTAATTTCATTAGACATGTTTTGAACACGTTTGCTTTTTCATTGGAGAAGGCTGAAAGATCTACAGTGTGTTTAATCCACATCATTGAAAGAGAAGATAAAAAATGTCTTATGGATGGATGGATGGATGATCAATAACACTTTATCAGGGACGTCATGCAACAAAGTTTTTAAAGGGGGCACAGTGTGCACAGACAATTAAAAAGTCAAATAATGGACATATTGGACATCATGGAAAAATTATTTCGTTTAATCAACTTGGATTAATATTATCAACTTTGCTAGATTAAAAATGAGCATGCGCATAACCAACGTATGGTGTATGTCCATTATGCACAGTTGCTCACCACAAGGGTTGCATAGAAGCAATAGATTTTGCTGTAATAAAGCTAGTAGGCTTTAGTAGCTTCTAGCACGAACACAATCACGTAAGTCCACCGTTATTGTTGTTGCTGGTTACGTGTGACGCTTCCGACACGTGATGTGATGACGTTTTCGCTGGTCACAAAATATACGGATTGGCTGTACAGACGAAACCGGTCAAGCTGGTGTCGGTCTTCCAGATTTATTCCAGCTTTAAGACCCGCTTTTCAAAAAATAGCGGATTCAGTCTCCCAAAACACAGCCGGATCCAGCTGTGGATGAAACCAGCCAATACGATAACAAATTTATACGTATGCAGTGATACGCAGTCTAAAACCAAGCTGTGAGACCAGCCCCTAAAAGGGCTTATGTTCCTGGATTTTCAGTAATGAGTAATGGGTTTGTTTTGGGCGTAACGTGCAATAAACCAATGAGAATCTCATCTCCCATCTCCTTTAAAAGCCAGTTCCGATTCAATATTTACATGTTGGTTTAGCGGAAAAACTGTAAGCAGAGGAAAAATATCACTAGTTTAAGATTAATGTAAAAAATGTCTTTTATATATTATTTATTGAAATTGTTATTTTTGTAATCAAAGCTTTGGTTCTCTTTGCTTCTCTTCGGCTTTAGACTCGTTTCAGCACTGGGACAGGGACAGTGTTTTAAAAAATATCACTTGAAAAATGGTTCTCATCTCACCATATCCAAAGATACAAAGTCATCATATACAATAAATCTGCAAAAAATCTTAATAAATGCGATATTAGCACTTTTTAAAAGTAAAAAATCAGCTTTCTTTCGAAACTACAAGTGAAGCAGCTCTTCTGCAAGCTGATCTCAGCTTCACGCCTCCTAAAGTCCTGTAATCGGTCCTCATTTATGTCCAAGAGACTTGATAATAATCTTTTACATTTTAATCCTTTATTTTTTTATTTAAAAAGTTGCCTGCCAGCATTTTTTGTGATTCACAAAATGCCTTCCAGGATTTTTTTTCTAAAAATATATAAACATAAAAATATAGCCTTTAAACAAACAAACAAAATGGGGGGAAAAAAAAAAACGTTTCATCGTATCTACATTTTTACTCTGCTAATAAACTCTTAAATATGGATATTTTTGTTAGCCAAAAGCTGAAATAATTGCATTTTTCGTAATGGAATTTTGTTAGAGATCAAATTCAGAATGATTATAAAAGCAAACACAGAGTTTAAAATTCAGTTTTTTTTATAAATTGGGTAAGAGCGCCATCTAGTGGTAATCACAGTATTACAGATTAACATAAAACCTCATCAGGAAGACTTTTTTTATACAAATGTTTTCTCTTAATTGACGAAATAACCTGTCAGTGGCAGGGAAAGAGTTAAAAACATTTGTGGTCTGCTGGGCCTCCATGTGTGTGATAAGCAAACGCATGTTGTCGTCCCGTTTTAATAACGCACTCTTTTAATAACAAAAAACAATATTGCGTAGTCTATTTTAGTTGCCAACAATGCACTTGAACATGCCTTGTTTTCAAGCCAGCACAGCCATGGGCTCACAAAGGCATTTGCTATTTAAACAATGTGACGCTGGACGTAAAAATGATATCTGCGCTGGGCTGAAACTAGCAAAAAACACTTGTGTTGCGCATTGCGCCGGGTGTATGATAGGGCCCTAAGACTCATTCTTCAAAGCCGATGGAAACAAATTGAGTAGACGGTGTGGATTTTTCTGTTTTTCTTCACTTTCCCCAACCAGCTGCTATTGTAGAGTTGTGCTTTGATCTGGGCATACGGTATTACTGAAGGATATCATCTTTAGATAGAGATTCTTTGCTTCGGGGAGCTTCGATGGTTTGACCTCTTCTGACAAAAATGCAATAAAAATTCATTTCCAAGAAAAACTATAATGAAGAAAGAAAACATACGTTTTCTTTCAAAGTGAAATAATTCAAAATGACCTTCCTCTGAACTTACAAAAGATGTCATACAAAACACAGCGACCATACGGTAAGCCAAACTCCAGAGGGGTTCTTCAAAAATGAAGTATAGGGGCTGAAGCTTTTAAAACTTCATTGTGCGAACCATCCAGTAAGATGAATGTGAGAAACACCAAGGAAATGTTGGTGTCTGTGACGTTGTGGCGTATCTCTTGAGTTTACATTTCAAAAGCATTTCTTTTAATTAGTTTCTTCAAAAACGTATGCGTGTACGGCTGTAGGCTAAAGCTAGGCGTTTGAGTAAGGTATCTAAAACCATCTTGATATCTCTCAGATCTCTCTTGATATATTTTGACTTACCCAACATTTCTTGATATTTATGCATATGCCTGACACGATGTCTGATTTTTTTTAATGGTCTTCAATCACATGAATTACTGAATTAATTTCAAAACGAAAAAAAAAAAAACACTTTAGCCAGGAAATGTTGAATAGTCATACATAATGTGATAGACATTATGAAGGTATAGTTGCCTCAGCTGGATGTACCATTTTTTTACCTTTCTCGCATGCTTATGTTTGATTTGTTGTGGTAGTCATACGGTTTATCTCAATATTCCCAAGCTGGAACGAACCTTTACTTAAAATTGATTGAATTTTAACATGTCCATATTCGAAAGATTCAGGTGATAGGAACATGCGTCTCCATTTCTTTCAAACGTTTCCCATCTATTTGTTTACTCTGGGGGTGAAGACAAAATAATAGAGAGGCTTTTGCACATAAATGAATTGTGTTTTGCCTTTGATAATCATTTCATTGCAGATGTTTTTCTCTACCAAGAATTTTACTTCATGTTCTTTTGATGAGAAATGACGATAGAGAACCTGTGAAAATCATACTCTCATATTTGCTGTAGTGTAACACAATATGGGGCTCCTCATATGTCAAAAATTATTTTAATAAAACAAGAATTAAGTGGCTTTATCGGCAAGAGATACCTGGATGTATTAATCTTATTCAAAGTAATTAAAGACTCCAAAAATAACCCAATCTTATTCCTCTTTGCATGTCGTGAGGTTATAAATAAAACTTCTAGCAGGAGATGAAATTACGTGCATACAATTGTGTAATTTCCAAAACTTATAAAACTCAAAGCTTTAAGATATCAGATTTCAGATATAACTTGCAAAGTTTTTTATTGTGATCGCTCTCATTCCCAGGGTTAGGTCACACTACACTTTAAGCATGCAAATATCTTTTAGACATCACTGCGAATATGAGCAGGGACCGCTTTTTCCATCTTTGCTTTTTGTGGAGAAAGATCACAGAGCAACATACCGATTTTCAACTGTTCACACGTCTTCACACGATACAAACTTGAGAGTTACAACTTTCACACAAGCTTGTGTTGTAATGGACTTCAATAAAACAAAAAGTGCAGTATTTATTATTAACTCTGTCTCCGCCATTGACGAGTTATCTTGTCAATTAAAGGCGGGTTGCACGATTTCTGAAAAACGCTTTGGAAAAGGGAGCCGGGCCGACTACTAAAACACACTTGTAGCCAATCAGCAGTAAGGGGCGTGTCTACTAACAGTGGGACGGGTTTATCAAAAGAAGATCCAGATTCTATGATTGTTTAATTTTGTAATAATTTGTAATTAAAAATGTCAACATTGTCTTCCAGAGATCATGAACCCTGCTTTTAAGAGAAACCATTTCGCTGCCAAAGACGCTTTCCTGACGAGTTTTTATGGTAATCTGTAATTCTGCTATTGTCCACTAGATGGCGCCAATTTTAACCAATTTTTAAAAAATCTGAAGCAAAAACAAATGTAATTTATTTTAAATCCCTGTATGTTTTGATAATCATGCTAAATCTGATCTCTAACACTTTTTTAAAAATGCAAATATTCAGCATTTTGCTCAAATTTGGTATTTTTTAAGAAACCTACCCATATTTATTAAGGTTATAAAAAGAGAACCTTGAAGATAGGATGAAAGTTTTTTTCCTATTTTGTTTGTTTGAAAGCAGAGAGTCTGTTCTTTCATTTGATATATTTGTATGTTTATATATTTATGGAAGCAAATTTTCCTGGAAGGCATTTCATGAAACTTTTGTGAAAATCACAAAAATGCTGGCAGGCAACTTAAAAAAAGGGTTGGCAGGGGATGAGTTAATCTCTTATGACCTTAACTATTTATTTGTAAGACGTTTAATGCATGAACTGGCAACTAATAACAACACAAGTTTTGTGGTACATGAGGCAGTCCTTGCACAATGTTTTCAAGTGTTTGTATAAATCTGACACAAGACTCAAGCGTTGTATAGACAACACACTTCATTTCAAGCCCATGCAGCGAGGGGACGTGATCTCTACTTGACTCTGAGCCGCTGGCTTTGCCCTCTGACTTCATTGAATCTTTTTCCAGAATACAGATCACACCGCGCTGCTTCTAATGAGACCCTGAAATGTTGAACTTCAACCACCAGAGAGAATCAAAACCTTCCTTTACTTTCTCTGCTTCTCTTTAACCTCCACTCCTCCTCCAGACGAACAACTTGCGCAAAACTGTGTTCACACTAAAGGAGTTTTCTGAAAGTACCTGAAGATGTAAAGAGAAACTTGAAACGAGCAAACTAGTTTGAAAGAATACATTTGAAATAGATTGAGGGAGAGATTTCTGCCTTCAATTTCGTTCGTCTTCTGCTCTTCTTCTTTGGCCGTAAATGTAATTATCCTGTGACATAACCTCCAGTTTTGAAAGTAAACCTTCACTTTTGATGTTGCAGCTCATTATATCCACAGATTGTCTTTAGCTGGTCAATATTATCTATTAAATCGGATCCTTTGAAGAGCACATAATTGATTCTTTTGAACATTATGAAGTCTTTCATTTATCTTTCATAGAGTAATTTGGAATCAGTTTGTACACCTAATAGCAATTTAATGACAAAAGTATCTTTTACTCCACATAGTTCCTCTATGACTTTCAGAAATCCTCACATTCAAATTAAAATTGTGCAGTGTGTTAAACGCTCCCACACAAATACAGTACATTGAATGAAATAACTTACAGCGACACTTTTTAAGTATGTATGAAACTTTGGACTTGGCAACCCTATTGAAGTCTCTCATCACCAACAACCCCAAGAATCCATACGGACTTGTGTCAGCAGAAGCTCTGTTATTTGTATCATTATTAAACCTGTATGAATTTCTTTTATTCCAACCTATTATCCAACCCATATGATTGCTTTGGTCGTTTGTCCACTTTACCCAATACGACCAATAGATGCATTTACTAAATTAGCACCTCTACTGGCCGAAGGTGAAACTTAATATATTAGGGTATAAAATGATATTTTGGGGTATAATTATAATATGATGACATGTACTGGGATAAGATTTTCAATTTAAACCACCAAGATTAATTGTATTTTATTACACATTACACTATTCAGGCATTTAGGGCAAGTAAAGTACCCATTTATTTATTATATTATATAAACAGAGCATACAAAAGAGTCACAACTTTTTAGAAATTAACTTAAAATATTTCAAGTGTGCTGAGCTCAAACAATCGATTTATTTAAAAAAAAAAGATGCAAAAGTGATGACAATCTGCTGTAAATATCAGATCTGGTGTACACTGATTCAAAAACTGCTGCCAGAAGAAGCGATGATACATCATCTATGATTGTAAAAAGGCATTGGCTCTCGTGTGTCTCGTGTTCACAGCAAACAATTATGTACAGATACATACAAGAGATGATACACAGGCTTGTGAGGGCTGGAAATAATTGATGAAGAGATGGATTTTTAGGTTGGAGGTTATAGAGGAAATGGCGCAGATGGTTAATGGGAGGGAATTCCAGAGTTTTGGGTCCAACGTTTTAAAGGATCTACCACCCATATTGGTAAGACGAAAAATATGTATTGTGAGTAATTTAATGATCTAAGGGAGTGGGGAAGTCAATAAGGTTGCAGCAGATCAGCAAGATATTGTGGTCCATTTAAGCATTTAAACACTAGCAGGAGGATTTTATATTGAATACGGAGGGACACAGGGAGCCAGTGAAGCTCAATATTAGATTTTTTTGGCACAGTTTTTGACTCTGGCAGCAGAATTTTGTACGTGTTGAAGCCTCTTAATTGATCTCGTGGGCAGACCTATTAGGAGAGAGTTGCAAAAGTCAATTGGCATACTTAAACATACAGAGTAATGTAAATAGGTGTTCTTGTTGCTCAGCTGCAAACCAACATTCATACTGATCAATGCCCTGTAGATTGCTTTGTATGCATGTTTCTGACAGATAAAATTGGATTTAATTGGATGTTTTATGGCAGAATCTTAACCATAGACTGTGTAAAAGATGGACGACAGGTCTCCATAGACTTCCATTGAAGAAAAATTAAGCCAAAATCTTCCAAAAATGGCCGCCAATGACATCATTTGGAGCCAGAGTCTGCACAGTAGTCATGCCATCACATGCTTTTTAAATAGCATCTTATACAAAACTTATTAGATAAACCCAAATGCACTACCAAAACTATCTTTGGGAAAAATACATCCAGCCACCAGGGGGAGATCAAAATGTTTTGGCTTCAATTTTCAGGGTGTGTGTGGGATGCCTGATCTCAACCTATTCACTTCACTGTCCTGGCCAGGATTTCTGGTGCGTCTTCCTGAAGTCGTATTTGTACAGTATGCGGCCGACAAATACGACTTCCGGAAGACACACCAGGAATCCTGCCCAGGACGCGTCCCGGAAAAATGGCACGTATGGGCAGACTGATCTCACAGAGAGTCATGTTTTAATCAAGCAAAATTGTATTCATTTATTCATTTATTCGTGTCCATGGCACAAAATTCATTTTTTTTTGCCTTTTTCTTGACACTCGCACAAATTTCTATAAATAGTTTCTCTCATCTGTGGCACAATAATTTTTTTCGTTTTATTTTATGTATTGTTTTCTCTTTTTTATTTTTCCTACTTACCATTGTCGCTTGGGGCTGGGGTTAGAATCACATTTTTAGACATCCTAACCCAAACCACAAATCTAACCCCAAGCAACAGTGATTTAAAAACAGAAAGAAATAGAAAACAATACATAAAATGACACGAAAAAGAAAGTCACAAGGACACAAAAAACTATTTATAGAAATTTGCGCTAGTGTCACGAAAAATACATTCATGCTTAAGGCACAAAAAAGCAGAATTTCGTGCCATGGACACGAAAAATGAATCAAATTTTGCGTGACTATAACAAGACTTTCCGTGAGATCATGTTGGTATGGGTCACCCTATGTTACGACACATACAGTACAGTTTTTTATTTGGTGTCAGGATGTTCCCACGTGTGGCTTCATGTCTTTATATACTTAAAGGTATAGCGGAAGATTGCTCTCTCTCTCTCTCTCTCTCTCTCTCTCTCTCCCTCTTTCTCTCGTGCACACGTTTAATAGGCGTTCCCTATCAGGAGGAGGTTGTGCACGTGCATTTTTTTAAAAAAAGTGGAGGGGCGGTTCTTTTCAAAAATTCGGGAAAATCTTCCACTATACCTTTAACAAGATCTGTGACTGTCTACCACCACAGTGATTTGGAGAAAGATGACGCTGACCTTTCTTATATTAGCTTTATATTTATATCTATATATCAAACCTTTATCTCTGTAACTCTCACTGCATCCCCTCAGCATCGCAATAAACTGATATATATATATATAGTACTGCTTATCGTGACATATTTCAAACAGGGTCATTTTTTATTAAGTGGGTCATGAAGTAACTAGTTAAATCTGTCCATCTTACTCAGTTAGTTATTGAAGGGCATGTTACTGTGTGAGATGACACTGAATAATAATTGAACATGAATGTTTACAGAATGGCTAGATTTAGTATTCACCCATCACAGATAGCAGTATATTAGTCTTACAAGAGGCCTTTACTGTATTGAATATGTAACTGATTCTGCCTTGTTCGGGTTGTGGACGTGAATGATAATTAAAACCTTGTGGCTTGTTAGGAAGAAGTGTGCATTCTTTTCTAACTTTTTACTGGCAGATGATACACCAGTGAGGTCAATACCTCTTCTGAAAATGTAACTTTAAACACTTTTAAAAACTTCTTGGTCATCTCCGATTTGTGATATTCACGCCGTATTTCCAAATATCCTTGTGCTCTTTGGCATTGATTGGCAGTTCGGACTGTCGAGTGCTCTTAAAATTCCCATCCGCCTCTTGGTCCAAAATCCATCAGTAGGCAGCTGAATATAAGAGCTTTGAAGGAGAGCAGAAATCTAATTAAAAACTCCAGGGGCATCAGAAGAAGGCTGTGTAGTAACAAAAAAAGGCAAACTTTAATTCGGTCCAGTTAATTAAATCTAAAGAAGTCCGCCATTTTCTGCCTGGCGAGACTTTGGGTGAGATCGGCTCTAAAGGACCCTTCTACTTCCACTCGTTCTCTTCCATTCCTCTGCTTCTCGGGGATCAAATCAATTTGGTTTAGGCCCACCTTTGAGTGCCCTTCTGTACATACACAGAGCTTTTTAGTAAAGGGTCAGCGGTGCCGTTGTGAGCGCGTGTAAAGCCAAATGTTTGGTTAGGTTGACAGAAACGCTGAGAATTAAAAGGTGCCATTAATCACCTTCACTTAAGGGCCGGTACATGCCAAGCTGTGATGTGTTTCGAACCAGCGATGCAAAATTCTCCCAGTGGTACTTTGATGATGTAATACTGAGAAACAGACTTTAATGGGAGTCGTGCAGTTTTTTACACAAGGCTGACTGCCTGGACTGAACCACTGTTTGATTTCACATTGTTCTTTGGTGTCCGTACCGTGATGAGATTGCATCATTGATAAACTACAGTCAGTCTTTTATGTTGTAGAAGTGACATACGTCATCTCTAAACGTTTGTGGATTTACCATTGAAAACTTAGTGGATCTTTGATTGTTCTGTCACCAAACAAACTGATGAAACACACGTAAGTTTTCTCTGGTGTTAAAGCACAATCCACATGTTACTTTAATAAAGTTGATCTTATTTATCATTCATTTTCTGTGCATAACAAAAAATAACTCATAATATTTTACTGGTCATGGTTTTTATGCTTTTGATGATTAAATCCATGTCTACTAAAGTCATATGTTAAGTATGGTGGCACAAACTAACACAGGGTTAATTATAACATATTTACATACAGGGCCAAGCTATCTGTGCTTTTGGTCTTTTTCTCTTACTGTCAGAAGATCTCCTGTGAATTTGTGAAAAGTTTTGATGTGTTCTGGTCAAGATATTGAACAAAGAGTGTTTAGTTATTATGACTCAACTTGTATACTTAAATTTTCTGATTTTGTATGAATTCAATATTTGGCTTGATGGCTACATCTGGTGGAAATTTTGTGTCAATAGCCCACTTAGAAATCCCCTTATTGGTACAAATGCTGATGTGTCAAATACTTATTTTCCCTGCAGTATATAAACAATATCCGCCTTTAGTATATAGACAGAATTTGATTAAATTATTTGTGTTTAAACTTAATTTCTAGCAATCGAGTTAAGTTGTCATGTTTGCACTCCTGTCACTTTCAGTGTAATTGTACAATAACGGCCCCACAAACAAACTTTAAGTGTTTATTTGTAGCAGAGATGTGTGTGTTGATTGTGTCTTTTGTGCCCTGCTCTCCCATACGTGAAAAAACGAGATACATTAGTAAAAATTTCTTTCCTGTTTCACAGCTTTGGGATGACATGAAGGTGAGTAAATAATGACAGCATTTTTTCTTTAACTCAATGCACACTTACATAGAATATAAACAATCTAAGCCGTCATCTCATACATTGCGGTGCTCTGAAAGCCAGACCTTGAATATCATCCATCTGCACCATCTACTCTATTAAATGCATTTCCTCGCCCATGCACATACATCTCATCCTGCGCTACAGCTCTTATTGCATAAAAGGCTTCGTACCATACCCATTTCCGTCATCCGTCCATCTCCGCAGAAAAGAAGCGTGGATTAATTACCTCTGCGGCTCATCGATTGACTTTTACTCGTAAAGTGCTATTGACTGTAGCTCAGCCCTTACAGCTATGCACCAGCGTTGCTTTCGCTCCGAAACGTCAGAAAGCCCAGGCCAACCTTTGATCCTTAACACCCACTTGCTACGTTTCACCCCTCATCGCAATTATAAACCGTCGCAGAAAAGCTGAAATCGCCCCAGCATTCGTCTGTATTGAGCGAGCGATCTGCTGCTGAGGGTTTAAAACACAGCCTACCACCTGAGAAACGAGACAGCTCGGAGCCACGGCAGAGAGATTTTAATTAAGAGACCTAATTCATGCTGGGTACGGTGCCAGGACGGGGCCAATGCCATGCGGGCCGCCAGAGCCCTTAAGAGCTCGACTCGCTCTATGTGCATGTTTGAGAGAGACTGAATGTGTGAATTGAGAGTTGCAGCGGTTTAGTGGTGCCTGGCAGCAATATTTGATGTCGGATGGTGTGAGAGGACTATTAGGCGGTGTTACCCATCAGAAAGAGGTGCTTTAGTGAATAGCCCAATCAAAAATCTGTTGACATAATGGGCCAACGGGGCGATGGGCAATCACTCGCATTCATCAGCTCGATTGGCATGAACGCATTGTTTTGACAAGGCCTGTCGACTAATGCACGTTTTTAATCAAATTAATTACAAGATACGAGATTAATTGTGATTCATTAATCAGCATTTATTCACATTCGCAGAAAAATGGTCTCCAAATGAACAAACATCCAAAGGCTTTATTGTGGCAGACGACTTAACCCATAAAAAAGAGCACAGATGAGATTTCTTTAATAGTATCTCAATTATTTCTACTACACATCAATAAGATTAAGCTTCAAAGGACCCTAAACCATCCCAACCGAGACATAAGGGTCTTATCTAGTGAAACAATCATTATTTTTGCCCCAGATATGCACTTTTAAACCTTTTTTAAACTTCTCGTCTTGCACTAGCCGTGTGACGCGCCAGCATGACCTTGCGTTTTACGTAATCACGTGGAAGCGTGTTACATATGTGAAATGCACACTTGTGGACTATTTTAAATAATAAACTGACACAAAGACATGAATTAGTATTACTCAACATACAACAATGTCAGAACGCTCATCTTTCTCCACACTGGAGCTGTAGTTTCGGATACGTCATGCTTGACCTTTCCATGTGATTTGATTAATCGCATCACGGCTAGTACAAGGCAAGAAGTTGTGGTTAAAAAGTACTTCATTTTGACAAAAATTAACATGGTTTTGCTAGATAAGACCCTTATGCCTTGTTTGGGATAGTTTAGAACATGATCTCACAAAGTTCCGTGGGATAGTCACTGAACTTTTTGCTCATTTTCCGTTGCATTCTCACGGATCTCCGCATTTTTCCGTGGCCCTGCCACGGACTGTCTTTTTCTGTGGCATTGTCACGGATTGGTTACTCAACTGCCTTTTCCTATTTTTAAACCGTTGTCGCTTCAGTTATTTTTCACACAATTTATTTATCTGTATAGCGCTGTTTTCACTGTCCTAAAAGAGGTTGATTTCTTCCTTATTCTATGAAGTCCCTCCTTCAGAAATACGTAACGAGTTCTGATTGTGTAGTTTGTTTAGTGTGTTGTGTTTTGATAGCAGCTTAGTTGCCGTTACCTTAGCTGGCGACTGACATATTCCTGTGGGCGGCGTTTAGTAAAAAAACTGTTCTACTGACGTCATTAAAGCAGGAAGTAGAGGGCTGTAGTCCAATCCGGCCGTTCGCTGTAGGCTTTGAAAGGCGAATTCTGTTAAAGAAAATATATTGCCTGACAGTGAAAAATATACAGTAGATTTTATATGTGTTCAGGTCATGTAAAGATATATAATTTAGGAGAAACATTTGGCACCAGTTTGACATAACTGAAAACTCCACATCTCTTCATCTATTAAAGAGCAATAAAATGATCCTTTGGGAAGTGCTGTAATTTATAATTTTTTGTATTCTTTAATCATTAAAGATAAGTGGTTAACATCCTGTATAATGTATCGTACTATCTATATATGAAGAGTTTGGTTCCAAAACGCAATAAACGCCATTTTTGGAAAAAAAAGAGTTACTTCCAAAATCAGTATTATATCAGGTCAGTAGATAAAAGTTAATTCTTAATTTTACTTTTTCCCAAAATGCGATAAACGCCACTCCTCCTTTTTTACAGAATGCAATAAATCCACTCCAGAAATTACAGCCCACCATTCTACACAATGTAAACAAACAATGGTGCCGCGTTGAGTACACAGAGTCCTAGTTTTCCTCATCTACTTTGTACTTCGTGATCAACAAACAAAACAAAATAATACTTTAATTGCATTGATAAACCTGTGCAATGTTTATCAATGCTTGTTCTCCCGACAGCATCAAGTTTCTCATGCTAACACATTGACCCCAGGAGATCTTATGAAAAACTTTACATTATTTTACTCAAAGTCAACGAAAATCGAGCCGGACCAAAACATTTTACAGCTGATCGCTGTCAAAAATGCTCAGCGACGACGTCAAGTATAACCGCAGCAATGACAGTGTTCTTAATATGACAAAGTAAGTGTTTTTTATTAATGCCATTAATGTTTATTTTTTTTAATCAGTTTGTACAACTGTTCAACTAAATGAATATAAAATGGCAAAGATGAATGCACATGTGATTGAATAGATCATTTAAAAAAAAATCATGTATTTATTGCATTTTGTGGAAAAAATAATTCGTTTTTATAATAAATCTTTGAAAATCAAGTTATGGATTTGAATTTTTTATGTTTTTATAACTTAAAGATGCTATGTGAAAGTTTGTAACAGAAAATAGTTGTTTTCATCTTGTCACTTTCTTGGTATAGAAAACACGTTTTTACCCAAATTTGTCAAAATGGATTTATTGCGTTTTGGAACCAAACTCTTCATATGCATCATACCAATGTATTCCGCTTTTGTACAATGTTGGCTATTTTCTCTGTATCTGCACCATTTTGAGTGATGCTGTGTAGAGTTAAAAACAGGTGAATTTTAAAAGCTCGCCTCAAGACCCCCGTGCTCCGTTCCATTTAGTTTTGCTCCGTCTGGCTGTTATTGAATGCAAGGACACATTCTGTGTTAATGGATCTTTACTCATTTTGTGCTGCCTGCTCTTGGTGTGAAGTGATGCCTGTAGTGTACAGGTCAGGGGGCATCATTAAATGAAAAAATGAAAAGTAAATTGAACAAAATTAACAATAAATTGAGAGCTGTAGTTGAAACATTTTTCTAACAGAACCTCATGTAGGTAAGCTGTAAACTAAAGCTGTTTATCTTACACATATCATACAGTAGCCACTTGTAAATATAACAAATTGTAACAAACTGTATCACTATAATATAACAGTGAGGTTGTGCTTGACATCAGAAACATGTTTGGGGTAACGCTGTACCTGTAGACTGTTGTATATGTTTAAAAGCAAAGCTTACTGTAATTTTGTGTACCGATAAGACAAAACTGTTTCAATAAAAGATTTGCAAAATGCACAGCTACAGGCATTGTATTAAATTATTGGAGTTAAAGGATTACTCCACTCTAAAAAAAACAATAAAAAAATTCAGATAATTTACACCCCTCACACCATCCAAGATGTTTATTTCTTTCTTTGTTCAGTTGAGAAGAAATTTAGTTTTTTAAGAAAAAATATACTGGGCTTAAGTGGACTCTACAGTTTACAGTTTTAATGCAGCTTCAAGGGCTCGAAACGATCCCAACCGAGGCATAAGGGTCTTATCTAGTGAAATGTTTGTCATTTTCACCCAAAAAATATGTACTTTTAAACCACAACTTCTCGTCTTGCACTAGCATGACGCACCAGCACTGCCTTACGTATAACATAATCACGATACATAATCACGTGGACATTACAAGACGCAAGACGAGTTTTGGTTAAAAAGTACTTTTTTTGTAAAAATGACGATCGTTTTGCTAGATAAGACCCTTATGTCTCGGTTGGGATCGTATAGAGACCTTTAAAGCTGCATTTACACTGTAAACTGTTGAGGTGCATTAAAGTCCACTATATGGAGAAAAATCTCCTTAAAAAACATAATTTCTTCTCAACTGAAAAAAGAAAGACATAAACATCTTGAAAGACATGGGGGTGAAGAAATTTTCAGAATTTTTATGAAAGTGGAGTAATCCTTTAAATGTGGGGTGCATGCTTGTGTGTTTACATTTAAAGCAACACTAAAGAGTTTTTGCTCTTTGCTCCCCCTACAGGTTAGAAGCGGAATTGTCCATTACCACTGTCGTAAATACTGCAGCATAGCTGGCTCTGATTGGATTGTAGGTCTGCCGTAAAGCAAGTTTTTGTAGTTTTCACCCAAATTACAGGACCGCGACCCAGCGGTTGGAAACTTCTTTAGTGCGGTTTTGCAAAGCGAATGTGAAAGTACCGTTCACCCTGTTTCGAGTGGATGAACGACTGAAACTTTTTTGGAAACGTTATTTTAAGGTAAAAAAAACTCTTTGGTGTTGCTTTAAAAATCACCTAAACAAACACGCCCTTACACCGATAGAATCTGGACCTTCTTTTAATAGACCCGCCCCACACACGCAACCCAGGCAATGATGTTGCTTAGTAGACACGCACCTTAATGCTGATTGGCTACAAGTGAGTTTTGGTACTTGGCCTGACTCCATTTTCCAAAGTGTTTAAATTAAACCCCGCCTAAAATTGAGTGTAAATGTAAACATTAAAAATAATGCACTCTTAAAGATGCTGGGTTATTTTCAAACCAAACGCTGGGCTCTAAACGCTCAGAAAGAAAGGTACAAGTTGTTACTGGGATGGTCCTTTTCATAATATGTACCATATTGATACAGATATGTACCTCTGGTACCAGTGTGTACAAAAGTGTACTTTTTAAAAAGGTACCACCCAAGTGGTCTCTTTATCTTAGAGTGTATAAATTAATCTATGATGGGTTGTTAACCCATGGTTTGGTGAAATATAAACATTGTCTGGGTTAATTCAACCCAACAATTAGTTTAGGCCCTTTTTGACCCAACCGTTTGCTGACTGTTTAATGTACTATACCCTATATACTGTACACTATAGTTGCACTAGCTCTTTCATCCATACATGATGAAATCTCTCTTCATCCATACATCACTATGACTTCATCTTTTACTTTGACAGACTCATTCATCTCACGTTAGCGTATTTCAGGAATCGAAGCTCTTTAGTTACATTGAATGTGATTCTAATCGCTTTCGACCGACATTGGAAATGAATGTTCAATACAGGCAATGCTTTATTGATGTTTTTTTTCCATATTGCTTTTCCCTCCACACATCCCTGCATAACTTCAGGGCTCATTGAGGCAGATTAACAGACATCATTTAAAACACATTTGGTTTGAAAAACAGGTCAAAATAGATGAAGGTTTGGGTGATAATTAAATGCTGTTAATTTGATATAAATTTTTACATTTATATATAGATGCTGTTGTTAAATTATATCCGTTTCTTGTTTTCTGCCTTCACACCTTATATACAGCTGCTAATTAAAGACAAGTTGGACTCACAAACAGTGCTTGAATTACATGTAGTAATAATTACATCTTGAAAGTAAGTGCTTCTGTAAAATAATAAACCACTGTGTGAATGCTTTCCAACGCTATCTTGTGGCATTTCATACGTATTTTATGAAGTGGCTAATGTGTATTAATTCATACCTTTCCTTTTACCCCTGGGACATTGGGGTTAGGGCTGGGGTTTCGTTGAGGTTTTTATGATAATTGAATGTAATTGTACTATTAACTTTATACGGATTCATACGATTTAGCCAACATATGAATTAGAGGTCTCCACGTGTACACTTACAGTAGATCCGAAAACCCGAGGTCTAAGTGTGGGTTCATGCCAGACGCAAGTTCAACAATTTGCGCTAGTAGATTACATACAGAGTCAATCCAAAGACGCGATCAGACGCGTCCTCGCATGGGGCGATGCGTTTGCTGCGAAAACGCGTCTTCGCCCAAGTTGATATCAAACTCGAGAGAAAAAAAACATTAAACTCGAGAGAAAAATTTGCATGACACGAAGTTAAAAGATCAAGATCATGTGTTTTTTACCAAACAGACATGAGAAGACCCGAACTATCTCACGTGTGTGCATCGAGTCCTTTTCCAAACCCCGTCTCTGTTTGCCGAGAGCGCTTGTGACATTAAGTGGCTGGTGGTAGGTTAATTTTCATTGAGACCAACCTGTCAATCAATTTTTGATACACATTTTGGGGTCGGCGTCAGAAAACAAATGAAAATAGATGGAGCAGCGGCCATATTCGATGCGTGGCCACCGGGATTTCTTTCTGTCTGACTGGTGCATGCAGGGCTGCAGACTGCAAACATGTCGGTGCCGTTTACATTTCGGTCCACTGGATCCAGTTGGACTTTTCTCAGATAAAATTTTCTCAGGTTTGTCTCGGGTCGGGTCTTAAAAAAATATTTATGCACATCGGGTTCTGGTTAAAAGTGATTCGGGTCATTTCAGGTCAGGTTACATTTCTTTGTACCCGTGAAGACCTCTAATACAAGGCTGATGCATAAAAATGCTTTATATGCATGAAGAAGCCATTGTTTCAATCACATTTTTGACTTTTATTAAATACGTGTATTAAATGATTAAAAAGGTTTAAGGAAAACCTGGCCTATTGAATATAAGAGAACAGAAAAAGTCATTATTCAAACGTCCAGACAGGCAGAAACCGGACCGGAAACTCCCCACTGAACCATCGAGTTGTTAAAAGCCTCATGCACCGAGCCCAGCAGTGCAGGTAATAGTCGCACATTTCAGTTATGGTCCCATAAGCACTTTACTTGCCTTTCAGCTAAAAAATCAAGTGTGTCATTGGGGAGACAGGTGTGTAGAAATGCATTGGGATTTGTTTGATATGCCTTTGCAGCTTTTATTTAACCTCACCTAACATTTCTGTTCTGTCTCATTGCGAGAAGCATCTCTTCCAGAAAGCTTCTGATCGTTTCGTCTGTCTTCCACCGCTCTTTCAACCTCAGCTTTGATTTATTTCTCCTTAATGCCCTTACAGAAAATAGTGGCTCTGGACAATTCATACGTTGTTTTATTTTCCCTTTCTGTCTGATTTCCTATATCTGCTTCTTGCCAAGTGTTCATTGAATAAATACAGGTTGCCACTCCTGCTTTTAGACATTTCGGGGTTGCACCTGAGCCCTTTAGTTTAGATAACCAAACTCATTATCGGATGTTTTAGATGTCAGTTAACAGGAACTTGAAGCCCTTCTGACCTCTCAGATGTGTATCGCACAAATACAGCTACACACTCGTTCGATTTTTGAGGAAGAGAATTGTCCCTGGTGGTTTTCCTGTCAATAGGATGTAGTATTATGGATAAAACCTACACAGAGAAAGTTGCTTGTCAATATCAGCACAATGGGGTGGTGTACATGTATGCTGTCTAAAACTGTAGGCAGCTGCCTAGATAGTCAATAACTTAGCAGGGATCAGTTTTGTATTAGCACTCGGGTGACCAAAGCTGTTTATTATGACAGATGTTCTTAAAAAGTTTTAAAGATGTCTGCACTGCAAAAAAATGACTTTCTTAGTGTTTTTGTTTTGAGTACAAATACCTTAAAAAAATCTTAAATCAAGATGTTTTTTCTTGATGAACAAAATTACCTAAGAAAAAAAGTCTAGTTTTTAGACAAAAATATAATATTTAAGTGAATTTGTGCTAAAACATCTGGGGTAAGCAAATTTTTCTTGAATTTTTCTTAAATTAAGTGTTTAACTTTTTCCCCACTATTGACGAGTTATCTCGTCAATTAAGAGAAAACAGTTACATTAAAAACGTGTTAATGATGAATTTTTATGTTAATCTATTTTTGTCTTGTTTTCAGTAAAAATATCTAAAAATTCTTAAAATAAGATGCTTCTTCTTGATGAGCAAAACGACTCGAGAAAATAAATCTAGTTTTTAGACCAAAAATAACAAATTTAAGTGATTTTGTGCATAAAACAAGCAATAAATAAATAAATAAATTGCCAACGGGCTAAGTTTTTTTTTTTGGAATTTAGTGTTTAAGAAAATTGTTGCTTACCCCATTGGCAGAATGATTTGCTTGTTTTATGCACAAAATCACTAAAATTTGATATTTTTGGTCTAAAAACTAGATTTATTTTCTTGGGTCGTTTTGCTCATCAAGAAAAATCATATTAATTTAGGATTTTTTTTTGTTGATATTTTTACTAAAACAAGACAAAAATACTAAGATTTTTTTTCTTGAAAATGATTTTTTGCAGTGTTTAAACTCTGTGTATGTTTTGATAATCGTTCTGAATCTGATCTCTAACAAAAAAATAAATAAAATAAACAAACAAAAACAAATTATTTCAGCTCTTTGTTAAAAAAATATTTTTAAAAAATAAATACCCATATTTACACTGCAAAAAATGATTTTCAAAAAATGTCTTAGTATTTTTGTCTTGTTTTCAGTAAAAATATCTAAAAATTCTTAAATTAAGATGCTTTTTCTTGATGCGCAAAATGACCCAAGAAAATAAGTCTAGTTTTTAGACCAAAAATATCAAATTTAAGAAAACCTTTTCTTGAAAATAATTTTTTGCAGTGTAAGAGTTTATAAGCAGAGAAAAAATACAGATAGGATGAAACGTTTTTTGGCATATTTATTTTGCTTGTATTAAGCGCAAATTTAGTTAAATTAAGATGCATTTTCTTGAAAGCAAAATTACTTAAATAAGTCTAGTTAAGACAAAAAATATAAAATGTAAGAATTTTTAGATATTTGAAAATCAAGACAAAAACATCAAGTAAGAAAGTCATATTTTTGCAGTGTGTAATGTTATTTTTACGTAAAAATGTGTCACAAGGTGACGATCTTTTTGGGCGGAACGAAAAGTCGGGAAACTTTGGTTCTGCCCGGATGTTTCCGCCCAGACCGGGAAGAGGAAACACCGGACATCCGGTAGCGTCGTGAGGGCTTTAATCAGCCAAACCAAGCGCAGCTGTGGGCTGTTAAGAGAACGCCGGTTGATTGGAGGACTACAGCACACAGAGGAGTATTTAAGAACAGTGTAAATCACAGTTTGGGTGCGTAGTGTGTGAGTTGAGGTGCGGAGCTGTGCTCGTCCGATACACATTGGCAGTTGGTTGTACTTTCTCTCTCTCTCTCTCTCTCGTAGTTCTCAGTGGATGTTACAGTAAGAGAAAACCCTGTGGGTAGAAGAAAAACATCGGTAATTGTGACACATTTGGAGTAACTAAGGAAGAAGGAAACGAAACAGTTTGCAAACCATTTACCAAGAGGACCGCTGTGAGTATTGGCTCTGGATTTAACTGAAGTGTAACTACTAACCTGTGTATTATTGAACGCCTCCAGGAAGAGGAAGGCGGCCCTACCCCTGATCTAGCGCGGTAGGTGAGCCGCAGGAATAGTTGAATTCAGTAGCCATAGCAGCAGAACTAAATACTCCGGCCGTAGTGCCATCGCCCCCATCCGACCCCAGCGAAGTGGAGGACGTCGGGTGTCTCGTGTGTACACTTGTAGTGTGGTGGGTGAGTCCATGTAATTTGAAAACCTTTCACGTTGAAGTGGTGCTGTGTATTTGCCGTGGGTTGCTGTGCAAGTGCTGTGTGTCTTGTCAGACGTACCCCGCATCAACCCTTCTACTGAGGAAGAGACGGAGAGGCTGACGGTCGTGAGTAACATCATTTATTGTAAGCTGTGTGCGATTCTAGTGTGAAGTGACGGTGTGGGCTTTGGAAGTCGCCCCCGTCTGTGTGTCGACAGTTTCAGAGTGTGGCGGTGAAGATTTGGAAGCTGGCAGTGCGTGTGTGAGTACAACTACGGGCTTGTATATTGCTACTTTACCTGTGTGTTTCCCTTGTGGCAGAGTGAGAGGCGAAGGAGTTCCGCCGCCCCGTGGTCTCTACAAAGGGGCGCCCCTGTCCGGTATTCGATCGCCCTACGGGCATTGGGGATAGGGCAGCGCTCGGCCCGGTGAGACGGTGTGACGGTTCGCCCCCTGCTGACCAGCGCATTCGCCGAGAGGGTTTTTGCCCCCGGCGCCTCCTGGGGAAATTATTGCCGTTGCCTTTCTGTGCCGGCCAGCTGTCGTAAGCCGCTCCTGGTATCGTCGACCAAAACACTGTACAGCGAGCTGAGGAAAAGCTGCACTTACTCAGAGTTGTAAACAGCAAAGAGGTGAGAAATATCCAAGTTGCACTAACTGTGTTGTTGTGTCCAAGCTACCTGTGAAGAAAGAGAGAACGAGAGTGAATGTCAGGAGAACGAACTGCGGACAGTCATACATACCCAGAGCTGTAAACAGCAAAGAGGTGAGAAGTATCCAAGTTGCACTAACCGTGTTGTTGTGTCTAAGCTACCTGTGAAGAAAGAGAGAACGAGAGTGAATGTCAGGAGAACGAACTGCGGACAGTCATACATACCCAGAGCTGTAAACAGCAGAGAGGTGAGAAGTATCCGAGTTGCACTAACCGTGTTCTTGTGTCCAAGCTACCTGTGAAGAAAGAGAGAACGAGAGTGAACGTCAGGAGAACGAACTGCAGACAGTCATACATACCCAGAGCTGTAAACAGCAGAGAGGTGAGAAGTATCCAAGTTGCACTAACCGTGTTGTTGTGTCCAAGCTACCTGTGAAGAAAGAGAGAACGAGAGTGAACGTCAGGAGAACGAACTGCGGACAGTCATACATACCCAGAGCCGTAAACAGCAGAGAGGTGAGAAGTATCCAAGTTACACTAACCGTGTTGTTGTGTCCAAGCTACCTGTGAAGGAAGAGAGAACGAGAGTGAACGTCAGGAGAACGAACGGCGGACAGTCATACATACCCGGAGCTGTAAACAGCAGAGAGTTGCTGCCTGTAGGAAAAGGAAGAAAGGAGAGTGAGCAGTGAGACATCCGACTAGTGTGATACAGGTACCACGGGCGAAGAGAGAGTTAAACCCCAAGTCACACCATTTTGTCTTTTGCCTCCAGGAGAGAAGAGGAGGGCGCCACGGATAGCGGAGTTGGCAGGAGCCTGTGTCTCCCGTCCCCTCCCCCCTATATCTTTGGTCACCAGCCCCTGGAACCCCCGTTGCCCTCTTCCCTTCTTGCCACTTTCCCGGGCCGTGGTCTGCCTGGAAGGCAGAGAGGACGGTTAGTTTTAATTGCCCCTTCCCCATCCCCCCAGTTATTTTAAATATTTAACTAAAGTTTGTTTTAATATTTACCTGCTCTCGTGTTGGTTGGTCATTGGGTTGGCTTTGGGGACCTCCTCGAGGTGGAAGTTGAGAAGGGGCGTGGCTTTAGTATTTGACAGCCAGCCCCTAGCCGTGACAGATTTTGGCGTAGTCGGCAGGGTTCCACCTCGTGTTGGGTAACCAGGGTCGCCCAATGACCGACAACGCGGGGCCCGCAGCCCCACCCCGTGCCACGTCCATCATCATGGGTAGCCCATGGATGCAGAAGTATGGAGGAGCAGAGTCGGAGGTCCGACTGACAGAATGGAAGGCCCAATTAGAGTACTTGGCCGACCTACAGGGCCTTAGCGCCGCCCAGCGGCTCCAGTTTGTACTAAACTCCCTGGAGGGAGAAGCCCGGCGAGAGGTGCAGGCCGCCCCCGAAGCAGTTAGAGCCACCGCCCAGACCGTATTCCAGTTTCTCACCGAGCAATATGGTGACCATACCCCCGTAGCTGTCCTCCGCTCCCAGTTTTTTAACTTTAAGCAAGGCCCCCGACAATCCATCAGAGCGTTTGCCCTGAGGCTGCGAGAGCAGTTCACTCGACTACAGGCCCGACAAGATCATGGGCTGGGAGACGGGGAGAACCTATTACGCGACCAGTTCCTCTTGGGGATGAAAGAGGGCCCCGTAAGGCAGAGTCTGAGGGTCCAGTTTCGGAGGGACCCCGGGCTCACCTTCGAAGATCTTAGAAAAGAGGCACTGGCCTTGGAGGGTGATGAGGTCGAAGTCAGTGAGGCCCCAGTGTGCGCGGCTGTGAGCAAAACGGCACCCATACCACCTGAGCGGGCGGATTGGAAGCAGGCCCTGAAAACAGAACTGTTGAAGGACGTCCAGGAACAGATATCGGAGTTGTCCAAGGCCCTCCTGGGAGAGTTGCGCCAAGGAAGAGCGCGGGAGGAACCAAGGCCAGCCCCCCGAGAGCGAGCTTACTCGGAGCGAGGCCGAGAGCCATCCGGACGCCCGAACCGCTTTAATCGACCCCGCTTTGAATGGGATGACCAGGGGCGGCCCATCTGCAATCGCTGTGGTGCACCAGGGCATATCAGTCGTCAGTGTGGGCCTCGTAGGACATCGGAAGGGGGTTTTTAGATCGGCCGGCCACAGTGGGTCGTGTGGCCGGGAACCCTCGGGAAGACCCAAGAAGAAGCGATAACCCTAGGCACCAGATGATCGGGCATAGCCCAATAGCGGAAGTAAAAGTGTGTGGCAAGACAGTACAGTGCCTGGTAGATACGGGCTCTCAGGTAACGTTGTTCGCAGAAAGCCTTTCACAGGAGATATTTGGAAAGCAAGGAACACAAGGAGCAGAGGCCCCCTGGCTGACGTTGCGGGGTGCAAATGGCCTAGAGATCCCTTACGTCGGTTACCGACTAACAGACTTAGAAGTCCATGGGGTGTTAGTCCCCCAAAAAGGTGTGATCATTGTCGAAGACAGGTGTTTGGGTGCCCATCGAGCCCTACTGGGCATGAACGTCCTCTCTGAATGCTGGGAAGAGTTATTTCAGGCTAAGCCTGGCCCCAGGATCTCACCTGCCGAGAGGCCCAAATGGGAGCGTGTAGTCGCCGACTGTCGTCGAGTCCAGATGGCCCAGGTCCGTAGAGACCGAGAAGAGGTAGGGAGAGTGATGTGTCGATTTGCTTTGTCCATTCCTCCTAGAAGTGAGGCCATTGTGTGGGCGAGAGTGCCCCCTCGAGGAGCCAACCCTGAGGAGTGGGTATTGGTTGAACCTCATGCAGACTGCCCCCAAGTAGAAGTGGCACGGGGCCTAGCGGCGGTTCGCCGGGGAAGGGTCCCCGTGAAGGTACGGAACGAACATCCTTATGCAGTCCACTTACATCGACACCAACCAGGTGAGAGAAGAAAGGGACGTCAGTTTCCGTCAGGTGTGCCCCTCTGTGATCGAGGTGGCCCTGACGCAGATGGATGCCCCTGCAAACGACAGGAAGAGTGAGGTGCCGAAACATCTGGCGGGTGAGTCACTACAAGGAGAAAATCTGGAACAGGTGCAGACACAGAAACTCCAGGCGCTCCTTCGGAAATGGCAACATGTATTTGCAAGTCATGAGGAAGACTATGGGTGCACCAGAGTGGTGGAACATCACATCCCGACTGGGGACGCAGGACCGAGCAGAGAGAGATATCGGCCAATTCCACCTACCCTATACACAGAGGTGCGCACACTCTTGCAGGGCCTACTGGAGCGGGGCATCGTCCGGGAGAGTAGTAGCCCGTGGGCGGCCCCCATCGTGCTCGTACAGAAGAAATCAGGGGCCTGGAGGTTCTGTGTGGATTATCGTAAGCTCAACCTGGTAACCAAGAAAGATGCTTTTCCCCTACCGCGGATCGAAGACTCCCTTGCTAGTCTCACGCGGTCCGCATGGTACTCCACTCTAGATCTGGCCAGTGGGTATTGGCAGGTGCAGGTGGCACAGGCAGATCGCGAGAAGACCGCCTTTACGACCCCGTTTGGATTATTTGAGTGGGAACGGATGCCCTTCGGGCTTTGTAACGCTCCGGCCACGTTCCAGCGTCTGATGCAGCGCTGTCTTGGAGGTCAGTTGATGGAGTCAGTCTTAGTATATTTGGATGATGTGATTGTGTATTCCCCAGATTTTGATTCCCACCTTCGGCACCTCGAAGAGGTCTTCCAGGCCATGGAGAAATATGGGCTGAAGCTGCAACCTGATAAATGCCATCTGTTGAGGCGAGAAGTCCATTTCCTGGGTCATGTGGTCAGCGCCGCGGGGGTGTCCGTAGATCCCGGAAAAGTCGCCGCAGTAAGAGACTGGAATGCACCCAAAACCGTGAGGCAAGTGCGATCATTTCTGGGATTCGTGGGCTATTATAGACGATTCATAAAAGACTTCTCGAAGATTGCTAAACCTCTCAACCAGTTGCTGGTTGGTACAGGGCGAAATCGGGGACGTGGGTCACCCTCCATCAACTGGGACGACCCTTGTGAGGCTGCGTTTCGGAAGCTAAAACAGGAACTGTTACAGGCACCCATTTTGGCATACGCAGACTTCACTAAACCATTTGTTTTGTACACAGACGCAAGCAACCTGGGGCTGGGGGCCGTATTGGCCCAGCGACAAGAAGGAACGGAGCGGGTGATCGCTTATGCAAGCCGAAGCCTCCACCCAGCAGAGAGGAACGATGCGAATTACAGCTCGTTTAAACTGGAGTTGCTGGCCCTGAAGTGGGCCCTAAGCGAGAAGTTTAAAGACTACCTCTGGGGCGCAAAGGTAACAGTAATCACGGATAACAATCCTCTGGTACACTTGCAGACGGCGAAGTTGGGGGCCGTGGAACAGCGGTGGGTAGCCCAGCTGGCCAACTTTGATTATCACTTGCAGTATCGACCTGGGCGAGAGCACACAAACGCCGATGTCCTTTCAAGACTGCCGGAGGTGGACGACCCCGGGTGCCGGGGGGGCCAAGAAGAGGATAGCCCAAGCGAGGGCTATATGATAGGGGCCGTGGATGCCCCAGAAGGGCCAACAGGAGGCCGCGCCTGGGAATTGGGGATGGGACCCCCGCCGGTGGATAGAGAGGCAGGCCCAGGATCAGGATGTGCGCCAGGTAAAGACGTGGGTGGAGCAGGGCCGACGGCCAACGTCGCCAGAACGACTAGCCCAGACAGAGACGGGGAGAAGGCTACTGGGGCAGTGGGACAAGCTGGAGCTGCAGGAAGGAGTGCTTTGTAGAAAGGTTAGTGACCCGAAGCTGGGCGAGGAGGTGCGCCAGATCGTGGTGCCCGCTGATCAGACGACAGCGTTAGTCTCAGCCTATCACGATCAGCTGGGGCACCAGGGACAAGAAAGGACCATATCGCTGCTACGCAGATTTTTCTACTGGCCAGGGCTGGAAGCCACAGTACGTAGTTTGATCCAGGCTTGCCCCAGGTGTATGTTGTTTAAATCCCGGCGAGAGGCTCGAGCGCCGATGGTGCCCATCCATGCCAAAGCCCCCCTCCACATTATGGCAATGGACTTCCTGACACTGGGCCGGCCACAAGACCGCTACCAAAACATCTTAGTGATCACCGACCTATTCACCAAATACGCATGGGCAGTCCCCACCCTCGATCAGACGGCTAATACCACCGCGACTGCTCTATGGAGGAACGTATTCCAGACATTTGGATGCCCGGAGTTCTTGCACTCGGATCAAGGGGCCAACTTTGAGTCAAAGGTGATCCGAGAGTTATGCCAGCTGTATGGGTGTACCAAAACCCACACGACGTCGTACCATCCCCAAGGAAATGGCAGCTGCGAGAGGTTCAATCAGACCCTGTTGGGGCTACTGGGGACCCTGGATCAACGGCAGCAGAGCGACTGGGTGAGTGCTTTACCGAACCTACTACAAGCGTATAATAACAGTGTACATAGTACGACGGGGTATGCCCCTACTTACCTGATGTTCGGCAGACATGTGCGGATGCCCACGGACCTGGTCTTAGGAGTGGCAGCCGGCCAGGAGGAAGTGAGTGTGACTGAGTGGGTGGGACGCCATCACCAGCG
Source organism: Misgurnus anguillicaudatus (assembly GCF_027580225.2). Lineage (NCBI taxonomy): Eukaryota > Metazoa > Chordata > Actinopteri > Cypriniformes > Cobitidae > Misgurnus > Misgurnus anguillicaudatus. The sequence goes on along the minus strand of NC_073351.2, from coordinate 34,964,582 downwards.
GCTACACTTTGCCTACGAGCAAGTATCAAGGAGAATACAGACAACAGGGGAGAAGAACAAGCGGTTGTATGACCGGACGGCCCGGGACGCCCCCCTGCTACCCGGAGAGAGGGTCTTGGCGAGGGATAATAGGCGACAAGGCAAAGGAAAGCTAAGCGACCGCTGGGAGACCATCCCATATGTGGTTTGTAGTAAGCAGAGACCGGGGCAGCCGGTGTACACCATCCGGCCGGAAGGGAAGGCCGGCCCTGAGCGTGTGGTACACCGGAACATGATTCGCCCCTGCCCTAACTATCCTGAGGCAGCAGAGGAAAGGGTTGTGGAGCCGGTGCCGGCGGCCCCCTGGATGGGAGGATGGGCTGTGGTACCAGGCCGACCCGTGTTGGCGTTGCCCCCGGCCGCCCCGAGAGAGCGAGAGTTGGCACCCGAGCCAGCTGAACCCCCGGCCGCCCAGAGGCATCGAGGGTTAGCACCCGAGCCAGCTGAACCCCCGAGACAACCAGAGCTAGCACACGAGACAGCTGAACCTGATTCACCCGTGAGACGCTCCCAACGGGAGAACCGAGGCCGCCCCCCTGCCCGTTACGGTGATTGGACTAATCCGAAGCATTACAGGGACTAGAATGCATTGGCGTGGCAGGATGTCACAAGGTGACGATCTTTTTGGGCGGAACCAAAAGTCGGGAAACTTTGGTTCCGCCCGGATGTTTCCGCCCAGACCGGGAAGAGGAAACACCGGACATCCGGTAGCGTCGTGAGGGCTGTAATCAGCCAAACCTAGCGCTGCTGTGGGTGTTTAAGAGAAACGCCGGTGGATTGGAAGACTACAGCACACAGAGGAGTATTTAAAAACAGTGTAAATCACAGTTTGGGCGCGTAGTGTGTGAGTTGAAGTGCGGAGCTGTGCTCGTCCGATACACATTGGCAGTTGGTTGTACTTTCTCTCTCTCTCTCTCATAGTTCTCAGTGGATGTTACAGTAAGAGAAAACCCTGTGGGTAGAAGAAAAACATCGGTAATTGTGACACATTTGGAGTAACTAAGGAAGAAGGAAACGAAACAGTTTGCAAACCATTTACCAAGAGGACCGCTGTGAGTATTGGCTCTGGATTTAACTGAAGTGTAACTACTAACCTGTGTATTATTGAACGCCTCCAGGAAGAGGAAGGCGGCCCTACCCCTGATCTAGCGCGGTAGGTGAGCCGCAGGAATAGTTGAATTCAGTAGCCATAGCAGCAGAACTAAATACTCCGGCCGTAGTGCCATCGCCCCCATCCGGCCCCAGCGAAGTGGAGGACGTCGGGTGTCTCGTGTGTACACTTGCAGTGTGGTGGGTGAGTCCATGTAATTTGAAAACCTTTCACGTTGAAGTGGTGCTGTGTATTTGCCGTGGGTTGCTGTGCAAGTGCTGTGTGTCTTGTCAGACGTACCCCGCATCAACCCTTCTACTGAGGAAGAGACGGAGAGGCTGACGGTTGTGAGTAACATCATTTATTGTAAGCTGTGTGCGATTCTAGTGTGAAGTGACGGTGTGGGCTTTGGAAGTCGCCCCCGTCTGTGTGTCGACAGTTTCAGAGTGTGGCGGTGAAGATTTGGAAGCTGGCAGTGCGTGTGTGAGTACAACTACGGGCTTGTATATTGCTACTTTACCTGTGTGTTTCCCTTGTGGCAGAGTGAGAGGCGAAGGAGTTCCGCCGCCCCGTGGTCTCTACAAAGGGGCGCCCCTGTCCGGTATTCGATCGCCCTACGGGCATTGGGGATAGGGCAGCGCTCGGCCCGGTGAGACGGTGTGACGGTTCGCCCCCTGCTGACCAGCGCATTCGCCGAGAGGGTTTTTGCCCCCGGCGCCTCCTGGGGAAACCATTGCCGTTGCCTTTCTGTGCCGGCCAGCTGTCGTAAGCCGCTCCCGTGTATCGTCGACCAAAACACCATACAGCGAGCTGTGGAAAAGCTGCACTTACTCAGAGTTGTAAACAGCAGAGAGGTGAGAAGTATCCAAGTTGCACTAACCGTGTTGTTGTGTCCAAGCTACCTGTGAAGAAAGAGAGAACGAGAGTGAACGTCAGGAGAACGAACTGCGGACAGTTATATATACCCAGAGCTGTAAACAGCAGAGAGGTGAGAAGTATCCAAGTTGCACTAACTGTGTTGTTGTGTCCAAGCTACCTGTGAAGAAAGAGAGAACGAGAGTGAACGTCAGGAGAACGAACTGCGACAGTCATACATACCCAGAGCTGTAAACAGCAGAGAGGTGAGAAGTATCCAAGTTGCACTAACCGTGTTGTTGTGTCCAAGCTACCTGTAAAGAAAGAGAGAACGAGAGTGAATGTCAGGAGAACGAACTGCGGACAGTCATACATACCCAGAGCTGTAAACAGCAAAGAGGTGAGAAGTATCCAAGTTGCACTAACCGTGTTGTTGTGTCTAAGCTACCTGTGAAGAAAGAGAGAACGAGAGTGAACGTCAGGAGAACGAACTGCGGACAGTCATACATACCCAGAGCTGTAAACAGCAGAGAGGTGAGAAGTATCCAAGTTGCACTAACCGTGTTGTTGTGTCCAAGCTACCTGTGAAGAAAGAGAGAACGAGAGTGAACGTCAGGAGAACGAACTGCGGACAGTCATACATACCCAGAGCTGTAAACAGCAGAGAGGTGAGACGTATGCAAGTTGCACTAACCGCGTTGTTGTGTCCAAGCTACCTGTGAAGAAAGAGAGAACGAGAGTGAACGTCAGGAGAACGAACTGCGGACAGTCATACATACCCAGAGCTGTAAACAGCAGAGAGGTGAGAAGTATTCAAGTTACACTAACCGTGTTGTTGTGTCCAAGCTACCTGTGAAGAAAGAGAGAACGAGAGTGAACGTCAGGAGAACGAACTGCGGACAGTCATACATACCTGGAGCGTAAACAGCAGAGAGTTGCTGCCTGTAGGAAGAGGAAGAAAGGAGAGTGAGCAGTGAGACATCCGACAAGCGTGACACAGGTACCACGGGTGAAGAGAGAGTTAAACCCCAAGTCACACCATTTTGTCTTTTGCCTCCAGGAGAGAAGAGGAGGGCGCCACGGATAGCGGAGTTGGCAGGAGCCTGTGTCTCCCGTCCCCTCCCCCCTATATCTTTGGTCACCAGCCCCTGGAACCCCCGTTGCCCTCTTCCCTTCTTGCCACCTTCCCGTGCCGTGGTCTGCCTGGAAGGCAGAGAGGAAGTTTAGTTTTAATTGCCCCTTCCCCATTCCCCAAGTTATTTTAAGTATTTAAATAAAGTTTGTTTTAATATTTACCTGTTCTCGTGTTGTTTGGTCATTGGGTTGGCTTTGGGGACCTCCTCGAGGTGGAAGTTGAGAAGGGGCGTGGCTTTAGTATTTAACAGCCAGCCCCTAGCCGTGACAAATGCAATGTAACTTAACAATGTTTATTTCATTTTACATATTACAGTTTATTGTCTTATATCAGGCACCTTTTTAACTGTTTAAGCACATGCAAAGGATTGTGGGATACCATAAGAAGTATGGAATAAATCTATACTGCCTTTAAAAATCAACTAGATAGAAACAAATCATAGACAGCTTATGAATTATTTGAACGTGGACGTGCCTTGTTCCCGCCTTCTTGGAATGCATTTTTTTAGATTTCTGACATAGTCATTTATTTTGTACAGGTATACATAATGCTTTTATTTTAAACGTTTGCTTTGAGAACAACAACAAAAAAAAACATCAGGGTCACAATGTCACTACTGTTGGCATGCTGACTTTCATTAGCATATCCGTACATGTGATATAAATAAATCTACATATAGAATTAATTAGAAATGTAATATATGTTTCATATCCAGAATGTCAAACTGTGACACAGGTCATCTATCTTGGGAATGTGGTAGAAACTACCAATGAATTATGAATCAGACTACAGTTTATGAGACGACAAGACTGACATCTCGATCTCACCTTTTGTTTTACAGGCGCATGTTGATTGCAAACTGAAACCTGTAGTGTGAGCCATGAAATATTCAGCAACTGGAATGGAGCGCAGCTATTAATGTTAAGAGTGAAAACAATTCCTCTCGCCGTGCATCAGGACAGACTTCTGGAATAATAAATGCTGGGTTGGACCTACAGTACACTCTTAAAGTATTTGTGACCTGTGGTGGCAAATTAAGTCAGAATGAGCAAATAACAAAATGAGTCATTTATATTTTGAAATTCTCTGTAAAAAATATATGTGTATATATTAGGGTCATCTGTGTGCATGCTTTGGATCTGTCAGCGTAAAAGAAAGATCGCTTTTGAGTCTTGTTGCTCTTAAAAGGGTCATAATATGAGATTTTTTTAAAGATGTAAAATAAATCTTTGGTGTCCCCAGTTTTAACTCAAAATTCTCCACAGATAATTTGTAATAACATGTTAAACTTGCCACTTTGTAGGAGTGAGCAAAAGTGTGCCGTTTTTGGGTGTGTCCTTTAAAATGCAAATGAGCTAGTATAGTAGTGCAGATTAAGGGGCGGTATTATTGTAATTGGCCTTGCTACCTACCTCACAAAACTGGCGAAATCTGAACGACCAAATTTTTCACATCTTTGAAAGAATGGCTTACCCAAACAAAGTTACCGGGTTGTTCTTTTTCATGTTTTCTGAAACACTGGGGACCCAATTACTGTATAGCACTTAAACATGGAAAAAGTCAGATTTTCACACTATGACCCCTTTAATAACTCTTTTAACATTAATCAGGTACTGAATTTTATCTCTCTTAATAACTATTTTAACATCAAGCAAGTCCCCCACTTTTATAATAATTTAAATAATAATTTAAAACCGATTCAAAAATGTAATGCGCATGCTGATGGAGACGCATCTTTGAATTAGATAAGCATTTAGGATGTACACATAAAAGTCAATTTAGATGATTAAAGATTATTTAGAGCATTGGGATCGCTAAACGAGTGCTTAATGTACTTATTTTATATTTGGAAAACAAGACAAAAATACTTAGTAAGAAAGTCATTTTTTGCAGTGTGTAATGTTATTTCTACGTAAAAATGCAACCTCAAATTTGACCAAAATTTACATTTATACTTTCTTTTGGCTCTTGCTTAAAATTACATGGCACGCATTAACTCATTTTGCCAGCGGGTCAAATTAGTTCACCCCAGAATAAAATAAATTTCATTAATTACTCACCCTCATGTCTGGCCATAACAGTAAGACCTTTGTTCATCTTCTGAACACAAATCAAGATATTTTTTATGATATTGGAGAGCTGTCTGAGCCCCCATAGACAGCAATACAACTCTCAACTTTCAAGGCCCAGAAAGGCAGTAAAGACATAATTATTAAAGTCCATATATATATATATATATATATATATATATATATATATATATATATATATATATATATATATATAGCATCTAGTGGTGAGGTTGCAACCAATTGGCTCAGTACACTGCTCACCCCTCGCTTTTGAAACACATAGAGAAGAAACAACTTCTGTAGAAACATGGCGGCACAAAATGCCATAGATAAAATGTATGTAGATAAAATCGTCTCATTCTAAGGTAATAAAAACATAAAGGTTCATTAAAAAAGGTTTTTACACACCCCTGATAATATAGTTTTGTATTTTATTTTGCATTTCTGTCAAGAGATCCTTCTAAAAATTACACACTGCACCTTTAGGGCTCAGAAACCTCTCAGATTTCATCATAAATATCTTTACTTGTTTCGCAAATATGATCAAAGGTCTTACGAGCCTGAAATAAAATTTTATGTAGAAAACAATAAATCTCAAAGAAAGACTTTAGCTGGGTTTTCACAGACTAAGTTACATTTGGTATTAGATGGATGTCTTTGGACATTGCCTTGTTAACATTTTAGCTTAATATTCATTTATATTCAATCTCTTTAAATGGGAATTATTTAGTCAAAAGGTGTATGAATGCTGTTGACCTCAAATTCTCTATTAAACTATTAGCTCTTTCCCTGCCAATGATGAGTTTTACAGCAATCTATATTTCTGCTATTATCCACCAGGTGGCACTCTTACCCAACTTATAAATCACTAAAACATCCACTGATCAAAAAACAATAAAAACTCTGTGAATGTTTTGATCATTCTGAATCCCATCACTAACAAAATTCGGTAACACTTTATTTTACGGTGTCTTTGTTACACATGCTACATGTAATTATTATAGTAATAACAGTTAATTATGCATAATTACATGCAACTAATCCTAAACTAAACCCGAATCCTAACCCCAATCCCATAGTAAGTACGTGTTATTAATGATTATTACTTAGTACTTAAATGTATAATTACACTGTAACAGTGATGCCGTAAAATAAAGTGTGAGGCAAAATTCCTTTACGAAAAAGCATTTTGCTCAAAATTGGGTATTTTTGAAGAAACCCACCATATTTGAAAGGTTATATAAAGAGATTAAATAAAGATAGGACGAAACGTGTATTTAGATATGTTTATATATTTTTTTAAAAAAGAAAATTTTCTGGAAGGCGTTAAACTTTTGTTAACATGCTGGCTGGCAACTTTCTTTTAAAACGCTGTTGGGGAAAGAGTTAACAGTCATAACAAAATATATGAGCAATGTTTCTTTAAATTCTGATAGTGTCGATATGAATTATGAGCCTTTTTCTAGTCAAATCATCAGGCAGCTTCCCTTGACATTGACCTAAATTACTTTTCAGAAATCACTGAATCTAATTCAGTCTTATCCAGCAAAACCATCATTTTATTAAGATCTCAGATAGGCTGTTGCATCACTAAAAGAAATAAAATGCCAGCACACAGAAATTAAATTGTCCTCTTGTTCATGAAAAGCAGATATCGTCCTTGGAAGTAGCAGGAAAAGTTGAAGAAAAGATCTGCGTGGCGGATCCAGCAACCTTCTGGCCTCATTAATGCCAAAACATCAGCAGTCCACTCACAGATGGCCTGGGGGATTCAAGCGAACGCCTTTAAACAAAGACGCCTGGCGGAAGAATAAAGAGACGTTGCTGAATTCCCCCCCGCTTTCCTAGCCCTTTATTCTTTGCTAATGCACAGATTTCATGCTGCGAGAAAGCCTCTGGTTGCAATATTTCCTTCTCTCTTAAAGGGAAACTAGCAAAGGAAGTGACAAGAATTCAGCTGGACCAGCAGGGTAGTGTGTGAAACGCGAGCGTCAGATACTGAATTCTTCTATTGCCAATTAATTAGGACCACGGGGAGCTTGAAAATAACTCACAGTTACTGTCATATATGAGACTCTATCAGACCGACTCGAAGACGGGACAGCGATCGACTCCAGAGCTTAGCTTTCAATGAATGTTAATGCGATGAGTCAACAAATTAAGAAGCTCCTCACAACTGCTAATTTACAGTCACGTCCAGCTCTTAAGATAATTACACTATCTCTCCAACAACAGTCATCTGTCCAAGTCTAAACACAGAGATGAGATGGACCTCTTCTAGCAATGATTGTGATGAATGTGTTTTGTATTTCATAAGTGGTTTGAGCTAAATTAGCAAAATGTATATTACTAGTTTGAAATATCTCCAGGATCTTGATATATCAGTCCTTCCTCGTTCAGTCTTTTATAAAATCGCTGCTCTGTTGTATTGCCAATGTGGTCTTTTTTTTAAAGCACCTTTTTTCTCTATTGTCTAGGTAGGCAGCTACCTCTTAATGTTTACACTGGCATAAGCAGCGACAAAACGACCGAAAGTTATTCCTTTTCACTACATGGGTTTCCATCACACTCATTTTAAGCACATTTCGAAGTATCACATAAGAACATAAATGATGGAAACACCAAATTTCGAATAAAAATACCTTAATAGTTTTTATGCTCACTTGAGGTGGTTTTTGAAAAAGAGTAAATGCGAATAATGGGAGATGAAAATGCATTTGCCGTATAAATTCTGATGTACGAAACATTAAACCCACGTGACTGATTATTTAGCTGTATCAGCTGTCGTTGTCTTTACTATATATGGGGCTCAGCGTCATCGTAATGCCCTTGCTGTTCGTGCCTGCATCGCAAATTCTGCATTTCTGTGCACAGCATTTAGTTTGGCAATTACAAGCAGCACTGCTAGTAAATTTATAACCAGAATCATAACTAAATGCAGTCATGTCTACATTTTTTTTAAGTGTGCCTCGATTTATGTACTCTTGGTTACTACCAATACCACCATCATTCACTCAAACAACTTGATGGAATTTTGAAAAGATTTGCTTTACGTTTCGACGGAAACCTAGCCAATGACATTTGGTGATGTGGGGCAACTTAAGTGACAATGATAGTTAAGAAATGATTACCAGTGGAATTGTAGATGTGAAGATCACATGATCTCTAGTGATGCCATGGAAGAAAGATATTTGGTTTCCCAAGAACCATTTAGTCAATATCCTCCTTACATTTTATAGTCTTGTGTTTTCCAACCCTGTTCCTAGATGCACACCAACAGTGCACGTTTAAAATGCATCCCACATCTGACCCAATTATTTCCATCTTGGAGTTTACTAATGAGCTGATGAGGAGATTCAGGTGTTTGAATAGGAACATTTGGAAAATGTGTAGTGTACCTCTAGGAATAGGTTTGGGAAAGCTGATCTAAAGCAGGGATTCCCAAACTTATACCCAGACCGGTATAATCTATCTTTAATAGTAGATTTACCCACCTTTTGGAAATGCAAAAAGACACTTGATACTTGGTTCATTGCCATTGTATGAATTAAATGCAAGTTAAACAGCAATCCCAAAATACCCTTTACCAAAACTATTGTCATTAACTCTTTTCCCGCCATTCACAAGTTATCTCGTCAATTAAGAGAAAACATTTGCATAAAAAAGTGTTCCTGATGAATTTTTATGTTAATCTGCAATACCGCACTTTATATAAATGTTATAATACCCAACTCAAGCCAAAACGTTATTTACTAGTTTTAAACTCTGTGTATGTTTTGATAATCGTTCTTAATCTGATCTCTAAATAATTCCTTCACAAAAATGCAATTATTTCAGCTTTTTAAAGAAAAATACCCATATTTAAGAGTTTATAAGCAAAGAAAAATATAGATAGGATGATTTTTTTTCCAGTTTTGTTTGTTTGTTTATTGTTTGTTTGAAAGCAGAGGGTCTGTTCTTTTTTATTTGATACATTGGTATGTTTATAGACAGTTTCATCAGACGCACGTGCGGTGACGCGATACGCGTCTGGACCGAAACTTTACTTCCGGTTTCAGTTTTTTGACTAGTTGCTAAAACAAATACATCATTGAATATAACAAATGCTTTGGTTTCTTGTGTAATCTACACGTTGTTTATTTGGCTTGTTATATAAATAAACTACGTTTAAAGTACTTTGTTGTTATTTATTCTTAGCGGAGTTTACCGGAAGTTACGTGTTGACCACGAAAGACGCTTATTTATGTTGTTACGGCTGAAACCGTCTATATCTTTTTAAAAGAAAATTTTCCTGGAAGGCATTTCGTGAAACTTTTGTGAAAATCAACTCTTCAAAAAAAATGGGTGGCAGGGATTGAGTAAATACGACCAAACTGTTTTTGTTTCATTTACTACAACAACCAAGTGATTTTGCGCAACACACCTGATCCCACTCTGCAAACCTTTTGTGAAACCGAAAGGTTCTTCAGATGGTCAAAAAAAAAAAAAAAATGGTTCCAGTATAGCAGGGGTGGGCATTCCTGGTCCTGGAGGGCCACTGTCCTGCTAAGTTTAGATCCAACCCTAATCAAACACACATGAGTGTCATTTCCAAGTCATACTGAAGCTTTTGATTGGGATTTTTACGTTTGTTTGATTAGGATTGGAGCTAAACTTTGCAGGACAGTGGCCCTCCAGGACCAGGAATGCCCACCTTTGCACTATAAAATCATTAACATTCATTTTTAAGAGTGTACAGTTTGATATGGCAATCGTGACTTAAGTGACTGAAGTGGGTCTGCCTTCATAGCAACATCACTGAGAGACTACATTGTATGTCAGTACTCCTAAACTCTCTCGTTTGTACAAATATAAAAATCACAGATGATGGCTGTTTTGGCTTTCTTCACCCACCTTATCGGCCCTTGACACTTGGGCTTTGATGACTGTTGTTTGTTGGCGATTAGCAAAGATTGAAGTGATAAGAGAAGAGTAATGGGTTGATTCACATGCTCTAAATCCTGACTCACCGGCGGACAGACGTTCATCTTTTCTGCTGTTGTGTTTTGGATAATTCTTTCAGTTTATGAGTATTCTCTAATTCAAATCTGCGACAATTATACTGAAGATTAAAGCTTAAAAATACACAAACTCCAAGGTCAATCCATTCAGACATGCTTTTCTGTCCTGTTGAGCTCTTGCTTTATTAAAAAAATCTCCTTTTGTGACGGTGAATGTTAAAGTCTGTTTAAAGTCATTTTAGATAATTGTTTCTAAACACATAAATGTTCAACCCTTTTCACACAGCGATTCAGGAAAATACACGTAAAATGCGTTGGGGATTTGTTCGGGAACGTTTGATTTTTGGTTTATTCACACTGCCCATGATTTTTTAGAATCTGTGCGTGCATTCACAAACATACCGTAAAGACACGTAACGTTTTTAAAGGTTTGTTCCACAGCGTCTGAAGTTTGTCGTGATTTCTCTCTCGAGAAACCATGTGTGTGAATGTTTGTTTATGACAAAATCATAAGGAGCGTGTGATGCGATGTTCTGTCATGCTGGTGATCTCAGCTTTAGCGCGTTGTGAATGTTGATCTGCATTTATATCGCTGTGTCAAAGAGCTGAACCATAACTTCTTGTTGCGATGACACGCGCGTCCTCACTACGGCACGGCACTTACAACATTGTTTCTTCCTCTTGTACACACAGAATGATTTCCGTAAATGTTATGGCAGGTCTTCTTTAAAACAACACTATGTAGTTTCCATGTAAAAATGACTTACAGCTCCCCCATGTGGTTGAAAAGCGCAACAGTGCCTGGTATCAGACACTCTTCTGCAGGCAGGGGAAGGGGCGGGGCTGTGTGCTCTACCCTCCACCGCCACTTTCAGAGTGTGCTTGTAGCAGCTAGGAGGCTGCTCAGGTTGCAGCAACGGAACAGTTTGTCCAGGTAAAAGTTGTTCTATCACTGAAATAATTTTAGAGACATTATTTAAAGGTAAAAAACTACATAGTGTTGCTTTAATAGAGCTCTCCTAGGACATTTAGGGAACGTGTTTGTGTTCACACCGAAGCCTCTCTGCCAAGTGTACAGAAATTGTTTTGGGACCAAAGTGCTGTGTTAATGGGGTTTTAGAAATGTATTGCCGAAACACTGTAAAGTAGTACTGAATTGTGGAGTTACACTGTTAAACAATTTGTCCACATTGAATTATTTGGGCGGGGCCAAAATGGTGGCTCAATGACACGTTGGAGCCACCGAGCATGGCCCCGCCCCTAACACAATCACGAGCATCCGTTCAGGTTGTTACGAAATGGCAGCTTTTCTCATGGGTGGCACGGTTTTAGCACAGACAGTGGACATGCCCCCATGTTAAGGAGTAGAGAGTGCTGCTTATTTTTACCAGATTTTGAACTTATTTGATTTGCCTGGCGGTTTTTTTATAATCCAAATATGGCTAATCTATATATTTTTTCCAGGGAAATTCTATAGTGACCTGAGTGAACAAAAACCCGCCATGATCAAAACTCAATATTTCTCCTGCTAAAATGACAATTTATCCAGTCGAGTGAAGAAAAGACATTTAATGGACAAGAGAAAGTCAAGAACGAGAAGACAGCCTGGACAATGACCGGAGAAAAGAAAGTACAGTGAATTTTCTTTCATCATCCATTTATTTCAGAATAAAGCTCGACCTTCAGCGTTCACGGAAACCACAGTCACAGTTGGCGGGCGAAACTGTACGAGCTGGAATATAAGTCAATTTCTTTAGCCTCGCTCACTTCCTCTGCGTGCTGTGACTCGGGTGTCTACACAGCCGAGAGTCAATAGAGTCTCCTTTCACCAGGAACCGAACGAGAGTCATATTCACGCACATCCAGGAAGCCGTTAATTATAGCTGACAATACCAAAGTATCAGGACAGAAGAGCAGAAGGTCAAGTAGACTGAATTAATAAATCACACGGAGGACGAGGGAGACGGGGAAAATGTGAAATTAAGACGTGAAATGTCCTTTATGAGTTTGTGAAGGTTTTATGAAACGCCTGCTGTTGAGATTATACGAGCGAGTGTATAATTTTCTTCTCTGTTCTCATCATCTCTGAGTGCCATACATCAAAGAGACACTCAATCACGCCTGTATTGATGTGCTGTGGCACGCGTGTGCACCACAACACACAGAACAACATCTAAAGATCTGTTTGCTGTCAAAGAAACATATGAACGCCATTCACATCCAGACATGTGCCAAACAGATCCATGTATCATCTTGTCTTTGACTTATGCTCTGTGACGTCCATAGATTGATTGTCTTTGAACTTTGACCTGATCTTGACTGGCCAGCACTAGATCAAAGTCTTCTTTTACTAAACGTTCCCCTCACATGTGCTGCTTACGTGGAATCGATTATGCAGGTGAGTCACCTTTCATGAGATATGATGGGAAATGCCGGCATTCGTCTCTTTTAAGTTATTGAGTGATATGCAACCTCAATGGAAATTTTTCGCAAGTGCAATTTTCTTAAATGACACCCATTGGGTATAGCGCAAACCATTGACGTTGCCCCAAATGGAAAGGCGCACAACCCATCTGCTTTGAATGTGTTAATTTGATGGAGTTCATTAGTGATGAATGTCCTGGGGTTATGAATCTTTTAAGTGATTTAGCTGAATTGTGTTTTTAAAAAGTCTGCATATTGATGTGTATTTGCAGATGTATAAATGAAAATGTGCAATTAAAGTTTCAATTTTCACGCAGGGGTGCTGTTATACAAGTTGTTTTAAGTAAATATTAGCAAACTTTACACATTGACTGGAAGAAAATCAGCAGAAATTAAATGATGTTGACTGTATTGTTTGCCTTGGATAGATTAGTTAAAGCTGCGCTTTTGACTATGTTTTGAATGTTTATATCAGATATTTACATATTGATGGTAAATAATAATATGCATTTCTTCTTTTTGCTCCTAAACTGGCTATAACTCGCATTTCCACCGAGGCTACATCCCATCATTTCTTTATTTTCCAATCAAGCTCTTGAAGAAAAATCCATCTGAAAGTCCTGTCTGGAAATGACAGTATGAGCATCTTATCGATGCTGTTCTAAATGACTGCTCTCTCACATTTTCCTTGATTGATGATATCAAAGTAATGGTGAGAAAAGGGTGTAAGTGGGCAAAATAGATCAAGAGAGTGAAGAAATCGGTAGCTGGTTACTAAGTCAAGGCTCCACGTCGATGAGGCCGAACAGAGTTTAAGGCTGAAATATCCTTGATCTGCCCTTAGACTGCTAAATGGACCCTTTTAGTGCCAATATCACAAAATTACGTCACCACGCTTGCTGGAGGCAAAACTTAAGGGGGCCAATACAAATCAGATAACAGTCGTCTACACGAGGAACGCAAATATCATCTTGTTGTGTTAGTAAAGGCTTCAAAATGCAATTTTATCGCATACCTGCCGCCACTGGCAGGCAAAAACGCAATAAACCAGCAGACTGTAAAGGAACGATCAGCAAAAATACTCGTATCATATTATGTACGTGCTCATTCAGCACATATTCAAAGGCATCTAATGATTTATACCCCCTTAGTTTTTCTGTAGCCTACTATACACACTTATGGTGCTTTTCCATTGCATAGTACCCCACGGGTTGGGTCGGGTCAGCTCACCTCACTTTGGCTTGGTTAGCTTTTCCATCGAGTTTATTAACACTTCGAAGTGGGAGGGATTATAGGCGTGTCATTCTATTTGGGCTCCCTACTGCTGTGACATCATTCACGTGAGAGCGTCATTGGAATGCTTTATATCCCCATACATTCATTTATTTCACAGTCCACCACAAAATTAAATTTGACCATCACAAATAGATGTTTGCACATCTCGTTTAGCACTATTTCTGTCTCACATAACTTGTGTTTCTGTACCAACACCCGTGGCGTCAGTCGACGCGCTCCGCTAAGCCTCGTTTAAGTTGCATTTAGCATATATGCGGATGTGCGCTTTGCAAATGTGCCACCACAAACTGCAAGTCTGGAAAAAAACTAGTGTTCCTGATTCTTAACCTGTGGATGTTTTCATCGCTAAAAGGGAGTTTGGGAACTTATAGCAAAGCAGAAATGACAACAGGTTTACTCGAGACAGCGCAAGCTAGCATGAAGGTAAAGCAAATCTTTTACATTAAAGCGATGACGCTGGTAGTGATGATTCTCTCAGACCAATCAGTGATCTACAGTGTCTTTTGCGTCACGTTTTGGTATCAGCTCGGTTGCTTGGAACCCCAACTAATGTGGTAATAAGAACAGTATCAGTACACCTAGTGGAAAAGCCCCCAAAAGTAAGCTGATCCGACACAAACCATGATGTACTATGCGATGGAAAAGCGCCATTGGTTCCTCTATAAGATTCTATAAGAAAGTCTTTGTCTTTACAGAATAAAACTACAAAATTAAAGACTCATGCAAAGCATTCTGGGAACAAAAAATCGTCATTAACCTTTTTTTGTTTTTTCCTTCAGAATCCCAGAATGCTTTGCATGAGGCTTTTATTTTAGTTTTATACTGTAAAGATAAAGACTTGTTAATGTTTAAAGCTCATTTAACTTTGAACAAACTGTTGCCGGTAAATAACATATTTAAAGGCAGGATAGGCAGGAATTATCTAAAAAAACTTTTTTACAAATTAGTTTAAACTGTCTTTATATATCAATACATAAGTAAAATGTAAGTACTCTGAAAAAGAGAGTATAAAAATCGAGTGTCTGTAGACCTCTCACGACAGCTCATTTTTCCATTCACTCCACCCCCTCCCTTCTGGGTTTCTTCTAAAATCACGCCCCCAAAACACATGAACGTGTGACGCTGACTGGCTCTGCTGGGAGCAGCATTTACCTGAGACGAGCGGAGAGGAGCGCGGTGCATGTAGTAACATCATGTCACAATCACATATAATAATACACCTAACTTTATCACTATGAATATAAACAAATAGTATGGGTTTTAGTACTCACTATTAAGCCAGTGTTTTGCATGTAAGAGTTTCCGTGATGAAAGCATTGTTGACTCTGATGAGGACTACACTCCGGAGACAATACCGCTACCGCATCGTCGACTCGAGGAAAAGCCACGTAATATTTACTCTCATTTGATTTCTTCGTTTATTCCTTTTTTGCCTTGTTTGCCTTCGCTGACTGGATATGCACTTTCTGTGAGTTCTGAATGCTCTTTCTCTGCCGTACTTTTGCTCTTCCTAGAGTGCCTCGTGCACGTTCTCAATCGGGTGTGCGCATGTGTGGGCAGATCCCATAGCAACAGGGGTGGTGCCATGGTCGCAAGAGAGAGCGATAGTCATGCAAGCCAATCATTTGTTTCGTCCCCGAATGGAAATAATGAGCTGTGTTTAAAACAGTGGTGAGAGGTCTACAGACACTCGAGTTTTATACTCTCTTTTTCAGAGTAATTACATTTTACTTATGTATTGATATATAAAGACAGTTTAAACAAATTTGTAAAAAAGTTTTTTTAGATAATTCCTGCCTATCCTACCTTTAAATCTACAGTAAGTTACTGTCAAAAGCTGCCAATAATACTGTCATTTCTACAGAAATTTTTAACAGTATAGTTAATGCATCCAACTAACACGGATAACTATAAAAAAGTATATTGGTTATTGTTACTTCATGTTAGCTACTTAATGCAACCTTATTGTAAAGTGTTAACAAACTAACTAAATTTAGCTAGCTAGCGTTAGCAGCTGTGTTTCCATTGCAGATTTGCGCAAAACATTAGCATTATTTTCTAAGTATCGACAAAAGACTTGCGAAAGGATGGCGTTTCCGTTAATGAATGATATGCAACTGAAACTTTCTTGTGCGATAAGTCACTCCAAACATCACGTCAACTGATGTTGGTACTAGGTTTACTAATATCACATCCACCGCACTAGGCATTATTTTTTAACTTAAAAATACTTAAGAGTATTATCCACACATTAATGCCAAGGAAAGCCCCTTATACATTGTATTTTGATGTATCTGTTTAACTCATTCAGTACATAAAGTAAACATAATCGGCAGATGAAACCTGTGATTTCGCTAATGGAATGAAAAATGCTCAAATGGTAAAGACTGAAAAATAGACTCTTTACAAATGTCAAACATAACATTATGTTATACTGAGCTTGTTTCTGTTTTTTTCCATGCCACCTCCGTTCACCTACAGCTCTTAGACGTGCGGTTGTGTTCTGGGCCGGAGTCCAGCATCACTGCCCACAAAAACAAATAGGACATAGATAAAGGTCATAGAAATGTTGCCAATAACATCTGATACGAATGTTGTTTCAGGACCAACAATGATGTCCATCTAGAAACATGTTCAAAATCATGACCGCCTGTGGATGAAGCAACATAAGCTCATCCAGACCAGACAACAGTATTTGCTTACATCCAGCGTTTGAAATGAACACCTGCCAACCGCCAAATGCAGGTAAAAATAAGCTATATAATAATGCTGTGGCGGACAACGTCCTCAAATCACTAGCTAATTTAATGGCTTACTTTTTATAAATTATGTTTGATCGTTAATTTCATTCTAAAGCTCATGTAAGCCAAATCTCGCAAATACGCAAATCGTCATCTTGGTATATTAAACACAGCATTATTGTGCAGCATTTGCGCATCTCTGGCTTTTTTAACACACCCATCACTACGCAATGCAACAAATAATTGCGCCCTAGGCTCGAGAATTGAACATCATAATGTGCCGATACTTAGCTGGGGTTACAAGGAAAGTCTTAATATCAAAGGAAAGTTTTACAAGGAAAGTTTTAATATCAAGTGAAACTGAATGTCTCATCTATCCATTTGTCTCAATCAGTTCCCTAGCTCCCTAGGTCATGAATCAGTATATTGTGTACATCGTGTACAGGGGCTCAGGCACTGATAAGGACACTGGCTCACTATATATTGGGACACTTGATAAATTATTTTCCAGTTTTGTGCTTAATAAAAATGTCACCACTGATATTTATAAGCAACACGCTTAAAAAACTGGTTAAAGTTTTAATTATTAATTCTGCTTCATGTAGTACAGACAAGAGCAAAGTCTAGTAAAAAAGACTTATTACAGTGTTAAGATTGACTTTAACCCGCCATTGATGAGTTATCTTGTCAACTAAAAGAAAACATTTGCATAAAAAAGTGTTCCTTGTCAATTTTTATGTTAATCTGCAATGACGCAATTATCCACAAGATGGCACACTTACCCAATTTATGAAAAAAACTAAGACCAAAACGTTATTTACTAATTTTAAATTTTGTGAATGTTTTGATAATCATTCTGAATCTAATCTCTAACAAAATTCCTTTTCACAAAAATGCAATTATTTCTGCTTTTTCCTAAAAAAATAGGTATTTTTAAAGAAACATACCCATATTTAAGAGTTTATAAGCAGAGAAAAAAATATAGATAGGATAAAATGTTTGTTTGTTTGTTTATTGTTTGTTTGAAAACAGAGGGTCTGTTCTTTCATTTGATATATTTGTATGTTTATATATTTTTAGAAAAAATTTTTCCTGGATGGCATTTTGTGAACTTTTGTAAAAAAAAAACACACAAAAAATGCTGGTGGGTAACTTAAAAAAAAAATGTCTGGCAGGGAATGAGTTAAACAGAAAATCTATTTAGTATATTAATATTTACATAAAGGAATATATTTCATGCTTTATTTGATGTTTATTGTACTGTGTTGATTTGCTTACCTAAAATGAATGAAAGAGAAGGGGAGGTGGCAGGATAACAGTATTTGTTTCAATAATATACAATTCAAATTTTATAATAAATAATAATAAAATGTTAAATAAATGTTTATAAAAAAGATGACATAGTTAATGTTGTTATTTTCTTTCTTTTTTGGCTAGTAAAAGTTCTTAAAAATTAAGTTGCCAAATTGGCTTGAGAGTGAAAAAGTTATCTGTCAACTTCAAGGCAGTACGGACAAAAGACAGAAGAGAGAATAAACCAAAATGAGTCCCTGACCACAGATATTGACTGTTAGGTAAGCATTGTTTAAGGTTAACTTTACACATTTTAAATCCAGTGAAATGCGAGTCCCTACGGATCGGCCCTGTGTTGTGTGCCGAGCTTGAATTTTCACAGCGGCGATGAAAGAACCTTTATCAGTCTGACATTGTGCACGCAAAGCTTTCTGTTTTTCACATTGTGCATCTGTGTTCCCCTGAAAGGACCTTGAAATCCATTACAAAATATTTCTATCTCATGCACCCTTGACTGAATTTATTTATTCAACCACTTTGAAATGTACCGTTTAGTCATAACGGCGATTTCTCGGAGCCATGCCATCTGTTTGAGAACACAGAGCGACAGCCTTTTAGAAATTAAAATGAATCGCACAACGAAAGCAAACTGATGTATGATTTTAACACACAATGCAGACAACTAAAAATTTCTCACAGCAGGTGCGTCTCAATCCCTGAGCTTTACGATGTGAAATGTGCTAGCATTCTGTAGAGATGAAGGGGTGTCTTTGCATGTTTTTTTTTTTTTGCATGTTCACCCTCAGCATTGAGATAACATACATGCCTGCCGGCGATCTTTACAATCTGATGGAATTGTCACATCTGTTGAAGATTTTATTGACCCAGAAATGAAGGCTTGATTTTGATGTCACACGATGCCAGTTTCATTGTGGGATTTATGTTTTTCCTTTAAAGGCTGTTCGATCCTGATCTACAGACGTATGTATAACCAGATGAAGCTGGAAGAGCCGGTAATCTACAGTCAGAGTCTATTTGCTTAAAACTCGCTGATAGTTTGGAGCCCTGCGGGCGGTTGACACTTTGGTTCATCTGCTCTGAGCTCAGGAAAGAGTCGTGAACAGGTGTCGGCACATGGTAGGAAACTCGTGACTAATTAGGAACAAAGAAATTTTGAGAGCCACGTCTACAGGCACTGAGAGTAACACCATATGCTTTACCTGTGTGATGTCCTGAAATGAAAGGTGAAATGAACTGTACGCTCTTAAAGGTGCTGTAGAATGTAAAACTGTATTTACTTGCATAGATGAATAATACAAGTTCTGTACATGGTAATGAAATATCATGAGCCTCAAACACGATTGTTTCCTCCTTCTTATGAAGACCTCGCAGGGGCGTCGGCTTGGCGGTAAAGCAGGGCCCCGAGGGAAGAGAGGGCCCTTGAAAAGTCTATATTTTATTTTACCTGGATATTTTCATTTCCTTATTTCATAATGAATGTCAGATGAAATGTAAAGTTAGTGTATTGGCTAAATAACTGTTTGACTGACTACATTTTGTATTAGTAAAAACTATCTAAAGTCTCACGGTCCCACCCCTTGCTGATGCGCCAAATGGTTTAGTCCATCTGCACGCGTATTTTGTTTACGTTTTTGCGCGTCTGATGGAGCACAAATTTCGGCGGTGTGGTTGAATTGTCTTTCTCAAAGAAAGCTAAATCAAGCCACCAAAAAAAGAAAGGAAAGACAGGAGAAGGAAACGGTGGGAAACGATTTGTGACTGACTTATTTTCAAATAAAGGTGAGCACAAACTAAAACGCGAAAGCTATATTATTAATCTATTATTCATGCTAAAAATTAACTCAGACAACCCATTGAAAAAGCACACACTTTCAGACGATCATTTGGTTATAGACTACATGCAATTTGAGCTGAAAGGCTAAATAAATAAACTGTATACTAAGGGCTCAGTCACACCAAAAGCGCTTTAAACGCTTGCAAACGCAAGGCGCGACGCACTGCCTTTTTTAAAAAAGAGCAGTGCAGCGCGGCTTTTCATATTGCTAAGCAACCACCGAGTCAGCTGTCTTGTCAATCAAATATTGAAGCGTGAGCGCTCTTTTGCTGTTAACTGTCATATTAGCAGAAACTTTAAAAAGAGGGCGCTTGCTCTGACCTTGTTTGAGGATAAGAGGAGCACAAACACGCAGGAGAGAGTGAGCGAGTGGAGTCCGGTTCTTCAAAGCAACTGTAAACTTCCCTCGCCACAACGTAAGGCCCGCCTCTCCCCTCATTCGATTGGACAATGGAAGACGCGAATGACGTCAGGCGCTCCTCCGCTCTCAGCGCTCCTTCAAAAACGCGTGCGCGGCAGGCGGCAGAAAACCGCAAGGCGCTCGGCGCGCATAAACAGCGCGCAAACGCGCCCTGCCCATAGAATATCATTCAAAAAAGGCGCCCGCAACTGCCATAAACGCTTTTGGTGTGACTGAGCCCTAACAATGCTGTTTGCATACAAAACTGTTATAATAGCCTAATTTGAAACTTGTTTATTTTTAAATGAATAGGCTATAATATCTAATATAAGCAATGATATGTGAATCAGTGTCATAGGTAGCTTGGTACATATCATGTCAACATTATATTATAAACGTCAGTGGGCATTTACTGGGGAATAAACTTCAGTATAAGCTATACATGCATAAGCAATAGCATTTGTTTCGTTTTGCCTTTTTTCTCCAAATAAAAATGACTAGTGACACAAGTTTTGTTTGTCTTTTATTATGAATGAAGCTTTTTGTTAATGTACAAAACTAAAATGGCATATTTAATTTATGCCTTAAAGTAATGAAGCAAAATAAAAATAAATGTTCTAAGTAATGTAAAATGTAATGTCTTGTTCATTCAGCAAATTAAAGTATGACTGAATTAAGTCTTGTTTGGTTATCATACAGTTTGTTCATGTAGTGATTAGAAAACTAAAATGGAAAAATGGGGGGGGGGGCATCAGGACTGCCCATGCATAGGGCTCGGGACCTTGTGCTACGTATCCGGAAACCTTGTGCATGCAAAAGACAGCTGGAAAACAGACCAATCTCAACATAACACCAACTTAGACGTTACAGTCGAGATTTATGCCCTCAACATTAAATAACACGTTAAATAAATTACAATAGGTGTGTTCGAGATCATCCGGCACTGCGCAGACCGAACAGCGAGGTTTGCTGCTTGCAGTCGAGGGAGGAGCTGAAGACGTGCCTGTCAAGTCAGATGCCTGCTGCTTGCCATAGTGACGTGTGCATCGTGTTTCCTTTTTTATCGCAAATGAAGTAAATCAGATGGTGAATTTGTTAAAAACAAACCTTTTACTAAATAGTTACAACAACATATTGAATTTTAATTGCTGTTTATACTGTATGCCCGAAAATAACGGGAAACAAGCCTATATTATTACAATACTAATAGAGTTTGGTATTTTCATTTTTATTTTATTACACGACACAATATAACACATGTATGCATATTAACATGTTTAACCTGTTAGAAAAACATGAATTTATAATGTTTATTAGTGGAACTTAAGGTTGGATTAAACTCGAAACGCACATGATTGTTGTCATCATTGAGGCGACCAATCACGAAGAGCTGTGTTGTCATTATGCAGCGCTGCATGAAGTCGAACAAACCTAAGCCGTTTCTCAATGTGCGTTCTTGTCTGTACTTGTGTTCTTCTGGACTTGTGAAACGTCATCAGTCGCGGCCCAAGTACTGTTCCAATTCAAGTTCGCATCAAGCTCAAGTTCACATAAAATCCCCGGATGTGTTCTTGATCCGCCCATTTTATCGAGGATGCATCAGAGGAGACTTGTGTGGACTTGTGTGACAGCGAATTTCCCAGAATGCATTTCGCGTCAGGAGTTCGTGCTTCCGAAGAAACGGCTATTATGTGTATGGGCTTTAAATATGACATCATGATTGACATCTGGGACCATTTACTCAGCCTGCCTGTCGTTTTTTTTAATCCTAAGAATTGATTGTCTTCCATAAACCACCAAAAAATGAATAATTGATGCTGAAAGTTTCAAACAGGTTACAAAGATCATGAATAATAATCCTCTGTTTTTCAGGAACGCTCGTTGTAGATTTATGTTTTGCTGAATCTTTCTAACCTGTGGCTTTATTTCTTGTCCTCATTAATATTTGTTGCTTTTTTTCTCATTACTTCTGTCCCAGAGGAGAGCGTAAAACAGCAATTTTTGTCTCCACCTCTGACCAGAATATTCATTCAGCGTTGACACTGATGTAGCGATGTGTAAAATACCTCAGGGTGAAGGAACATTGTGTCACAGACAGATTTGATGGAGTTAATGGCAATATTTTTTCTTTCTTATCAGTATTTGGCGACAACCGGCCACACGTATCGGCAAATACATTCCCAAAATCGATACCAGGTCAAAAATGAATCCGAAATGATCACTGGGACATTTTCCCACTTTGCTACTGCAGTTTGTGCCATGCTGTGTAAGAGCTGAGCTGAGGAGGGCAGTATAGATCTAATAAATGCCGTTCATTGGTCTGATCTAGTAGTGGACACAGAAAAGCCTCTGAAAATGAAATCCCTCCAGCATATCCTCTTCCTGGATACAATCAGTGTTGAATATTTTGCTTTTATTGCGCTGCTGGCCTGTACCGCTTAATAATTGATGGACTTCTCGTGGGAAATGCTTTGTTTTGTGTATTGAGCTTCTAAGCAGTTACTTTGATGGAGGACGTTTACTTGCTGCTGTTGAAGCGTATGAAAGCGAGAGGTCAAGTGTTTGTAGGTTTTAGGTGGGTTCCCAATGTCCCCATAGTGGGGGTCCAAAAGGCCCCGTGATGATAATAAAAATGTTAACCACCTACATTGTGTGGAGCGATGGTCTGATTATTAAAGGACACTATTTAAAGGCCATTTTTACAAGATATATAAGATATATATAAGAATATAAGTCTCAGGTGTGCCTAGAATGTGCCTGTAAAGTTTCAGCTCAAAATACCACATAGCAGTGTTCGAATTATGTCAAAGATTATGGGGGTCCCCTAGCTAAGCCAAGCTGGCCAAGCCCCCCATCATTATACTACGCAGTCTCACGAGGTTTCGTGATATAGTCACGTAATTTTTTGATTCTTTTTTCGTAATATTATCACAAATTTCCTCGTTTTTTTTTGTGATCGTATAAAGAATTCCTGTTTTCGTGTGATTATCACGTATTGGTTACTGTTTTTTCCTATTTTTAAACCATTGTCGCTTCGTTTAACGGTTAGATTTGGTGCTTGCATTACAATGTCACTTTATATGTTGGTTTTTACAATTTTTTCGGATTTATTTTTTTATATGTCGCCTGGCGTTAGGGTTAGAATTGGGTTTGTGTAAGGATGTCATTTTATGTAAATCTAACCCTAAACCGAAGCGAGAATGGTAAGAAAATAGGACAAAACAGTTGAGTAACCAATATATGATAATCACATGAAAACAGGAATTCATTATATGATCACAAAAAATGTGCTAACAAACACAATTTAGAAAAGCTTCTGGGTAAAATTAAGCAGTCAGTCAGTGGCAGTGGGCGGGGCTTTATCAGTGTGATGTCACATTAACAAGAGAATCTAAACACCATGTCTAATGAGACTGCTTTGGTTAAATTGGGGATAAAAAAGAAGGGTGATTGTGTTCACACACTGCCAATACATATTTATATCCAAGCACCTTGTAAAAGGTTTTTTTTAATATGGGCCCTTTAAATAAACTAAATGATGTTTATGTAAAAATGCAGAAAGTTTACTGTGAGGGTTAAGATTAGGGGTTGGGATCGGGTGTGCCTCATAAGTGAAGCCGCTGGCTCTTTGATCGCCCCCTGGTGGCTGGCTGCAGTACAAGTCATAAACCCCGCCCCCTCCATTCAAACGAATGGGACTCTGCTCTAAATAAAAAAATATTTACACTTCCAATAAAAGTTTCTGAAAAATGGTTTTGGTTCTTTCAGGTAGTTGATATCACCCTGATATATGTTCAAGTGTTCATTTTTGTGATAAGTTTCATTTTAGCTTGTAATTTGATGCTATAGAAACAGGGTGTGCCAATATGATTGGCGTGATTGAATTGGGCGTGCAAGCGTTTGGGCGGATGTTTAATACCGCGGCTCCTCTGGCTCCACAGACGATTCCTTATGCGCATGCTTTTTTACGTAACATGGTGGCGACTATTGTCGGACATTTTTGGCTTCAGTTCATTACAATGGAGGGAGGCGATGTCGCGTCATTCATCTTTTTTACAGTTTATGGCTGGGAGAGGGTTTGTGCATACAGTTTGTAAAGTATAAAGTCTAGATATACCTTGGGGTTGCCTTTATTCAGTCATACGTTGTGTTTTTAGTGGACTCTACTTTAAGCAACGAAATGTTGAGACACAATACAGATCTTACCTTACTTTATTGAATACCGTTTAATGTGTTTGTATATCATAATACAGCAGATGTGATATAATATAATAACCCAGCTCTCTGCAATACTTATTCAATCAACTCTACATTAACTCTCACATCAAATGCATTTGTACGTATCATATTCATATCCACATCTTTCAGCATCATTGATTTAATCTTCTGTAACGAAAGTGAATTTAGTTGACATGTTGCATAAGTCAGAAACGCTGCATTGTAAGCAAAAACTCGCAACTTTACAAAGTGCAACGTGTCGAAAGGATTCTGCGTGTATCTGCATCTTCTTTTCATTCGCATTAAATTAAATAATCCATCTACCCTGCATCAAGTCCACACAGCGTTCATTCAGATGCGGCTCTGAAGTGCTCTTCTGTGCCCTCTGTGTTTAGCTAATTATCCCGTCCATCGATTTTCTCACCCCATTGTTCTTCATTCTAGAGATGAAGGCTATGCTTCATAGCTGGACGTTCAGTCAACAGAATCTGACGTCAGTAGGGAACGGTGGCGGCGGTTAGGGAACGGACATGATGTCCACCTATAGCAGCACAATTAGCAGAAGAGCAGCGGACGTGCAGAGATTCAGGCGAACGCTACTTTATTTTTATTTTAGACGGCAGTGTCGCATCTCTGTGATTTATTATGCCTCTGTGGCCTTAGGCGGAAAATCTAATGCATTTGTTCACTAAACACTGCCTTCCTGTCTGGACCAGCAGTTAACATACGCCAGGCGACCAGATGTCCCAGTTTCATGAGGTGTGTCCTGTGTGTCTTAACAATTACTTCAGATGTAAATGTGTCTAGTTCCAGCTGTTATGCTCACTAACTTTAAGCATACCCATCTAACTACCATCACGGACCTTATGAAACTTAATCATGTTTAATTATAGTTTAAAGGTGCAATTTGTAAGATATTTGCAGTAAAATCTCCAAAAACCACTAGGCCAGTGTTATATATTTTGTCCAGCTGATTACTATCAATATCTGTAATGTTTTCAACTACTTGTAAATCGTGAGAAAATTTCCATTCAAAACATTGACACGGGGCAGTGCAGTCTCCTGTCAATGACGTTAATATCCATGTGACCCTTTGTCACCGCCTTTACTGACGTAACCCACATGAGAACAGTGGTCGAGCTCGAAAAAATAAAATGGCGGCCAAGGAAGCGGCTGGAGCACAAATTTAGTGAAAATAAACGTATATTTTCACTTTTTAAGCATTTTAATTTCATTTCTAGCGAGAAATTAGTATTGTAGTTTTCAAATATGTGATTAGTTATCACAAAGGCGCTCTCTGTTTATATTTCAAACACGCTGCCTTTGAAGTGCGTCGGAAAGCCTTTCACTGAGCGGCCTTCAGGCCTCCGAGGCCGAAGTCATGTCCTCATGAGGCAGCAAGGCCACAAGTCCTCACAGTCCTCACAGTCTTGAGGTTTCGGACGCAGCCAGTGTCGTGGACAAATGCGGAACTACGCGCTTGCTTATGGACTTATGGATATCTCTGTACCGTCTGCCGCTGGTTGTGTCAGCTCCTGTTAGCGTACGGGCCAACCAAACGACCCAAGAAGAGTTTGGAACAAAACGAGGGAGGATCAATTTGGTGTTGCATTATCTGGATAGAGAGAGCTTCACGACAACATTTAACTAGACCGAGATTCTGATCCTGCTTGTGTTTTACGCGATGGGTGAGTTGTTTTGATTCCTAACCCTTCAAAAAACGTATGCTATTATATTGATCACAACATTAGTGTAATCAGCGCGTCTTCCCGCGGAGGATATGCACATCAAAAGGTATTGTACAGCAATATAAATGGTCATTTTAAGACACTTCACAATAAGATTTGTACTGTCAATACATGATGTGAAAAATCATTGTAGATTGTAAGTTGAAAACTTAATTCTGAGCTGTGTTTACCATCGAATTTGGACTAATACTGTAATATCAATATGACTAACAATTTCGTTTTGAACATCACATATAAACTTACATAATGAAATAAACGATGTCATCAAACGCAACATTTATAAGACTTGATTACCTTATCCATCAACGTGATTTCTCGTTCTCGTCTGATATGGCAAAAGTTAAAGACTACAAATCCCATAATTCCACGCTGCTTCAGAGCGTCAGTAAACAACATCATTGTTTTTGTTTGATCTGGCGCCATCTTTCGGCGCATTTTCAAATTGTATCTTTAAGTATACACTGGGTTATTTTTAACCCAGCATTACAAGGGTTGAACCTAGCTGTTGGGTAAATTAACCCAGAACATTTTTATATTTGACGCAACAATGAGTTAAACAAACCAGGATAGGTTAAATTACAATGCAGAGGGTTGGGTTCATCCTTTTTGTCCCAGCATGAGTGTAGTAACCACATTTTTGTTGTATTGATAATCATTTGTAAAACCATGGTAATTTTTTGTAACTATGTTTTTGGAGGTTTTATTTGTAGTAAAATATGGTTAATGATCACAAGGGGGCTATTTTTTTCCCGGACAGGGATTGGGCTAGTCCTAGACTAAAATAAATGTAAGAGCTGTCCAAACTAAAAAACAACTTACAATGACTTATCTTAAAATACATCAGTGCCCTTTGCCTCAAAATGCATTTAGTGCTGGTTTCCCAGACAGGGATTATCTTAAGCCAGGACACTAGGCCTTAGTTTAATTAGGAAATATAACTAGTTTTAACAAACATGCCTTACTAAAACATGACTTGTTTGAAGTTTGAGGCAAAACAAAGGTTACTGATGTATTTTAAGATATGTCAGTGCAAGTCGTTTTCAGTTTGGACAGCTCTTACATTTATTTTAGTCTAGGACTAGGACCCTTAGGGGTGGTATCCCAGACAGGGATTATTTTAAGACAGGACTAGACCTTAGTTTGAATAGGAAATATAACTAGTCTGAACAAACGTGCCTTACTAAAAACATTACTTGTGTGCATTTTGAGACAAAACAAAGGGCACTGACGTATTTTAAGATAAGTCAGTTCAAGTTGTTTTCAGTTTCGACAGTAAGTATTTCCTAATTAAACAGACTGTACGGTTTTAGCCCTGACTTTGATTCGCCGACAGGTTTTGAGAAATCGCTGACAAACGCCCGAAATCACAGGCAAATCGATGCTTATGCATGCGAGTGACAATCACACAGTGTGAATTATCAAAGACGCGTTCTGAGAGAATCTCCGACGAGTCGCAGACACCTGTGAGATATCTGGCATGCTAGATATCTGAACCTGTCGGCGATTCAAAATCATGCCGTGTGAAATGTGTTTTGACTGACAGTAACATCGGCGATAACCTACAGCCAATGAGAGAGCTCATCATACAGGACAGCTGGAAGTTCGGGGAGGAACTTTCCTACTTCATAATCTTTATTTCTTCTGCTTTCTGTTGCAAATGAGCGCAGATGCAATCTGTATGGTAAGCTTCTTGCGAGCTACCATTTTTAATAATAATTCCAGTCTCACGTGAGAACTCCGGTCTTGCACGTGTGACCTCGCGTTGTTTCCTTTGCGTCAGTTCTCGCATGCGTTTGGTTGTGAGACGTAGTTTGCGGACCGGGACAAAGTTGTCAGCGATTCTTCCTACGGTAAAGTCATGAAGTATGAAAACTCCTGTCGCCAATCCATCATCCATCTGAAACAGCAAGACTGAACGCTACCCCAGATGATCACGCAGTGTGAAAACATCTGTGACCCGCGACTAGTTTGAAAATCATGCAGTCTGAACTTGGCATAAGGCCTAGTCCTGGCTTAAAGGCGGAGTCCACGATGTTTGAAAGCCAATGTTGATATTTGAAATCACCTAAACAAACACGCCTCTACCCCAATAGAATCTGGATCTTCGGTTGATAGACCCGCCCCACACATACGTAACCCGGCAAGGATGTCGGTTAGTAGACACGCTCCTTACTGCTGATTGGCTATAAGTGTGTTTTGGTAGTCG
The DNA here is from genome assembly GCF_027580225.2 of Misgurnus anguillicaudatus. Classification (NCBI taxonomy): domain Eukaryota; kingdom Metazoa; phylum Chordata; class Actinopteri; order Cypriniformes; family Cobitidae; genus Misgurnus; species Misgurnus anguillicaudatus. The sequence continues at coordinate 34,936,210 of NC_073351.2, read as the reverse complement.
GCCCGTCTCCTTTTCCAAAGCGTTTTTCAAACATCGTGGACTCCACCTTTAAACTAATCCCTGTCCAGGAAACCACCCCAAAGTGTTTTATCAGTCTCTATTAGTACGCTGCAGCTTGCAATGCTATTGGTAATTTGAGTAAAGATGGATTTTCTTGTATACAGATACAGATATAGACGGTTTTATCGGACGCACGCGCGTTATCGCAGTTTCTCGGCTGAACCGAAGTCAACTTCTCGGACTGGCTAGGGGCTAAATTGTTTTCTGAAACAAATACCTTGTCGAAAATAAAATGTTTTGGTTTGCTGAAGACAAAGAGAGAAGACAAGCATGGATCACAGCCAGGTTTGGCAGCCAGGCAAGAATTCAAGGACCTTAGCTTAGTGTAATAGTTGATACGGGTTAGATATGATATATGAACGAAGGTAATTTACTTGTCATTTATTTCCATTGTTATCATATATAAACTACTCTTTTGTTATTGATTCTTTGTGAACGTCTATCTAAAGTTTCGTTTATTCCACAAAAGCTTGTTTATGTCTATATTTGTGTTGTGTCAACTGTATAAAATGTATTTGAATGCACTCCAACGCTTACCACGCTGCTTAAAGACCTTCCTGCGTGAAGACCCGCTAGGTTGGGGTTCAACATCCCTCATTTTCAAGACCCTCTTATTCAATCAATTATTTCTTCTTGGGGTCCTTCATTACGGCATTCTGGGTTTTAATTAACAGTCTCCTGGCAATTACACAATCTGAGAGTAATTAGGAACGGTGGATGATAAAAGTTAGCTCGAGTAATGGGGGATTAGCAAAGACGCAGCGGAACGGCTGCCATCTCTGAAACCAACCTCTCATTTAGAGCTAATTTACTAATGGCAGACCGCCTCACGCTGAGCGAAGAAAGTGTGAGAGCGTTTGACGTTTTTAATCTATGCTCTTCAAAATCTTATATTTCACGCTAAAGAAAGAGCTGTTTTTGTCTCGCGTGCTAATGAATTGTACAATTATGTTTTTTCTGATGGTTTATTAGGCTAAATGTGAAGCTTTGGTTTTATAACATTTGCTGTTAAAGTTTGGTGGGTGTTGAGAGCCTTGTATGTGAATGTTTTTTTTATATTTTTAATGTTTTTTTATATTTTTCCACTATATATATGAAATGTGAAATGGGTTATGCTGTCTGGTGATTCTAATATCTGTTCTTGTTCACGTTCTCTCCTTCGATTTCTTTCTCTCTCTCCTGGTTTGTTTTATTCGTAAATATCTGGGTTTACCGCTGTGTGGTCCTGCCGTGCGTTTCTCCACTCCGTCTGGCTGTTGTCTCTCTCTGTCAGTGTTGTGTGTTCAGTTTCTAAACGCGTCACTCCTGCGGTTTGACTATTATGGAGCGCTCAGACGCTGATGAAACAACCCAGCGAGTCAGCTAGCAAGCAGGATCAGAAGATTCACCTGCACACACACACATACGCACTCAGTAATCTTGAGAGAAAAAAACTATTTCTTTCTTATTGTCTGCCTTGGTTCTGCTCAGCACTTGGACTGAAAATCAGAAACATGAAAATCTGAAGTTTTTCTTTAGATCCAGGTCCATGATTCTATTCTTTTTAATATTGGAACAGAATGATTTGTATGATGTTTGGTACCCATAACATTTCTTAAGAGTCTATATTTTTCACTGCATGAACATGCTCTTAACATTCTTGTTGTAAGAAAAAAATCCTAGCACCTAAAGGAATTATGTGGAAGACACAGTAGACTAGTCCTTAAAAGAAAATAGAAGGGTGGAATTAAGTATTGTATGTAGCATCTATATTTACATTTATGCATTTGTCAGATGCTTTTATTCAAAGTGACTTAAAGTGCTTAACAAGGTGTTTTATCAATATTTGTGTTCTCTGAGTTTGAACCCATGATCTTTTGTGCTGCTAATGCAATGCTCTACCACTGAGCTATACATTACCTTTACATTTACATTCCCTTACACTACCTTTAGTCTTTTTTGTCATATCGAGGACATGTGCTTCTGTCTGTCTGTCTGTCATATCAAGGACAGATGCTTTTGTCAGTATGTCTGTCTGTCTGTCTGTCATATCGAGGACAGGGGCTTTTGTCTTCCTGCCCGTCTGTCTATTATATCATGTGCAGTGGCTTCTGTCTGTCTGTCTGTCTGTCTGTCTGTCTGTCTGTTTATCATATCAAGGGCAGGTGTTTTTATCTGTTTGTCTGTCTGTCTGTCTGTATGTCTGTTTATCATATCAAGGTCAGGTGCTTTTATCTATCTGTCTGCCTGCATGTCTGTCATATCGAGTGTAGTGGCTTTTTTACTGTATGTCTGTCTGTCTGTTTGTCTGTTTATCATATCAAGGGCAGTAGCTTTTATCTGTCTGTCTGTTTGTCTGTCTGTCTGTCTATCATATCAAGGGCAGTAGCTTTTATCTGTCTGTCTGTCTGTCTGTCTGTCTGACTATCATATCAAGGTCAGGTGTTTTTGTCTGTCTGTCTGTCTGTTGGTCGGTCTGTCGGTCGGTCTGTCTGTTTATCATATCAAGGTCAGGTGATTTTATTTATCTGTCTGCCTGCCTGTCTGTCATATCGAGTGTAGTGGCTTTTTACTGTCTGTCTGTTTGTTTGTCTGTTTATCATATCAAGGGCAGTAGCTTTGTCTGTCTGTCTGTCTGTCTGTCTGTCTATCTGTCTGACTATCTATCATATCGAAGGCATTAGCTTCTGTCTGTCTGTCTGTCTGTCTGTCTGTCTGACTATCATATCAAGGGCAGGTGTTTTTATCTATCTGTCTGCCTGCATGTCTGTCATATTGAGTGTAGTGGCTTTTTTACTGTCTGTCTGTCTATCTGTCTGTCTGTCTGTCTGTCTGTTTATCATATTAAGGGCAGTAGCTTTTGTCTGTCTGTCTGACTATCTGACTATCTATCATATCGAAGGCATTAGCTTTTGTCTGTTTGTCTGTCTGTCTGTTTACCTATCTGTCTGTTTATCATATCAAGGGCATGTAGCTTTTGTATGTCTGTCTGTCTGTTTATTATATCAAGGTCAGTAGCTTTTATCTGTCTGTCTGTCTGTCTGTCTGTCTGTCTGTCTGACTATCATATCAAGGTCAGGTGTTTTATATAAAATTTTGCATTAATTTTACACAATGGACTTCAAGAACACAGATGTTCCTATAGCGTAACTTTAAATTTATCTCCTCTGCTACTTTTTTCCCTTCATGTTCTCTCTTATTCTCACAGAGATAAATGAATTCCTCTCTTCACAAACTGACTGTGAATAATCCATTCTTCCTTTTACCAAAGATTGTAAATCTACCCACAATGCTGACGTATTTCTGCCGGCGTTCTGCTAGTTAAATTAATATGAGCTGAAAGGAAAATGATTAATGGCCAGTATCGTTTCTTAATATTCACATTAGCGTTATCATTCCAGTGGCTGTTATAATACTGTAGTTGTTATTGTCATCGTATTTATAAGACGGAAATCACTCTTCATCCTGATAAAATGCAATGTCATCGTAATGGCTGACACAGAGTTATGAATGGCTTTTTAACATCATCACACACATAAAAAAGTTTGATGCAGTAGACAAAAGATTTATGTACGAGATCATTAGTGTACGCATATTCCTCTGTGCAACCCACCTTTTCTCTCTTCCCCGCGAGTCTTTTGTCTTTCACCTCTTCCTTATTTTTTATGCTGTAGGCACATCTGCAGTACAATTCCATCAGTCTTAATATTGTGAATAAAATATTTAAGTCAGAATTACATTACTTTTATCAGAATATCACAATTAAGTGATCACAGGGTGAATATAAATCTTTTTTCTTTGCTTTGAGCAGATGTGGCTATTTTACCCCAGGTGCTGTGCACTACTTAAAATGAAATTATTGCAGTTTTTAAAGGAATATTGTAGATCCTTTCTCATTTTTGTCCTTTCTGTGTGTAAAGGGTAAAAAAACACAACTTCCTGATAATATTGTATTAATTGCAAAGCAGTGTATGTTTTTTCTGCGTACTCAATGTCATTTCACATTGATATTAGTATTAGAGATGCACCGATCGACTGGCCAGAATTGGACGATTTTACGGCTTGGAATGGGAATGTCGTGAGACTGATCTCAGAGACTGATCTCTCTCTCTCTCTCTCTCTCTCTCTCTCTCTCTCTCTCTCTCTCTCTCTCTCATATATATGCCTCTCTACAGCTGTCTGTCAGAACTGTCAGTCAGTTATTATTGATGCATCCATGCAGTTTCACCTGCTCCCACCGTCCTGATGTCCCTGCATCTGTCTCTTTCTCTCTCTTTCATAACCTCTCATCTCTGTTTGAACTCTTATGTGTCAGCAGGTTTCTTTAGGTGTGGGCCCTCTACGAGTGTGCCGACTCATGATAGAAGTGCACATACAGTACAGGGGTCACCTTCAAAGTGTGTCGCTCAGTCTTTCCCTTCATTTTACAAATTATTACTTTGATCACTGCTGTGGCAGTGCTGAGTTTCTCCCCGCAGGACATGGGAGCACTTCTGTGTGCCGACAAAGTATTTTGGAGTAGCTAAGGGAATAGGTAGATATTTTACTAATCTCATAATGTGGAGAAATGTGATGCATTAGCATCAGACCCTGTCATAGACAGTATAGCACGTACAGCATACAGTATAAGTAATGAATAATTGACGACGGGCTATTGAATTAGAATATAAATATATATAAAAAATGCACATTATTTATATATTTATTATAAATAATGCCCATCCAAGGTAGTAATGCGGCACGACGCGAAGCAGTTACATCGAGGGTGTGCATTATTTTCAAATATTCAAAGGACCTCAGTCAATTATTCCTCTTATACCACGGTTACCACAAACAATGCTCTGGTGCCTATTTTTAAGACACTTGACAAGTTAGGTGTGTGGTTGTCGAAAAATAATGCATACCCGTGAAACATTTCTCAACCAATCAGAATACAGCATTCAACAGACCCGTGATATAACATACATTATTACACATACGCTACTGTTTAAAGGGGAGGTTCAATGGTATTTCAAGCATTCTGACTTATTAAAGCTGCGGTCGGCAACTTATTTGATCATATTTTTTGATCATATTCACTGAAACCAACACTATGCTCCGATAGAACAACATAAATTAGACTGTTTAATATCACGTGCATCCGCCCGAAAGTTCATAGGTGTTTTGGTTTGAATGCAGCGTGATGGCGGAGAGAACATTCACTAACAAACTTCCGATTCCTCGGTTAACAACCAGAGCTAGGAAAACAACAAATGAAAAGAAGAAAACAAAGATAGAAAGCGACCGTGACCATAATAAAACTAGGATCAATATCGGACCGGCATTTGAAAGGTGGAGGAATCTACGAGATTTTAAAGGGTTCAAGCTGGATGCAGAGCTTACCACATTTCTTCTCAACAGGTAATTGTGCTTTATCAACCATTGATTGTGTTTCGGAGTGTTATGTAAGTAATCTAAGTGTTCTTGCTAAGTATGCGTTCACAATAATACTGGTGCACACGCGCTGACAAGAAAGAGCTCGTGGGAGGTTGCTCGGAGGTAGTGGGGGAGGGACATGAAATTGTAAACATTTGGAAACTGCTCAATCCTCCAGAGTTGCCGACGGCAGCTTTAACACAGTTTCCTCATGCTAAACGTAGGCAAAGTGTCAAAAAAGCAGTTGGGTGTGTTACAGAGTATTTCTGTGCCGAATGCACTCCGCCAGGGTTCGTACAAGTTTCGGAAAGTTTTTTTCGATTACAGGCCCAGCTGACGTTTCAGGGGGTTTCTATACGTATCACCTCTTTATATGGGCACTTCCCCCAGAAAACCCCGCCCACCCGTCAATCAGTGGGAGACGCTAGAACTTTTAAACATCATATCACGTGAGATAGCTTTGTTTCATTTCAAAACTCGACAATGGCACGAAAGACGAAATGTGTTTTTGGACGTAAGGAGAAGAAAGTCAGCCTTATAGAAACAATGGATATAGTTTATTATCTGGGGTAGCAGCGGAGTTTTGCGTGTGTGTTTGATGAGCTGGATTTCCCCAACCGGGTCATGAGTTGCACGCGGTAAGTAAGACTTCTGTCTTATGTTTGAAATAAGCGCGTGCATATTATATAAATGACACGAACATGTAGTGAATCATAAGTTAAACAGTGTTGTATAGAGACAGAGCGCCGTTATGCAAATTTGAAAACCACGCCCACCGGGGGGGAAATCAATCCAACCGTCTCCATTGTCTTTGTATTGCGAGAAGCCGCCTCCTTGTCATTTCTGGCTTATAACAAAAAACTGAATAATGCCTAAAAGCTGCTGTGTGACAATATGTACAGCTAACAAGCCAAAGAACCCAGAAATAAGTTTTTATAAGCTGTCGAGCCGCAAAACCCAGCCCTCAAGGAGAACAAAGTGGATCGCCGACCACGCCTCCCCCCAGTGGACGCAGTTCTACTAATAGAAGTACTATGAAAAGTTGCCTGTATCCATTTTTGTGTCTTTAAACGCTCGTTTTTTGGGGTCGACAGCTTATAAAAACTTATTTACAGATTAAACTTAAAAACAGAATAATACCTAAAAGCTGCTGTGTGACAAGGTGTACATCTAACACGCCAAAAAAATAAATAAATAATTTTTTATAAGCTGTCGACTTCAAAAAACGAGCGTCTAGACACAGAAATGGAAACAGGCAACTTTTCATAGTACTCCTATTAGTAAAACTGCGTCCAATAGGGGGAAACGTAATCGGCGATCCACTTTATTCTCCTTAAAGACTGGGTTTTACGGCTCGACAGCTTATAAAAACTTATTTCTGTGTTCTTTGGCTTGTTAGCTGTACATATTGTCCCAAAGCAGCTTTTAGGCATTATTCAGTTTTTTGTTATAAGCCAGAAATGACAAGGAGGCGGCCTTTTGCAATACAAAGTCAATGGAGACTGTTGGATTGCTTTCCCCCCCGGTGGGCGTGGTTTTCAGGTTGTGACGCGCTGAGCTCTGTCTCTATAGTGTTGCATGACTCGTACTCGCTCCTCCCGCTGTATAACTCCTCCTTCTTCCTTTTTTTGTACGTTATCGGAAAGATTCGGTAAAGCTAACCTTTCTTTTATAAATCTGATTAAACTAAAGACTCTCCGGAGATAAAAAGGATGTAATACTACTCTATAGGTACTCCAGATTAACATCAGAAATGCAGAAACAGCGTGTGTTACGTGAGCTTTAAATGTGAAGAGTTTGGTTCCAAAACGCAATAAATCCATTTTGACTAATTTCTGTAAAAACATGTTTTCTATACCAAGAAAGTGACAAGATAAAAAACATTTTCTGTTACAAACTTTCACATAGCATCTTTAGGTTATAAAAACATAAAAAAATTCAAATCCATAACTTAATTTTCAAAGATTTATTATAAAAACAAATTATTTTTTCCCACAAAATGCAATAAAAAGTTTTTTTTTCAAAATGCTATAAATCTATTAAATTAATATATAAATGTGCATTCATCTTTGCCATGTTATATTCATTTAGTTGACTAGTGGTACACACTGATTAAAAAAGAAACATTAATGGCATTAATCAAAACACTTACTTTGTGATATTAATAACACTGTTATTGCTGCAGTTATGCTTGGGACGTCGTCGCTGAACATTTTTCACAGCGATCAGCTGTAAAATGTTTTGTTCCTGCTCGATTACTTTGAGTAAAATAATGGAAAGTTTTTCATAAGATCCCCTGGGGTCAATGTGGTAGCATGACAGAAGCTTGATGCTGTCGGGAGAACAACGACTCCCAAGTGCCTCTCGTGTAAATTATTTGATTTTGATGGCTTACGTTTTTTTCCCATCAAAGAAAACCCCCACAGGTTTATCAATGCCATTAAAGTAATATTTTGTTTTTGTTTGTTTGTTGATCACGAAGTACAAGATGAGGAAAACTAGGATTCTGTGTACTCAACGCGCCACCATTGTTTGTTTACAATGCATGGAATGGTGCACTGTGATTTGTTGAGCGGATTCATTGCATTGCACAAAAAAAGAGGAGTGGCGTTTATTCCGTTATGGGAAAAAAGTGAGAAAAGATGACAGAATAACACGGCGGATATTGTATTTAGCATAACATTAAGAATTTAAAACTGATTTTGGCAGTAAACATTTTTTTTATTCCGTTTATCGCGTTTTGGAACCAAACTCTTCATGTATAGAGTCACTTAGGTTGAATTAACACTGCAGATCTTGATGCCCATTTCTGATTTGTTGACTATATCTGACTTTTTTGACGACCTGCTTACATCATCTTTCAAAAGCGTGGTATCTGATATCAGCATTTACACCAAACTCTTGGCAAAAGAATTAAGGGCTCATAATTGTTGTGCGTAGGTCCTACGGCAAAGGTTATGCGTCGGTTTTCATTTATACTTTTGCATCGTCGTCTACGTCGACGTGCAAACACACATGCAGACCGCTGGTAGGCAGTATCCATGCGTGTTACCACAGTAGCAGCGCAACCGTCAATGAAGAAGCAGCTTGGCCAGTTTAACTCACAAATGAAGAAGAAACAGCAACTAGAAGACCAGCAGTGATGGAAGTAAATAAATAGCGAGTAGTTAAATCACTCCTCAACTGGCCCATTTTTGTTCTCACCATTGCAAACGGAAATAGCAATGACGCAAGTTTTTTATCTGACGGGAGGGGTTTTAGTAGGCCAATCACAGTGCTTGCGGTCCACGTAGAACTGACGCGCTGTAAAAGATTTGCAGAGGTGCATGTCATGCTATGAAGAGCTACGCAGAGGATACGGATAACCTATGGCGTAGACCTTACGCACGACTATAAATTGGACTTTAAAGGTAGACATACCGACCCGGAACAGCTTAAAGGATTACTCCATTTTTACAAGAAAAATCCTGATAATTTACTCACCCCCATGTCATCCAAGATGTTTATGTCTTTTTTTGTTCAGTCGAAACAAAATAAAAAAAAATTTGTTGAGGAAAACAATCTTTTTCTCCATATATTGGACTTTAGTGGACCTCATTAGTTTAAATGCAGCTTCAAAGGACTCTAAACGATCCCAACCGATGCATAAGGGTCTTATCTAGCAAAATGATCGGCCAAAAATAAATACAATAAAAAAGATGTACTTTTAAACCACATCTTCTCCATGCAAGGGACAGAGACAAAACGATTATTCAAGATTATAGAGCTTTATTTCTGTAACAAGACATGAAACTTCAGCACTACTTTACTAAGTGGAGCCGTCATCCTCCATTGCACTGCTAAATGAGTTACATGATCACGGGGGTGTGTCCACCTGAGTTGATGTCATGTGCCAGCATCGCTTTTTCAATGACGCATAACCCATCTTGAGACGGTAATATCTGATCTGTCCGCTTACATTGCGAGCGCAAATGCATGTATCCGATGCATATCCAATTTATTTCCACATCAGATTTTTTCCTGCTTAGACGTCCGTGGGTCATTTCTGATTTGTGCCACTTGCAAGAAAAAAATTGGTAGTGTAAATGTGGCCCTTAATCTTTTTGAAATACTATAAACAAATGTCACCTTGGGAATTATGTTGTTACAAAAATCCCTAACCCAAAATAAATCAGAACTATGTTATATTTTAGCATCTTAACTCATTCACCCCCAGCCTTTTTGAGAAAAGTTGCCCACCTGCATTTTTGTGATTTTAACAAAATTTTCACAAAATTCCTTGCAGGAAAAATCATTTTCTATAAATATATAAACATACAAATGATATCAAATTAAAGAACACACCCTCTGCTTTCAAACAAACAATAAACAAACAAACAAACAAAATGGGGAAAAAACGTTTCATTATATTTACTTTTTCTACTTAATTTAACCACTGAAATATGGATATTTCTCTTCAAAAATACAACATTTTGAGCAAAAAGCTTAAAAAATTGCGTTTTTGTAAAGGAATTTATGTTAGAGATCAGACTCAGAATGACTATTAAACATAAAGGCAGTTAAAATAAACCATTAACTCTTTTTAACTTCCTTTTTTGATAAATTCGATTTGGATAAAATTTGGATAAAAGCGGTATTACACTTTCACTTTGAAATTCGTCCAAAAAGGCATATTTGTTAGTTAAATATGAACTCATAAATGACGAGATAACTCATCAATGGCGGTGAATGAGTTAATGTTGTAAACCCCGCTTACAAGCATAAGTAATGTTGTTTATTTTGATGTGAGAGCCTTGCCTGCTAGCACAGATTGAGCGCTAGAAAGGATGCTGTAAACGCTCCAGCCGAGAGCAAAATTAATTGCTGTAAGTTACCAACCAATGAACAAAGACGACCACTCAAAAAGTGACGTGAACCACACGACCCGTCTCTGATATCTGAGTAAAGAATGACAGGTAAACTGCCCTTAAACTTCTAATGTGTGACTGCCACCTCCAACCTCGTGTGATGAAGGAAATTTGCTTTACATCCCCAAGACTTTAATCTTTTATTTAAAGCAGCCTAATGCCTGTCTCCAAAATCCTTCCTCTTTCATGTTATCGCTGTAGCGGATGGATGAGTGCCAGAGGTTGAAGGACAGAGACCAAGAGGGCAACAGAGTCCAAACAGGTCCCTTTCTCACCAGCTGACTGATCCCAATTAATATGTAAAAAGCATTTCCCAGTTCAACTACAGATATTCCCCGAATCAAAGGCTTTCTTCTTCTTTGGAATGTTAATGTAGGAGAGAGAACAAAGGTGGCGGAGTTGCGGGTATTGAACTAATCCACTCGGTGGACGTTTCTTTTACGTTTTAATGGGTAAATGAATAGGAGCAATTGTGTTGCCAGACAGGCAATGAGGGATTGGAGACAGAATAGGTTTCTGTTCAGGAGGCTGAATGCAAACGCGTTCAAATTTGTCAGTGTTAATTAGACACACGCATGTGCGCCTTGTGTGTTTTTGGAGTCCTCCTGTGATAACTTCGACTTTTGATACTTTAATTAGATAGATTTGTTATCAATTTAAATGCACACACTAATTTCTCCAGACATTATTTTAAAAAAAGAACATCTACTATGTAAGTAAATCTCTTTTTTTTTCAAATTTGTGAAACTAAGTTTGTCACATATTCTTTATAAAAGTTGAAAGTCACACTGAAAGTTTGAAAGTACTCCTGTTCAATTTCTCATTAATGCAATGGTGTGGGGGATGTTTTCTTGGCACAATTTAGGCCCCTTTGTGCCAATCGGGCATTGTTAAAATGCCACGGCCTACCTGAGCATTGTTTCTGACCATGTCCATCCCTTTATGACCACCATGTACCCATCCTCTGATGGCTAGCAGGATAATGCACGATGTCACAAAGCTTGAATCATTTTAAATTGGTTTCTTGAACATGATAATGGGTTCACTGTACCAAAATGGCTCCCACAGTCACCAGATCTCAACCCAATAGAGCATCTTTGGGATGTGGTGGAACGGGAGCTTTGTGCCATGGATGTGCATCCCACCAAACTGCATCAACTGCAAGATACTATCCTATCAATATGGGCCAACATTTCTAAAGAATGCTTTCAGCACCTTGTTAAATCAATGCCACGTAGAATTAAAGCAGGTCTGAAGGCGAAAGGGGGTCAAACACAGTATTAGTATGGTGTTCCTAATAATCCTTAGTAAAAAAAACGTTAAAAGGGTGTGGTTGCTTTTGCCATCTTGTTGCATAGGCATATGTGGGTGATTCTCACGAAACCATTGAAACACCACAGCAAAGGATTTTAGCTTTAAAATTTGTAATATAGTAACATTAAAAAGCATCAGAATTAACACAATACTGTGTTCTACCTTGCACAATGTGTGATTTCAACATAAGAATTTATAATTGTAAATTGTATCTCATTTTCTGCTGAAATTCTCATTACCGCAATGTGTCCGGCTGTGTTTGAACATGCGTTATGTTGTAATTTAATCAAATTAACACAAAATATTAAGAAAAAAATAAATGGATGTTTTGCTAGACTACTTTAGATGACAGAAAAAATATTTACTGAATATTCATGTATAATAATAATGAAGAAAAATTAGGAAAATGATGTGTCCATGCCTGATGTTCTCATCCTCCGCAACACATTTTGAGAACAGTTTAAGCACACATACAGAATTTTAATAAAGTTTGATTTTGAGTGACCAAGCACATGGACCAGTTACTTCAAGATGGCTACCAGGTACGATCATTTTTTTACAGTTAATTTGAAATATTGTCTTGTCAGAATGCTTACACGACATTTTGATTCTCATTATTGCAACAGATGCTTATTAAATGTTAATTTAATTAATAGAAGCATAATACTTTGATTTTAAATGCATGTGCAGAATCTCCAAATTATGTTCTTTCAGGTTTGTCATGTCATTTTGAAAATATGTCAGTGTTGATGTTTTCTGACTGTTGCGGTAATGAGATTTTTTAGGACAATTTTTTTTAATTATGTTGCAAAAAGTGTTAAATGATAAGTAAAAGTTTTTAAATTAATGTTCCCATTTACTCCAGACTTTGTTTATCAATGTCTGGTGGGAAAAAAAGTAAATTTAAGATATTTTAACATTTTCATGCTTGACATTTTTAAAACCAAGTTTTCTTGAGAATCACCCATGTAGGAGTCTCCAGTAAACTGTTGAGCACAAATCTTAATAAAATGTGTTGCATGATTCATTTAAATACTATAAATTGTGTGTCCGAAAGAGCAACTCCCACAAATGCATATGCAGTCGCAACTGTGTCAATGCATTTCAACAATAATTATTTACTGCTTTTCAATTTTTAGTTTTCACTGGCACAAGTTGTTAGTACATTTGTCCGTAAATTTGACTTGTTTTACAGCCAAAAAAATACTATGGTGCAATGCAAGCTGCGAGCACATGTGTTTTGAAATGCATTCTCAATATTTGTTTGCTCACATTGCAAGTTTCTATGGTTTCTTTCAGCTAATGAAAACATTCTTGGTCAGTGAGTGAAACTTGGTTAAATATAGAAATATTACAAGCAGCACTCTTAAAAATAAAGGTTTTTAATAGTTGATGGCACAAAGGACACATTTTTGCAAAGAATTTTTTAATTCAAGGGCTCTTACATGAAGCATTCTTACCATTTTATAAACTTTAGCACCTTTATATGTAATAGTGAAGGTGATGTTTTTCCAATGTACTCCACTGAAGAGTGGTATTGAAAAACCACATCAACAGTAAGTGAGGGCGGGCTTGAATTTTAAAGAGGATGAGACTATTTAAACAGTTGTGTGGAGAACAGTCTGTGCCTCGGAGAGTGCCCAACACATTTTATTGCTCATAAATAGCTACACCCTGCGCAGATCATTAAAAAGCCGGAAGGCCGTGTCAAATTAAACCATAGCCCCATCCGCTTCAGGTGTGCGTTCAGATTACCCCATCAGCAGACCCTTTCATAGCTTTATACTGGACAAATGATAACCATAAAATGTAACCTGGTCATCAAACACTTGGCCCCGGCCATATATGAAGTTAATTCATCTTTGTCAGTACTAGCAAACTGTTTCCCACACCCCACAAGCTCCTGTCACTGCACCCACGATGATGAAAAACAACATTAATCCACTTCATTTTATGTTCTCCCAGTTTACCCAACAGCTTGATGTGATTTACAGAGCCGCGTCTTTACCGCATGTATGTTGAGCAATGAAATGGATAAGTTACGGCGTCATGCATCATTTCATCGCCTTTCGTTTGTTTCTGTTACCAGGAGGCACCTGTCTATGCAAAACTATCTGATGAATCATTTCTGGATCTTCCAATGAAAGTGGGCGTGACTCTGTCTTATCCTCCTAGCTGACATGATGTGATTGATGGCGTGAAACGCCCTATTAAACAACTGCTTGTTCAGTCCGACTCGCAGCTCTTCCGTGTGACAGCACAGGTAATAGATGTCCTCATTTGATGTGTGCCATAAACTCTTAAAACATGCGGCAGGTTGTGTTGGCATGTTCTGAGTGATTTATTAAAGTTGTATTCCAATAGTCAGTCAAAACTTAATGTGCAATGTAAATTACAGAGTTTGTGTGCTTACTGTTAATGCTTAGGGTCAGTGAGGTCGGCATAGTATGTATAAACGTGAATTAAATGCCCAGTTTTGCACACTTTTATACATAATTCATAAAACAGTGAAGTTGATTTTAGCAGCTTTTGTCATTTTAGCTAATGGATGGTTTAGTGAAAGAAGATGTTTCGATTTGTAGTTTCGTTCACTATATCTCATTATTTGGCACTTGTTTAGTAAACAGGCATCTCCAGTGATTTGTTTGATTTTGCCAGATCCCCCCTAAAACCATGTGTCTTTCTGTTTGCAACATGCATAACCATTGGTTCATACCAGCCGCGTTTAAGGGGTCAAAATCGTGTCTACCGAGTCTAGTTTGCCCCTTAATCATTTTGAGTTTACTTGCTTCATTCGGGGTAAAAGCCGTGCTTGAAATTCTAGTCATCGAGATATTCACATGGAAATTCGCGTCATGGGAGGGGCTTCGGCGACTCTGCTCACTTTCTGTATCATGTCACTACTAGAGCAAGCTCCTGATTGGTTAACATGGCGCGTTTTTTTTCATTTTTCAACTCACGCGTTTGTCACGGCAACGCTCAATTCGCGCCATTCACTCAAACTAGACGCGTGAATGAGGCGGAAGCGTCTACAGTGCCACAATATACGCCTCATTCGCGCATGCATAGAGTACATAAATCTTCGTTAATACGTTCAGTTTAATGTAGTACATAGTTTTGTTACGTTTTTAAAAGTATCTCAAGTATTAATATGTATATTTATAAAGTAATGCGTTACTTCAGAAAAGTTATATTATTACGTAATGCACGTTACTTGTAATGCATTACCCCAACACTGTTCATGTTTTCCTTTGTCTTTGAAGTGTTCAAATGTGTTCGTGCATATGTAGAAAATCTTAAAGTCGCAAAGATTAAAGTGATAAACCCAAAGACCCAAATGCCTTCCTAAAACATCTTATTGAAACCTGCCCCCACATTTTTTAGCAACATCATACAATCCCTTTAATCAATTGTTTTAGGGGATAACCACTAAGGGGCGGTTTCCCGGACCGGCATTAGACTAGTCCTAGACTAAAATAAATGTATGAGCTGTCCAAACTGAAAACAACTTGCACTGACATATCTTAAAATACATCAGTGCCCTTTTTTTTTCAGAATGCACACAAGTAATGTTTTTTGTAAGACATTTTTGTTAAAGGGATAGTTTGGCCAAAAACGATATTAAACCCATGATTTACTCACCCTGAATTTACTCATCTTGAATGCGGACGCGACTAAGATGGCAGCATTACCGAATGCTAGTTATTTTCATTTATAAAGTTTTAAATGTGGATATTTCTACAACAAAACAGCGCAGATTACCATCAGAAGGACTTTGTTTATCATCGTGGAGCTGTTTGGATGTATTTTGTGAAGGATGGATGCACATTTTTTGGATTTGAAGGACATGGACCCTAAAATAACTGAAAACTGTTTGTCTGTAAAATGATGGACAGGTGCAATTTGGACGGCTTCGGGGTGAGTAAATCATGGGTTTAACATAATTTTTTTGGCCGAACTATCCTTTTAAAACCATTTGTAATTCCTTTAAACCAAGGACTAGTCCTGGTTTATGCTAATACCCGTCCAGGAATCCACCCCTAAGACTATACCAAGTCTTGCTTTATATGCAATGCATTTGCAACAAAGCCCTTAATTTTAGGTTCACTTCTTTTTTAGTTATACTAAGTGAAACAGACTTTAATTTAGGCACTTTGCTCGCTGTGGTGTCTCGCTTAACTTTTCTCATTTATTTATACCTGAACTGGAGACTCATTGTTTGTACATAAGGTTAAACTGCTTGGAAAAAGTTTTTAGTTGTTTATTTATATTTTTGAAAGCGGCATAATTAAATTAGAACAACAAAAAGATGTCATTGATGATTCTGTGAGACGAATGGTCCAGCCAAGAGAGCGTCACTATTTTCTTTCTCCTACAGAATCTTGTGGATGTTATACAGTATCCCAGGATATGGAGATGTGGCCGGGTGCCAGTGAAGGCCTTTGAAATAATGGATCAATTTCCGCTCTCTAATGACTATGATGGTCAGTATTTATTAAGTCAATGCAAGACCTCGAATAACCCTAATACAGAAAAAAATGTAAAAAGAAATGAAAATATTCTCTGTTATTGATAATCGTTTTTTTTCATTCGGTGATTTATTCCTGAGCTGTCAAAACTCTTTCAGTTCTCAACGCCTACTCTTAACTGAGAAAGAGACTTGGCATTCACACCAGATGTGAATGAAGCTAATAAATTGCGCTATTCGCGTGTAGTTGAATGTTTAAACATTTTGAGTTAACTCGCTTTATTCGTGCATAAAATTTGCGTAATTTGCACATGAAATTCAGACGAAGCAAGATACTTTTTATTCCTACTAGCACAAAGATGTGTTGTATAGCTCCAGGTGTCCGTATACAGCGACAATGATTTTGTCCTCCATTGTTGTTTCATATTTTTTCCTCAGCTCACTATGTCGTAATCACATCACTACTAGTCCAAGTTCCTGATTGGTTAAAGAGGCGCAAAAATCCAGCAAAGTTTGAATTTTTCAACTCACGATTTACGCATCAAACACCCGAAAAGCTACATTTGCACTCCAAGATGTCTTTCACGTCTTTGCATTGACTTAACATGTAAATCACTTGCGCTTAACACTTCATTCACGTCTGGTGTAAATGCACAGAGAGAGAGAGAGAGAGATGTGTAATAACTACTTAGTTTATATGTCTGATAATTTTATGTTTCATATGTCGTTCAAGTCACACTTTTAATTATTAATTTATGATTGTTTCCGAGTGGAAGCTTTTAGTTGTAACGCCATTAAAAAGACTTCTAAAATGACTTCTAACAGATGTACTCTTTAAACTTGTGTGTCACAAAGTATCAAACTCCAATATCACATCAAAGGATGGGCCCATAGCCATTCACAGATGTCTGGGTTATCCAGTGACCCCAAAAGCGATCCTGAGGACAACTCACAGATCCATCAACACTTTGATGTGCTCGTCTATCAAAACCGGAGCTGTTATGAAAGGAAAGTCGCATAAGATCTGATGACTTCCCCAGAATAACCCGATCTTGAGGAATGAGGAAAACAGAAAAAGGAAGATAATGCGGAAGTGAATGTTCAATGTGACTCATTATCATCATTATTACTGGGATTGGGGTCAACGTCTGGGTGATAGGCACTTGAACAGGTTGATGTTCTGCGCTCTCGTCTGAAATCGATACGAGCTCTTGTCCTCCCAATTGCACAAATGACTTGGATAAAGACAACTTGTAGACCCCTCCATCTCGAAACTGCCAGAAGCAAAAAGAGCAGCATTCTCCAGAATCATGATTGCTTCCCTTGTGGCGATTATTATCTGATGTTGGACAAAGGTAACAATCAAACTCCCATGTCCACATGCACTGGAGAAATTGCGTACACATTCGTAAACACACTCTTACTGTACACCCCGCCGGCTTTTGCCGTGTGCACTAAGACACACATTATATACCTTGCTTTGCCATTGCACTTGATTGCAGTAATGTTCATGTGTGTTTTTATTATGTATTGATGATAATATCATGCTCGGTCACAGTTAGCTTCAGGGAATCTTGCAGTAACTTGGTCCAGCCGGAAGTATTGGATATGGGCTATTAATTAAAGATATTGGTTTACCCATTAAGCTCATTTAAAAAGATGTCTGTAGTAGAGGTCTTCACGGGTCCACTTGAATCCTAAAACCTGAGGTCCACCCCAAGACCTGAGTGCATTCGGATCTAAAAGTTTCAAGTGTGCCTTAGACACGGGTCGGGTATTAGCAGCCTTGGGTAATTTAAAATTAATGTGTTTTTGTCGAACGGACCTGAGAAAACCCAAACTTGTGTGCATCGAGTCCTTATACAACCCCTTATCTGTTTGCCGTGAGCGATTGTGGCTGCTGATAGGTACATTTTTATTGAGCTGTCAATCAGTTTTGAATGCACACTGTAGGTGGGTACCTTGGTGTCATTGTAAAATAACAAATAAATGGAGCAGCTGGCCAAATTGGTTGCAAGGCCACCAGAGATTCTTGCTGTCTGACTTGTGCATGCGGGGCTACAGACTCCCTCCTGAAAAATCCAGCATAAGCTGGTAGCTGGTTTTAGCTAGTTTAAGGTGGCACTAGCTGGTTAAAGCTTGTCCTCCCAGCTTGGCAAAGCTGATCATGTTGGTGGCTAGACCAAAAGTGACCAAAACACAGCTAGACCAGCAAAACCAGCTTGCTACACCAACAAAACGAGCTAAAACCAAGCTGGGAGACCAGCTGGAGCCGGCTCACCAGCTTGTGCTGGTCTTGGCTGGATTTTTCGGTAGGGCTGCACACACTTCAGTGCCGTTTACATTCGGGTACAGCCGGGTTAAAAAAAAAGATTGCCACTGAGTTGGGTCGGATTTCGTTCTAATTTTCGGGTTTGTCTCGGGTCAGGTCTTTATATAAATGGCGTTGTGACTTATTTACAGTGTTGGGGCTAGTTACTCAAAAAAGTAATATATTACGTATTACATATTACTCTCAAAAATAGTAATGCCTTACTTTACTTTATTATCCCTGGAGAAAGTAACTAGTTACATTACTAGTTATATTACTAGTTACATTTGTTTTCTGGACAAGAATGTTTATTTGGGCAAGCCACGGCCAAGAAAATATCCAAACACAAAACCCCCCAAATCAATAAAAAGTTACAATTTTATTAGATTAAATTTGACAACAATTTACTCATTCAAAATACAGGGATGACAACAGGTTGCAATTCATTTTAGATGGACACCTTTAAATGGACAGCTGATGAAAGAATGACGGTTAACAATAAATTATTTCCTGATAAAGACTTTCAAGAGTTCTGTATTCTTAGCAGGGGGATACCATGATGTTAGTGCACATTATTTACCCACCCACTATAGACGGGTTGCAAGTTTACAAACATTACAGGGTGCGCGCGCAGCCAGGAGGCAGAAAGCCTGAGTGGTGAGCTGATCCGCTACTGCAACAACCATAATTATTGAAGCGTTCTTTATTGTTTGTATATAAATAAAACTTGATTTTAGTAGGATCTGTTTTTCTGTCTTTATTTTTGCAGTGTTACTGTGATACATGTATGAATTATAATGTTAGGCTAGTAACGTAATAGTCGAATCTACTGGTATGCTAACATCAGGCACCCAGCACTGACTCTGTTGGTACTATTTTCCACGCAACAACTCCTTGGCATTTTGACTTACAGACACCGCTACAAGCATACAAAACAATGCACGTCTCTTCTTTGTGCCTCTCGGTTGCGCGCGCAACCAGTTAATGACGTCGCCGTGCAACCCGTCTATACACAGCAATGCACAGCAAATTCATCCAACACCCAAACATATAAATATATAAATTTAACACCGCAAAGTAATAAATACACAATCAATTCAATAAATATAATTAATATCACTCAAGCTAAAGACACAGCCTTCGTCAATTACGGTAAAATTGATATACAAAATTGATGGAATAAACAACCTGCACGCAACCCCTGTTTACATACAAACAAACAATGAAATGAGCGCCGGGAGACCGTGGCGTAACCTCACATTCATCAAGGTCTCCACGGCAAGAAAACCCACCGTAAATACACCACCTTTTAATACAACATAAAAATTACTGCTGGCTTCCTTACCCGCTACCGGACATGGGGCACAGCGTTCGGGGAAACATTAAAGAGTGTGCACTTCACCGTCAAGTTATTTTCTTGTCAACTAGCGAACCTTCCTCTGAAAAAGAGGTTGCCGTTGTTGACGCTTCCATTTTCCCTATCTGTCTTTGAGTGTGCCGCTCTGTGCTGCTGGCTGCCAGGTGTCGACCAATCGGTGATGGTAAATGATACCTCGTGCCAAACTTATACCAATAACTGTTCCATTCACGCCCTCCTCCCTTTTGTTCTCTGTGTTGTGTGCCTTGTGTGATGAAGGTGTTACTGGCGAATGTAACGCAAGTAACTAGCTCGGGAAAACTGTAATAATATTACCATTTTCAGACAGGTAATGCGTTACACTACTAGTTACTGACAAAAGTAATATTAACTCGTTACACCCAACACTGCTTATTGATGTTATAGATATTACAATTTTTATGTTATAGAAATTCTTAATCTTCTCTCTGTTACCCTCATAAAAAGCTATCGTATGCTTTAAGAAGACTTAAGAAGACTTTTTCTAACATCTCTTTTGTATTTCCCCAGGGAAATAAAATTTTATGGGTGTGAAACAATGAGGGTGAGGGATTTATGACGTCTGTTTGTTTTAATTTTTTGGTGAACCTTTAAGTACCTTTAAGGTCATGGGTCATTCACAAAGTAATGGACCAAAGATATAGATGCTCCTTAAAATTAGATTTGTATTGACAGTAAAGCTTTATGGATGAGAAATCTATCACTTGAAAATGCTTATAAAAAGGTTATTAAAGAAATCTTGGTAATGCTTTACAATAAAGTTGTATTTGTTAACATTATTGCATTAGCTAACATGAACTAACAATAAACAATACTACCTGTACAGCATTTACTAATACAGTTTTAAAATCAACTGTAACTGTTAAATTAGTTAATGCACAACATGAACAACTGTATTGGCATTAACTAACTAATGTAAACAAATGCATCCTTATTGAAAAGTATAAACAAAATATTACGTATATTTCAGTATGCATGGTGAAATGTGAGATAATTATTGTTTTTACATGCTTTAAATAAATGCATCTAATAAAGTAAAAGTGAATTCGAAGGGTCTCACACAAAAGCTATAGTAGATTTTTCTAAATTTTTGCCATGCACACAGATGACGTTTTTCCTCCGAGACAACACTCACAGTAATATTTTGCTGTATATTTTAGACACTTGATGACCTCATCCGTTCTCTTTCCCTTTATTTATTCAGTACCAGAATTTAATTTAAAACTCATTACTACCGGTAAATGAGAACGGCGTGACCGTTTCACCAGTAATAAAAGAAATGAGAAAGTGAAGCGAGAGAAAATGCCCGTGCGGATTACTATTGGCAATGTAAACATGCATAAATAAATCTGCATTTGCTAAATGTCTCACAGCCATACAAAATATTCATGTAAATTATAGACATTTATAAGCGTACATATTTAAATAACATTAGTTGAACGTTTAAAGTGTGATGCGGCAAGGGTCATTGTTGCACTTTATCATTATTTTTGCATTTGCATCCTCGTCGTTTTTGTCTTTCTCTTTCAAACACCAGTCTACCCATTTTTAGCATATTTTTTACGTTTTAAGTTAAGAAAAATGAAGCAAAATACTGAGCGGGGAATGCATTTTTGTTTCGCAGTTAGGTCAGTTATTTCCATGTGATGCATAGTCCTGCCAACTATATTTGTATTGTTGCACTGTGCATGGCTCCTTATTAATATAAGGCTACAATTGCCACTAACATCATTACACAGGCCACGTGTTAGTATTGACCTAAAAATGCTTCTTCAGCAGTTTTTCTGATCACGTTTTCATGAAGTGTGCATCACTGTGTTTATGACGAGCCTTTTAGGGCTGTTATTGCCAGGACATTAAACTTTATGTGCTTTAGGGTAGCTGAGGTGAGGAGCTGAACAGGAAAATAAGAAAAATAGTTGATGATTTATTGCATGCATTATTCATTCTTAATGAAATGGCCATAACGTAAACATTCATATCCTTTAGTTGAAAGTAAAACTTTCCTGCATTCCTGTATAAGACACAGAGAATGTAATGGTGTTCAGCAAACATATGACAGATGATACCTGAACCTGATCATACACTGGACAGATAATGAAGCATATAACATCCACAGAAGTCAATGACAATATCTTCTATATGAAGAACTTATTTCATTTTGTCATTTGTCTTTGTCCTGATTGGATCATTTTATCTTTACGTCCTCAAGGGGTGAGTAAGGCTCTTGCTGATATGGAGAGGAGGTATTGTTAAGGCATCAGTCGAGACATTAATATTGACCTTTGCTGTAATACACCTTTAGGTATAATTAGCAGCAATTATCTGATCTTTTGCACACACACACACACACACACACACACACACACTGTCTGCGGTAGAGAAAACAGATGGTAAATATTAGCCATTATTTCTAACCGAAGACGATGTAAGCGTTTTATCCAAACAATAATGGCAAGGAAAGCCTCTTATACTTACTGTAGAAGATGCAATGTATAAGTGTTTCTTGGAGGTAATAGTAAAATTTTTTTAAATCAAAAGAGATGTAGGAGTGCTATCCAGACATTTTTGGCAAGGAAAGTCTCTCATACTGTCAGACATGCATTCTGGGAAGTTTACAGCCCAGTCTCACGAAATTTCGTTATATAGTCACGTATTTTTTTGATTCTTTTTTCGTGCTATTATCACGAAATTTCGTGTTTTTTCGTGATCGTATAACGAATTCCTGTTTTCGTGTGATTATCACATATTGGTTACTTGACTGTTTTGTCCTATTTTCTTACCATTGTCGCTTCGGTTTAGGGTTAGATTTACATAAAATGACATCCCTAACCAAACCCAACTCTTACCCTAACGCCAGGCGACATATAAAAAAAATCAGAAAAAATAGTATAGATCAATATATAAAATGACATTTTAATGCAAGCACCAAATCTAACCCTAAACCAAAGCGACAATGGTTTAAAAATAGGACAAAACAGTCGAGTAACCAATACGTGATAATCACACGAAAACAGGAATTCGTTATACGATCACGAAAAAACACGACATTTCGTAATAATAGCACGAAAAAAGAATAAAAAAAATACGTGACTATATCACGAAACTTTGTGAGACTGGGTAGCAAGTTTAATACATACAGTATCATTTTTAAATAATTATTATGTTACTTACTTGTTTCAGGTGACCTGGAAATGCGAACAAACTGTTTCCATTACCATTTTGCGAAATTGATGTGTTTCCATTGACTGTAATTTCAATTCACAAAGTCAATTTGCACAATTTGAAGGGTAATGAAAACGCAGCTACTGGCTACAAAACCATTCTCCGAAACTCTGCTATAGTCAGACCCTCAGGCTGCTTACTTTTTATTTAGCAGACACTTTTATCCAAACAAACTCACAGTGCATTTAGGATCAGCATTTGATTGGCCTAGCGTTTTCAGCTGCATTTAAAAGCTTTAATTAAATGCTACAATTGAGATCACCTAAAGTCATCTCTTAAAGGGCAAAACACCTGATAATTTTTTTCCAGGACGTTCTTGCGACCCAGTACCGGGTCATGGACAAGTTGTCACCGGGTCGCAACCCAGTGGTTGGGGACATCTGTCATAGAATAACCTTTTCTGTCTACAGTAAATGGTTCTTTAAAGCACCTTTAACATCTCAAGAACCCTTCTGTTTCACAAAATGTTCTTTAATAACCAGTTACATGACAAAGATCATGGTTGATCCCAGCGAATGTAGCTGATCTATTGTTTACTTATTTAATGTAAACAATTTTACTTAAAACAACAAACAATACATCATTAAAAAGGTCTAAGGCTCCAGCATTTGTATTTTACCATTATTTTATTAAGAAAATCTTATAGTGACAGTAATGCTTTGATTTGTGTCACGAGTTATGAAAAGGAAAATCGGAGTTCATACCTGTAAAATGAAATATGACCCTCAGTCGCATTCAGTGAAAAAATATAATGCCTGGTCGTCGTGAAAGCACTTCACAAAACATATATTTATTTATTATATATATATAATATTTAACATATATAATTATATATAACATATATAATATTTATTAAAATTTATTAAAAAAGGTTTCTTTAGATTTTAAAAATGTATAAAAGAAATGGTTCTCTAAAGAACCTTTGACTAAATGTTTTTTGAGAACCAAAAATGGTTCTTCTATGGCATTGCTGTGAAGAACCTTTTAAGCACCTTTATGTTTAAGAGTGCATTTTATGCTGTGCGTACACTGTCAGAAAATAATGGTGAAAAATGATCCTTAGCCATCCCTGGGGTACCCTTTTAAAAAGTACACCCATGTACCTAAAGATTTTAAATTATTACCTCAAATGTACATAATGGTACCACATCTGTACCTAAATAATACATATTAGGATCTTATAAAAGGGTACTACCCCAGTAACACATAGGGACATTTAAAAAAAAAAATCTGACAGTGTAGTGCAAGCCACAACACCCGTCAACCTCAATTCCTTTTGATAATCTCCATGTTTTTAATACAAATTCATCATTAAATTAATCATTAAGTAGTCCCACACTCTCGACTTGCGCTGTCACCTTTATTATACTACATTGAAGAAGAAAAGATATATTCAGAAAAAGTGAAGGCTGGTCTGTTAGGACAAGAGTGGACTTGTATGAATTAAACAGATAAAAGTCTTGATGTTATTTTATTATTAATGGTATTCTTAAAATGTATATTTTACACACTGTGATGAAAATATAATCTGACATAATAGAATTGAAAATAAAACAAACATAATAGTTTATTTGCAACGTTGAAGGTCGGTCATATGACTGCTGGGATCATTCAATATCAAGCTTCGATATCAGATTAAATTGACCTTTTATAGTATATGCAATTATAGTGTAATTTTAAATGTGAACTACATGTAAACATGCTAGGATTTAAATTAATAAAAACACACATGCAAAATACATAGACCTACAACTTTTAAGATGTTAAAAATAAGTCGCATTGATTTACAATGAATAATAAATATACTTTTTCAAACATTGTTTTGACATTAATTTAACATCAATTTGACATCTTATTTCCTGACATCAAATCAACATCAATTTAATGTCAATGATATTGACCTGAGATATAGGAATCACAAAAAACATGTCAGATTGATACCTTTGTTGGGCCTCTTTACAACCTCAAGGAAATAATTACAAAATATAATGAAAATATGCATATTCATGCACGTCATACATGGTGGTCAAAATCTTGACTATTTCTTGATGTCAAATTGACGTCAAGGTGCCCGCTGGGTATACAGTAGATGTATACTTGACAGGTGTTAGTAAGCTTAGGGAAGATTTGCCTCAGGTGTCATGTCAATCAAACTTAAGTCCCACTGAAGCAAATTAACTTTTTTTGATTTATCTTCTTCTCCTTTGTTTCAAGATGGATTCAAATATCAGAAATACCAATATCCAGTTTCATTAATAAATGAGAGGGAGGCCATTAGAAAACAATGAACTGAAAAGGGCTATGAGCAGGGAGGGACACAATCTCTCTCTCTCTATCTATCTCTCTCTCTCTCTCTCTCCTCTTTGTGAGCTTTTTATAATCTCTGAAGTTGGTTGGATGTCAGAATGTCCACACCATGTGATCCATTTTGCAAAAAGAGAGAAAAATTTGGCTACAATATCGCCAAATTAGAAGATCAAGAATGCCAAGAAACAGTTTGCCAGGTTTAAGCCTAACTTTATCCCAACTTTTACCTTCACTATAGCTAGACTATTATAAAACCTTAAGCTGCTTTTCTTGCTTTCTTTTTGGTTTTAATGTGCTCATATTGAGTTTGTATTGAAATCAACTTTTTATAGCAAATTTTGGTACTTTGGTTTGTGCACATGCTGAGATCTCTTATGAAACTGTACACACAACCCAAGTGACTTAAGCAAAAGAAATGAGAAAACCCCGAAGAACGGAAAAATGAGAGTGTTGTGAGTGTCACGGTTTAAAGACCTCACCCCGGGTGAGCTGGAAGGTCATATCTCTGGGGCTTTTTTACATTTTTAAACCATATTTGAGAATTGTAGGGATTAAAGTCTAATGAAATTTCCACTGTTCGTGTACAGAACTGGTTCTATTTTATGGGATGCAAGACTCGCCATGCATATTAACATTTACATTTAGATTTATGCATGTTGCAGAAGCTAAAGTGCATCCAGGCTGCACATTTTATCAGCGCATGAGCTCCCTGGGAATTGAATCGATGACCTTTGCGCTGCTAATGCATTGCTCTACCAGTCAGTGGTACTGAAACGACAGGTAAAAATGCCTACAGATATTTATGCAATGTGTATTATCAATACTATGCATTTTAAGTATATGCATTATGAAAATGCATTCAACTGTAGTATGTATAAAGGAAATGTCATGCATAACATTACTATGTTATACTATGTTTTGGAGTGTCAGTATCAGGGCAGCACAAGTTGATTACCCCTCCTCCTCCTCCTCCTCCTGAAGATGTTTTCAGCAGCTCAAGAGCTGTAGTTTCATCTGGATGAAGGCAGCTGTCTGTCTCTCTCAGAGGGCCATGATGCAGATTAAGGATGGATTAGTGGCTCTGGGCCGTGTTGCATGTGTTGTAATTGCAGGGATGATAGTGGCCAGGCACCAGACGCGCGGCCCTGCATGTTCAAAAGGGCCCTTGTGTCTCCAGAGTTCAGCTTTTTGAGCACCTCACAAATTAAATCGCCCTTTCTCGGGCTCCATGCAGCTTAGCTGCCACTGATTGCTTGAAGCTTCTTTTAAAGATATAAAAAGGACACTTTAGACTCTGAATCCTGATTGGATGAGCCATGTTTAAAGTTGACAATATGTACTGCACCTCTGAACAATGAGTTGGGGCCTTATTTATAAAATGCTGCATAGAAACCAGCCTAAATTTGATCTCACGGTTATTTCTCAAAAGTGCCTATGTGTGATTTATAAAACGAACATGCGCACAGAAAAGGCATCTGAAATCTATAAATCACAAACGATCTTAAAATTGTGCGTAGCTAAATAGTTTCAAATCTCCACATTTAAACAATGTCTAATTAATGTCATTAACATATAAAAAGGCACCTGTCAATGTTTAAATCCTTTTCGAGCAGCAAGAATGGCTTATATTTCCAAAAAGTTGCAGCAATCAGACAAGCAAAATTGCATACGTCTGACCCTGACTTGGCGCTAAGCACTTTTTCACGTCAAAAACGTATGGCCTTTGCCATGAATTTTTGCATACGCATGCTTTACAAATGAGGCCACTGGTCTAAAACCCTTACCTTATGACTGCACTTCATAAGGATCTTTATTGTATGTATACATATATTTACCAACCATTGTTTGCACTTCTGGTTAGATGCTAACTGCATTGGATTGTCTCTGTACTTGTACTCTGCACAACGACAATAAAGTTGAATCTAATACCCAAACTGAAATCATGAAACACATGACATGATGGTAAATTGTCCTTTATGCCAATGGGTGGTATGCACGTGAGGTTTGCCTTGATGTTGAGAGAGGTGTGATAGCTGTATCTCAGACGCGTAAAAGCTGTAAATTTGTGACACATCATCACAGCTGTAAATTTTGGGACACATCATCAGTAGTGTTCCTTTGAATCAGGGGGGTGTTTCAGCCTTTCAACACTAGACACAATCATCAAGGGTGGCCAGCTACAGGGTGATCAAACCTGAGCTTGTGTCCCATGCCCAATCATGAGAACTGCCTGGCTATTTAAATGGCACAGCCATTGCAAGGCAACTATGCAAGGCAGGGGGCATCCTTTTCCCTGATTCAAGCCTAGAGCTGAATGCATACTTTGTTCACCCTCCTCCTGGAGGGTTGTAACCTGGGTTCGCAAGTGGGGTATGGGATGGGGGGATTTTAGTGAGTTGGTCTGTTGATGCTCTTTGAACCCAACAAGTGTCCTTCCGCTTAATCCATCCTATGAACTGGTTGCTTCTTTCAGCTGCTTCAGAGACTGATCTAATTGTCTGTCGCAGAGCTTGTCTATGGATGCCTAGGTCTTTCAGAAATCTGATGCATCCCACTTCAAACTTTAGCTTTCCATCCTCATTATTGAGAGTCTGCTGCCAGTTATATGTAGCGCAGTGTCTTGCATTCTGTTGAACTCTCCCATGGGATTGTGAGCTCTATTATTTAAACATACTTCAACGAAGTGGACCAGAGTAGCAAGTCTGGTTTAAGTGTGCTAAATGCAATCTCAGGTGGAAAGATTAGTTGCATCTTCCCATCCTGAGCCATGGCTAGTTGTCCAGATTCTGATTTGGTAGGGGGATAATTGGGTTTTTCCTTTCCCTCTTGGATAAAGATTGGGGCCGTGATGGAATTGGTCACTCTCAGGGGCAAGGAGTTGTTGGAATTCCTCTTGGTCTCAAGAGCTGCTATCTGACTTTTCAGGACCTGGTTGTGCCTCCAGGTGTAGTGGCCTTGTGTAAGGCTGGTCTTACAACCAGTCAAGATATGTTTGAGAGTCGCTAGAGTTGGGCAGAGGGCACAGGTTGGATCCTCGCCAAACCAGACAAACGATGGGAGAACATCATAGGTGGCACTGATGATAAAGCTGATGTTGCTTGCCTTTATTTCCCAGAGCTCTCTACAACCGAGTCTTCTCCTCTCCAGTCCTTCCCACCTCATCCATTGTCCCTGCTTGACAAGAGAGACAGCATTTGCACTTCTTTCCGCCTCCTCCTGATGGTGCACCTCTCCGACTACCATTTTTCTCCTCTCTGATGTTGAGGCCTTATGCCAAGTTGGTTTACTTGCTGTAAGGCCAAACCATCCTATTCCCAACTCGACGTGCCCTACAATGTCACTGTGCCTCAGGGCTGACGTAGCTTGCTGCCATTAAAACTGCACACCTATATGACTTGTGTGGTAAGCATGCATGAGCCAAAGTTTTTTGGTAGAATATTTCTGATTATTATTCTCTGAAAAAAGCTTCTCATTTCTATACCTATTTGTGTGGCTCATTATTTAAAATGACGCAAAGAGGAGCTCCTATCAGTTTGGTAATTACCATGTTTAAATGAGTAAGAGGATTAGAGTTGATCCGGACAATGACGCAGTTTCAAGAAAAAGGGTTACACTGGGTTTTCATTGCAATTGGAATATTTCTCCCTTTAAATAAATTG
Organism: Misgurnus anguillicaudatus; assembly: GCF_027580225.2. Lineage (NCBI taxonomy): Eukaryota > Metazoa > Chordata > Actinopteri > Cypriniformes > Cobitidae > Misgurnus > Misgurnus anguillicaudatus. The sequence goes on along the minus strand of NC_073351.2, from coordinate 34,907,169 downwards.
CATGGTCTATTTAAAAGAAAATGGGATAGCAAACAAGTTTTCTAGTCATTTCTTTGTTTTTGACAAGTAAAAAACAACAAATGGGTTTTAGTACTTCCAAAGGCCACTCGAAAACAACACAAGGACTTGCAAAGTGAAGATCTGAGCATATGTTTTCACGACGATGATGTAGTGAAAAATAGAAAAGTTTTTCCTTTGTGTTTATTAAACATTTCATGTACACACTAGTGATGCATGGGTCGTATAAAAATACACTGGCCCCGCGGGTATAGAAATTGGGGCGGGTATAGAAATTGTCACTTTATTTGCGGGGCAGATTGGAAAGGGTCATTAAAAACAAAATATAAAGCCCATGTATGTTGCGTGCAATTCACTATATCTTATATTAAATATTTTGGAATATATATTTACATATTTTATTAGGTTCTTTGATAAGGTTACAATATGTAGGCCAATGTAGTAATGTACCTTGCGTGATCAAAGAAAAAGAAGGTCAAGCTAATGTAGAGATATTTATAGTTCTTCTATACAGATGAATACAAATGCTGCTTTGTAAATGTTGAAAATGTTTATCATTATCCTGTCTTGTTTTTAATTTGACCATGCTGGTTTCTAAAGTTCATAAGAGTATGATGTAATGTAAAGCACTTTTTTCAAGCACTGAAATAAAACCTGTTTCACTTACAATGCCTAGTATGTCTATTTAATGGTTGCAGGGAGGGGTGGTGTGGGCCCAATAATTTTATAAAAGCGGTTTGTGGAAAAAAACTGATCCGCGCATCACTAGTACACACGACAAGAATATTATGTGAAGAAACACATATATCTGCAGTATTATTTTTGGCCGGCCAATAGGTGGCGATGTTACTTTGTAAAGAAACACTTCACATCTGCGAACATACACATTCTTCTGCAGAGTGATAAATATAAACAGTCAAGATGGCAAAAGCAGCGAACAGTTTTATTTAGACAGATGATGAGGTAGGTTTATAACTACAAGTGACCCTGGCTTATAAATTGGCAAAATGTTGTAAACTTTATTGGAGTAGCGTTAATAAACTCTTGAGTATCTTAAGCAGCACAAATGTAGACCACTATACACTGAAACGGAATAAACTGAATAAACGTGTGCATTACCTTATCACAGATTTGTGTTTTTGTAGACAAGGCGTCAATATAAAAAGTTTTTGATGTAAAACCCGTATTCAATCATTTCTGTTTTCAGGACCCCAAGCCTTGTTGTAGTGTAAACAAACAGCCATACACATAAAACTTTTTTTATGGTTGAAATTAGAGGTTTCATGGGTTCATAGTCACATAGTTATGCAATAGAAAAATGATGAAGATGCTACAGATGGATATTGACTGTAGGTGTGTTACTGTATTTGCAGGTTATCTGATCTTAAACTACAGTCGAGATGTTTTTTTTATAACAGTAGGAAAGCACACTGAAGCTATTTAGAAGGCAAATGTCTTTTCAATTACATACTTTAGCGATCAGATAATGCCGATTACTTGTATAATTAGAGGAATATTTATCTAGCACAAAACTAATGAGGATATTAATCACAGTGACAGTATCAGCTTAAATCTAACACTAAATTTGCATGAATCGTTCAAAATAAATAAAGAAATAACTTAGAAGGATTTGAATTTATCCATCAGGAATTGGCTGGTTTGCGAACTGCGGTTTGTTCATTCAAGTGTGAAACCAGAACTGAATGTGAGGGGTGGATTGTGGGGGATTTACTCTTTACTCTTCTGAGGAGGCTGTTGGAATGCAACTTGAAGACAAAAGGTCAAGTTCATCCTCAAGATCATCTCACTGGTAATATCTATCAATATGATATTATGCAAATATTATTAATGTAACCTTTTGCATTAATGAGACATTCATGCATTTAGCAGGCACTTTTATCCAAATGAAAGCATGACCTTTGCGCTGGGACACAATGTTCTACCCGATGAGCTACAGGAACACCTGGATTAGCTATTGGCAAAACACATGGCAAGTTTACAAAAAGGCTGTTTAAGATTTAGAAACACTGAACTTAAAAAGTCAAGCAATCCTGACTTTGGATCCATAACTTAACCATCTTTGTTAATTTAACTTATTAACTTACAAAAACATAAACTTAAAAATACAAGTTCAATTAACTTAAATTTATCAGTTCAAAATGCTGTGAGGAATACCAATAAATCATTGCGCCTGAACATTTTTTAATGATTTAATTTTGGTGGACATATTGTTATTGGGCAGTTGTTAATAAGATTTCTTTGAGTTTTACACTCTTTGTGGCATTATTGATTTTTTTTTTTTTTTTTTTTTGAGAGGAGGTTACTGTTCAGGTGATCAGTGTTTCATTTGGTATGCATGCACCACATTTAACTCATTGTATTTCTTTCCACTATAATGAAGATACATGTGAAGAGTGCAGTTTGTTGTGTGCTTCTGTGGAGAATTAATTAATTTCATTCATTGATTGACACAAATTCAGTCCTGAATATCTTTCATTACACCTTGTTATAAATCACAATTTAAGTTCAGTCCTCATGAACACCAAGTGAACTTAATTGTTAAGGTGCACTGTACAAACTCCAAGTTTGTTGAACTTAACAATTTAAGGAGCACCAATGGGATTTTGAAAAGTGTGGGGGAGGGCATGTCCCCCCTGTCCCCAAGTGGAAATTATGCCCCTGTGTGTAATTATAAATAATGGCAATTGTTGTCATTTTCCTCTGCATGTCAAAGAGAAAAACGAAATGCTGTAGGAAACCTTGCAACTAGGTATGTCAATTTATGCAATTTCTCATATTCGATGATCATAAAAATTAACGATCAATCAATTGAATAATCGTTAACTGTAATAGTGCAATAAACCTTTCCTAAAGTGGGCATATAGCCAATGACATAAAAGTGTGCGTAAAAACGCCATATTTTATTTTGTTTAAATAACATGCTAGTGGGATTGTGAAATGAGTCAATGTAGTTGGTGTTTTGATAAAATCATCAATTTATCTCATTATGATACATAATGACTAACAGTGTATAAATCTGCCTCACATGGGCACTTTGCAACAATCGCATATAAGTCTATGCATGCATCCATGACATGTCAAAAGTTTCATTATTATCAAGTGTTATTTTTTCTAGTTGTTCATTGTTACACTGTTTGTTGTAATTATATCCAAGAAGCACGCAAAGGGCACTTTTCCCGTCGTCACCTCATCATAGACCTGTGGCGTACTTTCAGCAAAGATGCTTATATTATGGAGATGGCAACCTTCCATTAGAAAACATGCAACAGTCAACTTGGCTAGCGTGCAACGCGTCAGCCAGTCAATAATGATCAGAGATATATGTTGCAGGCGTTTCCTAGTGTAACAATTTTACAGTTTCTTGACAGAATTTAAGATTACATTTTAATCTGTTCATTAAAAACAGCTTCTGGTATAGCAGCGTTGCTATGCTAAGCTTGCAGGCTACCCTGAACAGGGTCTTTGCTTTCTGTATCCTAACCGTATTTGCATTTTCTGTATCGGACCCTATCAAATCCACTGTGGATACCATTTCGTTTCGTTCGCCCATGTGTGTGTTTGGCATCGAGCATCGTTGTAATCATGGCTTAACTTCTCGCGCTTGCTTAATTTTATTCTCCGGCTGTATGTGTTTTGCACATACGCCGCACACATGTGCATAATCTTGCTTATTTGCGATCGTTAAGTTTTATCGATTTAGTTTTTATCGACAATTAATTGAAAAACGATTAATTGTTAACATCCCTACTTGCAACCGTATAAAAACAGTATATCATACAGGGGCGGCGTTTGCGTATGGCAGGGTATGGCAGTTGCCATACCCTAGCATTCAGACAAAACACCAGAAATCAACAGGTTATAACGATGCTCATTAAAGATAATTTTAAATATTTTCAGTAGAACATATCTGAACATTGGTACATCACTAATATGGATAATTTACACGTGTGCTCGACTTCATGCTATAATACAGGAACCGACATGCGGATGACATCAACATGCCGCGAGAGCGGTTTGAAAGCAAACTCTTCCGATGATTTCTCGCCTCACCCTCGCGGTACTTTGATGTCATCAGCCTGTCGTTCTCGCTTGCAGCGCAGCTTTTAGTCCTTGCAGGAGGTTTCATGATGACCGCTGTTGTTATAATCTTTATTTTCGCAAGTAAACTCCTTTTTTGTTTTAACATTCAAACGGACTCACGGTTCTCCCCCACACTCGCGCATGCATATTGCATACATTATTTCAGAAGTAAAATGATTTGCCCTCTGTGGATAAATAAACATGTTCTCTTCCACTGGGAAATTGTTGCACAGTCCAAGTGTATTAATTATTTGCGCGCGTTTTTGAATATGGCGACTTGTGGAATAAAACACGACGACAAAAGGTAAGACTTGTTTTTGCATTTAGCCCTGTTTTACTAAGAGTTTTATTTAGTGTTTTAGTCTTAGTTGGTTAGCTGGCTGGGTTAACTGTGTGCTCTATCACATAATTAAAAGTCTTTATTGTGTTTAATAGTGTTTATTGGCGGCTGTCATGACAAGATTTGTGAAGGGATGTTACAGTATGTTTTGATATTATCTTGTTTTAGTTTATCTGTTGCTGGAGTTGCACTTAGTTAAGAATTACAACATTTGAAAAGCATTTTAAACAACCATGATTTCTATTTTTGCTTTTCAATTGTATATTGCTTCCGTATTGTTGTCAGTAAGTGTACATCCGTGCAATCATAGTATGGTTTTGTACAGGTTGGTGGAGTATGTACACATATGGATATAATGTGGTTTCATAGATTCGTTATTTGAATGGCCTTCTTGTAGGAATAATTTTTGCCATACCCTAGGTTTTCGTGAAACGCCGCCACTGATATCATATAGTAACATGTAACAGTAGCACAACTTTGCAGATTTACTGCGCCATGCACATACTTTATAAGTGTGTGTTTTATATAAATATATTCTGTGTGATATGGTATGTATGTATGCTGTATGCCATCTCCCTGTTACATGCTGGATACAACTCACCCTTATAGTGTAAACTCATATATCTCTTTATTCTTTCTCACATTTCCATTGTCCACACAATGTCCTGTTGACCTTTGTTACCATTGAGCCTTCATGTAATTCCCATCTTTGGGTGCTCTCCTCACACCCACTGTCTGGTTTTAAGTTGCTCCTGTAATTGAATGCATCCCACTGGACCTGAAGGTTGAATGTTTTTTCCCATGGCTGGTTGTTACACTCTCTCTCTCTTTCTCTCTCTCTCTCTGTCTCTCTCTCTCTCTCTCTCTCTCTCTCTCTCTGTTATTAGGGATGCTACTTGGCTCCTGTCCTCTTGGTATGTGGCAATTCTCCTTTTTTTAATAACATACTCTAAATTCTGCTGGGTTGTTTTTAACCTAACACTGAGTAAATATTGGACCGCACACATGTTGGGTTATAAATAAACTTATGCTGGATTGTTAAAAATAACCTAGCAGAATTTATAGTGCAGAAGATCTGGAAGGAGATTAAACGGTTAGACACATTATAAGATACATTGGAGTATTCAAGTATGAATTTGCTTCTACATTTTTACAGGTTTTTATAATTATATATATTACATATAGAGACAGAGCGCAGTTATGCAAATTTTAAAGCCACGCCCACCGGGGGGAATGCAATCCAACCGTCTCCATTGAGTTTGTATTGCGAGAAGCCGCCTCCTTGTCATTTCTGGCTTATAACAAAAAACTGAATAATGCCTAAAAGCTGCTGTGTGACAATATGTACAGCTAACAAGCCAAAGAACCCAGAAATAAGTTTTTATAAGCTGTCGAGACGTAAAACCCAGTCTTTAAGGAGAATAAAGTGGATCGCAGACTATGTTTCCCCCTAGTGGACGCAGTTCTACTAATAGAAGTACTATAAAAAGTTGCTTGTATCCATTTTTGTCTTTAAACGCTCGTTTTTTGGGGTCGACAGCTTATAAAAACGTATTTACAGATTAAACTTAAAAACGGAATAATACCTAAAAGCTGGTGTTTGACAAGGTGTACATCTAACAAGCCAAAAAAACCAAAAATACGTTTTTATAAGCTGTCGACTTTAAAAAACGAGCGTTTAAAGATACAGAAATGGAAACAGGCAACTTTTCATAGTACTACTATTAGCAAAACTGTGTCTCCTTAAAGGCTGGGTTTTACGGCTCGACAGCTTATAAAAACTTATTTCTGTGTTCTTTGGCTTGTTAGCTGTACATATTGTCACACAGCAGCTTTTAGGCATTATTCAGTTTTTTGTTATAAGCCAGAAATGACAAGGAGGCGGCCTCTCGCAATACAAAGTCAATGGAGACGGTTGGATTGCGCCCTGGTGGGCGTGGTTTTCAGGTTATGACGCGCTGCGCTCTGTCTCTATAGAGGCGGTACATTCACACGGTTCGTAAGCGTTGACGCTTCCCATTCACTTTTAATGGGTGACATCATGCGTTGCCGAACTGATTTGTGGATCTGTCGGGCACCGTGTCAGTGTCGTTGCTCACAGCAGAAGTTGAAAATTAGCAATTTTTTAAACGACAATGTGTGCATCAGCCAATCAGATCGCCTCAGATTGCTCAGCCCTTGTAGAAATATGTAAAGTAGCTGCATTACAATTAACCCTGAATTAGTTTGTGCCCCGCTCATCCCTAAACACTGTATAGTCTTTTTTTTGTAGCGTTTATAGTGATCTGTCTAATAACTTTCATAGTTTTGTTCACTTACCCTAAGCTTATGGCTCATACAGTATAGACTCTTAAGACCAAATTTGCATTAATATTGTGGGTAATATGTTTTTATTTATATAATGTCTTTCCAAGGACACTTCACAATATGCACAGCGTACAGTGTCATTGCATTGGAAGGGTACGTTTTCAGATCTCATAATCATATAATAATCTCTCATGATGTAATACATGTTCCTGGTCTTAATGTGCATAATTCATCAATGCGTGTTATTTCAGAGCAGTCTTCCTTAAAAATGTAGCTCCGCCTCTAAAAGCCATTTGTTTTTCAATTGATGTCAACAAGGCCTATTATTTATCTTGATTGTAGTAGCATCATTATGACTTTTTTAGCTAAAGTTGTTGCCTCCTCAGTTTGCAATGTTTCTAATACAACTATAAAGACTACTAAATGCAACTAATATGCATCTCACTGCATTGTAATAACTTCCACATTTAAAAAATATTTTTACGTGTAGTACAATTATAATGTACAGTGTAAAAAATCTGTAGAAATTACAGTATTATTGGCAGCTGGTTGCAAGTAACTTACTGTAGATTTTACATTTATGTTATTTACTGGCAAAAGTTTGTTCAAAGTTAAATGAACATGAAACATTTTCATTCTTTATCTTCTACAGTAAGTTACTGGCAACCAGCTGCATATTTACAGCTATTTTTTACAGTGTACTGTAGCACCTGTGAGCCATACTGCACCATACTTGAACTCAATTTCAAAGGCACAAGCTGTTCCACACTACTAAAAATAAAAGGTTGATGACGTCGGAAAAAAAATTTAGTTACCCCCCCAAAAAAACCTTTTAGTCAAAGATTCTTAAAGGAACCATTTTCATACCTTTTACTGTATAATCCAAAGAACTGATTCTTCACTACAAAGTTTTTGTGCAACAGAAAGGTTTGTCGGATGTTAATGGCTTTGTGGCATCATGTAGCACTTTAAGTTTTAAGACTGCACTCCATCTTCCTGGTCTATGTTGTATTTTTCCCCATTACATTTCCTAAAGAAACAGTAAGAGGTACTTAGGTGAAGAATCTGCTCCACCTGTAAGGCACAAGAGAGAGGCAGGTTATGGCAAACTAAAAGGGGGTATGCGGTGGCAGAAGCTCCAGATGAACATGACCAGTATCTTTTCACCTGTAGCCGACTGAGAGAGCCTCATGCACATGAAGTCGGTCAGGGGTGAAATGAGTTCCGGTGCCGTACGAGAGTTGGCGTCAGAGGAGAGACTCTTCATGACACGGTCCCTCTGGATCCACTTCCACAGCTGAGCACCAGGATTTAGATTGTTTAATGTTATATAAAGTGGTGGTCCTTTGAGGAAAATTCGAGAAATATATCATGCATGTGCGTGTCTGTCTGTGTTCACACCTCTAGTTATGTTACCATCCATCAGAGGAAGAGAAGGAAATATTCCAAATGATGAAATCTCTTTAATAACGTCTAGACAGTAACGAGATTTAGACTTTTACGTACATCATCTGCTCTTATTGTTCCCCTGGGGCCACACTTGTAATCTCAAAAATACCTCTTCTTGTATTTCAGACAACATCTTAAAATGTGTTTGGATCTTTCAAGATACCAAAGTCAAAAGTCAATCTTTTTAAAACCGTTTCAGATTGATTTTTTCTCAAATGTTTGTACTTCTAAATGCTTACAGCCAGTTAATGTATTGTACAAATCATGGACAGAATACTTGACAGATAAGATGAGAACGTCTATCTATATGTGAAGTGAAAGTCACATTAAACGCTATTCTTTCAGTTTCCTTCCAAACTAAAATCTTGAAATTTTAAACAAACCATACAGCGCACGCAGCATTCAAGGTAATACTTTGTTGTACACTTTTAAAAATAAAGATTTTTCACAGTGATGCCACAGAAGAACCAAATAATCTTTCAAATAAATGTTATTAAATGACTCAACCTTAACCTTTATTGTCTGAGGAACCTTTAGTAAGGCTATGTTTACATGACAATAAACTCAACTACTACAAGGGACTCTAGACAAAAAAATACCAACATTTTATAAACTTTATTGGAGTAGCATTAATAAACTCGCTATCTTGAGCAGCACAAACACAATCCTTTCTGTTACACTTATACTTGTGCATACCTATAGACCCGGGGTGGGGAAACTTTCTTACTCGAGGGCCACATCAGGTTTTGAAATAAAGGCAAAGGGCCAAATACTATGAACGACAAATGTAGCTTTATTTATTCAAATCAACACTTAGGTACTACTGTACCAGGGTTTCCCGGCACAAAATGGCGGCTTCCATGTAAGGGGACCCTTAAAAACGTCTCATTCCAGAGATGGGGACTCGAGTTTGAGACTCGGACTCGAGTGCGACTTAAGTCGCACACACAGTGACTTCAGATTCGACTTGAGACTCGACCCTCAAAGACTTCAGACTCGACTCGGACCGCGCGACTCGTGAACAAAGCCGTTTCTCAATACCAAGCACGCCAAACTCGGACTTGTGTCCTTGAACTTGCAAGTTCAGACTCGGAAGAACGAACTCCTGACGCGAAATGCATTCTGGGAAACTTCGCTGTCATAAGTCCACACAAGTCTCCTCTGATGCATCCTCGATAAAATGGGCGGATCAAGAACACATCCGGGGAATTTATGTGAACTTGGGCTTGATGCGAACTTTGAATTGGAACAGTACTTGGGCCGCGACTGATGACGTTTCACAAGTCCACAAGAACGCAAGTACAGACAAGAACGCATATTGAGAAACGGCTAATGTCTATTTTTAGGAAACGTCTGATGAGCTCGCTGTCATCATAGCTCCCTCCGTTACCTACAACCTGCTCACGACGTAACACGTGACGTATCTGCGGTTGCGAACATACATGTCGACTGTACCTGCAGGCAGCCGCTGCTGTGGCATTCATCTGAAGCTTTGGGTAGTGCTGTGACGGATCCACGGTTCAGCTCGCATGCGATTTGCGGATTAATATGCAATTTAAATAGAAACACGTTAATGATAAACTCAAGTGAGCAGATTTCTGTACGCACATGCGGTTCAGTGTATCCGGTCCAGCTCCAGTCAGGTCCAGAGTTGCGCTACTTTGTGTCATACTGTAGTCCTTTAACATACATTTGCTGAATAGAGCAATGAAAAACAACGTAACGTTTTTATGTGAAGCGACTGCTGCATCTTCTTCCTGAAGCGCTGTTTGGAATTCGCCCTTTGCTTGTGTTTGAGCAAGCCTTTAAGTGCCCTCAGTAGTTCACATACAGAGAGAAGTGTTTCAAAAGTTAAGCCAACATAAAATCGTTCTTTTCTTGACAAGGCACATACACGCAAAATTATCTCAAAATATTCTTTTTCTAATAATTTTTTGTTTATGTCTTAAGAAACCAGTCAGAAACCAGTCTGGGCTTATTTGTTCTTAATAAAGAGACAGTAACCTCAATTAACCTACTTAAGTCTGTGTCATTTATGTTAATCAAACAACCCAAGACGAACAGAAAATCACTTCTATTGCTCAAAAATGATAATAATAATATTTAATTTTTACAATAAAGACAGTGTTATTATCCATTTAATTTAATTTCTGTACCTAATGCTAATTTTAGACCTTACTTAATGTGCAACTTTGTTTTTTTATAAATGTTTATAATTTCTTTATTTGTTATTAGAGTTTTATTTGTAACAACTAAACTTGAGACTTGACTTGGACTCGAGCCCAGAGACTTCAGACTTGACTTGGACTCAAGCTCAAAGACTTCAGACTTGACTTGGACTCGAGGTCAAAGACTTCAGATTTGACTCAGACTCGAGCTCAGAGACTTGTGAACATCTCTGTCTCATTCTAAGGCAAAAACACATAACGGTTCATTATAAAAAGGTCTTTAATCATTGATGCATGCAAATATAAAAGCAAAACGGAATAAAAAAGACCATTTTAAATCTAATATTTTACTTAATTTTCCTTGCAAATAGACTGAGACAGAAACTTCTATATAGACAAATTTGTGCGTGTGTGTATGCACAGTTTAGTGAAAATTATATCATACATTGCATTGTGACTATAAGATATTATTAAGTTTACAGGCTATTGTAGATTCTACTTTAATCCTGTTCTGATTTTTTTTTATTTAAATAATAAAAACAACAGCAATGAGGATATGAGCAATCATTATAAGCCTGTTTACCAGTGTTCTATATATAATAGTATTATAATAGTATTTCAAAGGCGTTGAGCTTTATTCACCTTCTGGACACTTTCAGTTTCATCACACTAAGAAAGTTTGATATGCTGCCCGTCGTCTTATCTGCATTCACAACCACATGAACATGCACGCGGCATCCGGCCCTTCACCCGGCTGCTATTCTCTCCCTGGATTCACACCCAAATTGATTTACTGCTGGAGTTAATAGGATCCTCACAAGACTTGCATGTTGGGGCCACGTCGTGGGGAGGTCACGCTTCACAGCTGGGAATCAGGGGAGCGAGTGAGTCTGTCGAAAATAGGGATATGAAGATTAAGTAGTGCTAAGCTGCTTTGTAAGTGAGGTTTGTTAGTTTGCTACACTTATTTGTCGAAGGTAATGAAAGCACATGCTGTATGTTCTCTACGGATAAAACTAGATGAATACTTCTGCCACCAGTCAATTATAAGATACTATTGTTCACAAAACTTTAAACTGTTATCATTTGAAGCATATCTGTCACGCTCACTGTTTAAAACCTTATTATCGTCAACACTTCAAAGCATGGTAAACTTTATTAATATTCTTAAGAAATATTTTGAAACTTTGAATTAGTAGACGGTAAAGTCTTACTTTGCCACGTATGGTCAGGTTGCAATTTTGGCGTTGTCCTATGGTCTTGAGAATAGTATGTCATACAGAACAGTGTATGACAACAGTGTGGTTTCTGGCCTTAGTCAAATGAGTTTCTGTTACTGTTTTAAAGATCAGATGGGGGCCCCCATACATAGATTCGCCCTGGGCCCACAAATTTGCTAAACCCTCAACTATGGGTAATATACTTATGCCGCAATAGTTAGCCTGTCTGGAACCAAGCTGACTTAAACCACATCACTGTGTGAAACTTGCATTACATGTGAACGGCCCCTACGCTAATAAGATTTTCTTTCTCTCTCCCTGTCTCGTCCTCGATCTTGAGGACAATGAGACAAACAGACCCAGTTCCGATAAATGTGAAGGTTGGAACATCCCTGAGTCCCTGATTTACTAGCCGTCCTTCAACGTGATGCCCAGCTGATCCCTGACCAACAACCACCGGCAGAACCCGCTTAATCTCGTTACTCGTTTACATATATACATATATATATATATATATATGTATATATATATATATATATATATATATCTCCCAAGGGTTTTTTCATCCTAGGAATTTTTTTCTCCCGGCTAAAAAATGTCTGGGGTTTTTATCCTAGGGTTTTTTTTTTCAACCCGGGGAGTCAGCCTTCATTGGCTTAACTTTACACCCTCTTTTATACATTACATTAGTAATACGCTCGCTTATAATGTTGATTCATAGCTATCTATGCTCTCTATCGATTTTTCTGTGTTTTTCCCTGCTTCTATTAATGTAAAGCTGCTTTGAAACAGTTACCAATTGTGAAAAGCACTATATAAATAAAATTGAATTGAATTGAAAAAACTGTCTGTCCTCCTCTTTGTTCCCCAAGTATTCACCATTTGTCCATTTTCCATCATCCTCCATGTTTTCTGTTTCGTGTCTTTCATCATCCTCACCTCCCAACGATCAACATAATTAGGGGCCAAGCCCGCAGGGCGGCAGGCCACTATTGCGTTTGATGGTTTTCTTATTATTATTAGGGGTCAAGCACCGAAGGTGCTGAGACACCTATTGCAATTGTTAGTATTATTATTATTATTATTCTTACTCTTGTCCAATGGGAGTCTATGGCAGCCCTATGAACCATAAGTAGTAGAATGATGAAATTTGCCACAATTGTAGTGGTGGTCCTTAATAGTCATGTGACCAATAATGGGGTCTTTAGCAGTAACTCTATAGCGCCACCAGCAGATCAAAAATTCAATGTTCGAACTGTTATAACTAATGATACATTTGAACTATGAAAATTCTACTTAGTACACGTGATTGCCCTTCTCACATTAATTGATTTTAATACCTTACAGTAAGACTCCTCCCATTACAGTAGTGGCCATTTTGAAATGTACAGTTGTTTGTTTTTTCGCTACTCCTCATTCAAATTTGGTTCAATTGTTATGAAGTTTGTCACAGATGATCTTTGTAGTGAGCTGCATAGAAATGACCGAACAGAATTTTGATATTTATCTTTATGCAAAAGTAATAACTGCGTAAACTTAACGAGGTTGATGCAATAATGGTTCTGAAGCTGTACCTCGGTCATTCTTTGATCAATTGAAATAAAATTTGGTACACTTCATGTTGACCATGAACTGGGGGTCCATATCAAATTTGGTGACAGCGCCACCTATGGGTCATGAGATATGAAAATAGGCTATTTTTGCCCATAAATTCTGAACTGTTTGTCAGAAAATTATGATCTTGATGTCTATGGATTGCTTACATCATGCCGCATCTGTCGATGTGTATTATGGCGGGTTTGACCAAACCGCCTGTCCGCCATTTTGAAATTTCAGATAAATTGTTATATTTTTTGAACTATTGGACATATCCGCGCAAAAAGTGGTAAGGAGCTTTGACATGATGTCCTGAAGGTACCTGGGAAGTCAGAGTACAGCGCCACCTAGGGGTAATAAACTATAACAGTTCTTATGGAACCCTTTATAACTTCGGAATACTTTGTCTGATATCAATTTCTTTCTGAAATTGTATTCACTGGTTTATGCCGGTTGCAACGATACCTCATTTGTCATTTTCCAACATTCTGTTCATGTATTATTGTAAAGCATTTGGTAGATGATTTTTCCGCTACTCCTTTTGCAAATTTTGTTTATTTTTTGCCAGGTTCTGCTCGTATAATGTTTGGAGCAATCCGCACAGAAATGACTGAACAGATTTTTGATATTCTGTTCTCTTTCTTAGAAATACCACTCCAAAGTTGACCGTGCCTGTGACGTTGTCTATTTGCCATAGTAAATTAATATGACTGTATATTACATTGTATAGCATTACTATACATAATGATCTGCTTGTCTTCAATTTCACTTGAACTCATGTACATTGTATTTATGTTATTTCTACTTCTGCTGTGTCAATTCTGCATCTTTGGTGATTGACATATGTCAATCCTTGCAGATATCTAATCTTTTTCTGCTGCCCCATGAACTGTGTCAACTGAGTGGCGCATCCAGGAAAGCACATGCATTGAGATTCTGAGTTCTTGGGTTCGAATCCCACCTGAGTCGTATATTAGGTTTTTCTATTAATGTTTTGTTCTTTCTCATCAATTCTTCTCAACCTGTCTGTAGTACACATATGTTATATTTTTCCATGTTTGCTGTTGTTGCTCTGCATTGTGGTGGTTCTGCTCTATGATTCCTGAGCCTTGCGTGTTTGATGCGCTTTATGGTGCTTGCTGTGCTTTGTGAGCTTGCTGTGCTTTGTGTGCTTGCTGTGCTTTGTGAGTTTGCTGTCTTTGTGTGCTTGCTGTGCTTTGTGAGTTTGCTGTCTTTGTGTGCTTGCTGTGCTTTGTAAGCTTGCTGTGCTTTGTGTGCTTTCTGTGCTTTGTGAGCTTGCTGTGCTTTGTGTGCTTGCTGTGCTTTGTGTGCTTGCTGTGCTTTGTGTGCTTGCTGTGCTTTGTGAGCTTGCTGTGCTTTGCCTTTGTGTGCTTTGTGTGCTTGCTGTGCTTTGTGAGCTTGCTGTGATTGGTGAGCTTGCTGTGTTTTGTGTGTTTGCTGTGCTTGCTTTGGGTGCTCATTATTGCTCTGAAGGTGCTTGGCCCCGAGTTGCTGCTTGCAGCTATATTTATTATTATTTTTCTTCTTAATCTTCTTCCCCAATGGGAGTCTATGGCAGCCCTATGAACCGTATATAGGAAAATGATGAAATTTGGCACAGTTGTAGTGGTGGTCATAAATAGTCATTTGGCCAAAAATGGGGTCTCTAGCAGTAACTCTATAGCGCCACCATCATCTCAAAAATTCAATGTTCAAATGGTTATAACTGGTGATCCATTAGATCTATGAGAATTCTACTTAGTACACGTGATTGCTCTCCTTATGCTTATTGTTTTTAATACCTTACAGTAAGACTCCTCCCATTACAGTATCGGCCATTTTGAAATGTACAGTATTTCGTTTTTTCGCTACTCCTCCTTCAAATTTGGTTAAATTCTTATGAGATTTGGCACATGTGATCTTTGGAGTGAGCCGCATAGAAATGACTGAACAGAATTTTGATATTTTTCTTTATTCAAAAGTAATTAATGCGTGAACTTAACGAGATTGACGCAAAATTGGTTCTGAGGCGGTATCTCGGTCATTCTTTGATCAATCGAGATGAAATTTGGTACGCTTCATGTCGACCATGAAATGGGGGTCCATGCCAAATTTGGTGACAGCGCCACCTATGGGTCATGAGATAGGAAAAAAGGCTATTTTTGCGCATAACTTCTGAATCGTTTGTCAGAAAATTATGATCTTGGTGTCTACGGATTCCTTGGCTCATGCCGCATCTGCCGATATGTATTATGCCGGGATTGATCGAACCGCCTGTCCGCCATTTTGAAATTTCTGATAAATTGCTATAACTTTTGAAGTATCGGATATATCGGCGCAAAAATCGGTAAGGAGCTTCGGCATTACGTCCTGAGGAAATCAGAGAATAGCGCCACCTAGGGGTTATAAACTATAACAGTTCTTATAGAACTGCTTATAACTTCTGAATTCTTTGTATGGCATGTAAGCTTTTTTCTGCTGCCTCTTGAGCTGTGTCTACTGAGTGGCGCATTTGTTAAGTCGTATGCATAGAGATCCTGAGTTCTTGGGTTCGAATCCCGCCTGAGGCAGATGTAAATTTCTTCTATTAAAGTTTTGTTCTTTCCCACCTATTCTTCTTGACCTGTCTGTAGTTCACATATGTTCTATTTTTGCCATGTTTTCTGTTGCTGCTCTGCACTGCAGTGGTTCTGCTCTGTCATTGCTATGCTTTGGGTTCTTTGCGGCGCCTTGTGTTCTTGATGCACCTTGGGTGCTCAATGCGCCCTGAGTGATTGATAAGTTGTATGTTTCTTGCTGTGCTTTGGGTGCTCATTGCGCTGATTGTGCTTGGCCCCGTATCGCTGCTTGCAGCTATATTTAGGGGTCAAGCACCGAAGGTGCTGTGACACCTATTGGAATTGTCAGTATTATTATTATTCTGCTGTTTCTTCTTCTTCTTAGCCATAGGCGTCTATGGCAGCCCTATGAACCGTACATAGGAAAATGATGAAATTTGGCACAGTTGTAGTGGTGGTCTTAAAAAGTCACGTGACCAAAAATGGGGTCTCTAGCAGTAACTCTATAGCGCCACCATCATCTCAAATATTCAATGTTCAAATGGTTATAACTCGTGATCCATTTGCTCTATGAAAATTCTACTTAGTACACGTGATTGCTCTCCTCATGCTTATTGTTTTTAATACCTTACATGAAAACTCCACCCATTACAGTAGCGGCCATTTTGAAATGTACAGTATTCCGTTTATTCGCTACTCCTCCTTCAAATTTGGTTCAATTGTTATGAAATTTGGCACAGGTGAACTTTGGAGTGAGCCACACAGAAATGACAAAACAGAATTTTGATATTTATCTTTGTTCAAAAGTAATAAATGCGCAAACTTAACGAGGTTGACGCAAAAATGGTTCTGAAGCTGTATCTCGGTCATTCATTGATCAATTGAAATGAAATTTGGTACACTTCATGTGGACCATGAACTTGGGGTTCATGCAAAATTTGGTGACAGCGCCACCTATGGGTCATGAGATATGAAAAATGGCTTTTTTTGCCCATAACTACTGAATTGTTTGTCAGAAAATTATGATGTTGGTGTTTACGGATTCCTTGGCTCATGCCGAATCTGTCGATATGTATTATGTCGGGTTTGACCACACCACCTGTCTGCCATTTTGAAATTGATCATAAATTTTTATATCTTTTGAACTATTGGACATATTCGTGCAAAAATAGTCAGGGAGCTTCGGCATGATGTCCTGAAGGTACCTGGGAAGTCAGAGTACAGCGCCACCTAGGGGTTATAAACTATAACATTTCTTATAGAACTGCTTATATCTTCAGAATACTTTGTCTGATATACATTTTCTTTGTGAAATTTTATTTACTGGTTTTTGCCGATCGCAACAATACCTTGCTTGTCATTTTCCATCATTCTGTTCATGTGTTATTGTAAGGCATATGGTAAATGATTTTTTCGCTACTCCTTTTAGAAATTTTGTTTATTTTATGCCAGGTTCTGCTTGTATAATGTTTGGAGCAATCCGCACAGACGTGACTGAACAGATTTTTCTGCTGAGTGTCAAATTTTTGAGAAATACCTCTGTAAAGCGGACCGTGCCTGTCATGCTGTCCCTTTGTCATATTAAAAAGAATCTGACAAAATTTGCCCATGTTGTTCATTATTGTACAAAATGTTCTTCACAAATTCAGTGCCATTTAAGTTATCTGATTGCCCTACACTTTGTATTTCTGTTTATTTTTGCTTTGTTGTGTTATTTCTGCCCTTTCAGTGATTGGCATGTCAATGTTTGCAGTTTTGAAGTCTCTTTTCCCCAGCCTTTCAACCCATAATTCCTCAGTGGCGCATGCGGTTAGTGCTGTGCTATGAGAACCTGAGTTCATGGGTTCAAATCCCATGTGCATTGGTTTTTTGTCTTAACTTTTTTTCTCACTTAAGTTTTGTGATTTTCATACTATACATTGTATTTCAGTTATTTGTGCTCTCTGTTATCATTTCTACACTTTTGGTAATTGCTGGATATCAATGTTTATAGCTGTAAAGCTGTATTCTATAGCTTGGACACACCAACTCAGTGGCTTAATTGTTTACTCAGTGGCGCATGCGGTTAGTGCTGTGCTTTGGGAACCTGAGGTCATGGGTTCGAATCCCAGCTCTTACTTTCACTTATTGAGATTTCCTTTTGTGTTCCCTTTAACACGTTCTTCTCGACCTGTCTGGTTTTCCACACGTGTTATATTTTTGAAATCTTTTCTGTTGTTGCTCCGCACTGCAGTGGTTCTGCTCAGCATTTGCTTTGCTTCGGGTTCGGGCTCTGTATTGCGCGCTTTCTGCGCTTTGCGCATTTGCTGCGTCGTGTGGTTTTTGCTGTGCTTTGGGTGCTCATTGCGCTGAAGGTGCTTGACCCCGCAATTGCTGCTTGCAGCTATATTTAGGGGCCAAGCACCTATGGTGCTGTGGCACCTATTGTTTCTGTTAGTATTATTATTATTCTTCTTAATCTTAATCTTAATCTTAATCTTAATCTTCCCCAATGGGAGTCTATGGCAGCCCTATGAACCGTATATAGGAAAAATGATGAAATTTGGCACAGTTGTAGTGGTGGTCATAAATAGTCATTTGGCCAAAAATGGGGTCTCTAGCAGTAACTCTATAGCGCCACCATCATCTCAAAAATTCAATGTTCAAATGGTTATAACTGGTGATCCATTAGATCTATGAGAATTCTACTTAGTACACGTGATTGCTCTCATCCCGCTTATTGAATTTGATACTTTACAGTAAGACTCCACCCATTACAGTATCGGCCATTTTGAAATGTACAGTATTTCATTTTTTCGCTACTCCTCCTTCAAATTTGGTTCAATTCTTATGAGATTTGGCACATGTGATCTTTGGAGTGAGCCGCATAGAAATGACTGAACAGAATTTTGATATTTTTCTTTATTCAAAAGTAATTAATGCGTGAACTTAACGAGATTGACGCAAAATTGGTTCTGAGGCTGTATCTCGGTCATTCTTTGATCAATCGAGATGAAATTTGGTACGCTTCATGTCGACCATGAAATGGGGGTCCATGCCAAATTTGGTGACAGCGCCACCTATGGGTCATGAGATAGGAAAAAAGGCTATTTTTGCGCATAACTTCTGAATCGTTTGTCAGAAAATTATGATCTTGGTGTCTACGGATTCCTTGGCTCATGCCGCATCTGCCGATATGTATTATGCGAGGATTGACCGAACCGCCTGTCCGCCATTTTGAAATCTGTGATAAATTGCTATAACTTTTGAAGTATCGGATATATCGGCGCAAAAATCGGTAGGGAGCTTCGGCATGACGTCCTGAGGAAATCAGAGAACAGCGCCACCTAGGGGTATAAACTATAACAGTTCTTATAGAACTGCTTATAACTTCTGAATTCTTTGTATGGCATGTAAGCTCTTTTCTGCTGCCCCTTGAGCTGTGTCTACTGAGTGGCGCATCTGTTAAGTCGTTTGCATAGAGATCCTGAGTTCATGGGTTTGAATCCCACCTGAGCCAGGTGTTAATTTCTTCTATTAAAGTTTTGTTCTTTCCCACCTATTCTTCTCGACCTGTCTGTAGTTCACATATGTTCTATTTTTGCCATGTTTTCTGTTGCTGCTCTGCACTGCGGTGGTTCTGCTCTGTCATTGCTACGCTTTGGGTTCTTTGCTGAGCCTTGTGTTCTTGATGCACCTTGGGTGCTCAATGCGCCCTGGGTGATTGATACGTTGTATCTCTCTTGCTGTGCTTTTGGTGCTCATTGCGCTGATGCTGCTTGGCCCCGTATCGCTGCTTGCAGCTATATTTAGGGGCCAAGCACCTATGGTGCTGTGGCACCTATTGTTTCTGTTAGTATTATTATTCTTCTTAATCTTAATCTTAATCTTAATCTTAATCTTAATCTTCCCCAATGGGAGTCTATGGCAGCCCTATGAACCGTATGTAGGAAAATGATGAAATTTGGCATAGTTGTAGTGGTGGTCATAAATAGTCATGTGGCCAAAAATGGGGTCTCTAGCAGTAACTCTATAGCGCCACCATCATCTCAAAAATTCAATGTTCAAATGGTTATAACTCGTAATCCATTTGCTCTATGAAAATTCTACTTAGTACACGTGATTGCTCTTCTCATGCTTATTGTTTTTAATTCCTTACAGTAAGACTCCACCCATTACAGTAGCGACCATTTTGAAATGTACAGTATTTCGTTTTTTCGCTACTCCTCCTTCAAATTTGGTTAAATTCTTATGAGATTTGGCACATGTGATCTTTGGAGTGAGCCGCATAGAAATGACTGAACAGAATTTTGATATTTTTCTTTATTCAAAAGTAATTAATGCGTGAACTTAACGAGATTGACACAAAATTGGTTCTGAGGCTGTATCTCGGTCATTCTTTGATCAATCGAGATGAAATTTGGTACGCTTCATGTCGACCATGAAATGGGGGTCCATGCCAAATTTGGTGACAGCGCCACCTATGGGTCATGAGATAGGAAAAAAGGCTATTTTTGCGCATAACTTCTGAATCGTTTGTCAGAAAATTATGTTCTTGGTGTCTGCGGATTCCTTGGCTCATGCCGCATCTGCCGATATGTATTATGCCGGGATTGACCGAACCGCCTGTCCGCCATTTTGAAATCTGTGATAAATTGCTATAACTTTTGAAGTATCGGATATATCGGCGCAAAAATCGGTAGGGAGCTTCGGCATGACGTCCTGAGGAAATCAGAGAACAGCGCCACCTAGGGGTATAAACTATAACAGTTCTTATAGAACTGCTTATAACTTCTGAATCTTTGTATGGCATGTAAGCTCTTTTCTGCTGCCCCTTGAGCTGTGTCTACTGAGTGGTGCATCTGTTAAGTTGTTTGCATAGAGATCCTGAGTTCATGGGTTCGAATCCCACCTGAGCCAGGTGTTAATTTCTTCTATTATAGTTTAGTTCTCTCTCACCTATTCTTTTTGACCTGTCTGTAGTTCACATATGTTCTATTTTTGCCATGTTTTCTGTTGCTGCTCTGCACTGCGGTGGTTCTGCTCTGTCATTGCTACGCTTTGGGTTCTTTGCTGAGCCTTGTGTTCTTGATGCACCTTGGGTGCTCAATGCACCCTGGGTGATTGATAAGTTGTATCTTTCTTGCTGTGCTTTGGGAGCTCATTGCGCTGATTGTGCTTGGCCCCGTATCGCTGCTTGCAGCTATATTTATTATTATTAGGGGCCAAGCACCTATGGTGCTGTGGCACCTATTGTTTCTGTTAGAATTTTTCTTCTTAATCTTAATCTTCCCCAATGGGAGTCTATGGCAGCCCTATGAACCGTATGTAGGAAAATGATGAAATTTGGCACAGTTGTAGTGGTGGTCATAAATAGTCATTTGGCCAAAAATGGGGTCTCTAGCAGTAACTCTATAGCGCCACCATCATCTCAAAAATTCAATGTTCAAATGGTTATAACTCGTGATCCATTAGATCTATGAGAATTCTACTTAGTACACGTGATTGCTCTCCTCCCGCTTATTGAATTTGATACTTTACAGTAAGACTCCACCCATTACAGTAGCGGCCATTTTGAAATGTACAGTATTTCGTTTTTTCGCTACTCCTCCTTCAAATTTGGTTCAATTCTTATGAGATTTGGCACATGTGATCTTTGGAGTGAGCCGCATAGAAATGACTGAACAGAATTTTGATATTTTTCTTTATTCAAAAGTAATTAATGCGCGAACTTAACGAGATTGACGCAAAATTGGTTCTGAAGCTGTATCTCGGTCATTCTTTGATTAATCGAGATGAAATTTGGTACGCTTCATGTCGACCATCAAATGGGGGTCCATGCCAAATTTGGTGACAGCGCCACCTATGGGTCATGAGATAGGAAAAAAGGCTATTTTTGCGCATAACTTCTGAATCGTTTGTCAGAAAATTATGATCTTGGTGTCTATGGATTCCTTGGCTCATGCCGCATCTGCCGATATGTATTATGCCGGGATTGACCGAACCGCCTGTCCGCCATTTTGAAATCTGTGATAAATTGCTATAACTTTTGAAGTATCGGATATATCGGCGCAAAAATCGGTATGGAGCTTCGGCATGACGTCCTGAGGAAATCAGAGAACAGCGCCACCTAGGGGTATAAACTATAACAGTTCTTATAGAACTGCTTATAACTTCTGAATTCTTTGTATGGCATGTAAGCTCTTTTCTGCTGCTCCTTGAGCTGTGTCTACTGAGTGGTGCATCTGTTAAGTCGCATGCAAAGAGATCATGAGTTCATGGGTTCGAATCCAACCTGAGCCAGGTGTTAATTTCTTCTATTAAAGTTTTGTTCTTTCCCACCTATTCTTCTTGACCTGTCTGTAGTTCACATATGTTCTATTTTCATCATGTTTTCTGTTGCTGCTCTGCACTGCGGTGGTTCTGCTCTGTCATTGCTACGCTTTGGGTTCTTTGCAGCGCCTTGTGTTCTTGATGCACCTTGGGTGCTCAATGCGCCCTTGGTGATTGATACGTTGTATCTTTCTTCATGTGCTTTGGGTGCTCATTGCGCTGATGGTGCTTGGCCCCGTATCGCTGCTTGCAGCTATATTTATTATTATTTTTCTTAATCTTCTTCCCCAATGGGAGTCTATGGCAGCCCTATGAACCGTATATAGGAAAATGATGAAATTTGGCACAGTTGTAGTGGTGGTCATAAATAGTCATTTGGCCAAAAATGGGGTCTCTAGCAGTAACTCTATAGCGCCACCATCATCTCAAAAATTCAATGTTCAAATGGTTATAACTGGTGATGCATTTGCTCTATGAAAATTCTACTTAGTACACGTGATTGCTCTCCTCATGCTTATTGTTTTTAATACCTTACAGTAAGACTCCACCCATTACAGTATCGGCCATTTTGAAATGTACAGTATTTCGTTTTTTCGCTACTCCTCCTTCAAATTTGGTTCAATTCTTATGAGATTTGGCACATGTGATCTTTGGAGTGAGCCGCATAGAAATGACTGAACATAATTTTGATATTTTTCTTTATTCAAAAGTAATTAATGCGTGAACTTAACGAGATTGAAGCAAAATTGGTTCTGAGGCTGTATCTCGGTCATTCTTTGATCAATCGAGATGAAATTTGGTACGCTTCATGTCGACCATGAAATGGGGGTCCATGCCAAATTTGGTGACAGCGCCACCTATGGGTCATGAGATAGGAAAAAAGGCTATTTTTGCGCATAACTTCTGAATCGTTTGTCAGAAAATTATGATCTTGGTGTCTACGGATTCCTTGGCTCATGCCGCATCTGCCGATATGTATTATGCCGGGATTGACCGAACCGCCTGTCCGCCATTTTGAAATCTGTGATAAATTGCTATAACTTTTGAAGTATCGGATATATCGGCGCAAAAATCGGTAGGGAGCTTCGGCATGACGTCCTGAGGAAATCAGAGAACAGCGCCACCTAGGGGTATAAACTATAACAGTTCTTATAGAACTGCTTATAACTTCTGAATTCTTTGTATGGCATGTAAGCTCTTTTCTGCTGCCCCTTGAGCTGTGTCTACTGAGTGGCGCATCTGTTAAGTCGTATGCATTGAGATCCTGAGTTCATGGGTTCGAATCCCGCCTGAGGCAGGAGTTATTTTCTTCTATTAAAGTTTTGTTCTTTCCCACCTATTCTTCTCGACCTGTCTGTAGTTCACATATGTTCTATTTTTGCCATGTTTTCTGTTGCTGCTCTGCACTGCGGTGGTTCTGCTCTGTCATTGCTACGCTTTGGGTTCTTTGCTGAGCCTTGTGTTCTTGATGCCCCTTGGGTGCTCAATGCGCCCTGAGTGATTGATAAGTTGTATCTTTCTTGCTGTGCTTTGGCAGCTCATTGCGCTGATTGTGCTTGGCCCCGTATCGCTGCTTGCAGCTATATTTATTATTATTATTATTATATTTCTTCTTCCCCAATGGGAGTCTATGGCAGCCCTATGAACCGTACATAGGAAAATGAAACAAATTTGACACACTTGTAGTGGTGGTCCTAAATAGTCATGTGACCAACTATGGGGTCTCTAGCATTAACTCTATAGCGCCACCAACACTTCAAAAATTCAATATTCAAATGGTTATAACTGTAGAATCATTTGATCAACAAAAACTCTACCTACTTCATCTGATTCCTCTCCTCACGCTCATTACAATGACCACCTTACATTAAGACTCCACCCATTACAGTAGCGGCCATTTTGAAAAGTACAGTATTTTGTTTTTTCGCTACTACTTTTGCAGCGTTCATTGCATTGTTACGCAATTTGGCACAGATAATCTTTGAACCGAGCCGCAGAGAAATGACCGAACAGAATTTTGATTTTTATCTTTGTTCAAAAGTAATAAATGCGTACTTTTATCGATGTCGACCCAAAATTCGTTCTGAGTCATTATCTCGGTCATTCTTTGATCAATTGAAATGAAACTTGGTACCCTTCATAAGGACCATGAACAGGGGTACCATGCCAAATTTGAGGACAGCGCCACCTATGGGTCATGAGATATGAAAAATGGCTATTTTTTTGCCCATAACTCTTGAAATGTTTGATAGAAAATTATGATCTTGGTGTCTATGGATTCCTTGGCTCATGACCAATCTGTCGATATATATTATGCCGGAAATGACCAAACCGCCTGTCCACTATTTTGAATTTTGTTTTAAATTGTGATAACTACTATTCTATATAATGTATCGGCACAAAAATCGGTAGGAAGCATCGGTATGATGTCCTGAAGGTACCTGGGAAATCTGAAGACAGCGCCACCTAGGGTTCATAAACTATATAAAACAGCCCATAACTTCTGAAAACTTTGTCTGATATTCATTTTCTTTGTGAATTTTTATTCACTGGTTTATGTCGATTGCAACGATATCTCATTTGTCAGTTTTCAACATTCTGTTCATATCTTATTTCATAGCATATGTGCAGTAGTTTTTTCGCTACTACTTTTGCAAATTAAGTCTATTTTATGCCAGGCTCTGCTCACATAAACTTTGGAGCAATCCGCACAGAAATGACCAAATACATTTTTGATATTCTCTGCCATTCCCGAGAAATACCTGTCCAAAGTTGACTGTCCCTGTGACATTGTCTCTTCGTCATATTAAATTATTATGACTGTATTATAACATGTTGTGCATTCCTATACAAACATGTTTTTCTTGAATTAAACTTTAACTCTTCTCACTTAAACTATCTGATTCTCATATAAATTGTAATTTTGTTATTTCTGCTCTGCAATGTCATGTCTGCACCTTCCTTCCTCCATTTGAATGCTTGCAGCTCTGAAAACCTTGGCTCGCTACACTGCCTTTGTAGCTCAGTCTATTAAATCGCATGCATCAAAACTCAGAGGTTGAGGGTTCGAATCCCATTTGATGCATGTGTTATGTTTTTCTATTAATATTTGTTTTGAGTTTATTCTCACCTATTATTCTCAACCAGTCTGTTTTCCATGTTCTGCACGGCTTGCAATTTGGTGGCCAAGCATCATCACCAGTTCAAAAATGCAGTAGCGGCCATTTTGAAAAGTACAGTATTCAGTTTTTTTGCTACTACTTTTGCAGTGTTTGTTGAACTGTTACACAATTTGGCTCAGATTATCTTTGGACCGAGCCACATTGAAATGACCAAACAGAATTTTGATATTTATCTTTGTTCAAAAGTAATACAGTTGTCAACAGGAATAACTTTTAAACCATTTAATCAACTAAACTTCTACGGAGAATATTTGATGGGGTAATCTATGCCTTCCCAGTAGCTCAACCAAATGCGTGATGGGCATGAAATCCAGAGGTTGCGGGTTCAAATCCAGCATAGGGCAGCAATTAAAATGGTTGACAAATTTGTGTCATGTAGAGTCAAATGTTCGAACAGGTTTGATTACCTACAGGGGATTTAAAAAAATATTCTGTTCTTAAGAAAAATCTCTCCAAACTTGAACATACACATTGTCACTACAGCAATGTAGCTTGAGCAGCTGTCTGTATGTATGTGGTCTCCCCTGTAGCTCAACCAGATGAGTGACAGGCGTGAAACCTGGAGATCCTGGGTTCAAATCCTGGCTAGGGCAGCAATTGAAGTCTCTTACTTTAGAGTCAAAAGCTTCAATTCATGATTTGTATTTTACTTTATTAGTTTTACAGGTTTTATTTCGTTTGTGCTCTTTTGGTTTAAGTCTCATGTGTAACATGTATGATGCTTTGGTGGTTCAATTGTTTTCTAGGTCAGCATTGGACTAATCGGTCCTTCTTTCAGCATGCAAATAAATATTATACTTCAAAATTTTTATTTTTTCATTATGTTCATTCTCATCTGAGTCCTGTGTGCTGATAGTTCCCATACATATCTGCTACATTGCATTCTTCAATTGCATGTCCTTTCAGCTTTGTTGCGTGTTGCAGGACCATTGTTGCTTGGCCCCGTATCGCTGTCTACAGCTATATTCGTTTGTGTTATTTGTGTTATTGTAATGAAAGTTTATTGTCCTTATCGTCTCTTCAAGTCTTCAGTCTCCTTCCTCCCTATGCACCGCTGACAACATCTCTTTTGGCATCATTTGCACAGCAGAGATGAATGAGACTTCAAATCATTTGTCCTTTTTAACTCATTCCCCACCAGCCATTTTTTTTTAAAGTTGCCCGCCAGCATTTTTTTGTGAGTTTCACAAAATGCCTTCCAGGAAAATTTTCTTCTACAAATATATAAACATACAAATAATAGATAAAAGAACAAACCCTTTGCTTTCAAACACACAATAAACAAACAAACAAACAAATAAAACGTGGAAAAACCGTTTCATCCTATCTATATTTTTTCCTCTGCTTATAAACTCTTAAATATGGGTATTTTTCTTAAAAAATATATTTTTTTTAGCAAAAAGCTGAAATTGCATTTTTGTGAAGGATTTTTTTAGATTCAGAATGATTATTAAAACATACACAGAGTTTAAAATTAGTAAAAAAAATTGGCATCAGTTTTTTATAAATTGGGTAAGTGCCATCTAGTGGATAATCACGGTATTACGGATTTACATAAAACCTTATCAGGAACACTTTTTTATGGAAATGTTTCCCCCTTATTGACAAGATAACTCGTCAATGGCGGGGAAAGAGTTAAAACAAGGGTGTGTTGTTATGTTCAAAATGATCTGACATATGATGAAAATCATTTTACATTTAATAATTTGGCAGACGCTTTGGCAACGTACAGTACATTTTTTATCTTTATGCGTGTTCCTTGGATTCAAACCCATTTTTTTTTGCGCTGCTAATGAAGAAATCTACCACAGAGCTATACGGGAACACAATAAAACAGGCAAATGTCCCTTAAACTGACACTGAAGAAAGGATTTCAAACATCTTTCTCTTGTTTCCCGGGAAAAAGATTGAATAAATTTAGACTAAATTAGATATCTAAGGACAAGAACGGCACGGAGACCTTAAACAAGCTTCATGAGATGTATTTGGAAACTGGTGTTCAGACCTTTTATGGTGCAGTTTGGTCCATTACATGAGGAAAGATTGAGCTAATCTACTGCTTTTCTTGACACCTACTGAAACTGTAAAGCTGAGCTGTTGTGTAAGTGCTAATGGGCACATGCTGTGATCATCTTCTCTTACTGTTATAACATCACCTGTGTTTTCACATTTAGGTACACTGTGACACGGGGCGACATGACTTACACGTGTTTTCTGCACCCAGTAGAGAACCAGAAGGAAACCATGGAGCGTCAACAGAATGAGGGTAATAAAAGCCATGGAAATGACTTTCCCATGGTAACCTGAAGGATAAAGCTTGTAGTAAAGTTCAGTTTTACAGAGGGGTAACTTTCTGATCTCCCTGATGAAGCCAATGCGGAAGTGACATAAACTGCAATTCACCAACGGGCTGCTAAAGGCTGGCTCCAAAAGTGAGTCAATTCCCATAGACCTCCATGTAAAAATGCCCAACTTTACAGCAGAAATACACAAAGGGCTGTATTATACACCCGGAGCAATGCAGCGCAATGCGCGACGCAAGTGTCTTTTTCTAGTTTCGACACGGTGCAATTATCATTTTCACGTTTAGCGCTACATTGTTTAAAAAGCAAATGCATTTGTTGTTATCTAAAAACGAGGTGTGTTCAGGCACATTGTTGGCCTGTTGCTATTTTGAGGCAACCAAAATAGACCAGGTTTTAGTTGGTCAATGGCGTAAAGACTAAAGTCAATGACATAATGAGTGCTTTCAATAAACCGGATGACAATGCGTGTTTGCTTATCACACACATGGATGCGCAACAACACTTTTTTAATAATATGAACAATTAAAGGATTAAAATGTAAAAGATTATTATTGAGTCTTTTGGACAAAAATGAGGACCGATTACGAGACGTCGGAAGGCGTGAAGAGCTGCTTCACCTCTTGTAGCCTGGTAAGTAATAAAATGTTTTGCTTTAAACAAATGCAGATATTGCATCTAATTTTAAATGTTATTTTTTTATTTTAAAAAATTATTGTATATGACGACTCTGTACCTGTGGATATGGTGAGATGAAAAAAAAATTAAGTTATGCTTTAAAAAACCTCATGGCGCTGTCCAGGTGCTGAAACAGCTCACCGCAAGTTTGTAAATAGGGCCCAAAGTGTTTTTGGTACTGTAGCTAATTTTGGCCTTCTGCGGGGGTTAATTTTTTTTAACTTATCCGTTTAAATTATATTAAGCCTTAAAGTTCTGCATAATTAAGTGTGTGGCCACTTGAGTGACGAGTGAACTGCCACTGCTGTCACTAAAGTTGAGCTAGGCGGGCGTGGTTTTAGCAACCAGTCACCTCAGCTTCACCCGTGTCCAGCCTCTTCACCCATTTTCGGTTATGCATGAGTAATGCGTGGTGACGTGCTTCAAAAAAGCTCTTCACAAACCTATGGGTGATGTCACGGACACTACGTCCATTTTTTCACAGTCTATGGTTTTTCCGTGTACATGAGGGTCAGGGTTTTAACGGCACGCATTTTGTCAGTATGTATGTTGGCCATGCATCGAACGTCAGTGTGCACGTATGAGTCAAATAAACGATGCTTTGCAAGAATGTGCATTTGGCTGCGCACGTAAAAAAATGTACTATATTCCAGGATTAAAAGCATTGGTATTTGAAAAGTGTGTGAGTTCTGGCTCCTGCTGGGCTTTTGTGGCTTTATTCTCTCTCTCTCTCTCTCTCTCTCTCTCTCTCTCTCTCTCTCTCTCTCTCTCTCTCTCTGGTTGTTCACTTGAGTATGATGGATGTGGCAGTCTCTTTGTATTACCTTCTTACCCAAAGTCTCCCTCCAAGAGCTCCTACTCCTCTCCGCCCGCAGTACAATGTGTATCTGTGAGTGTTTCTAGACTGAGAATCTCTCAAAATCTGCTGAGAACCTGTCCGATTATTACTGTATTTTTCTCTCAACAGAAAAAAAAACAGAAATGTTGTTTCACTTAAAGAAATGAAGCCTATTTAAGGTCTATTAAGAGTTTCTGTTTTGAGCGAATTCAGTAATCAGTCAATCAATATAAGTCAGTAACAACAATCCATAGGCAAAATATTTAAGGAAACCCAATGATAATCACCATTGAGAATAAGGTAACTAGAATATAGCCAAAAGTTAAAAAGTTATAGCTGGAGATTTGCGGATCAGCTCTTACGCCACCCAAATCGGCTCTTAAAAATAAACTCTCTACACCTATATTTTTTTAACTTACTGTAGATATCCGCATCCGACCCTCCCACATTTATTGTGATTCACTGTGTCAACCAAAACTAGGCAGTGATTGATAAATCCTGGCACATCCAAAAGCCAGAGAGCGCTCTCGTGCAGAAACTACATTTGTGCCAAGAATATTTACATCGCTGTTTTTCAAATTGTTTCGGGTATTTTCATGATAATAAAGAATATTTTTTATGATTTTGTTTAACGTGTGTTGCTTTTCTAAATGCACGTTATAAACGACTCAGACTCATAATGATTTTAGATTGATAAGGACTACTGACCAAAACGCTGTAGTACACGCATGAGCTGCGCATGAAACACAGAACCGCAGCCTTGCGATTCAGAATCGATTTCAGACAGGTATTTTTTAATGGGAAATGTGATTAATCGTCACAGCCTTATTAATAATGCATTAACGTAAATAGATTTTAGCGACACTTATTTTATTAACGTGCGATTAATGCTACGCGCAATTTCTGCTTGACCCTTGGCCTAGCCCGTTGTTAGATAAATTGAGACACAGCCTGTGACTCTGCTGTCTAAATGAGTCAGTATGCGCAATTTTGAGCTATTATGGAAGCAAAAGAAAGGAAAAAAAATCAGATGATGGTCAAAATCTAGGTTTTTGTAAAAATATGTACATTAAGCCCTCGTCTAGCGATCCCAATTGATTTAAATATTCATTAAACCTAAAACCAAAAATGTATCTTTATTTGTATGTTTTCTGAGAGGTGTACTCCTAAATGCTTAACTAATACAAAGATGCATGTTTAAAACGTGTTTTAAAAATAAAACTGTAATAAAATATCTGTTTTGACAAGAATTCACGCAGATATAATCTGTTGTGTCTTAAGTGAATGTTTGGTTAACTGTTGGGAAAAATATCTGATGTGTAACGTTATATTAGATCCTAGCATTACAGTAGATCTTAACTCTTTCCCCGCCATTGACGAGTTATCTCGTCAATTTAAAAAAAACGTGTTCCTGATGAATTTTTATGTTAATCTGTAATATATGAATATCCACTAGATGGCCCTCTTACCCAATTTATGAAAAAACATTATTTACTAATTTTAACCTGTGTTAAAATTAGTAAATATTCTGAATCTGATCTCTAACAAAATTCCTTCACAAAAATGCTATTATTTCAGCTTTTTGCTAAAAAAATAATAATTTTAAAGAAAAAAAAAACATTTAAGAGTTTATAAGCAAAGAAAAAATATAGATAGAATTAAACAGTTGTTTTCCCGTTTTGTTGGTTTATTTGTTTGTTTGAAAGCATAGGGTCTGTTCTTTCATTTGATATATTTGTATGTTTGTATATTTTTAGAGGAAAAATTTCCTGGAAGGCATTCTGTGAAACTTTTGTGAAAATCACAAGAAATGCTGCCGGGCAACTTTTCCTAAAAATGTCAGGCAGGGAATGAGTTAAAGCTGTCTGTCTCATTGTCAATCAAACAATAAAAGAAAAAAAAGTTTGACATATTAATATCGTTTTTGACTTTGTGTGTGCCAAATCTATTAGTTTTACCAGTGAATTTAATGTATGGATGCGCTCCTTTTTTTAACCTTAAAAAATCTTTAACTGGATTTTCTCAAAATAACTTTGCTGACTCTTTCACTATTTATAAACATACATTTGCATAAAACCTCACATTTGTCCATGCCCATGTTGATTAGTGTTAAATTAAGGTAAATATTGAACGAATAAAAATGTGCGGTTAAGTTGTGATTAATCACGAGATAACTCATAGTTGACAATCATGCAATTTATCTAGATTAAATATTTTAATCGATTTACAGCCCTTATTTAAAGTTAAAGGTATCGTGGCTTTTCAGAGACATTAAATATCACAAACTCAGTGCTTGGACTTTCAAACACATTTACGTCAATGATTAATTGCAATTAATCAGAATATTATTTGTTATTCCTTGACCTGCCCGATCCATAGATTATATACACAGTGTCTATGGATATAACAGCAACTCACACATTACTATTAGATGTATATTTGAGGTGAAAATATGCTAGTTGTCACAATGCAAATATGATAATGCTTCTAAAATCGTCTTTCTTCATGATGTTGAGACCTAGAACATTTTTAACAAAACTTTTCAACTCAATTTTATTTCTTATATCATCATTATTCTTCTCTTCGTCCATCCATCTGCCTCCTCTTCCTTCCTCTCAAATGCAATAAAGGGCAAGGATAGTGAAAAATCCATTGTGTAGCTGATGGATGTTTCAAGGAGGCCGGAGAGACGTTGTGTGGTCTTCCTCCTTAACGTCTGAAATCAGCTCACCGCCATTAATACACACATACACGTATGGGCACAGGAAAGGGCAACGTACACCTGATCCCTGCCTGCTGCCTCCCGCTGGGTTTAATCACACCTCTACCTGGCTTTTGATCTGTCGCAGAGCACTTAAAACTCTCTCCTGTTAACGGCGCTCCCCTTTTCATGCACGCTGTCGGATAAAGGGCACATCTCGTGTGAAGTGTGGATGGTGAAGTGCGCTTAATCTAATTTAAAAAGACGAATCGTTTTCAGCCTTGATGATCAGCGCGAGCCAAAAAGAGGGCGAACAAATGAGAGAACGAGGAAAGAAGTGTTAAAATTTAAGAATACAATTATTGGAATGCTAATCATTTTAGAAATGGGAAAAATCTGCTCATTTGGTTTTAAGAGGGCAAGGTTAGTTTTCGAACATGGTAGCTGGTTTGGTTAACCAGAAAGATTTGTGGATTTTTTAAGCTAAATAAGTTAATTGACGATTAGAAGTGAACTTATTTTACCTAGACAGAAAAGTAATGTCTTGATCTTTAAATTAAAGAGGATCAACTTTATAGTCCTTGCTTCGCAAATGTTCTTATGAAAAAAGGAGCCAGTGTTTCTCTGTTTGCATTTATAAGATAACCCCTAATGCTGTATAGATCATCAAATATTTAAACTGAACCAAGCTTACTGTATACAAATATAAATACTGAGAGTATAATCCTCTATTATCCAGATTCAACATTTTTTGTTGATATATTATTTTGTTAATAAGCCTTTGATTCGTTGTTAACCTCTCGTACTGTAAGGAACAAATGAAGAGGATTAAATTAGGAATATTTTACCTTATAATTTTAAGATTCAAGATTTTTTCTCCCTTGAGATGAATATGAATATCTTATTTAGTTTTTTACCTCACAAGAGCTAAAGAAAGTCAACAGACATTAAAGGTGCAGTGTGTAATTTTTAAAAGGATGTCTTGACAAAAATACAATATAATTTATATAACTGTATTATTAATGGTGTATAAATACCTTACATAATGACATGTTTTTATATACATACACCGCGGGTCCCCTTACATGGAAGTCGCCATTTTGTGCTGCCATTATTTTATGGTAGCCCTAAATGGACAAACTGCTCTACAGAAAACGTTAGACGACAACATGTTTGTCCTGTGGCGGCTATCGTAGCTCCTCTATGCGTTTCGGTGAACGGTGGACTAAGCCGTTGGTTGCCATTCACAATCTCACTGCTAGATGCCGCTAAAATCTACACACAGCACCTTTAACTTACAATATAAAGTAAATGTAAAATATAAAAAAAGTAAAACTGCAATAAAGTAAGTTGCAATGTTACAAAGTTAAATAGTTTATTTTTGTCACCCTGTCATCTATGCATTGCTTGTAATGAAAGCACTCGTTTCAAGGCCTTACATTCACATTTTAAGCATCTCACCAGCTAGTACAGTAGGGCAACCAATTGACTATCTATACCACTTTGAAGCAGGCAATGATCACAAAAGACCAGCTTGAACCAGAAAGCATGTATAAAGAGCTGTAACGTGGTTTAGCTTCATGCAGCAGGGGTGGATTTTATTTCCAGTGCCATGGATTTATTTAACTGTTCACAGTGGATCTATCAGCTTTACAAGCTTATGATCAAAGTGACCTGTACTACTTTCTCCAGCATCACTGTACAGACTGACAGCAGTGAATTGATTGATGAATTTGCCCATTAGTGTGATATAGAGCAGGTGCGACTGTGATGCTAATCCAGCCTCCGGTTTGTGGCAGAAAACATTGAAAATGAGTTTTCCTTCAGGTAAATGTGTGACGTTCAGAATGACTAAACAATTCAGTCCTGGAGAATCCTCGCTCGACATTACCTGAATTATATGACAGACCTCCATATTGACTGCTGATTTTAGGAGTACTAACTGATAATGAACAATGCAATGAATTAAATGCTTATTATCAAAATAATATATAGGCCTAAATAAACAAGTCGTAAATGGTTTATTTGGGCTTTCACGTTTACTCTGGAAAATAAAACTTTTCCTTTGTTTACATACATCAGCACTGAGATTGTCAAACCGTGTGTGCACACTCAACAGCAAGATGAACCAATTCACAATATTACCTTTTTAAGTTTTATTTTGGTTTATTTTACTTGTGTAATTGTATTTAACTTTTCCGAAGTGTTCTTGAACGCAGGGATGATGTATTTTTGTAGGCCAACTCTGAAGTCGCGAATCAAGTTTGTCTTAACAGATGAATACAAATTTTATGAACTAAATTCGTTAACTAGCAATAAAAAGCCAAATTTTGTTTGAAACAATTTGTGGGTATCGGTAAATGTGTAAGCATCATAAACTTTTGTTTTAAACCATGTATCTTTTTCAATAATCCAAAAGTCTATGGGAAAAACAAATGGGCTTTTTCGCAAGAGATCCAGCGTCCCCTTAACTTCTGGGTTGGCCTACAAAAATACGTCATCCACTTTATAGTCTTAAGTCTTGTTTATCCTCGACGCGTCCGCATGAGCATGCCGGTGCGTCTGGCGAAAATGACATAAAGGTGGAGTGGGCGTTTGTGCGCGTTGGGTGTGCAAAAACTCATTTCGCGTGGAGGTGTGCACGGCAATTTTTGTAACCACGCACCAATGACCGACCTCGAGGCGATTCTGTTTGAGTAGGAAAGCATGTTACGTATCTCTCAGATCAATGGTACTTGTAACTTCATCAACGGAGGCTCACGGTGTGGAGCAAAGCAGGAGTATAAACAAAGCTTTAATGCTCATTTTACTGCTATTTACAGAGTGTATTCTGGTAAGCACTGCTTAAACAGTATAAAGATATAAATACTTTGTCATGGAGAGACAAGAGAAGATAACATGAGTTTGATTCTCTTCAATGAAAGAATGCACAGTCTGTTGTCAGTGACTAACCACTAAAACACAATTGACAGCAACGTTTCTCACATGGTCTCTTTCTGTCTCTTTTATTCTGTTTTTGCAACACGTGTTATTTGACGTACGCCACTAAAGCGTTTCTTCCTCTCAAGGTCTGGCAGCTTTGATGCATCCTTCTGAAGCTTCCTGGAACGTTGTGTTGCTAATAGAAAATAGAAATGCACACACATTCACATAAACTCACAACGGCTTCCCAATCTCCTTCTCTCCTCATAAAGAAATCAAACACAATCTCATTCAAACTGACATCTGACACCAGGCATATCTTTGTCTGTAGGCACTCTATGGAATTAAGACATCTAAACATTACATTTCAATTTTGAATGACCACCACCTTGATTTATGGATCCAGATACAGGACACCTATTTCTTTAAACATCCTCTCTCTCTAACTTCATTCACACAGCACTTTGGTCCCAGAAAATACCCTCATAAATGGCTGAGAGGCTTCTGGGTGAACGCAAACACGTCCTGTTAATGGTCTGGGATCGCTCCCGGAAAGAGGACCTAGTAACATTGCCGTAAGATACCCGGAAAGGCCTCTGTGTGAATCAATGCCGTAAGGGGCGTGCCGTAGTGAGGAAAGCGTTCAGCTCTTTAAAACGAGGGGTTTACATGCAGATTAACATTCACAATAAGAAATGTCTGCAAACTGGAATGAAGCAGACATCAGGAGCTCGTCACTATCCAATCTGAAGCTGAGATCATTCACCAGCATGACAAAACGGCACGTCATGCACTCCTTTATAGTCTTCCTAAACAAAAATACATGCAAGTGGTTTCTGGAGAGAGAAATAACGGAAAATAAGCAAACTTCAGAAAAAAAAACTACCAAGTGCATGACTTTAAACATGTCACGTTTCTTTGCAGGATCTTTAGGGTGTGAATGCACACATAGATTTTGGAAAATCATTGGCAGTGTGATTTAACCAAAAATCTAACGATCCCGGACAATTCCCAGATGCATTTTCTTTGTATTTTCCATAATGTCTGTGTGAAAATGGCTTCTCTTTTTCTCTCTCCCAAAACCTATAGTAGTACGTTGCCTTACAGTATACTGCCTGCATATGAAGCTATCCTATAATGCTGCATTCTACCCGAAGTGAAACCTCAGATGTGACTGTTTTTGCAATGAATCCTGGGATTGCTTTTTCTGTGAAGAAAACATGTGATGCTGGGTTAGCATCTGGCCAAACGAAGGTACTTTAGAGGTCAGCATCATTATGCCGCCTACCTTGTGGAACAGTCTGTGCATCTGGAGTGCATGATGCCATCCAATGCTACCTGCTTAGGCAGCTCAATAGTGTTGGAACGGAGCCATTTTCTCACTCGACATTAAACACAACTGACAAACTAGTATCAATGAAATAATTTACATCGTACAGACTTCAGTAGAGGTTAAAAAATGCATGCAATCACCCGAGTCAATACTATTTGTGGGCACATGCTATAAAATCTACTATTGATAAAGGTTGGTTCATTTTCCATTCCCAAATGAATCTTTTTTGCATATTTTAATAGATCAATCAAAACACTTGCCAAACTTGCAAAACACCTACAGACACAAATTGACACATGCAAGGAATGTTTATTGCTCAATTAAACCGACTACCTGCAAGATGCTCCATAAACCAATTCGATTTTTATGTTTACACGTTTCATTTTGGTTTGTGCCAGCCGTCCACCTATGCACTGTAAAACGGCTGGTAAAAACACAATCCATACGCCTGTAAACTTGCAGTAACAGATCTATAACCTCCACAATA
Source organism: Misgurnus anguillicaudatus (assembly GCF_027580225.2). Classification (NCBI taxonomy): domain Eukaryota; kingdom Metazoa; phylum Chordata; class Actinopteri; order Cypriniformes; family Cobitidae; genus Misgurnus; species Misgurnus anguillicaudatus. Next base: position 34,870,656 of record NC_073351.2, on the reverse strand, counting down.
AAATAATGTTACAGCCCAGCCATGTAGAGACAGAATTAAAGTCTGCATTAAAACAATATTACATTCATCTTCTTACCATAAAAGTACAATGCTAAGTGTAACCCTTGTCACCACCCGCTCGTAATAGATGAGTATCTGATACAAAATATAATTAAATATTAGCCCATTAGAATTAGTTTCAGTCTACATGTGGTGAAAGAGACATCTCATTGTACATTAAACAGTCTAGTGTAGTGTTATGATTCTCACTTACGGTATTCACTCGAATGAGGGCGCAGGGAAACACTCGGTAATCACGGTATAATAGCACCACTATTACCTTTAAACTTAGTATAGACAATAATAAACATATGCAAAGTACATGCAGCAATAAACAATGTACACACAGCAATTTAGTTTAACTTTAACCTTGTATTATAGAACACCGGATATGAAACATTTGGTATGGAAAATAAGAGAAAGTAAACAATAATAAAACCTGGGTAAAACAATGTTTAAGGAAACCTATCAGTGCACTTTTACCGTTTAATAAGCAAGCTTGCATACAGCTTCAAACTGAATCATTTTCATGAACATTTTGACGTCTTCGTCGTCTGTTCCGCAAGACTTCTCGTTTGATGTATTGTTAATATCAGGCCCCTGTTCCAGGCATACATCTCTTCCAAGTGGCAGAATGTGACTCCGGTGGGTTTTGTGAGACCCGTTCCCATCTTCTGGTCTCAATCTGAACACTGGCAAATTTGGTATCTGACTGTCCACAACATAAGGCTGAGACGCCCAACGATCTGCTAGGCAAACATCCTCAATCCAAGTAAAATGAATGTCCTGAAACAGGACCAGCGTTTGTACTTACGTTGTCGATGTGAGCCTTAAATGATGTTAATACCAATCAGGCTAATTGTCACAATAACCAAGTTCGGCCAGAAGGATTATTCTGTTTTCAACCTTGGCGCACTGATCGAGCTTGAAGGTGTTCAGTTGATGTCTTTACACGTTGGTTGCTGCATTTCTGAAGTGGATCCCTCTATCGACTTTCTGTGGTCCCGTAGTGGGCTTCAGGAGATAGTTGGAACAAGGGGCACCTTGTTTCAGAGGCTGCCAATTTTCAGTCTAACATCGACATGTTCCTATATGGACTTGTCAAACCGTTTGAATGTAGTGTTCCGACAGCAAGACTGTACAATCAATTTTGTACAGCTGTACGCAGACACACAAAACACAGCCCACACTCACGGGTCACAGAGCTGGCCAAGCACTCTGTAAGTCGTGTCATAACAACATGCGGTCTCCACCACCCCAAGCAAGCACAATGCGATGCTTCTGTCATAAGCTAAAGGCTATCTTGATCACATGGATGATATGTCAAAGAAGATGCAGTGCCGCATCAAAGCTCGCATCAAAGCTGTCTATTATTACCATGAAAATTTCCTGGATATGTTCTCCCTCATGCCTTTTTTTCAGAGGAAGTTCTAGACACCATGTTGCAAGGGTCCCCAATGCTCATCCCCTTTCAAGACAATGAATTTGGCTACGGACTTGGCGAGGTTCTGTTTAGTGTGTCAGAGCGGTTGACAAACCATTTGCAAGAAATTTTTGAAGAGTCTTAAGGACTCTACGTGAATTCATGGTCTGCTTTTCAATACGAGTTGGCTTTGGAGCAGATTTTCTTTGGAAAGCCAAACTGTTCTTCCTCCAGGCCTTACAGTGTAAGCCTGGGTGTTTGTGGTATTCACCCTGGCAGTGTTTCATCTTCCCGACGCTTCATTGGCTTGGCACCGGTGGGGAGTGCCAGCGTCGGTGAGGATCCCCCACCACTCGATACCTGGTTCAAAGATAAAGTACAACAGCATCGCATACGTCGTCTTTTCCCCTTAACTGAGGCTATCATGGCTGAACCACCAGTTCTAGGTGAGCAGCTTGCTGTTGTTCTCCTGAAAGATTTGTTCCAGAAGGATATTGTAATTGAGTTTTTTGAAGGGTCCTGAGTTACATTCTGGAAATTTGGTTGATTGCCGATCAATTGAGGACTTAAGTCAGGAGCTGGCACAACGCAAGGGATTTCGATACCCCCATACATTTGAACGGGCCCTGGAGAAGATCAGTTTTTGAGGCGGTGATGTCGTTGAGTGTTTGCAGGCTGGACTTGCAAAGATAAGGTTCTTCCCTAAAATCATCTACTGGGATGAAAGCCACCATTCGAAGGTGAAATGGAATGGAAATGACTACTTGGAGCTGCTTAATCCAAATGATGAACCCTCCCTTGAGACATTGACTGCAGTCTTTTCTGCATTGAGAGCAGGTGCCTTTCTTTTGCATCTAACCTAAGGAAATATAAGGAGAAAGGCATGCCTTGGATGGAGGCATGCCTCAACGAATTCCCAAGAAGTTCAGCCGGGAAAAAAAAGCTCCTGATTTTGACATACCTCAGCTGCGTTGGATTAATGCAGCAGAATGACTACATCTCTTTCGACCGGTTATTTGTGTTGCAAAGCGACGTGAATATTGACCTGGATGAGTTGAAGAAATGGCAGGTGCTTTCCAATCTGTTACTCATGAACAGGCCTTGTGTGTTTCGACTGATGGACAACATACCGTACAAAGCGACCGTGACAGCCACTTTAGGCAAAAGACGAGCACCTCACCCAGACACGTCTTCTGAACCACAAGGTGATCCTTTTGAGGAAGAGGAACATCTAGAGATAGAAAAGGAGGTGGTGGAAAGAGTCCCCTCTCAAATTGTGCCTCCAAGTGAAGGGGCATGGTGGACATCTCTAGAGCTAGGATTCATAAATACAGAAAAGACAGTAAATGACAAAGATGCATACCAAACTTACCTCAGTTCCTGCAAACATCGAAATGTAAGGATCAGGTCCTTCAGCGCATTCCAGGGAAGACGCCAACGATTTTTGAATCAAAGTTAAGAATACAGAGTATGGTTTACTATTGAAAGGGATTTTTTTTGGAGTAATCACGTTGTTGATTTTGAATTTTTTCTAATTTTGTTTATTTCAAAAATGTAACCCTTGTCACCACCCGCTCGTAACAGATGAGTATCTGATACAAAATGTAATTAAATATTAGCCCATTAGAATTAGTTTCAGTCTACATGTGGTGAAAGAAACATCTCATTGTACATTAAACGGTCTAGGGTAGTGTTATGATTCTGACTTACGGTATTCACTCGAATGAGGGCACAGGGAAATACTTGGTTAATCACGGTTTTATAGCACCACTATTACCTTTAAACTTAGTATAAACAATAATAAACATATGCAATGTACATGCAGCAATAAACAAGGTACACACAGTAATTTAGTTTAACACCGGATATGAAACAGTTGGTATGGAAAATAAGAAAGAGAAAGTAAATTATTGTTAATTTTACTGAACTTATATGTGTGAATCATTAAATGGGAACAGAGAAAATTAATTAAATTATAAATCTTATAAGTATTTATACATGTTATTTGAACATTCAAAAGAAAAGGAATAACAATAAAACAGGTTTTGGAATAGGAACACATTGAATAACACTATTCTCCACTGATATTTATCAGGACGTTACATAAGTCTCCCAGAAGGCAGCAAAAAGGAAAACTTACTATATGCTTGATTTTGTGCACATAAATGCACCTCTATCTGAAATCATTTCTATGTTGAATCAATAGGAAAATTTGCTAGGAAGAAAAAAATATTTTTTCAATGCATTGCTGCCACCAGACCACTGTGAAGACCACAGAGAGTTGTGGCTTGGATGGGATACTCGTTCATTATGGTTTAAAGACAACATAAGGGAGCAGGATATGCATATTTGGTCATTTACGGTGGATATAAGCCCATATCACTATATGAACCTGAACACAACGTGTATACTGCAGAGAAACCTGCAGTGGAAGAGTAATAATGGTTTATTTTTAGCAACTGCAATTGCTGGGACAAAATAATGGTTATTGCAAGAAAGTGGTATAGTGGGCAAGTAATACCTACAATTATATTCCTCTTGTATTTTTTCCAGCTGTTTTTTTCTTCTTCAGAAATAGCAGCACACCTCTTTTATACAAACGGCATCTTTTAATGTTAAAAAGCGTGATGTTCCCCCCCAAAAAATTAGCTATTGTGCCAGAAGCTGATATATTGGGCAGTGCTGCTTGCTGATATAGAGTATGCACTGAACTGTGATAGGTTAACAACTTAACATTTAAAAAAGCATATAATTCAAATGCAATTGACTCTTCAGAATTGGATGCAGGTGGACAGACACCTACAGAGCGCCACCTCGAAAGGAAAGGACTACGAAATCTGTCAATAACAGAAGTAACCATGGTTACATTGACAGGCCTGTATTATGATGAGCAATGATGCAGGGTGCGGTAATGTGCAATCACATTTACATATATGCATATTTGCAGGTAATGGTGGAGAGATCTTTCGGAGAAAATCAATTTATTTTGTGCATGTAAGTGAGAGTATGGATTTGTGTGCACGTGTGTACGAGGTCTTTCGCTCTGTTCTCTGTCTGTGGTGATTGGATTCTGCTAGCTCATCCTTGCTGTGCATATTAATTAGGAAGAAAGGCGACCCACTGTGCCCTAGATCACACTGTGCACTTGTCCTTCTGGGAGAGAAAGAGAGAAAGTGAGAGAGAGTTTTTCCAACTTTGTACCTCTCCTGTAGGTGTCAGTGCTGCACCGTGGTCCAGAGGAATTGACTGCATTGCATCATGGGATATCAATCGACACAGGTAAGTAAATAAAGTTCCTGGAGCTCAACTGGTCGAGCATTGCGTTAGCAACTTAAAGGTCATGGGTTTGACTCGTATTGGGAACACACAAACGGATAAAACGGATAGCTTGAATGCATTGTAAGTGATGTCGCCACATAAGAGATATTCTTGGGTCAACATCATACTTGACCACTGGATAACTTGGGCAATTCAAAATTGAGGTATACGTTTACAATTAAATGAAAAGCGAATGCATGTAAATACATTAATATTTACATTCACATCTCATATTTAATCTCTAATTTCAAACTTAAATCACAGACCTTGTAGAACAAAATTAAGACTTTACCTTTCGACATATAGAGCTGTAATGGACATTAATATTAAATGAAATTTGGGATGGAGCTGTGTTTATGTATCAGCACATAAGGGCTGTTGTGTTGCCGCTCTGCAGAATACTGCGAAGAAACACCGGCACGTCAGCACTCGCAGATGCTTAATGACGTACACGCTGCCTTTCGTCACGGAAAGGGGGTCGTGAGAGGTACGTAGAAAGATGTCCTGGGATCTGAAGGATTGTGTGGAAAGAGATGGGGAGTAAAACGGGAAGATAAATGTGTGCAGAGAGGATGGGCTTCCCATTTGAACGAGAGAAGAGAGCCAGGGGTGCCGGAGTGATAAATGAGAGGACCAGGATGAAGCCACCGCAACTACCGGAAAACGACCAGGTGCACAGAGGGAGAGAAAGAGAGATGGATCGGGAAGAAATAGATGCAGGATATTAACCATTTAGCCCGATTTACTGAAAGACACAGTGAGGGTTCATAGGTTCATGGAAGCCAATGAGGTTCAAAGACAGGAAAAGGAATTACTGTACACATGTGGCACAATGATGGAGACAAATTATAAAAAGTGAAATGCAAAAAAACAACAACAGCATTAAAGGACCGCTAACGTAGATGTTTTCAGCAATATAAAAAGTCTCTATCCCCAGAATGTGTTTGTAAAGTTTCCGCTCAAAATCCACCACAGATCATTCATTATACGATGCTGAGCATGGCCATTTGTGGCTGCAATGAAAAACTGTTTTTTCTTGTTTCTTTAAATGCAAATAAATGTGCTTTGAACTACATAAAAACATGTGTCTCTGGCAAAAGGTTGAACTACGCTGTCATAAGGTGGAGTCTGTGAGCGGTCATGAGTGGGGCATAATCAATGTGACATCACATTGATAGGGGATCCCCAACAGCCTGTTTTGTGTGACTGTTGCAATTAAAAGTAAATGACACGAAGAAGAATAGATAGATCCTAGGTTATGGGGGCTTTAAAGTGCCCATATTATGAAAAACTAACTTTTTCTGGGTTTTGGGGTGTTATTTTGTGTCTCTGATGCTCCCCCACACATACAAACTTGGAAAAAAATCCATCCATGCTGTTTTGAGTGAGAAACAGGTTTCTGAATGTCCTCTGCCTTGAGTCTCAGATTGCGCGAGTTCAAACTCAGCTCCGTTGTTACGTAACTAGCCGTTTCGTCACATTCAGTTTGAATTTTCCCGCCCACCACCCCACTCGCAGGTCTCCACCCAAGCAGTCAGTCACTTTGCTGATCCCCTGCTGTTATCATGTCTCACTGAAATAACAGCGCTATTTGGATATTATGGATTATAATCCCGCCTACTTTTAAAAACAAAGTTTTATCGTGTGGTTATTGGAACCCGGAGTAATCTTATATACAGTGTGTTACGACGACGCAAATAGTCATCAGGTTGTAGGCGATAAGACCTTCATGCGAAATCTGATGTAAACAACAGATTATGTATCTATATTTCACGGATTATACGCATTTGTGGACAAAAATATTCAATGGATGTATTTTATTGGACTTTCATGGATCATTCACACATCTGAAACAGACTGGATTCGATTCGCGATCGTTGCATCAACACAAAAGGTAAGAAGTCACGTTATATTTTGCATGTTGTCATCTTCTGTCACAAAATACTACATTTATGATGCTAGAGCATCTCTATCTCAAAACAGAGATCAAACATTGATGCTAATCCCGTAAATTATACCTTTTAAATGTATAACTTAGTGATGTTAAAATTGTTTGTAAACAGTAGGCTATATAGATATTTTTGCAGGCTAGATAGTTTACAGCGTGGTTTCGATATTTAATGGCTTTATTTTACAATTCTACAAGAACTAAGTAATAGTGCTTTGCCAAACTAAAAGTTTTTTGCCAAACTAACCAAGACCAGGCCTTACCGCCCCGTCTTTTCTGACGAGGCTAACCCTCTGAGCCTCTTATAACTTTACGGTCCGGACCTCCCGCTAGCTTCTAGCACGCAGTCCACAAGCAGTATACATCCCCCGCCGGGTCTTAATTTCTGTAATTTGCGAAAATAATGCGTTTAAAAATGTTTTATAATGGAAATATGTTAGTATTGTCCAGGGAAAACGAGTGTATTGTTGAAACTGCTACATCACAATTGACTCTGGAATCATTGTGTGTCATGAGTTTCTTCTCCTGTAGTGTACTTATTAGTGATACTTTTCTGCATGAATTGTCTGTTGGCAACATAAACCGTTAATAATAATAATATATAAAATAATAACACAGTATGGTCTGTACTGCTCACGATATCACTATGCACGCGCACATGACGTTAGTAGTGGGGACGTGATCAAAGGAGCAGCAGCTCATAAATATGTAATGACTAGCTCAAAACGGCACAATCTGAAACTCACTGAAACAGAGGCTACTAGAGATGGGTAACAATCTTTTCCTACAAGCTATTTTGAGCAAACAACTTTTGAAACATGCTTTATGGAACTCATACACCTATTTACTTTTGAAAAAGCAGTCATAAGATGGGCACTTTAAGAGAACTAGATGGTCTATTAATCACAAAAAAGCTTTCTCTTGTTTTGCTTTTTGTTGTTTAAAGATTTAGCTTTTGTCTCTGTTTTTTTTTTTTTTTTGCATTTCGGTGATTTACAACGAAAACTATATAAAAACAATATGTGTCAAATTTCACCCCAACAAACATGGAGAATGAATCGAACCTGCTTGGTTGATGTGGCAAAATTTTACTATTCTTATAGACGGTTTCATCGGATGCACGTGCGGTGATGCGACTACACCTCTGGTTGGAATTTTACTTCCGGTTTCTGATTTTTTATTGTTCTTTTTTCGTCTGACTAGTTGCTAAACTGAACTCTTGAACAAATACCTCGTCGGAAATAACAAATGTTTTGGTTTCCTAGGTAATCTACGTGTTGTGTGCTTGTTATATACTGTAAATTATCTCCTTTAAAATGACTTTATTCTTAGCTGAGTTTACCGGAAGTTACATGTTGACCACGAAAGCCGCTTGTTTATGTTGTTACTGCTGAATGATTGCTATCTGTTATTGTGATGTTAGCAAGAAAGGGCATTCCAGTTTTAGAAGGCATTGGTTGGGTGTAATATGAGTCATAAATATTTTTGAAAGGTACATTTAGAGCAGAGATCTACAAGTTAATAATTTTTAGAGTACACTACATTTAATCACATTTATGCATTTGACAGACAGTTTATCCAAAGCAATACAGTACAGTATGTTTTATCAATATGTGTATGTATCGACCCACAATCTTTGGGCTGCTAACACAATGCTACAATGGTACACAGTAAAAAAATGTGCTGTAGTTATGCAGCAGTTTGCCAGTAACTTACTGCAGATTTATATTGATCTAATTTATTGGCAAACGTTTGTTTAAAGAAAAACAAACAAACATTAAACATTAACGAGTATTTGTCTTTACAGAATAAAATGATAAAAACAGCCTCATGCAAAGCATTCTGGGAACCAGAAATCCTCATCAACCGTTTTCTTTTTTTTCTGATTTTGGTTCCCAGAAACCCTTTCATAATGTTGTACTTTTTATATTGTTTTCCTGTAAAGTCTTCTTAATGTTTAATGTTCATTTATCTTTAAACAAACTCAGTAAATTACATAAAATTAAATCTACAGTAAATAACTGGCAGTAATACTGTAATTTCTACAGATTTTTAACAGTGATATTAATTATCATTTCATTTCATGGATGTCAATATAACATTCTTTTTAATGACAATTACAGTATTTTCCCCCCACTGCATCACGACAGCATGATTTTTAAGTTTTGTATAACAGTAACTTTAAGATGGGTGAATGTAACTGTACTGTTATTGTTGTGAAAATAATGCTAAATAATGCCAAAATGCAGATATTCATAATGACTCATAATGGTCCTGAAATAGGCCTTATTTTCTTCCCACAAAATATAATTTACTTCAACCTGCACATTTCTTAGCATCATTCACCCTTTTATGTAAAACCAAGATGGTTTTAGGGTGTGATGAATATTTCTAATAACACTGGCCTAAAAAGTTTTGGGAAATTATCGACCTCAGACATATAATATGTGTTCATTCTCTTTCATATTTTGATTAGTTGAACGTGATGAAGGTGAAGGTAGATATTTCACGATAAAGTGTTATAATTATTGATACACAGGCAAGTATATTTGCCTACATGGAAGGAGGGTGTCTGATGATCATGATGCCTCGTAACTTCTCGACAATGTCTTTTAAGTACCAAATGGAAGTTTATAAATTTATCTTTACTGTAAGACTAAAGATTATTACTTAACTGTAATTTATTGGTCTTGGCCAGAAGTACATTTGTCTTGGCCAGAGCTACGCTTTATACACTTACAGTACATTTGGTGTCTTGTGTCATTGGCTAACATTTCCAGTCTCGTGATTTTTCCTTCAGAAACAATTCGCTCAGTTATTAATAAAAAAACATGAAAATGTTTCATGAAAAATAAATAATATAATAAATGTATAATAATAATGAATAATGAAAGCAAATGGAAACTTATGTTATCAATAAAAAGATTTAATTGCTTTATCACATTTTGCAGAAAAGTTATGGTCTATAATCGCACAAAATACGGAATTCTTAGCAACTTTCATTTATGAGGCTTTTTCTGTCAACACTCCCATTTTTCCTGGGAGTCTTCTGTATTTCACACCTATCTCCCACCCCCCTCCCATTTTGTTATTTCTCCTGGAAAACTTCTGTAATTTAAAACGGCCTTACCTCGTTATATAATACATCACATCAATATATTATTCCAAGGTTGTCCAGTTGCCAGATATTGTATGAAACGCATCCTGCTCACACAATCGACACATTATACAGTACAAATTTGAACCCATTTTTTAATCATAATCTGGCAACCCACACCTCGGTTGCTATAAGTAGAAAAGGGTTTTGCATGATATAAGTTTAGCGCTTTGCTAAACCCCAGACCCCCCATTCATACAGTAGGTCTCCCAGATTTTCCAAATGTTGACATTTATGTTGACGACCAGTGTAATATATTCTGCTGGGAGACACTGGGCGCTATGTAAGGTAGACACGACACAGTCCAGGATACCTATTACTTTAAAGAAGCGCACCCTTGAGTCATGACACATAGAAGGTATATACCATATGTCAAAATCCTGCATCTCTTTCTCTTCAGTGGATCCCAGTGGATCTCACTGCAGCACATGTAAATGTGTGGACAGTCTTGTATACAGGTTACACCAGATGCTATAGTGGGGACGGTTGCGGTGACATTCAGCAGAAAGCACTATCTTTCTTCATAAAATAAATGCAGTTAAAACCTCAACAGCAACTTGGAAAAATAAGTTAGAGCTAAGGCAACCATCACTTATAAAATGTAAACTATTGCCATATCTGTTTGAAATATAAAATTGCAGGTTACTTTATGCACTTTTATTTACATACTTTGAAAAACAACTAACATTTGCTGCAAACTTCGACCTGTATAGGAGATAGTTTTGAAAACTAATTGTTTATGTACTTATTCAATTACTGATTTGTGTTTATTTTTAATAAATACAAGTTTAAGGGTAAGCGATAGTAATTCGAAAGGGTCAGGGATGGCTCTAATATAATCATTAAGGAACCCCTATGAAATATAAACTGTGGGGTCCCTGGTTTTTAATAAAATTAAAGTACTTTGGTACTTTTAGAGTTTCTTTAATTAAAACATTGATCCAGGACCAACAAAAAAGTTTGATTCAGGATCACATCTACACCATGAAATCACAGTGACCCTAAAATGACGGAGGGGGGCTTGGCCGGGAGGGCTTAGCTAGGGGACTCCCATTAATATTTGACATAATTTGAACACTGTGGGCATAGTTTAACAATCTAAGTACATGATCTAAGGTGCACGGCGCACAGTCTAATAGGGTGTGTCCGAATCCACTTTTGCTAATTTAACGGCGAGAAAATGGCTTATGCGCCTGGCACACAGTCTCAAAGGGTTGTTTCTATTCTCATAATGAGTAATGGGTGTGTTTTGGGCAACCTGATCTCATGAAGTTATATAGAATATTTTGCTAATTTATCCATGTCATTGTCATGGATCTTCAAATTTTTCCTTGTCTGTACCACATACTTTCTTTTCCGTGTCAGTTTCACGTATTGATTACCTATATTGATTTCCTATTTTCTTACCATTTTCATGTGGGTTTGGGGTTAGAACGACTCTCTGTAACATAAAATTACACCTTTAAAAGGAAGGGTTTCATTTCGGAGGAGGCGAAGAAAAGAAAACGGGAGCACGATAGAGAAAGAGCTCAAACTAGAGTGAACATAGGGCGGGCTTATACTCGTTGGCGAGAGCTAAATTATTTAAGGAAGTGGTAATGGACAATTCCGTTTCCAACCTGTAGGGGGAGCAAAGAGCCAAAAACTCTTTAATGTTGCTTTAAACAATGTGGTGCTGAACATGAAAATGATAACTGTGCCATGCTTAAAATACCAAAAACAGTAGCGTCGCGCGTTTTGCTTCGTTGCACCGGATGTATGATAAGGCCCTGTATTTGGTTATTATAATTTGACTACAAATATCATGGTAAAACCCAGAGCCGATCGGCCCTATACGCGTACTACGCAGACTGCATAGGGCCCCGCAAATTACGTAAGGCCCCGCCTCCTCCTGCCTTTTTACAGCGTGTGTTACTGTTTACTAAGATGACGCGGAGCTATCCATCTGGCCATGAAAAAAAAGAAATAAAATGAGAGTTAAACATGCAAACGGCAATCAGGTAAACTTGTATTCTCTTCAAGTTTGATGTCATGTCAGCAAGAGCAAACAGTAAAGTTAAGTTGATGTGATGTGATTCTGTTTCTCTCTATCTGACTTGCTAAATTAGCTGTGTAGTGTCGCCAGTGCATCTCTTAGCCTGTCTGTTACACAACAATGTATTGTGTGAATATTCGCGTGAATAAATGCCAGAGGGCAACTGTGTTTATAAATGGCAGCTCGATAACAGCGTGGCGCGTGAATTTGCGTTCATATGATACGCGCGCTTTCAGCAGTAACATCTGTGTGGAGACCATAACAAAAATAGCGTGATAACGCTCCTAAATGATAACGTTAATGCAATATGGAAACCAATGGATTTACATTTGAATGGGTATAATGCCAATGATAAGGTCAAAATGAATGCACATCCCTCAGTAAATAATAACCATCAGGGATCAAGTATTGGTCTTATGAATACTATAAACAGTTATACTGTATGGCAAGCCATTTTAGCTTTCATACATTAACATGATATGTATTTTTTATATCAATAATTCAGTTTTCACTACTTAAAATATAAATATTAAGAGTGTGATTTATCATAGGAACCATATTTTGTATGTAGTACCTAACCCTAACCCACAAATACATCAAAAACTATTTTGTTACAAACTACAAATAAAATAAAATACAAAATACTGATGTGAAAACTGTATTTAAATAAAATGCAAGTAATTAGTATTTTGAAAATTCAAAACTACTCCCACAATAATAAAGTCTTTTTTATAACGTTACTGCAGAAAATGTTGGGGATAGGCTAATTCAAGGGGGGAAATTAACAGACCCAGAATTTGTGTCACAAAATCAAAATTCCATTTTAATCATAATATTTATGATTAATCATATTAATCATAATATGTTTGGGTTTGTTTTACACACAAGACTCTACTGCCCTGACCTTAGTACTGCCTTTTCCATAGTAGAATCATGCTGCTGAACTGAAATAGTGCCCATGTCTGTGTAGTGAGAGCAGTGGGGTGTCAAGTGTGAATGTGTGGCAAGCTCAAGGGTCATAGCTCACGGCCCGGTTCAGGTACCATGGCCACGGGTCAGGTAGGAGGGCCCCATAGCAGAATTTTGCTTAGGGCCCCAGGGAGGTCAGGATCGGCTCTAGTAAAACCATTACATTTTTATAAAGCATGTAATATTCCCTGTAATTTACATACACACCAGTCTTCAACTACTCCAGGATACAGCACGTCAACCCTTATGAAAATTAATCATGTTTTTTTATGGTAAAAATGTAGTAACCATGATTTTTTTTATTGTATTTATTACTATTGATTACGTAAGGAATAATTGACGACGGGCCATTGAATTATAAGAAAATAATGCACACCCAAGGTGCAATGCATCTTATACCACGGTTACCACAAACATTGCTGTGGTGCCTATTTTTAAGGCATTTGACAAGTTAGGTGTGCGGTTATCAGAAATTAATGCATACCCACGGAACATTTCTCAGCCAATCAGAATACAGCATTCAACATACCTGTGGTATAATATACAGTAACCATGTTTTTTTTTTTTTGTTTTTTTTTTCAACTGTAGTAAAATTCATTGAGTCCAGACTGAATCTGTCTTAAAAAATATGATGCTGACCCTGAATCAGGTGTCTATAATAGGACAGCTATCTGTGATGGAGCACCACAAGATGACATACTTCAGATCCTACAGGAGACCAGAGAACATGCCCTCTATCCCATTGTGGTGAATCTCATGACATTATTTGAGGATAATATGGAGTTTGGAAAATGTTTCAATGCATTTCCCAGCCAGGTGCTGCCTATATTTAACAAAGCAGCTCTGTCCATATCACAATAATGACACTTAAACACCATCTGCATGTCTGAATAACAGGTTGAATGAGTTTTCTTTAATTATTTGCGTCCTTTCCTTTTCAAATGGTTTTGTATTAAACTCTCTCTTTTATATTCTCACCACAGAGTTTAACATAATAGAACCAAATTCCGTTCCTGAAGATTCATTAATCATAAACCGGATATTTGTGCCATTACAGTGTTTATAGCACAAGGTGTCTCTCTCAGGTTATGATACAAAATTGAATAAAAAGGTGAGAGGAAGCAACATATCATAGAATGACAGGAAAGTATAGCTACAGGTCCCCGTCATCTTATACATCACGTTTCTTTACACAAAGAAGTTGATGTCTGAGTGACAGGGAGCCAAATTGGTTGCCAGGTCTTACAAGGATTCTCACGCTGTTTTGGAGACGGAGCATGTGGCAGGAAATATCAACACACAGTGAGCGACAAAAGCAATGCGAAGGAAGAAAGGCACAGCTGTAATGAGTCTCTCTGAGCACATATATGGCAAATGATGATGTCTTTATCATAATGTAGGATGAAAAGGTAAGATGAAACAGACAGAGAGAAGCTACGACTTTCAGACGGGCGTATCTGCTTTATGCATACGACCTGTATGCTCTCGCAAGAATGACTCTTTTATAGCCTTGCCTGTTGGAAAATTGACGTCATCTGTAATAATGTACATTTAGTCATGTTTACAAATGTTTATAAATGCTTTTAAAAGAAATAATGAGGTACTTTAAGAACACATAAAATACCAGAAATGGGTTTTTAATGAATAATTGAAGAATAAATAAGGATTTGATTTTTATTTCAGTGCAAGTTTTTGCCCAATAATGCTAGCAGTATCAGCTGGTAGGGGAGACCGGGGTTGGTTGTCACAATTTTTACTCATGGATGAATTGCTCCTCTTCAAACGGGGTTGGTTGTCCCTATAGTGGTTTAATAGGAGGAAAACGGTTAGAATGGAAGGTATCTCAGACTGAGTACACTGAAAAAAATTATTCATTGAATTTAATCAATTTTTTTAAGGTAAGTGGTTGCAATCAATTTATTTAAGCTACATTTAAACAAAAAAGATTAGTAACGTAAATTAAAATATAAAACTTTTGTTTAAATGTAGCTTAAATAAATTGATTGCAACCACTTACCTTAAAAAAATTGATTAAATTCAATGAATAATTTTTTCCCTTTTTTTCAATCTGAATTCGGCGGATTTTCGCACCACATTAACCAATCAGGACCTTGCTGTAGTAGTGACGTGATTACAGGAAGCGAGCGGAGTCGCAGAAGCCCCTCCCATGACGCGAATTTCCGCATGAATGTCTTAAATGAGTAGAATTTCATGCACGTATGAAGCGAGTACACTTAAATGTTCAAGCATCCAACTACACGCGAATAGCACGTTTTTGTCGCCTCTACCGCGGCTGGTGTGAATGCACCATTAAACTGGAAGTCAAGTCTCAAATCCTTTTTTTAGCAGGACATTTACTTTAATATACAGTTGTGTTCAAAATTATTCAACCCCCAATGCTGTTAAGGGTTTTAGGGAATTTAGTGTACATTTGTAATTGTATTCAGAATGAAATCCTACAATGACTTCTTAAAGAACCATATGCAACTAAAATGACATCAATTGGTTTTGTAATATAGTAGTAAATGTTTCTTTTGTGAATTCTTCATTGACACAATTATTCAACCCCTTAAAGAACTACCACTCTGAAGAACAGAGGTTCATTGAAGTGTTTTCAATCAGGTATTGAAAACACCTATGGATGTCAGGGAACAGCAATAAAGCCTAATAAGCACCAATTAGGCAGCTTTAAAATGACTGTGATACTCAACTCCTTCTAAACATTTACTGGTGTGGTTACAAACATGGTGAAGTCAAAAGAATGGTCCAGGAAGACAAGAGAATATGTGATTAATCTTCACAGGAAGGGCAATGGCTATAAGAAGATTGCAAAAATGTTAAACATACCAAGAGACACCATAGGAAGCATCATTCGCAAATTCAAGGCAAAGGGCACTGTTGAAACGCTTTCTGGTCGTGGCAGAAAAAAGATGCTAACTGTGACTGCTGTGCGCTATCTGAAGCGTAGAGTGGAAAAAAGTCCCCGTGTGACTGCTGAGGAACTGAGAAAAGATTTGTCAGATGTGGGTACTGAAGTTTCTGCTCAGACAATACGGCGCACCCTGCGTACTGAAGGCCTCCATGCCAGAACTCCCAGGCGCACCCCCTTGCTGTCTCCAAAGAATAAGAAGTATGCCAAAAGTCATGTGGACAAACCACAGAAGTTTTGGGATAGTGTTCTGTGGAAAATTAGAACTGTTTGGGCCCATGGATCAACGCTATGTTTGGAGGAGGAAAAACAAGGCCTATGAAGAAAAGAACACCTTGCCTACTGTGAAGCATGGTGGGGGGTCAATCATGCTTTGGGGCTGTTTTGCTTCTGCAGGTACAGGGAAACTTCAGCGTGTGCAAGGTACCATGAATTCTCTTCAGTACCAGGAGATATTGGATGACAATGTGTTGCAGTCCGTCACAAACCTGAGGCTTGGGAGACGTTGGACCTTTCAACAGGACAATGATCCCAAGCATACCTCCAAATCCACTAGAGCATGGTTGCAGAAAAAAAGCTGGAACATTTTGAAGTGGCCATCGCAGTCACCAGACTTAAATCCGATTGAGAACCTCTGGTGGGACTTAAAGAAAGCAGTTGCAGTGCGCAAGCCTAAGAATGTGACTGAACTGGAGGCTTTTGCCCATGATGAATGGGCGAAGATACCTGTAGATCGCTGCAAGACACTTGTGTCAAGCTATGCTTCACGTTTAAAAGCTGTTTTAACTGTAAAAGGATGTTGTACTAAGTACTAAGATTGAATGTCACTTGGGGGTTGAATAAAACTGATAATGATGTGAGCACAGAAAAGACATTTGTGGTTATTTCATTATAAATGTTATGTTATATTTGTCTGACCTACACATGCCTCTTTGATGTAATTGTAAGCAGGATGACTGAATGATCAAAATCAATGTCAAACCGGCCAAAACAATCAATTTCAGTTGGGGTTGAATAATTTTGAACACAACTGTATTTGAAACATATTTTATTCCATAGAAAAAGCTTTGATGTATGCAAAATAAATGACCGTACATTTTAAAAGGAGAACAGAGAACGTCTTAGAATATCTCTTGACTAACTGGCGCATGGTTCGATCAGTTTCTGTTATTAACTATTTTGCTTTGTGCCGTGACAGTGACAGAAAGTATCGTGTGGTGTTTTTTTGGGACACCTGCAGGATTTCAGTGATATCTGTCAGGACATTTTATTTGTGGTTTAAAAAACATGTTTACAGCAGCTCCACATGTTTAAATCCTTTGATAAGGTGGACATCAAAAACAGCGCTTTGCATGAATAGGAAACATCCTTTAAAAGAAACCCTATGGCTTTACTGTAATCCTAGATTGCGTAACCGGTAATACAGTCTCGTCTGATCTGAAGTACAATCTTGTAGGTGATTGAGTGTCTTGTACAATCTTGGATTTTGTAGCAACCAGCACAGCATGCAGAAAATAATCTTTCAACACAGCCTAAAAGAGTCCACGCTTTTGTCTACATCTCAAAGCTGCAAAAGATTTATTGATCAAAGTAAGACGGCTGTGAAGATTCATGTGACGACATTTATTGTTGTAAAGGAACTTTTAAAGTAATGAAAACATTACAATCATCAAAATGGTTTTTAAGGCCTATACAGTACTTACAATAGCATACAAGAGGGTTTAAACTACCCTGCGACAAATAACATGGTTTAGATCTGACATTAATCACAACAATAGTAACATTATGGATCAAGTGAGGCGTTGTTGTAGTGTTGGTCTTTGTTAAATCAGTATGACTAGTCTGGATGTGTTTATAAGGTTGATCGGTGTTAGGTTTACAGTGGTTTTGGTCAGACAGTGTGACATCTTCATGACTTTAATAAAAACATATAAGCACCAATCTGTACCATGAGGCAAAAATATATTTTTAAAATATAATATATTTCAAAATATACAAAAATGCTGCAGAAATATATTTGCTGAAATATATTTAGAAATGTTTATAAAAAATGTATTTTTCACTGATGTATTTTTTGGCAATTTTTTATATATTTTAATATGT
The DNA here is from genome assembly GCF_027580225.2 of Misgurnus anguillicaudatus. Taxonomy (NCBI): domain Eukaryota; kingdom Metazoa; phylum Chordata; class Actinopteri; order Cypriniformes; family Cobitidae; genus Misgurnus; species Misgurnus anguillicaudatus. The sequence goes on along the minus strand of NC_073351.2, from coordinate 34,852,735 downwards.
TTTTAAAAAATAAATATATTTTAAAGCATTTAAATTCACGTTGTGTTGGAAAAAAACTTTGTTTATGTTATAACCTGTAAACATAACAGGTTTAAAAAGGTTAAATAAATATACTTTTAACTTCAAAAATGTATTTAGTATTTCATGTATTATGTATTTAATGTATTATATATTTTGAAACTAAATTAATTCATTAATTTTTTTGCCATATGGCGTAATTTACTGCACTGTAAAAAAAACTTTGCTGCTGTCAGGAATGGTGGTGGATGAACCCAAGTGCAGACAGCTCTCAACTCAAAAGACTTTTATTATAGAACAAAAAATCTCTCAAGGGGGTAAACAAGGCAAGACTGAAATAATAGCAAACATGACAAAACTAAAAAGACTCCTGACGATGACGTATACAAACACATACAATGATACCGCAAAGACAAGAGACACAATGGCATTTAAATAGGGGGACTAATTAGGGGACAATAACAAACAGGTGAGGAAACTAATCATACATAATAAGGAAACAGGAGGGTAAGGTTAAGACTAAAGACAGGAGAGCACGTGCCACACATAACACATAGGTCACGTGACTCTCCAGACAAACACAGAACACTTATATGAGGGTGTCAGGATCCTGGTACTAGAAACAAGACTAAACACATATAATGATGACATTAAGGATCCTGACAGCTGCCTTAAAAATTTTTTGTTAAATCAACTCAGATTTACAAGTCATGACAACAAAGATGAGTTGTCACAACTTATAAAATATAGTTGAGAAAAGTCAACTTAATTTTATAAGTTATAACAACTCACCTGCAGTGTTAACAACTCATCTCTAGTCAAAATAAATAATAGTAAGTTGAAATGACTTGGAAATCTGAGTTGATTCAACAAAAAATGTTAAGGCAGCAAAGTATTTTTGACAGTGTGCTGAAATTGTAAATGACATTTAGTTTGTCTGAAATTGTAAAATAAATGTACTTGACAGACTCTTGATTTTTTTTGGGGGGAACACATGATTTTACCACAGTACTTTTAGTACCTATCAAAACAAAAGATAGTGTTGTTTGTCCTGATGTTAAAGTCAACATGCAATAACATTTACAACACATTTTACCATCATAATGTAGTTGAAGAGTTGGGTTCCAAAATTAGATAAAATTAAAAACAAATTGTCAAAACATGTTTATTATTATGTTTTCATGTTTTTTATTGTGTTTTATAGGGGTGTCCATGGTTAACCGATTAACCGTTTAAAATTGTTTAACCGAGTGAAACATTTTGCTCGGTTAACTGGCATCAATGGCGTGCATTGAATTTAGTTGTAATACATTTTTGTACCACCAGAGACCGTCAAAGCGCTCCCAGACATTTGTAATGTCCACAAAAAATAAAGTAATGACCAGTTTTCTAATATGAAGCGGGCAAAGAAAAGCACAGCGTGGGAGCACTTTAAAATCGAGAATGACAGGGCAAAATGCAAGTATTGCAATCCAGTGCTTATATACTTCATGTACAACCCAGGGTTGCTGCGGTGACAGAATTTTCCCACTGGTTAATGCATGGAGACGTGCGAATTTTACTTTCACTTTTGAATTACGCAATTGTTTAAATGCAGCGCTTGCGTAAGCTGCATTAAATCGCGTATGAATTTGCGTGCAATGTGAGTGCAACAGCTGGTTTAATTAAGTGCTTGAGTCAATGTGCGCAGGTAATTCTCGCAGAACTCGTCCAGGCAGTGCAACCGGCTACTCCTCCATAAAGCGCTGCTTGAATGGGTTTATTATTTTTCTTGATAAAAAATACAACAAAACTATCTCGCTTATATTAAACATCATATATGTGCATTATAACAAAAACGAGTAAGCATGCGGCTTCTGTCATCATCTGGTCAGTCAGCTCGCCTCGCAAACTCTGACAGAAATGAATGTAATCTGACACCTGCTGCTTTGTGACGTGACGCGCGTTCAGCTCCGCTGTGAATGCAGGCAGCAGACACATTCAGTTGTAAGTGTTTGCTCTCTCTAAAGAAGATAAATGATTTAATTACAAGAAAATATCAAAACGACGGTGAAAGACGGTGTCGGGGTGGGCAAGTGATCTAACCGGTGAGAGGCTAAAGCACCGGTAATCCCCGTTTCACTGATTATCGCAACAAACCCAGCCAACACCCGGGCATCATAGAGAGGCGGCCGCGGAGCCTGCGAGTACCTTCGCCCAGCCTACCATCCCCGCAAATGCAAAGTCAGTGACACACTTAACCCTCTGGGGTCCGACCATTTTGGGACACTCTCAGAGGTTCTGACATGCTCTTACATTTGGTCTATTTTCAGTTGCTTTAAAACATAATAATGGCAAGTGTCTCATACCACTGCGTTCAGCACAAACTAGGCTAAAATATTATATGAGCTACATGTATGTACATGTTTGTATTTTTGAGAGAAAAATGTTTATGCGTGGTTTTTAAAAAAGCAACATTTTTAAGTCACTGATATAAGTCCACAAAACCCATACTAAACATGTTTTAACAAGACTTTCCTAAACATAATCTAGTAGTCTAGAGTTTTTTCTTTAAAATGATGTGACAATCACCATGCCTACTTATTCACATAAAACAATGTATTGATTTAGAAATTGTAAGACACTTTTTGTTTAGACGGGCTGTATGCGAGAAGGATTGATTGACAGCAAGCAAACAAAGGCTCGCATAATGAGCTGCATAAAGAGGCAGGAATGTGAGAATGAACTACAGTGAAGAATGTGAGGACAAATGTATACATGTTTGTTTGAGGTTTATTAAGTTAACAATATAATCAAAATAGAAATGATGGTTAGTAGGACATTTTAAGTTTATTTGGAAACAAACCCTATTCAAAAACTTAGGGTTAGAAACTGATACACAACAGAGCTGTAAACTTCATGTGGCTCATGTTACCATATAACTTTATGTCCAAAAAGTGTTTTTCCACTTCATAGTTTTGTACTGATGAGAGAGATGCAGACCTCTAAGAGAGTTATAAACAGCTGTTAGCATAAATTGTCCACAGAAATACCCTTACTTATATAACTGATGGGTAAATGTCACTGATACTAAGTTACATTCATATACTATCTTGTACATAAACTTAATCTCAGATAAACATTTGCAGCAATTAATATAAAAAGCTGTTTTCAGATGACTGTTTTCAGATGCCCATCCCCTTATCGTCTAGCTTCTGTTTTAAACGTGTTTCTGTAAGCGTGTATGAACTTTAAAAACACATCGCATGTGCGCGAGCTCGCGTCTCCGTGTAACGCAGCGCTAATAAAAACGGTGTCGCGTGTAAAGCGCAATGTATGGCATTACCTTGCATGTAAACAATATGGGATCATTTTACAGCAAATCCCGCAGTGCAGCATTTACTCAAAGTTGCCATGACAGATACGAAAGTGAATAACTGTGTCTTAACACTGTACAACATGTAACAGATATCCGCCATTACGGGAGGTCACGCGGATTCGATTGTAAATAAGCATGTAAACATGGAATCATATTACAGCACATACTTAAAAGATACAGCAGTTCAGGCTTACTGAAAGTTTTCACGAAGGATATAAGTGAATAACTGTGTTTAACACTGTTACAGCATGCAACAGTGAAATCCGCCCTTACGTGAGATCGCGTCCGTTTGTAAACAATGCGAAACTTTTTCAATCCGAAGCGTGTAGTCTGCTAAGGTTGCTTAACGTTACTGTATGTAGGCTGAACTGCACAAGCCATGAGCATATTAAGTTACATGATAGCAAATATAAATGGTATAAATTAACTGTTAACGTTACTTACTTCTTATCCAGCAGTGCGTTCTCCATTGTTCTTCTTAGGTAACGTTAAAGATAAATGCTTCTCTTCCTCAATGTCCAGACATAAATGAAGATATTCCTCACGTGTGTGAATTAAGTTTATAATCCAAACATGCGGTAAAAAGTCTTTAAATCTGATCAAACTTTACGCTTTGCTTGTTATGGTTGAACAGCTGGTGTCTTCATTACCATGTCAACAGCTGTGGGCGTGACCGAATTAAAGATAATGAAGTCAACCAGGAAAAACGGTACTCTCTTTACTTCAATGCAGATTACATAAACTGGCAATATTTGTTTTCAATTATATTTAGCTTGTTTAAAAGTAGACATTTCAGGCTTTCTTTGGATGTGTGTATCATGCTTGTGTGACGAGTAATCGCGGAGTTTCAATTGATTTTTTTAACGTGTTTTGAGAGACAGCTGGCAGAGACAGAAATGTCTGGATGGACACCCTGTTTATTTTCTTTATTTGACAAAAACACAAAGATCTGTTGTTATTGTGAATTAACACATATTAAAGAAGACCCTTTACCGTTTCAAATGATGTCAAACACGTAAGTGTATGATTATTAATGATGGAGTATTTTAAGTTGATTCTGCCATGATAAGGAAAAAACACGTCAAAACGCGGCCCCGCGTTTTTGGACCCCAGGGGGTTAAGCTGCTCTGTCCTTACCACTGCGTTTTATTTCTATAAATTAATTTCGTTTTAAATGTGGTCCAACCAGTTATTAAAGGTGTTAAAAAATTAACTACCCCTTTCTCGTGTGTCTGTATCTCTGGGTTGCCTTGCGCATAATATGGTTAACCGAGTATTAACCGCTAAGGGTGTCGGTTAATGGTTAATTAAAAACTTGAAAACGTGCAGCCCTAGTGTTTTATATATTGTGTTACTTAGCTGTATTTTTTAAGTTTAATCAAAACAAACCAACTGCAGTTTGATTGATATTAATTGGAATGCACAAAAAACAAGATTTTTGAAAAAAAAAATTAATTATCTCGCTTTGGAACCAAACTCTTCAAGTTTTCTTCGTGAAACTCCAATGAGAAAAAAAATCAATGGATCATGAGAATGGATTCTGAGTTAAAGTTAAAGACACTTTTTGACCATGACATTGAGACTGAAGGTCAAGTTCATCCTCAAGAGCAGTGTTGGGTGTAACTAGCTACTAAATAATTAGTTACTGTAATTTAATTACTTTTTCCTTGAAAAAATAAAATAAGCCGGGACCACTCTTATTTTTCCAGTAATTTAATTACCGTTAATTTTTATGTAATCAAACTAAATGTATGGACTGTAGATCAACTATATATCATACAATAGTGGATTTAACCTCAAGATTTAAAGTCTTAAAAAAAGGTTAAAATGCATGTTTTTATGTATCCTTCTCACTTTAAATACTTTTGTGAGTTAATAAGAATAATGCTAACACTCTAGTTTAGTCTCACTATTAACTGGTTGGTTATTAGCATTAATATCACTGAGATATTTGCTGTTTATTAGTACTTAAAAAGCACATATTAATGCCTGATTCTACCAATATTTAAACTTAACAACTACTTTACTACATATTATTAAGCAGTAATTAGGAGTATTTCAGGCAAAAGTAGTTAATAGTTAGTTAATAGTGAGAATTGGACCTTAAAAAGTGTGACCAGAATAATTTTTGAGCCATTTCAAGCCTACATTTGTATCATTTACTAAAAGGATTTAGAAAGTAATTAGTAAGTAAATACTTTTTGGAGGGAGTAACTTGTACAGTAATCTAATTGAATATGTAATTAGTAGTAATTCATTACTTTTTTGAGTAACTTACCCAACACTGGTCAAGATCATCTCACGGTTACATGATGGTGAGGTTTTGTATTCATTTGTATTATATAGGAGTGAACAATATATCAAAATAAAAGCCAACATGGTATATGCTTAATACATGCCCCCCCCCCATATTTAACATTATGATTCAAGGTGTTTTACATAAACAGTACATTGATCTCAGATGTGTTTTATTAATATAATACACTATTCATTTTACTGTAATAAATCAATAAATAACTGTAATACAATTAGATTTATATTTAGAAATGCTTCATTTTCTTTAAGTAAAATATAATTTATTGTTCTTCTGATTTTAGTGAAGTGAAAAATAACTGGATTCATAACAGAGAGCTATCCAGAGAGTTTAGATGGTCAGGACGTATGGGCCACTGATGATATAATTTCCAGAGTAAAAATATCCTTAAAAATTATACTGATGATCAGATTTAATTTTCTTTCCTTTCATTTTTAATCAGACATAGTTAAGATCATTCAGATTTAATAAAACTGCCATGACATGGATCTGATTGTGGAGGCTACACGCTGAACGTGCCGTGAGAGACGTCGAATCTGATTACGATCTTCAGGTGCTACGTTTTTCTAAGAAAGACTCCCGCTGACGTGAAGCGCAATCCCTCTGGTGTCTAATCAACTGAACCCGGATCACGCTGGAAAATCCCAAGACGAAGAGTCAATCATCAAATCAGACTGACAGCAAATGAGACTAATGCATCGACCAAGACAAAACACCAATTAGCCGGCTTGGATTCATTCATGGTTGTACAGTCTGTGAAAAACTAATAGTTTTAATATAATAATAGTGCTTTAGATTACTGTAAATGCACCTATGGGTATTTCTCAGATTAAGGGCCAAATTGGGTTGCTGCAATATTGAAAATTAAAATTCCAAATTCGACTAATTGATATACATCAAATTATCAGTCCTTAAGTCAGGAGCGACGGTTGAGACCATAAGATAAAGGAATTTATGATTTTTTACCATTTTCTTAACTATGTCAAGTAAATGTGTCTTTGCATCACATCATCGAATATATGTAAAAAATAAAACTTAAATGATAAATCAGTGCTTTTAAAACATTCTGTGGTTTCAAATGAAATCTAATTTATCTTAAACTTAATGAGATTTTTACTTGCAAGATGAATTTGTCACGGTCCTGTCGGACATCTGTGCTAGATGGAGGTCTGAGTGCATCTGACAGGACCGTGGCAGTATCATGTTCTGTGTGGGGACATGTGGGATCACATTCTGTGTGTGGCTTCCACATGTTCTCGGTGTCTTGTTGCTGTCGTGATCTTGCCAGACCTTAGTATAGGTTCAGGTCTATGTTCTGTGGGCAAGGTCAGGGCAGCAGTGTGTGTACGTGGGAACACGTGTGTTCACATCATATCTGTGTGACACGTGTTCCCAGTGTTTTGTGGCTGTCATGGTCTTGCCTGACCTTGGTTATTATCCAGAGGGCAGGACCAGGGCAGCATTGTTTTATGTGGGAATACGTGTGTTTTCACATCATGTATGTGTAACACGTATTCCCAGTGTCTTGTCACTTTTACCCTACTCCCTTATGTAATCATGTCTTAAGTGATTAATTATGTTCACCTGTTCCCCATTGATGTGCTGTCTATATAATGCCCTTGTGTTCTCTGTGTGGTGTGCGTGCGTTGTTTGTTGATACTGTGTTCATGTCACCAGTTTCCATCCGAGTGTTTCTCGTGTTCTGTTTTATTTTTGTGTTCCAGCACAGTGTTTTTGTTCCCTTCTGTTTTTACCCCCTCGTGGGTGTTTTCAGTTTCAGTTAATAAATAGTTATATTTTTGTACATCTTGCGTTTGGGTTCGTCTTCTATTATTTTTCACTATCCGGTTATACCAACCGTGACAGAATTATAGTCATTTAAGTATCTAAATTTCTTATTCACCAATCTATCCTGACTTGGAATCTAAGCTTATTTTAAATGAATGCCATATATCAAAACTTTTTAATACATTGTCAAAAATGTATAATTGTAGGATGCTTTTGTTATTTATACATAATTTATTGGCAAAATTATGTCTTGTGATGGTAATGATTACGCTGGTAATGACATTTTTGTCAAAAAACTAGCCCTACTAGCTAAGATGACGACTAAGCAAGTGTAGCTAGCTTTCTACATGTAATGTACACCATTTTAATTATTAAAGTGATAAAAAATATTTCAAAAATACAGAAATACAACACATATGGTAATGACGCATAATAAGTGTACATGCCCAACACAAAGAATAAAGAGTAGATTTACTTACTTTTCTGGACATCAAGGCATCAGCTTTGCAGCTTGAAATACATGCTCCACTATGTCATTAGGTTACCATGGCTACCAAATAAATTTTTAATGAAAAAACAGTGGAAAGTCCCTTTATGCAGAGCGTGTTGGTAATGACAACTAAACCATGGGACAGGTAGAAATTACGCAAAATAAAGTAGAAAATGCATATATATGCTTAATCTGTGCATGTAGTTTATAAGTTCAATTAACATTTAATTCATATACATATATTTTTGTGATAAATAATGTTTGAGATATGGCACGGCATGTGAAAACTCTAGTGAAAGACAACACCAAAACACCAATATTGTACCACAAAACACCAATAAAATGTGATAGAATTATTAGTAAGAGCAGCCATAAAAAAGTCTAGGCTTGTTTTTGTTTATAGTGCTCAAATGTATTAAATTTGAATAGTTTTTAATAGAATTAAACCCTGGGGACATAAATAGGCACAAATTCTGGGAAATACCCCTATATTGTTTTTGCACCTTTTACTGGGTTTAGAGAAGTCTAAGAGCAGAAATGAAATGGCTTAAATGATGACATATGATTTGAAACCTCACCATGCATTTAAGATAACTAAATCAGCATAGTTTACTCTGTAGAAAAGTTTTCAAAGCAAATCAAACTCTTCATACAGTAGTTGACCTCTGTAATATTTGTGGATCAGTAATCACGATTCATTTCTTTAGCTCTTTAAATGTAGATCAAGGAAACAATCTCAGAGTGTCCTTCCGATGTTCAGATTGAAACGCATTAGTCAAGAGACGATCATGACTACACTGAAGTAGACGGATATGTTGATGACACTAAAACGCTGTTAACATCCATTTAAAGAAAATCTTTCTCCATCTAATTTTGAATCCATCAGCGGAAGGTCATCCACCCGTCTCCATTACGTGAAGTGATGAAGAGAGGATTGTGGTGAGTGAGAGGCCACTAAGACTTCCTGAGATTTGTGTCTTTGTTCCTTTAGACGGCAGCCTCCGTGTTATTTTGGGATATTTCGGCATGTACTCTTTCTAAGTGTTAATGCACATGTCGTTCTCCCATCAAACTACTCATGCATCCTGAGAGAGATTTCACAGAGCTATTTCCTACCAGAAAGAAACCATTAAGCCATCTGCAATGGCGGTAAAGTTACTTTAAAATATGCAGATATGGATTTATGATTGTATGCAGACAGACTCACTTGCAATGTAAAAATGAAAATTGTGTTCATAAGTCAAATGTTCAGCGCTGACATTACAACTCTTAAAGATATGTTAACAATGATCGATTCATTCATTGATAGTAAAAGCGTTGTGCATTTCTGTTTATCTGATTTTGAAGACTAGCTTTCTTTTGCAAAGAACATAAAACATCTGGAAGATGCTGTAACACCATTCTGGGGGAAAAATCATCTTTTTCTATCGAAAGATACTCAACAGTAGCTGTGTATTCTGACAGGTACAGTATATATCAATTTAAATTTAATGTGAAACTACAATTCATTTTATAATAATGTAAAAATCAGATGTTTTACAAGAAAATCCCATCTTAGCTGTGCATAAGAGATGGGACCTGATGTCAACACGGCAGATCTCTGTATACATTACATTACTAAATTAAATAACCGACACCTTGGCTTCTCTGTGTCTTTGAGACTCAGGTCATGCTACAGTGAGCAGATGATGGAGGATATTTATAGCGTCTGTCCTTTAAAATTAATTCATTTCTCTTCTGTCAGGACATTGTTGATTGGTGCTGTCAGGCATGTTTCCAAACCTCTCTTCCACAGTCCATAAAGTCTTTTCAACCGTATACGTCTCAATTTGTCTGTATTTGTTTTGGTCCATTATAGCAACATTATAAGTGATACTAAGTAGTAAGGGGCTTTATCAAGGGCAGATGAGTTAGGAACATTTAGTGGCCAAGCATATTACACACATTTTGCAAGTAAAATTGATTAAAGTTATCTTACTTATTTAAAGTTTCATTTTCTCTACCCCAGTGTTGAAGATTGCTTCATATAATGTAATATATATTTAAACATATTTTTATTAGTCTCTATTTTGGGATCTTTTTACCAGTTTTCTGCTTGCATGCGTGTTATAAAGTTGCACACAACAACACCTGTCACAGAAATGTCAAAACACATTGTGATTTACTTCTCCATATTTTCTTTTTGGTAGAGATACTGTCTGTAGCCAAATAAAGTTCTTGAAAAAAGCCTGTAAACAACCTTGTAAAAAATCTTACATTTTTATCTGTTCAACTTAATTGAACACTTTTCAAGTTTTTTAATACTTTAATCAACATAGGCATGGGCAAGTATGGATGCTTTATGCAAATGTATGTTTATTATTAGTAAAAGAGTCAGACAAAAAAAATCACTGCTAAAACTAAGATTTGGCACACACAAATTCAGAAACAATATCAAGTATATGTTCAAATTTTTTCTTTCTTTTATTGATATTGAGACAGACAGCCTTAAGAACTACTGTAATACAAGGATCTAATATAATCTTACTGTAAGGATTTTTAGAGACGAACCCAAGCGCAGACGTATATGAACACTAAACACTTTATTAAACAAAACCCACGATGGGCCAAATAACAAACAATAAACTGAAAAAAAGACAGGATTTACACAGGACTATACTAACTAGACTAAACTAGTGATGGGTCGTTCGCGAACGAGCCGCTCTAAGAGCTGATTCTTTGTAGCGAACGAGCAGAGCCGAATCTTCAGACGCATGCAGGGGTGGCACCGTAAGAGCCGGCTCTTCTAAGGGAGCCGAGCCAGAAGAGCCGAATCTATGAAAAGAGCCGGACTGTCTGCCATCACTAAAATGTAGAGCCGGAGCTTGAGCAGAAAGAGCCGAATCTATGGAAAGAGCCGGACTGCCCATCACTAGACTAAACTACAAAAACCAATAACAAGCAACTGGACTTAGGCTAAATTAAACAGACTTCAAATACTCACACTGACATGACAAAACGGACCAGTACACGACACCAAACACAAGGACTTTAAATAGGGAAAACTTAATGACACATACCTGAAAAGAATCATGAGTAAGGGATCGGGGAAAAAGTGACGAGACCTGGGAAATGCACGGTCAGAATAATTCAATACTAAAACCACGCATCTCCCACATAAAACATGGTACTGCCAGGACCCCGAACACAAAGACTAGATCTAATTTAACACATGATTCAGACGGGTCCTGACACTTACACTGTAAAAAATTGACTGTAGAATTTACAGGATTTAGCTGGCAAAAAAGTTGGCAATAAAGTTCTGTAAAAAAAATTATTAATTGCTGTAAAATGGACTGCAGCATTATACTGTAAAGCAATTTACAGCTAATTGTTGTTTGTAAAATACAGTACTTTGTTGTTTATTTTACAGTTATAATGAATTACACTTGTATTATGAGTTACAGTATTTTTTTGTAATTACAATAAATTACAGTATATAGTTGGCAACTAGAGTTGCCAATAAAATCCTGTAAATTCCCCAAAACCCAAGATGATATTGTAATAGGTTTACATTCAAATGCTGTAAAGAATTTTTACTACATCATTACACTAATATATTTACCAAATCTATTCCTGTAAATACAGGAGAATGAAAACTGAATTAAATGTAATTTACAGAATAATGCAACCAAAGTCAGAGGTGCTTCAAGAACAACATTTATTAAAACTGACAGCAAAGTACTTTCAAAAAAAAAGATGTTGTTTCAGCAACTATTCCACTCAATCCTGAATATTCTAAAACAATGGCATCTATAAAACATCTAAACACGGTTTGTGTTACATTTAAGATCTTGTTGAATCTGTGTTAGAACATGACATAACTTGTATGTCTAGAAACACAAGTGTTCAATCACAGAACTGGCCTATTTACAACATGTTTTGGTCTTTACATGAACAAGAACTTACATGTGTAACCATTCAAAGTCCAATAATTTTCTGAAAAGAGTACACACATGAGGGTTGATGGTGTTGTTTCTCTTCTCAGAGGCGTTTCCACTTTTTTGCCTCTTGATGCTGTCTTGATGCCAGTGGTAGCTGTGATTCCAACAAAACATATGCACAAAAAAAAAACAAAAATAAATTTTAGAATATACATTTATATATTTACATTTACATACAAATGTACATATAAACACTTAAATATCATATGGTAGCATGGGTACTTTCCTGGTGTGTGTGTATATATAATTTTATTTTTCAAATGAAAATAGTATAATGCAGGAAAAAAAAACACATCTACAGAGTGCCCACATAACGTTACATTACGTGATCAAATCCAGTAAGAAAAAATTAAACAAAAATTGTAAAGAAGTTAGTATTAAAAGGCTTACATTTTAGACAGCATAATTCCTGTTTTTTCACCAACAAAAATAATTACAAACGCAGCCACAGCACTGTTTTGATTATCTGAGGACAAGAATGGTCTCTTTTAATTAACCTGTCCATACTCTAAAGTAAGAACCTTATGTTACCATATTTATCTATAAATACAACATATACACCAGGAAAGTACACATTTTAAAAAAGTGGTTGTCAACCTTTTTTCTTTTCAACCTATTGTCCAAAACAATGTCAAAAGCCTTATTTCTACCAAATAAAATAAACTAGAGCAGGGGTGCCCAACCCTGTTCCTGGAGGGCTACCATTCTGCAGATTTTAGCTCCAACCCCAATCAAACACAGCTGAAGCAGCTAATCAAGGTGTTCAGGGTTGCTTAATAATTACAGACAGGTATTGGTGTTGGAGCTGGGTTGGAACTGAAGTCTGCAGGATGGTAGCCCTCCAGGAGCAGGGTTGGGCACCCCTGTACTAGAGCTTGGCATGTCTACACAATGTAAATTTGTTAAAAAAACATCCAAACAATAAGAAATCTCTTGATTTTTGATTGTTTTAGCTTATCATGCTTGTTTTGTTGTATTTTGAATTAAAAGTCTTAAGGCCTACTTGGGGGGTCCCATCCCCCTGGTTGAGAAACACTGCTATAAAACAAATAGCTCCCTATGTGAATATAATTACCTTTGAACAAATTCAAGTGTGGAGGATGCCTCCCTCTGGTAAACCAGGTTGAAGTTGTAGTATGATGTGAACAAAGCTGCAAATCCAGCCACAAGGTTGGGGTGTGGATTCACAACCACCTGACCGTCCATACTCAGCATCCACTGAGTTGCATTGAGGATTTCACCTAAAGATAATCTTAAAAACAAGAAATATAAAATGTAAGAGAAAATATAACAGTCAACATTTATTGAACAAATACAACAGATTTCAAAACATTGTTGGTTTTATGTATTCTTGAGACATGAGAAGCAAATGTGAAGTTAACACTAAATGTCCTCTCACAGCTCTTAAAAGGGCATTTTATCTTTCTGCCTTCATCTATATGGTCTTTTGGAGGAACGCGCCCAGATTTTGGGAGTTTGGCTTGTTCACCGTGTCCCCCAGAGTTGGATGGGTCCATGCATGCCTTTCTCATCTTCATGCGTGCTGTAACTCTGTTTGACGCAGCCCCCGCTAGCTAAGCTTAGCACAAAGACTGGAAGTGAATGGCTCCAGCTAGTATACTGCTCCTAATAAGTGACAAAATAACGCAAACATTTTCCTATTTATGTGTTGTGATTTGTATAGTCACACCGTGTACAAATAACAAGGTGATATGAGACACAACTATCTTTTAACAGTATACAATATACTCGTCAGACAGAGTTACAGCACGCACAGAGATGAGAAAGGTATGTATGGACTTATCAAACTCTGGGGGATACGGTGAATAAACTAAATTCCCAAAATCTGGGCGTGTTCCTTTAAATGTCCAATAAAGTCCTTTAGGCTTGTACATGTGAAATTACAAACTTAAATTTGTCAAGTCATTGTGGTGCCTGTTTGGTCAAATCTGACACTTCTACGATACCCTCTTAGGTCTCTGTTTAAATGAGACTTGAATGCTGAAATTTTTTGAATGCACGGGAGCATTCAGGTACTCCACATGTAAAGGAACAAGTTACGAACATTACTGTGTACTTTCATATGCTGAGTAAAGCCTATAATAGTATTGCTCTCATGCTGACACAACTCGCAGTGATACATGTCTAAAAATACTTTATAAAATAGCAAAGTCAACAGTGAAGTATAGCATCCATCCATGAAAAAGGGCAGTGTACACAGTGGGTTTTTCACCTTTTCTCATTTGTCTCACACCACCAGTCCTATCAGGTTAGAGTTGCAATCTCTGCTGTCTCGTGCCTGAAAAACAATGTTAAACTTAATTACACTCCAACCTAACCAAATTTCACGTTTAAAAGAACACTGCAAGCACCTATACTAACATGTAAAAAGTGAACAACAAACTGGAAAATTAATTACATCTGACTATGTTGGCTAATGTTATAAAATATTTCTGGTCGAAATAACAGGCATCAAATTGCTTCACATTAACTTAAGTATGACACAATTAATATGTTAAACACTACCTTAAGTAAGGAAAATAAACTGACGAAATAAACTAGAATAGAAAATCGCAGCATCCAACCATATTTTCTAAAATAAGAGCAAATACGCATTTATCGTGTAACCTTACGTTCGTTTTCTTTCACAAGCAATTCAATTTAAATGTCACGTTCATTTAACAGCAATCCAAAATACTTTAACAAAATGGCAACAAACTACAGCCGTATGCAAAAATAAAACGTCCTGTATGATGTTACGGAGCCCGTAAGGGGACACTTTGGTGAATATTTTTTAGACCACACTATTGCGTTCCCACGCAATACTTTTGCGTTCCCACGCAATACTTTTGCGTTCCCACGCAATACTTTTGCGGCCCACGCAATACTTTTTGCGTTCCCTCGCAATACTTTTGCGTTCCCTCACAATACTTTTTGCATTCCCTCGCAAAACTTTTGCGTTCCCCCGAGAAACCTTTTGCGTTCGCTCGCAAAAAGAGACTACTGTTTTCGCGAGAAAGCACCGCGCTTCACAACGTCACCTGAGGCAGTTCATTAGGCATTGGCATCATTGATGCCCACTGTTTGAAGATATGATATATAACTACTGTTATTAAAGAATTATACAGTATTTCTTTGTGTTTAAGTCCAAGTTCAAATGAACAGTGGCATGTAAGACTAGTCTTGCATACTTAATTCACTCCAAAATGGTCTAGTATTGTCACTTAACTTATGCTGCTTCACTTCTCAGCATAAAGATCATTATTAAATGAATATTAAATATTATTTCAAATTTAGAAATAGGCTACCCCATGCCATCTAATAAAGAAGTGGGTACTCCGTGCGTGCCGTGTACCCAGCACTACACCATATGGCATCATTGATGTCCGCTGTTAGTGGATATATAACTACTGTTATTAAATAATTATATTGTATTTCTTTGTATTTAAGTCCAAGTTTATTCATTCACAATGGAGCGGTTTATAGAGTTTTATTTTGAACTTGGACATAAATACAAAAAATACAATATAATTATTTAATAACAATATTATATATCTACTAACAGCGGACATCAAGGATGCCATATGGCCCGGCGTTGCATTGCCCCCTCAGATCTGATTTGTGCATTTTTGTATTCATGGTTAAAATTGTTCAACCTTTTGATTTAAATAATAATTTAACCCTATCCCCATATGGGATTTAAAATGTTCAGTGACATTACTGTCAGATTCAAACGTCTTTCGCGCTGAGCCAGGCGGACGAGCTCAGCGCTATCATATAGCAACACTATGCAGTGTTTTCAACCTCATCATGTTTATTTTAGAAATCAGAAATTTAAATACACATAAGCACTGGTAAAACAATAGCCTACATTTAGTTTGTAAAATACACACTGATGTCTGTGGAAGCAGCAATACAAATCTATTCAAATAAGATAGTAATTTGCAAATAATAAATAAATATTATTTTCAAATCATAATAATTTGCCGACGTATCAGACAAACACAGTGGAAGTATAAAGTTTACTTTATTGTTTTAAAGGTTATAATGATACATGTTTGAAAGACGGGGATGCGCACCTCCCTTGCGAAAAATAAGTGTGCTTAAATCTGTACTTTTATAAAGTGTACTTTTTACATAAATATAATAAACTTAAATACACTTAAGTGTGAATTAAATACAATATTTTCGGCGCACTGAATGCACATTAAATGTAATTAATTTCAAATATATTAAGTTGAAATAAAATGTAATAAGGTGCCTATAGGCCCGGCTGCAGGATGAAATGACTGAGGGGGCATTTGAAATTGTTGGGGGCTTAACTTATACCATCAATGAATAATACACATTGAGATCTCGCTTTGGAATGACATATTTTTTAAATGAAGCGCTCCATAAAACACTCCATATGCAACTGCACAGGTAACCAGAAACTCACTAGCAAAATTTAAACAGCGTAATAATCCATATTGTAGACGAAAGTATTCAACGGCAATGGCAATATCCTCACAACATTATTATTGATCAAAACTTTGACAAAAATTATTTTCAAAGGAACTGTATTCTTAGTTATTCAAAGATGCACACATTATTCCGCATATGATTTGAATAATAGACGAGAGTATTCATATAACGGCAATGAACGTCTCATATGGCAATAAATATATAACTTAACACAACAGCATGATGAAATTAATAAACGGATAAGGAAGCTTGACATGTAAATTGTATTATTATTACCTTAAACACAGTAATATTACTGAAATAAACTCGTAAATGCGCAAAACACGCGATTTTAATAAATGATTTTAATAAATGATCATTAGACTGAAGTGACCTACCAAAGGATTTGTTAATTTAAAGTTCATGCAGTTTTTTTTTGTTGTCTGTTAAAATGTTAAAAAATAATAACTTTGAGTTTGTTTGTTTTTTCTAAGGGATGCAATTATTCAATATTGATACTTGTTTGATTCTAATTTTACAATATTAAACTTTTTTTGTATTTGTTTGGACATATACAACTCATTATTCATTTATTAAATGTACTTTTGCAAAACAAAAAATTCGATTCATAATTATTTGACTACCAAACTGTTTTATTGTCAGTGTAAGCATTGTGGTTTTTGTTTGTTTGTAATGCATTAAACTGAAATGAATACATATTTAATTAACTAGATTTGTTTTTCAGTATTTGTAGAAGTACATACAAGTAGTTAAAAGTACATACTGTAGAAAGATGCATTGAAATCGCGTTACTGCACTGAAATCACAGTTCAACTGATTGAATTTAATTTAATATTTTTGAATTTATTTGGCAAATTTGTATTTGAAACATTACATTTAATTAATAATTAAATGTACTGTTAATATACTTTAACTTATTTTTAATTTCACATTAATTGCTTGACAGCAGATTGAACAGTGCACTTTAACTTTGCTAGAAGCAATTATGAAAGTTAATATAAAGTTGTATTAAAGACCCACATAAGTTGTTGCAAAAAAGCACTCTTAATGGCAACTTATTGGTTTTATTTTCAACTTAATATGTGATACATTTGAAATTACTTACACTTAATGTGCATTAAGTGCGCCGAAAAGATTGCATTTAATTCACACTTAACTGTATTAAAGTATATTATATTTATGTAATAAGTACACCTTATAAAAGTACATAAGCACGCTTATTTTTCGCGAGGGAGGAGCGCATCCCCGTCTTTTTTTAATTATAACCTTAATAAAGTACAATAAACTTTATACTTCCACTGTGTTTGTCTGGGCCGGGTTTCCCAAAAGCATCGTAAGGCTAAGTAGATCGTAAAAACGATCGTACGAATCATCTTAGAATTACGGGCTGTTTCCCAAAAGCTTCGTAACTTAAGTTGCACTTGAAAATCATCGTAGATCTACGAGTGGTCTGGAGTAATCGTTCATTCATAAGTGTATCGTAAATTGCACTCCTGCAATGACGATAATGTAATGTTTTAAAATAAATATTTATTTATTTAATGGGTTCTTTGTTTATTTTATATTACATATATAATTTAATATATTTAAAATTCAAATGAGAAATCAAATTTAAATGACTAAACATAAATTAATAAAGAAGGAAAACGTATTTTGTACAATTTGGGAAAAAGTTTTTTGTATTTTGGTAAAAGTTGGTATAGCAAATTGATAAATGGTTGATACCGATTGCTGCTATAATTCATCTAAACATTGTTTTGAAGGGAAATGGCATCTAATTAAAGAAACCAAATAAATATTTACGGTACAATGCAATAATCCATAATAATAAATAAACATAGATAATAAACAACAAATAATAATAATAATAGAAACTATAATAGAAACGCAGACGGCATTTCGCAGTGGGACGAGTCCTAACTAAATATGGAAAATAATATTTAATAAATTATTAAAACATTTAAAAAGTCATCGAGCAATAATGAAAATATATTATTAAAAACATTAGTGCACATCGGATGAAAATCATTAGCCTAAACAAGCTTCTGCTACAAATTCGAGTCATTCTATTGATGACATTTCAGCACTTGACAAATGGATAGCGACTCGTAAGTAGCACTTAAACCCCGAATGATCGTTTTACGTGCATCTTTGGGAAACGCACGTAAATGAACAACGATTGTTCGTTAAGTAGCTCGTAGAAAGCGCTCTTAAGTGCTAAGTTTAATCGTTATCGGGAAACCCAGCCCTGATACGTCGGCAAATTATTATGATTTGAAAATAATATTTATTTATTATTTGCAAATTACTATCTTATTTGAATAGATTTGTATTGCTGCTTCCACAGACATCAGTGTGTATTTTACAAACTAAATGTAGGCTATTGTTTTACCAGTGCTTATGGGTATTTAAATGTCTGATATCTAAAATAAACATGATGAGGTTGAAAACAGTGCATAGTGTTGCTATATGATATCGCGGAGCTCGTCCGTCTGGCTCAGCACGAAAGACGTTTGAATCTGACAGTAATGTCACTGAACATTTTAAATCCCATATGGGGATAGGGTTAAATTATTATTTAAATCAAAAGGTTGAACAATTTTAACCATGAATACAAAAATGCACAAATCAGATCTGAGGGGGCAATGCAACGCCGGGCCATATGGCATCCTTGATGTCCGCTGTTAGTAGATATATAACTTTGTTATTAAATAATTATATAGTATTTTTTTGTATTTATGTCCAAGTTCAAAATAAAACTCTATAAACCGCTCCATTGTGAATGTATAAACCATTTCAGAATGGAGAGGTTTATAGAGTTTTATTTTGAACGTGGACTTAAATACAAAGAAATACAATATAATTATTTAATAACAGTAGTTATATATCTACTAACAGCGGACATCAATGATGCCATATGGTGTAGTGCTGGGTACACGGCACGCACGGAGTACCCACTTCTTTATTAGATGGCACGGGGTAGCCTATTTCTAAATTTGAAATAATGTTTAATATTAATTTAATAATGATCTTTATGCTGAGAAGTCAAGCAGCATAAGTTAAGTGACAATACTAAACCATTTTGGAGTGAATTAAATAATCAAGACTAGTCTTACATGCCACTGTTCATTTGAACTTGGACTTAAATACAAAGAAACACGGTATAATTCTTTAATAACAGTAGTTATATATCATATCTTCAAACAGTGGGCATCAATGATGCCAATGCCTAATGAACTGCCTCATGTGACGCTGTGAAGCGCGGTGCTTTCTCGCGAAAACAGTAGTCTCTTTTTGCGAGCGAACGCAAAAGGTTTCTCGGGGGAACGCAAAAGTATTGCGAGGGAACGCAAAAAGTATTGCGAGGGAACGCAAAAGTATTGCGAGGGAACGCAAAAAGTATTGCGAGGGAACGCAAAGGTATTGCGAGGGAACGCAAAAGTATTGCGTGGGAACGCAAAAGTATTGCGTGGGAACGCAATAGTGTGGTCTAAAAAATATTCACCAAAGTGTCCCCTTACGGGCTCCGTAGTTTTTGGTGCACACCCTGAAGTTGACCCGTATGACGTGACATCTTTGCTGCCTTGCGCCTGAATTCAAAACTACTGCACATTCAACTCAGATATAACGCGGGTATTATGTTAAACATGTTGACGTGCCCTTAGTAAGGAGTATAAGCTGGCGAAATAAACTAGAAATTTGCACGATATCCAACCATATCTAATTTTTAAACTGGCAGCAAATAACGTACGCGTTTATAACGTAGTTTTCTTTAACAAGCAATTCGGTGTCGCGGTTAATTAACAGCAATGGTCTAAAAACACTTTAGCACGCATCCATGATAAAATGCACAGCATGTACAATGTTTTTTACCTTTAAGTTTGAAGATTCGTCTCTCCACCTTGCAGTCCAGCCATTACGAGACCCCTCGCGCTTTTTGCTGCCTCGCTCATGCCTGAAACAAACATCTGAAACGTTATAAAGTGAATGACACATAACTACCAAATGTAACATTTAAAATAATGTAAAGAATTTAATTTTATATTTTGCTACATGTCTTAATGACACGCTGTTGTGAAATACAAATTATTAACATCTGTTATGTTAATAATATCTGGTATAGCGGTCGCATACCAAATATCACTATTTAAATGACCATAATAGTACTTAGTTTAATACTGTACTATATTTGAATGATTTACGTGAACTTACCAACAATTTTGAATGATGACTCTTCAGTGTTCATGTCCATTTCAAATGTAAATACACCCACGCAATCCCATGATGCCATTTCACAATTAATTTTTGTAAAAACATATGATATACAGTGGCAACACCTTCTGCCTGTAAATTCAATTACAGTTTAAATGAAAATATACTGTTAACAGCTGTAATACCTTCTTTTACCCATAATGCATTGTGAACAACACTAAAATCTTGTAAAATGTTAAAACAGGAATTTCCTGTAAAATTTTGCTGTAGAAACTACAGCAATTTGTTACAGTGTACACATCAGATATTTTTCCCCAACAGTTAACCAAACATTTTCTTAAGACATAACAGATTATGTCTGCGTGAATTCTTGTCAAAACAGATATTTTTAAAACTAATTCTTCTGTCTATGCCTGCATATTGGGGTCGGGCACCAATGTGCATGCTTCAGATGTGTCAGTCAGCGTGAGGAAGATTGTTTTTGAGTCTTATCACTCTTAATAAACATCAATCAGGTCCTAAACATTATCTTTCTTAATAGCTATTTTAACACCAAGCAAGCCCTTTATTTTCTAATTCCTGCATGTTTTAAAACTGAAACCAAAATCTCAGATGTGCAAGTGGATGTACATGCCTCATTCGTAAGTTTAGCATTTAGGACACTACACCTCTCAGAAAACATACAAATAAAGATCATTTTAGATGTTCAATGAAAATTTACGGCCTAAGGCTGAGTCTCAATTTATCCAACGTGCTAGGCCAAGGGTCAAATAGAAATTGCGCATTGCATTAATCGCATGTTAATAAAATTAGTGCTCCTAAAATGAATTTACGTTAATGCGTTATTAACATGTTTATTTTGACAGCCCTAATGTATATATGTAAGGGATGATCCACGGCTAGCCATGCATTAAAGGATTTTAATGCACGACGTAGAGGCGAAGAACCACCCGATGCGAAGCGGAGGGTGGTTGCCTCTGCGGAGTGCATTAAAATCCTTTAATGCATGGCTAGCCGTGGATCATCCCGCTTATACCACGGTTATTTGACAAGTTAAAGCTGTAATTAATGTTTACAGTGTAATTTTTTAACAGACAGGTAAAAATGACGGTAATTATCTTAAGTTAAGGCTCGCACTCCGTCCACTTTAAATAAAGTAGTGCCATTGTATTGCTTTTATTTAAATGAATTATCACATTTATTTAAATTCATTATTAAAAAAGAGAGACAGAGAGAACTGAAAGGACCCGAGGGAGAGAGAGAGAGAGAGAGAGAGAGAGAGAGAGAGATAGAGACAGAGCTCAGCGCGTCACAACCTGAAAACCACGCCCACCGGGGGGGAAAGCGATCCAGCAGTCTCCATTGACTTTGTATTGCAAAAGGCCGCCTCCTTGTCATTTCTGGCTTATAACAAAAAACAGAACAATGCCTAAAAGCTGTTGTGTGACAATATGTACAGCTAACAAGCCAAAGAACCCAGAAATAAGTTTTTATAAGCTGTCGAGCCGTAAAACCCAGTCTTTAAGGAGAAAAAAGTGGATTGCCGACTACGTTTCCCCCCTAGTGGACGCAGTTCTACTAATAGGAGTACTATGAAAAGTTGCCTGTTTCCATTTCTGTGTCTAAACGCTCGTTTTTTGAAGTCGACAGCCCACAAAAACGTACTTATTTATTTTTTTGGCGTGTTAGATGTACACCTTGTCACACAGCAGCTTTTAGGTATTATTCTGTTTTTAAGTTTAATCTGTAAATAAGTTTTTATAAGCTGTCGACCCCAAAAAACGAGCGTCTAAAGACACAAAAATGGATACAGGCAACCCCCCACAGCACTTCCACTAGTAGAACTGCGTCCACCAGGGGGAAGCGCAGTCGACGATCCACTTTTTTCTCCTTAAAGACTGGGTTTTACGGCTCGACAGCTTATAAAAACTTATTTCTAGGTTCTTTGGCTTGTTAGCTGTACATATTGTCACACAGCAGCTTTTAAGCATTATTCAGTTTTTTGTTATAAGCCAGAAATGACAAGGAGGCGGCTTCTCGCAATACAAAGTCAATGGAGACGGTTGGATTGAATTCCCCCCCGGTGGGCGTGGTTTTCAAATTTGCATAACTGCGCTCTGTCTCTATGCGTGAGCGAGTTACCTGTGGCTGTCTATCCCCTCGTTGCTTAAGCCAGGGAATTTTCCCGGGGCTTGAGACCCGAATGTATTTTGAAAAGGTGATTGACAAATATGAAACCGGACAATAGCCTATGTAACCTTTTAAATCCAGTTGTCTTATTTCATTGTGCTTTGGCTTTACTGCATACAGTCTGTCAGAAATAGACATAGGGCTAGGTCTTAAAAAAATCTAGCCTATAGAATACGTTTCTTTGCTGTCGGTAGCCTATGGGCTACTCCGTTTCTACCACTCTGTTGAATATGCAACAGGTAGGGGAGGAGCTAACGAAAGCACTATTTAGCTACCGGGATGGAACCACTGATCTACAAAACGGTAACTTGAAAAAAGTATCTTTAATATTTAAATCAGATAATTTAACGCATTATTACATTAAACGTAATAATATAAAACATAATACCATGAAACAAAATAATATTTATAAAAACATCCCCAAATTAGCTCCTGTAATCTTTTCTTACACTGACCTCATTATTTATTCAATTACAACAGCCAATGGCAAATCTCTTCAGCAGCAATACGTTTATATTTAGTTTTAGACGTTCTGTATGGTGCATAAATAAGATGGTTATACAGTAGGTATACAGTATTGTAGGTTTTTTCACCACTTGAACGTTATTCCTTCGGCGCAGCAGTTTAATAATCTAATTTTGGCGGTTATGTGACATCGTCAGCTCATTCAGGTCATGTCTGAGTAAAACTCGCGTGCAAAAATCTACTTGAGAGAAAAGTTCTTATGAAATAATACTCCTGCGACCCGCCGCGATTAGGTGAGTACACTTTTATATGCTGCAGATCACGTTAATATTCTTATTATACACTTTATAAACTCTTTGAGTGATCCCTGTATTTAATATGGTCTGGGCTAAGCCCCGAATGTCCTTCAATGCTGGATACGCCTCTGCTTAAGCATATAGCTTAATGATTCTTTAATTGATTTATTAAAATAATTTATGAATGACAGGCAACACTGACCCCAGACAGCACACATACATCTGGCCGACGTTGTGCCGACTTTCAAAGTTCCATCGGCAAGATGTCGCTCAGGGAGCGTTTGCTCATTGGGAAGATGTCGTCTAGATGTCGGCATCTCGTCGCAAATGCCCTCGGGCCGATGTTTAAACGATGCAATTTCAGCCGCTCTGCACGGGCTTTACCGGGCATTTATTTATTAATTTAAACCTTTATTCATTCACACTTATTCAGAACAATGTGCTTCTGTGCAATAACAACTAAAAACAAGTACACCACTGTCAATAACCGTTGCAAATTTATTCATTTGACGAATTTAACACATAAACAACTTGGATAAATCAGTAACAGAATATTTAGATGTGTCACACATAAATTACATATTCTGTAACTATTATACACTGCTATACTACTGTGTAAACGTTTTTAAACACTTAACTAAAATATTTCTTATAACCTTCAAAATAATATACTCTTATGGTATATGATTCAATTACGTTTTTGGACAAAAATATAGTCTCAACATATACATTTATTTCAATTGAGAACTAAAATTTAATTTAAAACTTTTTTCAAATTACTTTGACAAAATGATAAAATAAACAAGTAATTCAAGTCCATAATACATGGAAATTTCTTTAAAAATATCTTAGGGTGAGATCTCAAAAAATTACTGAAAAAACCCAATGGTATATATTTCAAATTCTAGGCAAAGGGTGGCTGCATTTGAAATGCTAAAATATAACAGTTTGGATTTCAGAAGTTTTAGTCTCAGGATATTTCACATATGTTGTACAAATGGGACACAGCCTGTGAAAACCCAGCAAAGTATTTCTTTGTGACTTACTGTTTTCTACATAAAATCATCCTACACAATTCAGAAAACATTCTCTGAAAATATAATCTTGACACCTTCAATACTGACTGAGTAAGGTCATGCCAAAGACTGAACTCAATGTTAAATCAGTAAATTCAAACTTTAGATGTCATTAGATGTTAAGACAGTAGCCTGGATTTCATATACAAGGTCACATATTTATGTATCTTAGAAATATATTGTAAATAATAATGTGCATGTACATAACAAAAACATTTAATCATAAAACATTCTCGTCAGGTCTTCTGTCTTTGTTTCCTACACTTGTCTCTGCAAGCAGCGCCTTTAGACCTTAGAGGTTGCTCTTTGTTGCCTTTGTTTCCTGTCCCGAACACCGCCTTTTAAACATCTGGACACCACTTCTTCCTCTCCATGGTTCCTCTTTTATTGCTTTAGGATCACCTGAAATGGAAACATCCAAAAAAATTATTAATCATACGATCACATTTTTATATTTAAATTTAGGTGCCTATGGCAAACATGAACAATCGTGTATATTGGATAGATAATCAAAAAGGTCCACAAAGCATACAGTACTTTATGTAAGCATATAAAACATCTGGTCTACTGTGTTGTTGCATTCCTGAATGTCTGGCTGTGCATTATAAACAGTGTTAATTCTTCTTTGCATCCTCAGCTATACTTAAGTGCTATAGGAGGAATTAATGCAAATGTCTTGAAAATTATACATTTTATTGTGAAAGATATCTAAAGATAACAGTCACCCACTTGCTTACCACCAAACTGTGTTGAACAAGTGCTTGCATCAGTGTTCGTGTAATCGAGTAAAGTATAACCTTATTCACACAGCACTTTGGTCCCAGAAAATATCCATAAATTGGCAGACAGGCATTTGTGTGAAGGCAAACATATGCTGTAGATGTTCTGGGATTGTTCCAGGAAAGAGGACCTAGTACCATTACCGTAACATACCTGGAAAGCCCTCTTTATGATTGAGATGCAGAAACAATGGCGTAGTTTTTAAGTTATGGTTCAGCTCTTTAAAACAAGGGTTTTACAAAGGTCGGCAAACTGTACTGAAGCAGAGAGATCAGGGAGCTCGTCACTATCCACGCTGAAGCAGAGATCATTTAGCAGCATAACAGTTCTAGCGTGTCAGGCGCTCACATGAGCTTATATTAAACAAAATACATGTGCGTCATCGCAACAAGATATACCGCTCAGTTCTTTAAAACGGGGGTTTAAATGAACATTTACATTCACGATGAGAAATGTCTGCAAACTGGACTAGGACAGAGATCAGGGAGTTTCAAATATCCACTTTGAAATTGGGTTAATTCATGTGCATACTAGAACAGCGCATCACACATTCCATTTTAGTCTTATCATAATCAAAAATGCAGTCTTCTGCAGAGAGAAATAACCAATAATAACAAACCTTCAGACACTGTGAATAAAACCTATCAAGTGCAGGACTTTAAACACATCATGTGTCTTTACGGCATAAACACAGATTCCGGAAAATCATTGACAGTGTGAATGAACCAAAAATCAAATGGTCCTGGACCAAGTTTAAGTATAATATGAATGGGCCCTTCTTCAATGTATCGTGTCTAACAGATACCAAGTAGCAAAGTTTGTCTCACCTGTGGGCCACAACACTTAGTTCTGTCCTAGTATACGCCTTAGTCCTCTGTCTAGATCTCACCCAAACACTGTAAACGGAGCACAACAGAAATGTTAATTTGTAAGTAGAAAAGATAAGTGGACCCAGATTTGTTCCAGAATGTATTAAATGAAATTAACATGCTCTGCTTTGTCTAAGATAAAGGATAAAATGCACCGTTAAATAAAAGACATTTTAAAAGGGTTGAGTTGTCTGAACCAAGTCATCTTGTTGCTTTGAAAGCACAATGAAAGACATGTAAAGCTATCTTACCTTGAAATAAAATTTGACATGGACTACTGAAAATCTAATTAATGAAAAAGACAAAAAATAATATATTATGCACAAACGTTAAAAACAACATTGCAGTATAGTGCTTAGTATAATGTGTTTTAAATAAGTAAATTCAACTTACATTATTTGTATAGTATATATCAGTACAGTGACATGCACAAGTTTGGGCACCCCTGGTAAAAAAATTCTGTTAATGTAAACATTTAAGCGAGGGGAAGATGAAATGATCTCCAAAAGGCATAAAGTTAAACATGAAACGCACATGATTACCACTGTATGTAGTCCAGTGCTGGCATCGTCTGAAGTCCTTGCAAGGGCCGATGTCATCTTTCAATTTGTGTTAGGTCATTTGACAGAGGCAGGATCCAGACTGCAGCTCACATAATTGCTAGTAGAAATAGAAAAGCAAATTGAGAAAAGTAGCATGACTGCTGTTCATAGCTTTTTAGGTAGTGGATAGTTGTGATTATTAAGTTATTTATAACCTGAGGCAATGGTTAGTGAATGCAATTATGTGTATGCTAGACTTAGAGCTGTTGCGTTTGGTCGATAGAATCGGGGGTGTCAATTTCAACGTCGATAATTAGTCAACATAAATATTGTGTCATCACGACAAAAATATAGCCTTTTCCCCTTTGACATGGCAGATATAAATGCAGATTAACATTCACAATGAGAAATATCTGCAGACTGGACTGAAGAAGAAATCATGGGGCTCGTCACTATCAGCTACGAACATTCACCAGCATAACAAAACAGCATGTAACGTAGTGCTTCCCAATCCTGGTCCTCGAGCACCCCCTCCCAAAAACTTATTTAAAACACCTGATTCAAGTTATCAGCCTCTTTCCAAAATGGTAAACATGTCTCCCTAACAAGCTGATGGGTTAAATAAGGAGACATCTAAAACTTTTTGGGAGGGGGTGCTCGAGGACCAGGATTGGGAAGCACTGGTGTAACGCACTCCTTTATGATCTTATCATAAACAAAAAAATACACGTGTGGTTTCTCGAGAGAGAAATCACGGATAAGCAAACTACAGATGCTACAAAAAAAAACTACCAAGTGCAAGACTTTAAATATGTCATGTCTTTATGGCATGTGTGTGAAAGCACAAACAAATTCAGAAAACTATTGGCAGCGTGAATGAACCAAAATCAAATAATCCCGAACAACTCCCTTATGTGTTCTCTGTATTTTTTCCATAATGTGTGTGTGAAAAGGGCTACAGACATTAACCATTCATTGAAAGCAAGTTGTCCATTGAACCTTAAATGTCCTTGTCAGTATCGGGAAAGCGGTCCTGACACAAATATACTCGTCATAAGAGATGTACGGCGTACTGTCTCGACTAAACATATGGAGTCCTTCTTTAGGATCTCTGACTGCCGCACTCTGATGTTGTTCACCTGGCGTGTAACACAACAACCCAAATTGTCTTCATTATCCCAGGCACCTGCACAGAAACATTGAGAACACAAGCACCATGGAAGCAGTGAGTGTGCGTCTTACCTACACCTGATGTAGCGTGTACATGCCGGGCGATGGAGGCCCCGGTGATCCCAACATAGCATCCGGTCTCATGAAGGGGGAGCAGTTATAAGTGGTTATCTCAAAAGCCTGAGGCAATGTGGGGGGAGAAGTGCTGGCTCGTGTCTTCCACTGTCGGTTTGCTGGCATTGGAGAGAATCTCATCTGGATATGCCGCATCCTAGATGTACATGCCCTGCACAGAGAAACAGATGGCTTATCCTTTCTCCGATAAAACTAATATGACAGTATGGTTAAGATCAAAAACACAGCTGGTTAAAAACAACTTACAGCAAATGATGTTGTGATCTGTTTTGCAAAGACATAAAACATAACAATTGAATATTACAGATTTACATAAAAGA
The DNA here is from genome assembly GCF_027580225.2 of Misgurnus anguillicaudatus. Lineage (NCBI taxonomy): Eukaryota > Metazoa > Chordata > Actinopteri > Cypriniformes > Cobitidae > Misgurnus > Misgurnus anguillicaudatus. Next base: position 34,824,265 of record NC_073351.2, on the reverse strand, counting down.
TTTCCAGTTACACCCACTAAAATGTCTTGAGGTGTCTGTCAGTGAAATACTTACACAGCAGTGCCAATGACCTGTTTACACACAAGAAGAGAGGAAACATATATAAGGAAAATATTAGCTAAGAAAAAATGCTAGAATTGTATTCAGTCATTTCCAGACCTTGATGTGTTTAAAATACACAGTATGGCAAATGACTATGATATGAAACACCTGTTCATTAAATCACTGTACATTTCATACATCTGACATACAATAATGCAGTGGTCTCAAACTCCCGGCCCCCCTCTCTGCGGCCCGCGTCAACTTTCAAAAATATAAAATAATCTGGCCCGCAGAAAGATTTTTATTCACTTTTTTTATATTCGTTTGATTTTTTATTTAAACGTTCAAGTGTTCGTTCACATGTCGCGTCTAACAACGCGTTAAAATGAGTCAAAGCATTACTTTCCAACGTGCTCGAGAGCGGAAGTTGCGCTCCGGGGCGTGGGTCGCGTCACTGGTTGCTACGCAGCCATGAACCGCACGCTCCGTGATGTCGAGGATCACTGAATGCGTGATCGGATTTTAATTCCTCAACTGAACCTCGCGTCAATCATATCATTGTCACCATGCGATCAGTTAATCTACTTTGTAGTGTTTGTCTAGAGAAGATTTGTTACTTCCGGGTGGATATCAGCTGTTACTCAGAGAAGATCGAGCTGCGGTGGGCTTAGTTCACCTCACGTCACAGCATCTAACGAAGACACTGCATAGGAAGGCAGAGCGGTAGATGTAATGCAACACATTTTAAACTACAGATAAGAAAAGAGCCATCAAAGTGCCCATGTTAAGAAAAGAGAAAAGATGAGGAGAAATGTAAAGAAGATAAAATTATGTATACTGCTATATATAATGAAGTATAATATATTATTATGTAGCTTTCTATTCAATTACACATAGAGCAGTACTATTCTTTTTTTCTGTCCAATATATCTTATATAACATGGACTAATTAATTAATTATTAATATTTTCCCACATATAATAGAAAATTTATGAAAACTGAAATAATAAAGAACATAATGAAGTCAATACTATGACTGAAAACAATCCAAAATAAATTAAAACAGAAACACTTACTGGTGGTAATTTTTATACTAGTTTATAAATGTATGCAGGAATAAAATATGTTAGTTTAGTGCAAGGTTTTAATAGGTCTTTGTTAAGATAAGATTAAGAAAAGATTTACTTAGGCTACTTTTATAAAATAATGTATATTAAAAAGATAAAACCATTGCTTATATATTTTCAAGTATTATTATACATTAAATAATGGAAATTAAACATGACATTTACAGAAACATTGTACTTTTTTGAACGTTAAATAGCTCTGCGGCCCCCCGATGAACTGTCTGTCTTAAAAATGGCCCCAAGCCAGTTTGAGTTTGAGACCCCTGCAATAATGTAAATCAGATTGCACTGTGCATAACCAAATGGTTGTCAAAGTATCTGAACTAACTTACATAATGTCAATGTAAACATCTCTTGTTTGTTTTGTTTTTAAATTTGCTGCCATTGTGAGCACTCAAACTATCATACAGATCATAATAATACACTTTATACAGTAACTAAAACTGCTTGATCATTTAAACTTGATCATTTAAACACCAAACAAACACTCATAAAAAAAATTAAACAACCAAAATTACTATGTTATTGAACTCAATTATATAATCATCGATAATCATCCTCATATTTTTCCTAAAATTTAAATTACCTCCGTACAGAATACTTCCAACTGCTGTCCAGAAAAGCAATGGCCATCTGCCTATATTAAGTGCATCGTTTATATAGCAACAAAAACACAATACTGAACGCGTGAAAGGTATTTAGATTGATTTCAAGTACCACATTTTGTCATAGTATAAAAAACAAGACGAGAAATGACATTTCTGTCTTCAACGTCAACATTACCTCTAGTCGGTCAGACTATACATAACAACAAGCTGACACGTATTGTTTTACAGAAACATTTTAGAACAACAAAAATTAATGGAAATTATAATAATACACAAACATTTTAGCAAAAATGCCTCAAGTCTGAATAGCGCTGCAAGTACTACAAATGTGAGTAACTATGACTTTATTTGCTGTGCTGTAGTAGACGGAGTGCCTTATACTAACTTTTAAGAGTCACAGACATTTAATATAAGATTTTTGTCGAAAACTTACCTGAACCACGGATGTTTGCGAAGTCAGCTCCCGCACTTTTTCCTTGTTCATGGCAAGACGAGACTGGAGTGGCTTCTCTGGGTTAAGGAATATATCGCCATCTGTTGGTTTGGCATGCCCATGACAATGCTTCATACCAGGGTTTTGCGTGTTCGAGTTGACATGGAATTGTTTGTTTTTTTACACAGGAGAGGAACACAAAACAATGATATATGTAAAACAAGCCAATAATTCCTTATTTTTCCTCACTTTCCCCAGTTGCATTTTCTCTAACTTGAGTATTAACGGCGGCTGGCAACCAGCGTATGTACATTACTGCCCCCTTCTGCTTCGGAATAATGGAACTTAGCAGCTGTGTGTCATTAAAAGCAAAGAAGGCGCTGCTATTTTATTTATTTTACTTGTATATTATATTAAAACATTTACATTTACTTAACGGATTCCATTTTTCTTCACTTATTATCATTTACTTAGTTCTTGTACATACTTACACCCATAATGTCGCCTTTGCTCTGGTGGTTGCAAAGGGTGTAATAACTGGGCACGCACCAACAGAGAGAAGCGCGGCATCGGCCTCCGGTATAGTTATCCGACCCAAAGCCGACGTAACAGACAAGCCTGATGAGCGGGAAATACCGTTGACTTGACTGAAGATTTGGCCAAGGCGTGGCCGATACTTATTAGATGTTTCAAATAAGGAGGCCGACGTACGCTCTTGAGCCGACGTCGGGCAGACGTACGTGTGCTGTCTGGGACAGTGACAAGGCAATCTTTATTTGAACTAATCATGTAATTTATTTATTTATGTAAAGTGTGAAATAAAACCGGCGCACTTATGGCGCACTCGCTCGCTCTCGCTCGCTCTCTCTGCAAGTGTAACTGTGTTACTATGGTTACCAATGTTTACAGTAGCGGATTAATTTCAAACTGTAATCAAACTGACTGGAACTACCTGTGCATTAAAGGGTTTTAATGCAGACCTTCCAGCCAATCAGAATCGAGTATTTAAACAGCCCGTGGTATAAATATACGGAAGCCGAGAGAGGCCATGCACTATTATTATTTTTGCTTGCTTGTTTTCTCGTGATCACGACTTAATTTCTCGTTATCTCGAGGTGGCAAGGGTTGTTTTCTCGTGATCTCGACATAACAAAAGTTGTATTTTGTGATGTGATTAAAGCTTACGTGTACTCGATGTTTTGTTTGTAAACAGCAAAAGCATATTTTGCTAAATTAGCATTGATGAACAAACGAGATTTTACTTGGATCAAAGATTCGCTCAAGCGGAAATAGATGTCAATATTTACAATTTTACAGTGGTGAATTTAGGGACCGTCTTTAAGTTACTCAATACACGTTTCTACTTTTAACAGCATTTAAATGAAATGACTGAAAGTCAACAGTCACAAAACCAACGTGTTTATGTGGTTGTCAGCTATAATGCACACTTTTTAGATTGTTGATATTTATTTAAATAAACTGTTAAATACTATTGAAGATAGAAACGTGTACAGTATTACTTTAGAGATGGTCCCTAAATTCACGAACATGAACCGTCCAACTTTATTTATTTATTAAGTCTACACATTAGTTACACGTGTGGTTACGGCGAAGACCCCAACTCATAGAGCAGTCCACTTCAAAATACACTCAATATTATATTGACAGGAAATTACATTATGACATTTGGATTATCATGTCAGGATAACGAGAAAACAACTTTTGTTTTCTCGAGATCATGAGAAAATTAAGTCGTGATCACGAGAAAACAACTTTCGTTATCTCGAGATCACGAAAAAACAACTTTTGTTATCTCGAGATAACGAGAAATTAAGTCGTGATCACGAGAAAACAACTTTTGTTATATCGAGATCACGAGAAAACAAGCAAGCAAAAATAATAATAGTGCATGTCCTCTCTCGGCTTCCGTATAAATATATATAATTTATATAATTTTATTATGTGCATGTAACACTTCATTCTGGACCCAAACCTTCAGACCACCTTACCAACTGCATAGCAACACCCTGACACCCTGCAACCACCTTTGCATTATAGCGCAAGTTTTGCACAGGTAAGAATCATTCACATTTTCCAGTTAACTAGTTACTTATCTAATTAATAAAACTATAGCTCATTTCCAATATGCAGTCTGTCTAATTCCCCTAAGCTGCCTTTTAAACAAAGTTCCCGTGTTAAACTCTGATGTAATCCAGTTAACCTTTCTAACCAATTAAATCAAAGTAACAGTATTGTGTGAAATCTCAGTTCTCTACTTGTTCAAAGGAAAGTTTAACTGTGTCATGCAGTGAGGGATACGATGATGTCCCACTGTGCATTATGTGAAGGCTGGCCTGCTCTCCCAGTGTACGGCGGTAACCCGCTTTAGTCAATTCTGTGATGCTGAGAGCAACTCTGGTCGCCCAATTTATTCTTCTCGAATGTCTTCCCCCTCTGTGCAGTAAGTTCCTACGGCTGTAGCGCACATGTGAGAAAAATCGTTGGTTGGTGCCTGGTTTCACTGCGGAGTTACAACACTTACAGCGTTAGGCTTCATAATGCATTTCAACACGCTGGAGAGAAGTAAGCTACAGCACGGCTCCTGTCAGCGACTCTGCCTGTGAATCGACCTCATGGAGTTAAGGGATCTTTCGTCAGGCATACAAAGCAAGTACATTTCTCATTCATTTACACTTGCGTGAGTGGAAATACTTTTTAGTACAAAGAGATCGTAATGCAAAAAACTGAGAACACTTGACTCACATTTTTTCCATGAACTTAAAGAGCACCTATCGTCCAATTCACGATTTTACATTTTCTTTTGTATGTAAGTGTGTATTAGTACATGGTAATGATATGCAAAAGGTACAAACCCCAAAGTAAATGATGCCGTGAGTTATCATCTCCAATGTAAATCTCTTTTCTTGGACTATAACAAACACACGGATTGTAGGCAACAGTTTACTTCCTGGGATTTATGATGTAGACAAGACCCCCCCCCCCCCCGCTTCTGACTCATAGCCTGTAAGTTAACTCCTGTTAGCATTGAATTGTGCGCAAATCTTTTAAACATGGTAAGGAGCGTCACATTTCCTGCTGACATCAGAGGTATTCAGGCCAATCACAACATACAGATTAGCTGGCCAATCAGAGACACATCGCTTTTCGGATCAGTGCGTTTTAGGAAGAGATGTAAATCTGGAGCTACAAAAATGTACAGTATGTTGAAAATAATGTTTTTTTAACCATAAACAACGCAAACACATTGATTTATACCAAATACACAAAAAAAAGTTTTTTAGCAATGGAATAGGTGATCTTTAAATATCTTTTAAAGTGACACTGAAATATTTTTAAATGTCGGAACCGCTGTGTATATACATGGTTATCGGTCATGTGACCTTATACGTCATTCCAGTTGCCTGCCGCCATCTTGAGTACCTACCGACTACTGTCTATAGCTAGCTTGCTACGATTTTCAACATATTTTCTGCCACATAGCTTATTTTCTTGTTTTTAGTTTGTATATTATATGCATTAGATTCATATAGTCATAAAATGGATGCATTTACATATCTTGTCATAGAAAAATTAGCACATGTGTCTCCTGTCTTAGTCATCTCCACTGTTATCATCAAAAACAGCTTACATAAAAAAACTGTAAATATATTATAAACATAACAATATGAACTTACTTTATACAAGCGCAACTCCACAGTCCGGCGACGTGATTTTATTTTTCACAGTCTGGTATTTTTGCACCTTGATCATGCTCCTTATCACCTTTTTCAAAAAACTCTCAACACAAAAAAAATCATCTGCAGACGACGATCCACAATGGAGATTATATCTAACCTCTAAAGAGGTTTCTTAGCGGTTCTGTGAGAGGCTAGCCGACCTGCTATGCTACCAAAACATTCAGGTGTGCAAACTATGTGTAAGCGCAGATTTGCGCAGAAGTACATTTTACTGATGTAAGTTGAACCCTGGAAATCGTTTCATGATTGATTACTACCCCCATCAATCAAAACTTTGCTGGATAGGCAATGGCTAGTTTAATTTTGGCTTCATCTAGTCAAAAGCGAAGGTGTGCAATATGGCACCTTGCTTACCAAATGTGCGCTTCCAGGACATTTTAAGTTCTCAAATCTTATCTGATTGGACAAAACAGAACAATAATGCGGAATATTTATCTGAACAGTTTAACGAAGCAGAAAAAGATGCATTTTCAGTGATTGTGAAACATGATCGTAAGGGCGCATGTAAACAAAGGAGGAACTTGCGGGATTTTTCCGTATTTTTCGTTGTTTTGGATAAAAATGTGGGATAAATTTGGAAGAGTGGACCCTTACATTGCAATGTACGCTGAAGTTTTTTGGATATGTGAGAAATTTATCAGAAGCATATGGTAAAATATGTGAGTACTGACATTTATATTAATATATGTCAAAAACAATCTTGAGTGTTTTAGCTTTCAAATAATGCAAAATTTATGATTGGTGATTGAATATTTGATGTAAAACAAAGTGCAAAAACACATAGACTGACGTATTGATCTTGCCGAATCAGGTACTCAAGATGGCGGCAGACGAGTTTGAGAAGTGAGTGACGTACGCGGTTGACGTCATCTGATATTCATGTATAGATAAAAACGGCTCATTCAAGGTGATAAAAACAATACAAGGCCTTTAAAAACCATTAATAATATAGTTATGTATATTATATTGCATTTATTTCAAGAGATCCTTAATGCACCTTTAATAAATATTTTAATGCCGTTTTGGAGGTGATTGTCTTTTAAATGTACAAGTAGTATTTCATTTATCGTTTATGCAAATACACAGTCAATAACGCCATAAAAGTTTGGTAAAGTTGAAAAAAATTAGTGTTGTATCTAACGGAAACTTTTATTAGCCATAACAAATAGTTTAAAATCCACAAAATTCCTGCTGTAATTTCTTAAACAATTCTTCTTCTTATTGATGAATCACAGGTAATGAAAGATCAATGTTTAATTTAATTAACAATGAAATTTGAGTTACTACAGTATACCGTAACCCCACCAATCACTTCTCATCTTGTTGTTGTAATATCGCAGATGCTAATATCCACCACAGCCTGAAAACCTGCCCATCGGAGCACATGTGAGATTCTCGTTCACGTCCCATTACCAGCAAGTGACATCTTCCTAAATCCCTCTGAGGCAGCAATTTGTGATGGTTGACAGGCCTTTTTATATCCCATTTGTTATAGTGACATAGCAAGCCGTCAGTCCAAAAATGCCGGCTCACAAGGCCACAGCAACTTTAAAACTAGAAGTTACAGAAATTGGAACAGAAACAAAACACACACACGTGTTAGAATATACATGTATGACAATAAACTTATAAAATATTTTCAATACTCAAACACCAAACAAAGACATTTAGACATGTAGTTATGAATGGATGGCAGATGAAATGAGATCCAGGTCAGTGTTCATGTGTTCACAAGTTAGTCGATGCAGACGGCCAGTATCCCTCTGTGGCACATAAACTTCACTTTGACTTTGTTGAAAAATGTGTTTTTTCATCAATCTCATACAACTTTAAGTCAAAAAATTACATTAGGTCTCATTCTCTAATAATTGCGTACGTTTTTCGTATTTATATGCACACTTGAACTTCTCAAGACAGCGTTCTGCCTAATTCACAACACTTGCGTATGTAAATGAATTTGTTCTTATACTTGTTCTTACGTTAGTGAATTTGGAGTGTGCTATATGATTGGCCGCATGCACAAGGTTGGTAATTTGCATAAAACACACCAAAACCAGCTCCATATAAGGGTTTGTCATAGAAGCAAAAGAATTTGAAAAGAAGTCTATGATCATATTTATTGTCTGCAAAGTTTTGTTTTGCTTTGCATTTTTTTATTTAGGAGGTTTTGCTGTTCCTGGAGGAGGCAATTGCTGTCCACCGACCGGAGTAACATTAAATAAGTATTGGATGCGTTAACAAATATGACATTTAATTAATATGACAGAGACGCGCATCTGTATCTAAAACCTGTATATTAAATAACCTCCTTAAGCAAATGTCAAATCTAACCCTAAACCCAATCAAAAATGGTTTAAAAAACAGAAAAAAATGGAGAAACCAATAAAGAAAACGATGAAAAAAGATGCGCTGTTTAAGTGAATGGGAAGGACTGGCGTATCATATGCATGCCAAAGTGGAATTTGGCGTTTGTTTTGCTAAATTTTTACACTTCGGTCTATTTATATGCATCTAGGTTTTCTTGAATTTTTGCATACATTTAGAAGACATTTTGATATGAAAGCTTTGTTGAATCACGATTTGTTTGTAAAAACACCCATACACACATCTCACGCACCATTTTTTGCGTACACATGCTTAGTGACAGTGTTGTAATGCATTACAATATTACGTTACTTCCTCAAAAAGTAACTAATTGCGTTACTTAGTTACTTTTCATAGAAAGTAATACTTAGGTTACTTTTAAGTTACTTTTGTGTTATTTTTTTTCTTGGCTGAGGCTTGATCTCTTTCAGGCCTTGCAGGTGTTTTTTTTATGACTGAGAAGTTCTACATTCAGAAATTGCATATTTCCCAAAATGTCAAGCTTTGGCCTGTCATCTCCATTTCTGACTCAAACTGTTCCCACTCATGCGTGCATGCTTAGAGTGCGTAATTCACGTGACCATGTTCAGTTTAATTTAGCACATTATTTTTTTTATTAAATTAATTAAACTGAAAAGTAACTTGGATTACTTTTTAAAAATATTAATGTGTACATTTATAAAGTAATGCATTACTTTACTTGTTACTTCAGAAAAGTAATATTATTACTAGGGCTGTCAAAATTAACGTGTTAATAACGCGTTAACGCAAATTCATTTTAACGCAACTAATTTTATTAACGCCGATATTTGACAGCACATGTCACAAATGATGCAGCATCAAATAAAAATGGAGAAAGAAAATTCTTCTTATAGGAAAATGCATATACAAAACAATGGATTGATGGTTTTGTTAAAAATGTAAACAGGCTGTTGTTAACATACATTTGCATAAAGCATCTATATATGCATATATGATCAGAGTATTAAAAACCTGACAAGTGTTAAATTAGGGTAAATTTAGAACGGATAAAAATGTGTGATTAATTTGCGATTAATCGCGAGTTAACTCATGAAATCATGCGATTAATCTAGATTATTTTTTTTTATCTATTGACAGCCCTAATTATTACGTAATGCACGTTACTTGTAATGCGTTACGCCAAACACTGCTTAGTGAATGAGACCCATTGTTTGTTTCCTGGGCACATACTGTACAGAGGTACCAGATACGTTTACATAAACCTCATGAAAATGTGGAATGCATGTGAAAAAATACACACATATCACCATTGATAAAAAGCAATAAAACCATAAGAGATTTGTGTTATAGCTATTACTTGTTTATTTAAACATGTCAGATGGCACAATACAACAATTCTTCCTTGCGGTAAAGCAGCATGTTTTATTAAGGGTTTGTGTGGCAAGCCAAATGTTGTAGACAGCGCCAAGTGAATACATTTACAGTACTGTTCGCTGATAGTCACCGCTGTACTGCCTGACAGTGTTATTGTAAACACATCCGCTTATGTCTAAAGCAGACATAATGTGTGAGGCTGTGTAGTGTAATTGCAAAAATGTCTGTTATTTGTTTTTGGCTAAAGTTAAAGAGATCCTCAAACAAATGTGTTTAACAGGTGTAGAGATGAATAAGTAAACACCCCTCTCCTCGGTTTTTCAAGACGAACTTGCAACTGTGAGCAAAAAGAGGAAGATAAACTCATTCTGTTTCCATAACAACCAAATTTATCTATTTAATAGCTTCCTCCCGATTCAGTTCAGCAAGAGTCCATCTTTAGTGCAGTTTAAAGCTAATATCATATAATAGCAGAATGATTCATTTGATAGAGTAGTTTGACTGTAATGACAGACGACGCTGCATGCAGGGCTCAGAAACATCAAAGGCAGACATTTACTGCTGGCAGCGTGTCACAGGCACCATCATCTGAATAGCCTTATCAAAATGTACCTTTTCACAATGACATCGTACACCCACGTTACCCCGCCTCACAAATTTCGAATCATTTTTTTTCTTTTGGAAAAAGATTACAGCTGGATCCAGAGATGAAAAGCGTAATGTGAGAGAAGATTCTGTCTTTACAGTTTAGTGGTAGGATAGCAGTAATATGTTTCATCACTTATCCAATTACATATGTTAGAGGAAACTAATCTGAGACTCCATTAAAACAAGAGACCTGGCGGCGCGAGGTTAAACAATAGCAAATTACATTACCCTCAAGCTGCTTAGCAAGAAGACCCTGCCATGTTCGTGGCAGCTCATATCTGCTGAGAAATTACCAACCAGATATCAGCCGCATGTTTTTTTCTTACAATTTCTAATAAAACATAATCCGGGTAGCAAACAAGAACGACTCCAAAATAATAGATGAATCTGTAAACACATACATTAATACGAAACACTCAAATGTAACTACAGTAATAGCAAAAACAAGTCGCCCATCACTTTAATGTAAATTATGAACAAATATAATAAATCACATCGGGCTTGCCGTTAATGCCTTTTTCTACATAAATCATGAGGTGTGGTATAGATTTTATTATTAAAAATATAATTTGAAGAGTGGGGAATGTGGAAAGTGGTGGAACATAATACAAACCTTATCAGCTCATGACAGGCCCGGATTGGCCGTAGGGAGAACCGGGAGGATTCCCGGTGGGCCGGTCTGTTTTTTTTTGCCACGAGGGCCGGTGTTGTCATGCCACCGAGATGACGCGTATTTGCGGGTGAGAGATGTTCCCGCCGCTTTATGCACAAGTTGATTGTGTCCCGAGTCCCGACCACTTATTGGAAGAATTCTTGCATTAGGGTTCATTGACATCTTAAACGCATGGGAAACGCAGGACGTGCCGCTGTCTTCTGGTTTTCAAAGCGCTTACTTGAACACGAGTTTTGTTTCAGACGCGTCTATATTGAGTGCGCTTGCCGGCCGCGCATCTATATTTAAAATAAACTTGAGCGCGTCTTTTGAGTGCGCTTGCCGGCCGCGCGTCTATTATATTTTAAATAAACTTGAGTGCGTCTTTTGAGTGCGCTTGCCGGCCGAGCGTCTATATTTAAAATAAACTTGAGCGCGTCTTTTGAGTGCGCCGGCCGCGCGTCTATTATATTTTAAATAAACTTGAGCGCGTCTTTTGAGTGCGCTTGCCGGCCGAGCGTCTATATTTAAAATAAACTTGAGCGCGTCTTTTGAGTGCGCTTGCCGGCCGCGCGTCTATATTTTAAATAAACTTGAGCGCGTCTTTTGAGTGCGCTTGCCGGCCGCGTGTCTATTATATTTTAAATAAACTTGAGCGCGTCTTAATACAAACGGGCTGGCCAAAAGGAAAAGAATTTACAAAACGTATTTTTTTTATCCAAGTCATAGATGAATTCTCTATGAATAGTCATTATTCATCGTTTATTGCAAGAGGAACAAAAATCTATTTGATGCAAAACTCATTAGTTTCAAAAGTATATCCATGATGTTTTCTTTTTTTTTAACACAATGTAGGCCTACGTTATTTAGCAATAGACATGATCTAAGTACTAAAAAAAGATACAGATTTTTTCCATTTGTTTCCAATGCATACTTGATAAATCTTGCTTGTGTATTGTATATCAGGGGTTTCCAAGCGTTATCAACCCAACAGTTAATCTCAAGACTCACAATTTTTTAGAAATAGAAATATAGAGGAAAACACAAACACATTTGTTTCCTTTAGTTTTTGAATAAGTTTACTTTAGTAATATTATGGTCTTATGGTAGAGCTGCATGATTATGGCAAAAATTATAATTGTTTACTGCATTTGCACGGAATATGATTTGAAAAATACAGTGAATTGCAAGGCTGCAGAGAACAGTGCACTACTGCAGACTTATAGGGTTTAAAGATATTATTTCAATAGTCAGTCATGAACTAAAGTGGGCCGGTCTAAGGCATGAAACTCCAGGGCTGAAAATGAGTCCCACTCCGGCCCTGGCTCATGAATATTAATGAGGTAGTGTAGCATTTGCTATCGTCCTCGCTGAAACACAGGTAAATGACTTGAAGCTATAGCAGATTACGACAATGCTTCCCAAACTGGGTTTTTATAATGAATAACATTTAAACCAATGTGTTCATGTATTTTTACAGGCAAAATGAGATTACGAAATTAATGGGTGGACCCTTTAATGTACAAACAGCACAGTTAATGTAAAAAGTTCAAGCAAATTTAACATTCAGGGTCCTGTTTGAACCATCTAAGTGCATAGTCTGAAGCGCATGGTGCATGTGCACTACACTGAAAAATGATTCATTGAATTTAATCAATTTTTTTAAGGTAAGTGGTTGCAAACAATTTATTTAAGCTACATTTAAACAAAAAAGATTAGTAAAGTAAAATAAAATATAAAACTTTTGTTTAAATGTAGCTTAAATAAATTGATTGCAACCACTTACCTTAAAAAAATTGATTAAATTCAATGAATCATTTTTTTCAGTGTAAAAGCCCCTCTATCCTAGAAAATGCACTTTTAAATGTGTTTTATATCAGAAAATGAGTTACCAGTGTGTGTGCAGAAACATCATATAATTATACAAATTCATTTATTCTTACATTTATATTTACATCTCCTTTAAACCACGACAGTCACACAAAACAGGCTGCTGGGCATCCCCTATCAATGTGATGTCACATTGATTATGCCCCACCCATGACCGCTCACAGAATCAAAGTGTCATCTCCCATCCCCTTCAAAGCAATTTACGCCTGCACCGTGGCAAATTCGCTATTTACATGGCGAAATTTGCAAGAGCAAAAACTAAATGCTATTGCAGAGAGGAAACCAATTTTATATGTCATTACTGCAAATACATGTAGGTAATTCTGATACATGCAATGATTAGGCATTTTTATCCTTATGTACACAATAATAATCTTTTAAATTGCAATCCTTTCATTTTTAATATTTGGCATATAGGCACTCGCTTATAGGCGCATATTACTAACACACCCTTTCAATTAAAGCAACACTAAAGAGTTTTTGCTCTTTGCTCCCCCTATAGGTTGGAAGCAGAATTGTCCATTACCACTGTCGTAAATAATTTAGCCTACTGCAGCAAAGCTGGCTCTGATTGGATTGTAGGTCTGCCATAAAGCATGTTTTTGTAGTTTTCACTTGAACTACAGGCCTGCGACCCGATGGTTGGAAACTTCTTTAGTGCGGTTTTGGCCAATAGAGGGCTGCAAAGCGAATGTGAACGTGCCGTTCACCCTGTTTCGAGTGGATGAACGACTGAAACTTTTTTGGAAATGTTATTTTAAGGTAAAAAAAAACTCTTTAGTGTTTTAATAAAATAATAGCTTTAATAAAATAATTCTCATTGACTTTAGACCAGGTGGTCAATGGTGCAATTGTTTTCAATTGCCTCAAAATAGCAAAGGCCAACAATGCACCTCGCTTTCAGACCAAGACGCCCATGGGCAATCAGATGGGCATAAGTGCATTTGCTATTTAAACAACGTGGCGCATGAAAATGATAACTGGATGGGGCTGAAACTAGCAAAAAACATTTTGCATTGCATTTACAAATAACTGTATTTGCTTTATAATCTTTGCTACAGCTGCAAATCGTTTTCTTCTGATTTTATGGTGGTTGCATTACTGACAGCAACTCAAATCATTGTTAGTTCTTGTAATGATATGGAAAAATATCCTTTACAGTTTTCAACATTCTTCTTATTACCTCACTGTGACTGGGACGACCAATTTTCATATCACACAATAGACAACATTGATGTCAGAAGATGGGTACATGTGCTAATGCAATGATTTACGTGTCACAACAATATAGACGGTTTCATCAGATGCATATGTGTTGTCGCGGTTACACGTCTCTGTTTTTTAACTCTTTCCCCACCATTGATGAGCTATCTCGTCAATCAAGAGAAAATGTTTCCCTGTCAATGACGCTTCCCTGACGAGTTTTTACGGTAATCTATAATTCCGCTATTATCCACTAGGTGGCGTTCTTTACACATTTTATATGAAGCATCAACTTGTACAACATTGTAAACTATGGGAATGTTTTATCATCGTTCTGAATCTGATCTCTTACAGAAGTCCTTTGCAATTTTTTCAGCTTTTTTCTCAAAATTTGGTATTAAAAAAACTTTTATGTCAAAAAAAAAACTTTTACGTCATCCGCCTCTTTTTTTCAGCTTACTGCCGCCATATTGAGTACCTACCGCGTACCAGTAGGGTACTGACAAGCATTTGCTAGCTTGTAACGATTTATGTATTTCTTATCTTTTACTGTCTATGATTCTTATGGATACGGAAAAGCCTATAAAATAAATTTCGCACCTCGACTGTCATGAAAAGAAACGCTACTTTAAAAAAATATCTTGGTTAGGATGTGATGCCTACTCGATCCCTGATGCGTTCTTCCAGCTGCTGTCCGCTGCTACAGAACTACCACTATATTTGCAACACAACATAAAACTTTGCTCGAAGTATCACCTGGATCTCTACACATGAACGCGAGCATTAGTAACATTGTTTGTGTACACAGAGTTTACGAAAAAAAAAGGTTTTGAATAACTGACTTTGGCTGTTGTGGTGTCCGCTCGCCATCTTTGCCAGACATAAAGAATCGATCTCCAAATGCAAATGAATGAATCTTATATGAGGCTCCTATTTCAACTGCAAGGTCAATATTGTTTTTCACTTGCGACAAAACCACAAATTATACATGCATTTAAATGGCACAATGCTTTAGGAGCTATCCATCTTTACTCTCCTCCCTCCTTACGTCACATTCAGAGATCGATACATCTTGACATGCAAGATGGCGCTGAACGGACACCAAAATAGCTAAAGTCAGTTGTTCAAAACCTTCTTTTTAGTAAACTCTGTGTACACAAACAATGTTCTCAATGCTCGAGTTCACGTGTAGAGACACAGGTGATACTTCAAGCAAAGTATCATGTTGTGTTGAGTCTTCTTAGTGTTGTAAAAGTGCTCACAAATATTGAAGGCGTAGCTTCTAGTTCTTTTGCAACCACTTCAGGTACTCAAAATGTCGGAAGACAAGTTTGAGATATGAGTGACATCAGTTGATATTCATGAATAGAGAAAGTTTTTTTTAGCAATTTACTTTGAAATGCTCTTCAACTGGAAGGTTGTTTTAAGTTTTGA